>NC_084843.1:20610473-21235473 GCF_033115175.1 Lepus europaeus | reverse complement strand
CAATTCATCTGCTTAGTTCCTAGAACATCTTCTGTTATCTGTTGAATGCAAAAAATTAGGAAAAAGGCACTATCAGAGATTAAACAAAAGTCATCTCAGTGCACTAACCTATTTTTAATTAATTATGAATATTACATGCTATTATTTCCTTTTCTTGTAAAGGTTCTAAGATTTTAATTTAAAATTGGGGTAAGTACACAGCACCCTGGCAATAGGCAGGCAGGACTGTACCCAATAGGGAAGAAAGAAAATGGAAAGACATAATCCCAGTTATATTTTTTCCCTCTGAGTATGCCTTTTCCAATAAACCCTCTTCTCCAAGGAGATAGGCCTCTACCAGAGTTCAAAGACCTGACATTTCCTTGCAGTTTTGCTGTGAAAAATAAGTGTAATAAATTTTCAGTATTGTTTTTCTTTGCTGTGTTTTTAAAGCACAAACAGGAATTCTGAGGAGCAAAAGGATTTAGAAGGGACTAGTCACAGTTGGCTGCACATTGAAGTCATGTGAAATTAATATGCACAAAAGTGAATACTAAACTCAGTTCACCCCTACCAAGTATGTCCTACATGCCAAAAAAGGATTTTGTTTTATTAGTTATCTCATGTTTTTCCTTGCTTGGATCTCTTCAGTATGAGAACAGGAATTACGTTTCTGATGCAGTGCTAAGGTATTAAAGAGTTAAAGCCTCTCATACATTAACCTTTAAACTAACCCTGTGCTAGTCACTCATGGCCTTTCCCAAGTTCAAATCTTTCCCAGGACTCTTAATTACCAAAGCCAGCTACTGTCCAATGCAGATCATTTCAATGGCCATGGACTTCAAATGTAGATGCTACCTCCATATGTGCCTTTCCTTGCTAAAAGGCATCTGGAATAAGCCTTAATTTTAATGACTGAAAATAACTGGCAATATTCATTTACCTGAAAATTTTTATTAGCCACAAAGCCTATTTCTTGTCCCCTAATTTCCACTGTGCTTTACCCATGTCTCTTTTCATTTTTGTCCTAATTCAACTTATGGGTGTTAGACATTGATTAGATTCCAGGATTTGTGCCAAGTGCTAGGGCAGAGTGGTAGGAAGAAACCCACAGTCCTTAGACTTTTGCAGTTTATGTTTCAGAGGAATAAGAGCAGACAGACATTAAAACAGAAGGAAGAAGTAGGAAGGAGAAGAATGCAAATGGTTTTGTAACTGATAACAATATTTATTCAGAAACTCTAGTCATCTCTTTATTTAGGATTTTTTTCAATTTGTGATTTATTTAATATCAATATGCACCCAACATTCATGAGTGATTAATTCAAAAGATCTATGCAATCTCTTTAAGAAGTGGTCACTGTTCTTGTTTAATAGGAGACCATACTTTTAATATCAACAGAATCTAGGATGCACCGAGCATGTAAAATATGCCAAGCATTTACTCATATCATTTTGTGCAATCTCATGACAATGTGACAAAGCACTATTATTATCTACATTTTGCATTTGATGAACAGAACTCCTCAGTGTAGCAACTCTCCTAAGATCACAAAGCTATCATTTAAGAGATCCAGAATAAAAACCCAAGTCAAGCTACCTCTGAAGTCTGTCCTTAAGCACAGATGAAAACCTAAGTCTAAGAACATGAGAAGTTGCCTTATGATCCATCTATGGAAGAAGATATGAACTCAAAACTCATCTGGGATGAAATCCATGTTCCTCCTCTTACCCACTAGAGATTAATCTCCTCCAAATCACAAACTACACTGAAGAAATTCCTATTAACACCCATGCCCTGAACGTCTCCGAAAGGGAACAATACCTCTCACGAAGATAGAAAATAGGCATCGTTGCCAACTGCCTTTTACCTACAGTACTCTTGTTCATCTCCCCTTTGCCAGTCTGTGTCTCCCAGCCTCTAGGACCTGCTCACTTGTGCAGCCTTTTTCCACTCAAGCACATGGTCAGGAACTCTCAACTCTGCATCCCCTCAGCTTTTGCTACCACATGGGGCACCACATTCATCTGCGCTTGCATATGCCATTCTGGCAATGCTCCTCAATCACGTTCCTGTGTGTCTGTAGGGTTGTGTGCACGTGCCACATATGGGAATCCAGCTCTAGCAAATTGCCACAGCCAAGGACAACAGAGGACAGGGAGATAGGGAGAGAAAAAGTGGCAGATGACAGAAAAGAAGACAAAGATTTATCACAGTGACATAGGACTGTGGGAAACCATCAGACACAGGGGATAAGAGTCTGCAGAAGCGTGAGATATCGAGGGATAGTTTGTGCTGGGCATGGTGCCAGTTATATCAGAAACACTGACTTCACCCATACTGAGACTTAGGCGCTAGGATGAAGGAGTCCGAATTTAAATGCGTATTGCTCTATCATCACTATGTGTTTTCTATATCAGCATTCTCCACGATTGCCAACAGGACAGTTGGGTTAGTGATATGGAAGACTGAGTAAAGGCCTATGCTACTGTGACTAAGCTGTGGACAATGCTAACAGTGAAAGTTATTATCCATATAAGGGCATTTTTAAGAAAAGAAAGTGTTCTTAATAATATGCCAAGGCAACAGATGTAAAAGGAGATGCATAGTTTCCATAGTAAGGTGGCACTTGTGGTCTATTTAAAAAGTTGCAAATCAATTATCTTTTTCAAGTAGATAGTAGGCACTAAGTTGGAAAGCAGATAGCAATGGAGCAAAGAGATAGGAGATAAAGAACTGCATAAAGCCGGCATCGCAGCTCAATAGGTTAATCCTCCACCTGTGGCGCTGGCACACCAGGTTCTAGTCCCGGTTGCTGATCGCTCCTCTTCCAGTCCAGCTCTCTGCTGTGGCCCGGGAAGGCAGTGGAGGATGGCCCAAGTGCTTGGGCCCTGCACCTGCATGGGAGACCAGGAGGAAGCACCTGGCTCCTGGCTTCAGATCAGTGCGGTGCGCCGGCCAACAGCGGCCATCGCGGGGTTAATCAATGGAAAAGGAAGACCTTTCTGTCTCTCACTGTCCACTCTGCCTGTCAAAAAAAAAAAAAAAAAGAAAAGAAAAAAAAAGAAAGAAATGCATATGAGAATGGATCATACCATTTTTTTAAAAAAATTGCAAGAGGACAGAAGATGGCCCTGAAAGCCAGCTGAAGAGGGCACCAGGCCCTGTTTAACTGTGAGCTTGGTGACGACAGAGACCGAGTGCAATGGGCTCCAGATTTAGTAATTGTTAAACCAAATCAAGTCAATATATTTTATCCATGATCCATTAGATATTATAGTAAGCATTCTTTTCCCATGCTGAAGGAGCCCTGGTAAAGCAGAATCCAGTACGGAAGAGAAACTTGAGAACATTTCCCAGTATACTTCATTCTTAAGAGATGCCTGTTAGATGAGTAAGTGAAAAGCATAATGAGATCTCCCATTAAGAGCCATTCAAAAAGAAAGATTCGCATATTTCAAATTATCTTCCTCAGAACTCAGTTACCTATGTAACAAAGTCCCCTTTGAAGAAAGTCACCTTTGTACTTCAGTGGGTTGAAAAGTGTGAACTTGAGGCTTTTTTACATGAAAAGCTTGTAAAAGATACAATTATTCTCCTTTAAGTGGACAGCTCTCCTTGTGCTTTTGCAATATGACAGGAGGTATTTACCTCTGACCACACCACAAAAGAAAACTCCAGAGTGGCAGCTCAAACAATAGACATTTTTTTCCTCAGTTTTGGAAGTTAGAAATCCAGGATAAAGGTTCCAGCTGATTTGGTTTCTGGTGAGGGTGCTCTGTGTGGCTTTGGTACATGATGATGCTGGTGATCCACTTTTTTTTTTTTTTTTTTTTGGACAGGCACAGTGAACAATAAGAGAGACAGAGAGAAAGGTCTTCCATTTCCGTTGGTTCACCCCGCAATGGCCGCTGCGGCCAGCACACCGCGGCTGGCGCACTGCACTGATCTGAAGCCAGGAGCCAGGTGCTTCCTCCTGGTCTCCCAAGCGGTATAGGGCCCAAGCACTTGGGCCATCCTCCACTGCACTCTCTGGCCACAAAAGAGAGCTGGCCTGGAAGAGGGGCAACCAGGACAGAATCTGGCACTCCAACCGGGACTAGAACCCAGGGTGTCGGCGCCACAGGCAGAGGTTTAGCCTATTGAGCCACTGCGCCAGCCTGGTGATCCACTTTTCTAAGATGCTTTTTGAAACAGGTTCCTAGGTATGGTAATGTATAGTGCTGATTCTTCCACAATCTCCCTCTTCAGGTTCAATAAGTGACAAGTATTATAAATGCTTGTAAACAGTTTCGTATGATTACTTCGAGAGAAAAACGAAAACACCAGAAAAAAAAATTAGGGTGCAAAGTGACTGTTATATTATGCTTCCTGAAACACTAGATCTGATTTCATGTGATGCTAACTCCACATTAGATATTTTTAAAAGGATTTTATTTATTTATTTGTGAGGCAGAGTTATAGACAATGAGAAGGAGAGACAGAGAAAAAGGTCTCCCATTTGCTGGTTCACTCCCCAAATGGCTGCAACACCTGGAGCTGGGTTGACCCGAAGCCAAGAGTCTATTGTGGGTCTCACATGTGGCTGCAGAGTCCCAAGCACTTGGGCCATATTCCACTGCTTTTCCCAGGCCACAGCAGAGAGCTGGATAAGGAGAGGAACAGCTGGGACTAGAACAAGCGCCCATATGAGATGCCGGTGCCACAGGCAGAGGATTAATCTACTGCGCCCCAATGCCAGCCACAACACATTAGATATTTTCCCACTTTATGTTATCTCTTATGTGTAGTATTCTTATCCCACTTCACAGATAAGGAACCTGAGACAAAAAAGTATTTACTGAAGGTTATAATGAGTAGTATATGATTTAAGATTCCAAGATCCAGGGAGTGAATTCCAGAGATCAAGGACTACACCTTTCTATTCTCCAGCAATGTTACTATCCATTATTATTGACCAATTCTTTTAGAGAAAAGGGAATCCTCCCTAGAGCCATAAACTACCTTCCCACATCCACTATACTTTATTAGAAGCACTCTCTTAACTGTTGCTGATGCTCTCATGGCTGGGTCAAGCGACATTCAGATTCTACTCAGTATCCGTTGCACACGGGGTTTAATGACCCTCTGTCTCAAGGGATCTTCACAGTACTAGGAGGTCTTGCTCCATGAGGAAGGCTAAGATGTTTCCTGCATCCAAAGACTCATCTTATAGGAATCTTAGGAGACAGAAGAGACAAACACTTGATCACAGAGGTAGGATTGTGGGAAGATACAGAATAAAACAGGTAAGATTGAGAAGATTGAGATAGCATGCTAAGCTCTTCAGCTGTCCTGTTGTATGTTTTCATCACAGAGATTCTCACTTTCCATATTACTCAAAACTCAAGACATTTGAAAGCCTCAACAGGGTAAATTTTTCTCCTTCCTAATTTAGAAATCCTTTCCCATTTAAAGGTAAGAATTTAGCTTTTTTTTCTTTTTTCCCAAAAAAAAAAAAACATTTAAAATTCTTTCCCAGCCAATTTAGATATTGAAGCTTGGGGATGCTGATCTTCTTCCAAATAAAATTTTTAACTAAGCAAAAACCACACCACAGCTCATGAATTTATTATAAGTTTCTAGGAAAAGATTAAACCCATTTCATTCAACAGTTTTGGGGATACAGAACAGCTGAGAAGCTGAGCAAAATGTAAATTTTCCTCCAGAGAATTTGTAAGCCCTAAAGGAGCATAAAACGCAAAAATACAGTGAGTGACTATAATTACAGTATTAAAATATTTCCTGGCTGACCCAGGATCAGTTATGGGCTGCTGAGTTAAACACTAAGCTATTTCAGCATCAGAGGTCTCTGGAGGCTACTTTTCATCTTATCAAATGGCACCTGCCACTGTGAAAAGAAGCCCAGAGATGGGAGTTTTTGCACTTGCAAAGCTTGGCAGAGATGCAAGTGCCTTCTATGCTAGTCCAACCTAGCTTACCCAAAGAAGTCAGGCCTGATACTGTGCACCTTATTTAATCCTTACAACAACTTCCAGAGGTAGGTTCCATTCATACCTGCATTTCCACAAATGAAGGAACTGGAGTTCAGAGAAGTTAAATGACATACCCAAAATGATACTGTTAGGAATTGTTGGCATTTCTTCATTTTAACCATTATACTATTAGTAAGTAGGATATTTTGTACACCAATTTTATTAATAAACTGTTATTAAGTATCACTTCCTTGCCAAATCCTGTAGAAGTTCTTGTCTTGGTGCCCAATAAGCTCCTTGGGGGGACTTGGCATATATGACAAGATAATGAAATTAAATCTTTGGTTAAGATTCAAAAAGAAAGTAAAAGCTAAAATAGAGTATGGATCTCCAATTGGAACAACCAGGAAAAAAAAACTTAAGCACACATATGAGACTTGAACTGAGACACAAGACAGACCTGGAAAAAAAATGCAAGTATATGGGCTTTAAGAAGTAGGAATGGAGGCAGGAAATGTACCTGTTTATAAGGTAAACTCTGCAGAACTTTAGGGCTAGGAGAGCAGTACCTACCTACAGGTATCCTGTGGGCAGATCCAAGAGGACAGGAATCACTATAACACTGGGCTGCATCTCTAGTCCTGTCTTCGATTGTCTCATCTGTTACATGGGGAAGTCGGTTATGTGACATGTACATCTCTTCCAACTCCAAAATAGACTGGTCTTTGGAAACCAGCATTACAGTCAGAACATAGATCATTCTGGCTTGAAAAGAATTTCTCTGCTCCGAGACATATTGTGGTCAGCATATCCTTACAAAGGCACTGTCACAGGAACCACTAACTCTTAGCTGTCACCAGTGACTATTTCATTTGTTGCTGTGGCTACTTTTTGACTATAATCTACTCATTTGGAAAGCAGGCACCCAGCATCATGTGTAACAAGCTTCAAGGAATGGGCAGTAGTTGTGATCGCGATCTTGTTGAAGATGTACACAATCCTAGAGGGCAGAACCTGGAGGCTGGGGGTCTAATTCAGGTTATGAATTATATTGTGACGAGAGCCAAAACTTAAAAGTTGAGCAGTTTCTCATTATAAGAAAACGACTTATCTCCAGCTTGAGAAGCAAAGATTGAGAAGAGGCTAGGGAAATCTCTTACTGGCTTATATTCCATGGATGGTAGCTTTTTGCAAAGGGGAAATCAGCAACTGGTATATTGAAGGAGTGCATACCCACATCTGAACCCCTTTGTGAAAACTTATTTAATTGGCCATAAAGCTTCACAGGATAAAGGATGCAAATCCAATCAATAAGATCAACCACTAAGGATTACTCTCCAACTTTATTCTAGTACCTACTTTTCCCTCCAAAAAATTTGTATCATTTATATAAAATAAAGACAGACTATTGTGGCTCACAGTTTTATTACTCAATGTTCTCTCTGTGGTCTTGCAAAATTGCATTTTCATTTGGTATTTGCAATCTTTATTGGGCCCTTTTGCCTAGTTTATTTCTCTTTAAGTGTTAAGCTATGGACAGCCAAACCAAGAAGCTTAAGGCATCAGGCACCTGGAAATTTTTGCTTCTTGAGTTAGGTCAATTAAATCAAACTTTGGTTCAAGGCTGGTTTGAAAAGTGACAAGCTTAACAGCTTGGTGAACAAACAGTAGAGTTATTGTCACAGTTGACTTACTATCTGTTTAAGCAACAAATCGACTACAATTCACAATTTCCATTTCCTGGGAAAGGGAAACCTTCAAACCACAGAGGAATTAACCGCTGAGTCCCCGAGAAGAGGCCTCTCCTTAGGGTGGAGGGAAGGGACAAATGAATGACATGATTGCTACGTGTCTAATCACGCAAAGAGAAACCCTTCTTTAAGTCCACTCTACTGGAACATATGAAATGTACAAGTAATTGTGAACCAAAAGCATCCAAGAATGCTCTCCAGTGAACCAAACATATACTGCAAACGTGAAGTAGAATTCCTGTTCTTCCCTGTCCAAGTTACCAGCATAACAGAACTGGCTTTGAACCTCCATTCTAACCACAGAGCAGGCTGGAATCAGACTTTTGGAAGGAGAGGAAAAAAGAGAAGAAGAAGGATCATAGCTGTTTTTAAGCACTTACATCAGATTAAACGCACACTACTAAGATAATCAACACCACTACCATTATAATATAGTTCTAGATAATAAAAAGACCTGCACTACAAAGACTATTTTCCCTGATTTTCCAGAGAGTTTGATAATCTTTAGGGTGTTTATTACTACTTTTTTCCTATCCATCTTGTATTTTTTAAATATTTACTTATTTGAAAGCCAGAGTTGCACAGATAGAGAAGGAGAGGCAGAGAAAGAGAGAGAGAGAGAAGTCTTCCGATCACTGGTTCACTCCCCAATTGAGCACAATGGCAGAGCTGTGCTGATCCAGAGACAGGAGCTAGGAGCTTCTTCTGGGTCTCCCACATGGGTATAGGGGCCCAAGGCCTTGGGCCATCTTCTACTGCTTTCACAGGCCATAGCAGAGAGCTGGATCTGAAGTGGAGCAGCCGGGACTAGAACCAGCGCCCATACGGGAAGCAGACATTGCAGGCAGCGGACTTACCTGCTATGCCACAGCACCAGCCACCATCTTGTATTAAATTTAGAGACATCTATAAGGTAGGGGTTGAAGAAAACTGTATCAAACACAGAACTTAAAAGCATAACCTTGTACTTAAAAATTGGTGTATTCCATGTTTTCTCATTTCTGAACTTCAAGCACATTAGCACATATCATTTATTCAGCTTCCAGCTAAAGAAAGTAAAAGACATGGCCCACTTTATTTTGGTGAATGACCAAAAGCCAGTTTGGGTTTATTTATGTTTTAAAATTGAATTTAAAGATAGAGCTCAAGATTTAATGAAGATATATAAGTGTGTTTATAGAATGGGATTATACTGGTCATTTAGTAGAACAAGGAAGATCATTTATGGATATGGAAAGATGGCTAAAAAACAATATTAAGTAAAAAAAATCAGGTTGTATAAATATACAGGAGGGAATTTCAAAAGTATATGGAAATGGAACTAAAAGATTCATTTCGAGGCTGATGTTGTGGTATAGCAGGTGAAGTTGCCTCCTGCAACACTGGCACACACATGGGTGTGATTCAAGTCCTGGCTGTTCTACTTCCAACTCAGCTCCCTGCTGATG
Organism: Lepus europaeus; assembly: GCF_033115175.1. Taxonomy (NCBI): domain Eukaryota; kingdom Metazoa; phylum Chordata; class Mammalia; order Lagomorpha; family Leporidae; genus Lepus; species Lepus europaeus. The sequence continues at coordinate 21,226,319 of NC_084843.1, read as the reverse complement.
TGCTTGGGAAAGCAGCAGAGGATGGCCCACATGCATGGGGCCCTGTAGCAACATGAGACCTGGAAGAAGTTCCTAACTTTGCTCTGTCTCAGCCCCGGCATTTGCAGCTATTTGGAGGGTAAACCACTACATGGAAGACATCTGTCTCTCCTTCTGTTTCTGTAACTCTGCCTTTCGAATAAATAAATATTATCATATGATCATTTTAGTGTAAAACATTTTAACTCATACATGTACATTTCATAATATGCATTTTTCCATGAACATTTTAAGGCTACTCACAAATTATGTCTCAATATGCATAATTACATAGAGATGTAATTTTAAATATATGTATCTCTATGCAATGGATCTATTCATGCACAGAAATAGTCATGCAGGAACATGTTATATGACACTTGTATTAACAGTTTTCATAATATATTTGTATATAGTTTGCCATTTTATATCATGCATGTATTTTTCTTATTTTTAAATTTTTTTTGATTTGGTGAAGGAATTTTTTTTTTCATTTTCAATTCTCTTTATATACAGAAGATCAGTTTAGTATATATTAGGTAAAGATTTCAACAGTTTGCCCCCATATAGCAACACAAAGTGAAAAAAATACTGTTGGAGTACTAGTTATAGCATTAAGTAACATTGTATAGCACATTAAAGACAGAGATCCTACATAATATTTTTTAAAAAAATTAATTTTCTATGCCATTTCCAATTTAACACCAGGTTTTTTTTTCATTTCCAATTATCTTTATATACAGAAGATTGATTCAGTATATAATTAGTAAAGATCTCATCAGTTTGTACCCATGCAGAAACACAAAGTGTAAAAATACTGTTTCAGTACTAGTTATAGCATCACTGCACGTTAGACAACACATTAAGGACAGATCCCACATGGGATGTAAGTACACAGTGACTTGTTTTTATTGTTTATTATTTTGTTTGAAAGGCAGAGAGACCAAGAGTCTGACATAGATAGGCAAAAATCTTCTATACACTGGTTTATTCCCAAATGCCCACAACAGCCTGGGCTATGCCAACCTGAAGCCCAAAACCAGATTTCATTCTGGGTCCTCCATGGGGTGGCTTGGACCCACCTGACTGGGCCACCGCAGACTGCCTCCCAGGTTGCACATTACCAGGATTCTGGGATCAGAAGTGAAGCTGGGGCTTGAATGCAGCCATTCCACTATGGGACAGAGGCATTCCAAGAGGCATCTTAACCACTGTTCTAAATGCCCAGCCCTGTGTCAAAAGTTAATTGTGTTGGATAGTTATATGAATTTCAACCCATGGATAAATTCCATATAGCCATTACTACAAAAGTAAAAAGTAGCCACCAAAGAATCTTTATAATGAAAAATATTACATATTAATGAAAAGAAAAATGTTAGCATCAGTGAGATCAATTTCAGGATTTCTTGGAGTCTTGGCTCAAGAATAAGTTCTTCCAGAACATTGCTGGCACTGAGGCAGTGAGGCTTCTTCCAGAGGCCCCACCAGTATCAGCTGCTCCAGCAACCTCAGCCCTCACGCCTAGAGACAGCTCTCCTAATGCACACAGGGACAGCCCCATGGGACAGAGATGCCTGGCAAAGTAACTGGGTTGGAAATCTGAATTCCCCACATTAAGTATTCTCATAACAACAAAGATGTCTAGAACTCTATACTCACAGCTGGAATTTGATCCAGCAAGAGACTGATTGTCTTGCCCTCATGGTCCAAAGAACCATGGCTTCTGGTAGGGAAAGTACCCATGCCACAGTTTTCAGCTCCACGAGGTGCGTACCTCTGGGGCAGCAACATGGCTATTGGAGTATTCCCAACAATGGAAATACAAAATGCTCTCAAATGGTTGCAAAAATATATCACGCACATTTAAAGGTTCTCAGATACTGAAAACAGCAGCAACAACAGAAAGTAGGTATAAAAGAAGAGAAAGGAATATAAAAGATATTTATGGTCTATCTGTGCCTCTTTTTTCCCCAGAGCATATTAAAGAGCACAAAAAATATGAGGGATGTTTAGAAATAAGTTTGATCTCTCTAATGAGGCACCAATAGCCTCCTGGTGGCTTGCTCCTGCACACATCTTCCTGAACACATCTCTATGGGACAGACGCTATTTGTTAAGCCACTGACAGGGCCAACCGGCCAGCGAACACAGTATTCACTATCACACCTTTATTTTTGAAAGGTCACTGCAAGTGACATGCTGTGAATAACATGCTGGCACTGAAATCACAAGGCTCAAAGAATAGATTCCAGGCTATACCACCACCAAAGATCTAGGAGGCTGGCACAGTTTCCAGATGGGTAGACCATGCCAAAGTTCCTGTAGGACAAAGCCCATGGAATATTCCTCTGTCCCCCTCATTCTTCGTGGCTGTTCTGTTTGTTATCATCCAAAGCTCAGTCAGTCCCTGAACAAAGATAAACCCCTACCTTAAGAGGTTCACAAATATGTCAAGGATGAAGCCAGTGGCTTTCTCATATAAGCAAATTGCATTTTAATTTCACAGGATTAACTGTTGACTTGGACCTGCACCTTCACATTCTGTATGATATTTGGGTTTTGCCAGGAGTTTAGATTGCTTGCTTTCCTCACTCATTTGGAATCTGTGATAACATGGCTCCCGCCTGTCTGATTTGGGACTTGGCTTGTCTGTCCTGAACTTCATGTGTCTCCAGCTGTGACCCAAGGCTCTGATCTAACCTTGAGAATCTGCACAACCATATAACCCTCCCAGGTCCCTGCCTCTCCACATCCCCTCTGGTGCTCGGGAATTGTGAAAATACACCACTGTAACCTCATTCTTACCAAGTTAAGATTTGTTTGCTCTTCTGCTGGCTTTTGCAAAGGCTCCACTCCAAGCCCCCCCCCCTTTTTTTTTGTTGGCAAAACCATCAAGGGTCTTTAATGACAATCTTTATGTTTCCAAATTCAGTGTCATTTCCACATTAGCAAAGAAAATGGTTAGTGATCTAGAAGAACAAAACTGTAGTCTGGCTTTTGTAGAAATAGTTTGCACAGATGAGCACCAAGCTGATATTTAGCTTTGGTATGGTAGTGTTTGACCTTAGCAATTGGTCTGGTAGCCTACTCCGGGAAGAAAATTTCTCTGAATAGGAGTCATAAAACAAATGCAAAACAAAAGCCATCACTAAGGAAGTTTAATAGCATTTCTAACCTGTTAAATAGCAAAGAAGCATACAAGTTTAACAGTCAAAAAACAAATTAGGTGAAAATCCACTTCTTAATTTGCAATAAAATTATAAATTAAGACTCTTCCAAAGTCAAAATGAGCTTTTCCACTCTGCTCCCAGCACTACTGGAGATGCTAATCCGAAATTCCAGCCAATTGGAATTTTGGAATTCCATGAAGAAAGCTAATAAAAATGCTTTGAATGACATTCTGTCATTGCTGCAACATCCAGTTTGTCAATGTCAGGTGAGCCAGGGCAACACTTCTTGATTAAGAGATGCTCAGGGAATACCAACCCCACCTTTCTCCTCTTTGGTAGAAGTACACACAGGGCAGCACTCAACTTCTCAGACCCTCAATCCTGCACAGGACACAGGAAATTCAGATACTCTGTTTTTGTATAAATAACCTTTTTTTAAAGTATTTATTTTTATTTATTTGAAAGAGTTACAGAGAGAGGAAGAGACAGAGATAGAGGCATTCCATCCACTGGCTTACTCCCCAATTGACCGCAGTGGCCGGACCTGTGCCGGTCCAAAGCCAGGAGCCAGGAGCCTCCTCTGGGTCTCCCACGTGGGTGCAGGGACCCAAGGACTAGGGCCATCCTCTACTGCCTTCCCCAGCCACATCAGGGAGCTGGATTGGATGAGGAGCAGCTGGGACTAGAACTGGTGCCCATGTGGGATGCCAGTGCTTCAGGCCAGGACTTGAACCTGCTGCACCACAGCGCTGGCCCTCAGATACTCTGTTATACACAACGTTAGGAGGCTTTACGTGTCCATCTGGCAGGTTCTACAAAGCTAGTACCTGGCTATCCTTGCTACATGTTTCAGTAAAGCTGCCCACAGGTGCCTACTTGACTACACTTCATCACTTACCACTGCAAGTTACAAAATTCGAGCATATAATGGCTGGACGAAAAAGACGAGCTTCTGGTTGATAGTCCAACCAATAGAAGCTAGTCTTCATCATGTGATGTAGAGCTTTTAATTGATTTATTTGAACAGCTAATTTTTTTAAAGGAATGGAAAATTTAGGATGCATTCCTTACCCACTATGATCCTTCTCCCTCATACATTTCTTCATTATAGAACCACCTTTATTATTTTCTATTGGCACCAAAGTTGGAGATTACAGCAACACAATTTTTCTGTTTATTTTAAATATACTAAAGGAAAATGGAGAAGCCAGGTATATTGTTCTTTACGGCATTTAGTTATCCCTGGCTACTACTACCCAGAGGACAGGTATATGCAAGAATCCATAAAATATGGTTCACCATTGACAGGTGGGGAGGACTGACAGCAGCTTCCACTAGTCCCTGGGACTCCATGCCTGAACTTTTCTCTCTAGGAGCATGACCTCATGTTTCATCCAGCACCACAACTTCTCAGGAAGATGACACAGCTCCAAACACATCACAACCCCAGGGTCGTGGGCCCTTGATCTTCCTTAGTTCATTTACTCCATGAATTATCTCTTCTTCTAGTTGTTAGGTCTGAGCAGACTGGGGGCTGACACAGAAGAGAAATGACCTGCTATTGTATCCCAAGGGATTAAAGTGTGCATTAAAATGAACCTGGTACAGAATCACCAGTCTCCAGATGGGGAGAAGTCTGCTGCACTCAAGCCATGTAGAGTCTGAAGACACACACAGCGTTCCCACCAGAAAGTGCCTGGGGCCTCAGCTGCATAGCAGGGGGTGGATTTCTTATCACCTCCTGCTCAGCCTCCTGCTCCTCATTCTCCTTTTCCTCCTTCGCTTCCTTTATGATTTGTGTCAATTCATCTTCCTTATTCAGAAAAATTATAAGCCATTTTAGAGTGTTTTTCCTGTATAATGATAATTGAGGGGAAAATTAAAACATCATGAAACATTTCCCTGTTATTTGAAAAGGGACTTGGTATAAGGAGGGAGAGGTGTCTTGGATATGGCCCTGAATGTTAAAGCATACAGAAGATTTTGGTATGAATAAAATTTGAGGAAAGTGAAATCACATGATTTAAAAATGTTTTCAGTACTATATGTGATAATGCATCTGCTAGATATTTGACTCCTGTTAATACATGTTTTCTTTATAACAATCTTATAAAGTCAGTGCATTATAAACAAACTTCATGAAGGACAATGAAGCACATTTAGCTTAAGAACAAGGATTTAAACTTCATCAATTCGAAGTACAGTCATACCACACTCAAGTTTGTATGATTACTTAACAAATAGGGAATTAGTGCCCAAAAGGAGAATTGTCCCACTTGCTACCATGGAAAAGAGCCCAGCATTTAAAAACAACAACAAAAAGCAACTCTCACACAAAGTCCAAGCCCGTCTCAAGCACTGGCTCACAGATGCAGGGCAGGTCAGAGATGGGCCAACAATCACAGATCTGCCCCTTTGGTAAACACGAGAACTCTTTGCTTGTGCACACAAAAAGTTCTCTTGTAGAATTTTTTTTTTTTTTTATAAAAGATTGTTGATGTAGAAGCACTGTGCACACAGTATGGGCCAAGAATTTCCTGTGCCATTAGCTCTCAGTCCTTAGAGGACATGGGTAATAGGATGTTGCTTTTTGACAGCTGGGAAGAACAAAGGTGGCAGAAGCCAAGTGACTAATTCCTTCTTACAGAGGTGGTAGACGGCAGCTACGACCTGGAACCAGGGCCTCTATCTTGATAGGAAGCTGCCGTTCAAGGGAGGTCATTTCAGAATCAATGCATACCAGTAGGATCTATCATTAGGAAACAGGGTTTGAAATACTAGCTTTTTAAAGATCTTCACTAGATCCTGTATAGTAAATATTTCTTAACTTCATTTTCCTAATGGAACAGAGCATCCTAAGATCAAGAAAGAGGCAGAAGTTATTTAAACTTAAATCATAACCACCTTGACCTTAACAGAATACATTTTATAATTTCCACAAATGTCTTACCCTTTAATAATTAATTACACAGCAATCATAAATTGGGTGATTCTGACTCCACACTAACGAGCTGCTTTACTGCACTTCATATAATTTTACTGATGCCTACAATTTTGTTTTATAATAGGTACACTCTCCTTATGAAAGCAGAGTGAACTATGAGTTTAGCCTCTCCCTTGGTTTCTGTAGACTGTGGAGAGAGAGGAGAGGGTGTCCCAGAAAAGCACGAAGGATCATATAAGATATGCTAACCCTTTACAAAATGGGATCAATAACTGTTTTCAAATAAAAATAAGCCTCTGTTAAAAACTTTAATGAAATAGAAAGGAAACCACACATGGCAGTCCAGTAAGAAATGAATTGAGCCAGCTTCTGACATGGATTCTTACTTAAATGGGTAATTTATTTCTTGGAAGATACTATCCCTTAGACAGGCACTTGTAGCTCCAATTCAGAGTAAAACAGAACTCTGTTTTAGATAAAGTGTTCTAGAACTACAACCCAAATCCCAGTTTTGTAGAGAAGAGGGATTTGTTGGAAGAAATGCTGGGAAGGTTGCTTTGTCATCACTTTTAATATCATCCACACTCCTTGCAAGGGAAACATTGTAGTATTTAGACTTATTTTTAAAAGTTCATATAATTATCTGAATGATTTTAACATTTTTAATTAAAGCTGACATTAATAGACTATCCATCTATTCAATCACTAGGTTGCAGTTTCCACATAACTGGCTGTGGTCAATACTTTCTCCATCAGCCACGGTGCTAACATTGTCAGGTAACTCTAGGCCATCTTTCAAAGCACTTACAGTCACATGTTTTCTGTTTTTCCACCTTCTTGCTTTATCTCTGTCTCTGATTGGTTTTCGTATCAAGACCTACTTCCAACCGTAAACTTTATCCAAGACCCTATCAGGAAGACAGCTCCAAAAAGGAAGACAGTCGAGTAGATCAAGTAGTTAAGGAACATCTGTTATAAGTACAGCAGGTTCTGTCTCCCCAAAACCTGTGTAGCTGCTTAAATCCTAATGTTCTCACATTAATGCTTGGCAGATTAAGGGTAGAGACCTGATCTAATGATGGCATCAGAAAAGTGGGGACGGAGAGGGGACTTTGGGTCACTGAGGGTGAGCCTGCAGAGGGCTGTCCTTGTGAGAGGTTTCAGAGTTTCAGTGGAAATTCTGCCTAGGTGCTCTTGGCTTCCTGGCCTGGCCCACTGTGTGATCCTACCTCTGCATCCACCATAACCAGCTCCACCAGACTCTGCATTAAGGGGCTGTTCAATCCTTTAACCCCCAACCACAGATGAAATAAGCCTTTTCGTACCCAAGAAACTCCTCTCAGTTATTTCAGCTAAAGCAACAAAATTGGACTAATACAGCTGCTATATTTCCATGTCCTTTCATTTATTTAATCCAATTTGAATAAATCAATCCTTTACAAAAGCCCAGGGTAGTAATAGGACTAGAAAAGAGATTGACATTTGATAAATCAAAGTAGAAGCCTTTAGCATATCTCCTATAAGCTATCTCCTATAAGCTTTTTTTTAAAACAAAACAAAGCAAAACCTTTTAAGGAAATAAATATTTACGTCAAAAGTCATGCAAGAAACAGAAACACACCAACAGCATTCTAACAAGATGCCAGGCACTTACAGCAGCTCCAGTTTACTTCCTTGTATCGGACGACAAAGTCATAAGTTCTACTTCCTACAGGAAATAAGTTTCAAAGACTGGCCTAACAAAAATAGTTAAATTAATTCAGCTATCCCTACTCTTTTACTTTGTGAAGAGCTAGCTAACTTATCATCCCAGGCAGATGATAAGCTCGAGGGAAAGATTGCAAACATGTATTTCTCCATATCTCTATCAGTACATGCCTAGATTAAATCAGAGACAAGAAATAACTGCTAAACTTATGTAATAAAATAAAACAAACAAAACAGAGCCATGACACAGATTCTCATGGAAACAGGGAAAAGAAGCTGGAATTGCAAACAGCATCCACATGTTTTTGGCAGTCCCAGCCTCCAACCAAACCTCTAGCTCATTCCTTCAGCTTTGACTTTATTAGATGTATCTAATTCTGTTTTCCAGGCCACCAGATACAAAATATGTTAATTATTCTCTCATATGGAGAGGGAGGGAGGGAGGGAGAGAGAGAGAGAGACTGATTTGATTCCAGAGCTAAAATTCCCATGGTAGCACTATCAGGGAATAGACAGGTGGTGGAGAGAGGCGATAATTTGAGGATGGCTTCACTCATGGGTTAATTCACATTTGCACTTTTCCTTCAGGATGAAATAAGCACGTCACCATTTAGAATCACTCAGCACAGCACTTGTGAAGCTCACATGCTTTTTGTATAAGGTAATTAGACGAAGGCATACAACAGGAATACTATGTAATTAGACTGACCAGCAGGCTAACCATGGTCTAGATGCAGCTATCAATACTTAAATTCTAACTAGGTGAAGTTAAATAAAACTAAAAATGCAACTCCTCTGTTGCACTCACCAGATTTCAAATAATCCATAGACTCATGATAGATGCTATTGTATTGGTATAATAAAGGAATACTATACTTCCTTCACTGAAGAAACTTATATTGGAGAAGTCTGTACCATAGTCCCTGTGGATAAATAGTCTGCAGAGAAACGATGGATTGAGAGAAAATAGTCATGCAAGGAGTATTCCAGGCAAAACTTCATGCATACTTGTGTGGATGCACAACCATATACACACATAACCTCCGTAGTCTGAGATCTCAATCTTCTCTATGTTAAGAAAAGCAGATCTAGTAGCCAGCGCTGTGACATAGTAAGCTAAACTTCCACCTGTGGTGCCAACATCCCATATGGGCACAAGTTGGTGCCCCAGCTGTCCCTTTTCTGATCCGGCTCGCTGCTCATGGCCTGGGAAAGCAGTGGATGATGGCCCAGGTGCTTGGGTCCCTGTACCCATGTGGCAGATCTAGAAAAATCTCCTGGCTCCTGTCTTTGGATTGGCCCAGCTCTGGCCTTTGTGGCCATCTGGGGAGCGAACCAGTGGATGAAGATCTCTCTCTCTCTCTCTGCCTCTCCCTCTGTCTATAACTCTGCATCTCAAATAAGTAAATAAATCTTTTTTTAAAAAAATAGATCTAGGGGAAAATTCAAGAAATCATTTTCTTCTTTCCCACTCCTTTCCACAACTTGAAATACCCTATTTATATTTCTGTTAGCAAAGTAGGTTCAGACATGATTAAGAGGGAGTTGAGTGTGATCTGCATATACTTGTAGATGGTTCAGGAAGTGCTAACCAAATGTTTTCCTACTAAAACCTTTGTTTGCTACTTCTCCTAAAAATAATCATACTAATATGTGGTCTACGCAGGTACATGCATTTATACATAGATATGTAAAGGTAGGTGTATCTGCAAAGTGCAATATCATTTGCATTATTATTTGCCTCTTCTAGAGGTATCAGAACAGGGAATTACTAGGCCCTTGCTCAGAGACTAATTATCCCTCATACTACAGACAACATTAACAGCATAGATTCAGATACCTGTCCCAATAGAGCATGAATGCGCTATCTTTTTCTTTCCAGTTTTAGCTTCCTGGTAGAGGCTGGTTATACCAAGTCAATAAACATAGTTCTGTAGACTCTTCCTATAAATCTATCACATGTAAGAGACATCAGTTTTTCACTTTGATATAAATGAATGTTTTTAAATTTTAAATTTCAAGAACTTCTATTAACACATGTATGTATTAATATGTCAGTGTGTTTTGATAATGAGTAATAAACCATATAAGCAGAACCCTACATATGAAACATAGTCTAATATTGGAGCTACACTAATGGAATAGATCTATGTGTCATCTTTATATGCTGAACATACTCAGTTACTTAACTCTCACATGTGCTCAGTTAATACCAGAAACTTTTTAAAAAATATTTGCTTCATTTATTGGAAAAGCAGAATTACAGAGACAGAGGGGAAAAAAGAAAGAACTATCTGCTGGCTTAGTCCCCAAACAGCCACAATGGCCAAACCAAAGTTAGGAGCTTCTTCTGGGTCTCCCACATGGATGGGAGGGAACAAGCACTTGGGCTATCTTCTACTACTTTCCCAGGCACATTAACAGAGAGCTAGATTGGAAGTGGAACAGCTAGGACTCCAACCAGCCCCCATATAGGATGCTCGTGTTGCAGGCAAAGGCTTTAATAGCTATGCCACAGTGTTGGCCCCCAGAAACTCTTTAGTCTAACAAAAACAAACAGCAAAAATAAAGTATGTTTTATTTGTTAACACATTAAAACATATCTTGGACCCTCTTAAATATTTCAATAGCTGGGCAGGCACCATCGACAGAAGTTAACTGGCCTTTGAATACTATATACCGAAGAAACAGGAAATCTGATATTCAAAACTAGAGCTGTCTGCTATCACTCTGTATGTTTTATCAAATATCCTGCCTTGGTTGACACATTTTATTTCAATTATAAACATAGCCTAAAAACAAATCTTAAATAGAAATTTTTAAAATTTCTAGCTGAAGAAACAAAAATCACTTTGTTTCTTTTGTCTAAAAAATCAGGTAAAAAACCTTATTGGGGTCAGCGTTTTGGTGTAGTGAGTGAAACTGCCACCTGTGACATTGGCATTCCTTATGCACATGGGTTTGTATCCAAGATGCTCCACTTCCCTCCAGCTTTCTGCTAATGTGCCTGGGAAAGCAGCTGAGATGACCTAAGTGCTTGAGCCCCTGCCATAAGTCAGAGACCCAGATGAAGCTTCTGCCTTTGGCCTGGCTCAGCCCTGTCTGTTTAGGCCACTTCATGAGTGACCCAGCATACTGAAGATAAAATTTTATCTGTGTCTGTTACTTCTTTCAAATAAACAAACTCATTTAAAAATGAAAGCTGTCACAAGCATCAATCCAAATATTCCTGTCCAAATTTTCAACAGAATCTAGTCTCCTTGTTAAAGAAGTATACTCTCTAACAGAAGACCAGTAGCTCTATTAAATGGTCCACTGGACAACCTAAATGACTGCAGGATCTCTGCTCACTGAATGACCAAGTGCAGACTCCAATGCTACCAATGAACCGATGAGAAGGTGAGAGAAGCACTAAATCAGCACCTATAGGCACATGTCAGAGTCTTTTCCATAAGAATATGGAGTTTCCAAGCCGAAGGTCTACTGTTCCTACCTTCCACTGGAATCAAAGATTAAATTATTGAAAATACAACTTCTTAAAACATTAATTGCTTCTATGTCCTACAGTAAAGCCTGAAAGGGAAGATACTCTCTAGACTCTGGTAACAAATCAATCCAAGTGCTCATTGGGCCATCTTCTGGTGCCTTCCCATGCAAAAAATATCATATTTGGATTATAAGCAAATTACCAACAATACACACACAATGTAGGAAGCTGACACAGAATTGACGTATGTATTTTGTTTTTTTGACAGGCATAGTGGACAGTGAGAGAGAGACAGAGAGAGAAAGGTCTTCCTTTTGCCACTGGTCCACCCTCAAATGGCAGCCGTGGCCGGCACGCTGCAGCCGGCGAACCACGCTGATCCGAAGGCAGGAGCCAGGTGCTTCTCCTGGTCTCCTATGCGGGTGCAGGGCCCAAGGACTTGGGCCATCCTCCACTGCACTCCCGGGCCACAGCAGAGATCTGGACTGGAAGGGGGCAACCGGGACAGAATCTGGCACCCTGACTGGAACTAGAACCCGGTGTGCCGGCACTGCAGGCAGAGGATTAGTCTATTGAGCCGTGGCAACGGCCTGTATTTTAGTTTTCATTCTGTCAAATTTCCTTCATACAAACCTATTTAAACACACATATTATATAAACACCAAAGGGTACTTCAAAAATTCATGGAAACAATTAAAATATAGTGTGCATGTCTATGTACTATTTGAAGACCCTTCCCTGTGAAACTAGAGCAGATAAAAAGGGCTGGGGAAAATTGAACACCTTTCTTTTTGAAGACCTGAACAATGACTGTCTTTCTCTCCCCTAAGTCTGGATGTAAATGAGAAATGGACAGAAGTACATGGAGAAGTACCGATTGAGGAAAACATTATGCATAAGCTGCAAAAATCATTGCACCAAAGTAAACTTATCTTTTAATTATATTGCCCACAAACTTTTTGAAGTACCCTGTACTGCAATAACCTGTTCATGTGTGTTTTTGTTTGTGTTTGGGTCTAAAGTTGTAAGGCAACAGTTTCTGGTATTAGGGAAGGGTGGTTACAGAGTAGAGTGAAATGTGTTAGGGCACTAAAATACTTAGAAACCACCATTTCTGTACTTTTGCATTATCCTAGATTCTGTGCCTGCCACTCTTTGTGCTGTACCCTTAATAACCTCAATTATATTTATAACTAGGCACAGATGGGCAAAGAGGGTAGAAATTATTTGAACCAGTTCTTAGTATAACTGATTAGCCAAAGATTTTTTTTTTTTACTTTCTTACTTTTTTATATTAAGAGAGAGAGAGAGAGAGAAATGGGGCTAGGACAGGCTGAAGCCATGAGCCTAGAACACAACACAGGTCTCCCACATGGGTTTCAGGGACTTCACATACTTAAGCCATCACCTCCCAAGATGCACATTCATAGGAAGCTGGTATCAAGAGGAGCTGGGAATTGAATCCATGCACTCTATTAAGGAATGTGGAAGTCACAAGTAGCATCTTAACCTCTGTGCCCAACACCCCTCACTCCTTTTTACGCTAGGTGAGCTGGATAAAAGAGTTTTAATGCATGAATGGTATTTCACAGCATAAACATTTTTATGATCTTTGCTTCTTAGACAATAGATACATGTTCATTGTGAAAACTCCCAATTAACATCAGAAACTGAGCTACGTAAAGTAGAAACATTGTTAAGATTCAGATTAGAATGCAGCATTGTTTAATTGCAGTGTGTAGGGTATGCAAACCACAAAAGGTAAATTGGGAAGTGAGGGCAAGTTCTCAAGTTCTTATTTTTTTTGACAGGCAGAGTGGATAGTGAGAGAGAGACAGAAGGAAAGGTTTTCCTTTTTGCCGTTGCTTCACCCTCCAATGGCCGCTGCGGCCGGCGCATCATGCTGATCCGAAGCCAAGAGCCAGGCACTTCTCCCGGTCTCCCATGCGGGTGCAGGGCCCAAGCACTTGGGCCATCCTCTACTGCCTTCCTGGGCCATAGCAGAGAGCTGGCCTGGAAGAGGGGCAACCGGGATAGAATCTGGCGCCCCAACCGGGACTAGAACCCGGTGTGCCGGCGCCGCAAGGCAGAGGATTAGCCTGTTAAGCCACGGCGCCGGCCTAGGGCAAGTTCTTAATAGAGGGAACTAATTTTTGATCCATTTATTTGATTCTGTTGATCACCACTCCAAAAATCATAGTCCACATAATGAAGGCTGGATGGGAGGAGCAATTCTGAGTATGCGCTCATGACATAAACATCAATACTAAACTCCTGATCATGACTTGTCTTAATGCAGTCTACATCTATGAACCAAGGGAATTCATAAGTTGTAGGCTGTTATTTTTAAATGTTCATGAGTGAACATTAAATATCTAGAAACAAACACAATCTCCAATTATACACACACACAAATATATATATATATATACATATATATATATATATATATATGCATCTCTGGGAAGATTTCTGGCAATTAAATTTTACATGCAAACGTTGTGAAAATTGCTAGGCCTATCAAAGTAGGAGGTACCTTTCTCTGAAGGGAGGAGAGAACTTCCACTTTGACTATGACCCTGTCGGAATAAGATCGAAGTCGGCAAACCCTAAAGGCTTCCATAGCCTCTGCAACTTATGACTAGAACCTAGGGAGATTACTGACACCATAAACAAGACTGTCAAATTGTTAAATCAACAACAGGAGTCACTGTGTACTTACGTCTCATGTGGGATCTGTCCTTAATGTGTTGTCCAATGTGAAGTAATGCTATAACTAGTACTGAAACAATATTTTTACACTTTGTGCTTCTGTGTGGGTGCAAACTGATGAAATCTTTACTTAGTATATACTGAATCGATCTTCTGTATTTAAAGATAATTGAAAATGAAAAAAAAAACTTGGTTTTAAATTGGAAATTGCATAGAAAATTAATCATTTTTTAAAAATATCATGTAGGATCTCTGTCCTTAATGTGCTGTACATTATGATTTAATGCTATAACTAATACTCCAACAGTATTTTTCACTTTGTGTTGCTATGTGGGTGCAAACTGTTGAAATCTTTACTTAATATATACTAAACTGATCTTCTGTATATAAAGAGAATTGAAAATGAATCTTGATGTGAATGGAAGGGGAGAGGGAGCGGGAAAGGGAAGGGTTGCGGGTGGGAGGGAAGTTATGGGGTGGGGGGAGCCATTGTAATCCATAAGCTGTACTTTGGAAATTTATATACATCAAATAAAAGTTTAAAAAAAAAACAAAACCAAAAAAAATTAACATAAAAAATTGCTAGGCTGAATAATCATTGCATATTAAAAACAATAAAATTCTCAATTTCTTAGCTGTTTCCAATTTGTATTTTATCTTATTTTTAGCCATCCATGGTGTACATGGTCTCTTGTCTACTTAAGAACAGCCTGGAAACTTCACACTTTTAGATGGTCTTGAGTTGCATTTTAAATGGTCAAAGCAGCTTCTCTATTTTGTGGGCACTTCCCAAGTTTAGCTTAACATAGACAAGCTTCCTTAGATCCAAGACCTGCAGAATGTTCTGGAAACCCTAAAACCTCACTGAAGAGAAGATCAAAGGATCCAAATTTCACTCTCAAATGCCTGCCTTGTTTGCAGCACAATCCCTTGCTCACACTGGAAGGTCAGTCTGCTGTAATCTCCTGATTTATTTTCTACTCCATAAAGCAAAGATTAAGACCTCCTTTCAAGAAAGTTAGGCACTAGGGAGAACAGAGGCTTACCAGAGGGGTATCTGTTCTACCTATGATGTGTCACAGCTCATTCACAGACATGCGTGCATCACAGGGTCTTCTAGGAGATGTTAGAGTGTCTTGTCCTGATACATTAAGATTCTCCGAAACAAAAACAAATCACAAATAAAATGAAAGGCACATATTGCAGATGATCTGAAAATCTACAACTATCATCCCCAAATCCCAGACACTTGGTCCCTTCACCCTGTGGTTTTGTTTCAGTTCCATATACTGTGGCAATGAATCACAAATTAGAGATTCTTTGTTGGGGGGCGGGGCACTACACAAGGATTAATTGTGAAGCAAGATTGCTGATGAGAGACCTTACACCATGACCTTACAGAGGACCCAAGTCCACAAGGCCCATGGACACCCCCTTGGACACATAACACAGCCCCCTTACCAGAATTCCACAGTTCCTGCTATGTTGCCCAGACCCATGCACTATGGCTTGATCCTGTGTGAAGGTATCTCAACTCTGGCATCTGGATGTGGTTTGTTATGACTATATCTCACCGGGAACTCAGGGTCCTGTGACATCCCTTCAAGAATGCTCCAAGTGGGGCTGCTCCTCACTTGTGGCCAGGCTCACCCTCCTGAGATCTGCCCCACCTTTAGTCTCCTATGGCTATCTTGGACCACGCCTGCAAACAGATCAAGCTGAGATTGCAAGGGAGTAGCAAGAGAGAAAACCTCCATGGTTGGAGCCTAAGTGCATAGGAAATCAGCAGGAACCACTACTTGAGGGTTTCCACATGCAGAGGACCAAGAGCACCTCCCAGGTGAGGAGTCTGCTCAGTCTGGCTGCCAAGCAGCTGCCCCTGCTAACTTCTCTCAACCCTGAAGTGGAGAGAGAATCCCAGACCTGAAGTGGCACTGTGCGCACCTCTACAGGCAGCGGTGGGAGGCTGGCACTCAGGATACCAACTCTAGCCAAACCGGGCGACAGTTGGCAGAATAAAGGTGGCATCAGACAGGTAGTAGCCTAGGGACCAGGACTGCCATAGTGCCAGGAGACACTGCCATGTAGAAGTGAAGTCACAGACCGAGGGGGCACTGGTGGGCTTCCCAGGAGGGTGGCACTGCCAGAACTACAGATCCCACCCCCTGCTCAACTGGACTGGATGTGTACCTACTGACCTTCCACTACCCGACCCTGCCCCTGCCTCCAGAGCACAGCAACTGCCAGCTCCTCCCATGGGGGTAGTCGACCTGGCGCTCGCAGAGAGTAAGTAGGGGTCTACTCTGCAGTCCTAACTCCAGGCACCTTGGCCAGACATTTACATTATGCACCATGTTCTAGCCTACAGGGGAAATGCTAGAGAAACAGAAACAATGTTGAATCACTGCATGTGCGTGTACATACAGAATTAACAAGCTCAACAGATTAGCCAAGGCAAAGATTATCATCTCTTTATGATCCATGAGGTTGCAGCTAGTTAGTGGATAACTCAGGTTTAGAATCAGCCAGTCTTTCCTGGCTAAGAAGTAATGTAAAATATTTAATCAATTCATAATATCTATACACTGCAAACCAGCTCAGATGTAGGCATTCTTATAAGCACTTTGAATAATTTACTTGAAAAGACAATTCTACAAATTGATAAAAAAAAAAAAACCTGAGTTAGGGGTCCAGCTATGCAGCAAAGCTGGTTAAGCCCTACTTTCCATGCCAGCATTTCATATCTGAGTTTCAATTTCAATCCTGACTGCTCTACTTCCAATCCAGCTCCTACTAATGCTCCTGGGAAGTCAACAGGTGATCTGGCTCCTTGCTTCAGCCAGATGCCAGCAAATAGTGATCCAGCAGGTGGAAGATCTCTTTCTCTTCCTATCTCTGCCATTTTGCCTTTCAAATACGTAAGTTTTTTAAAAGATTTATTTATTTATTTGAAAGGCAGAGAGAGAGAGGAAAAAGGAGGGACATAGGAAAAGAGAGATCTTCCATCCACTGGTTCATTCCTCCAGATGGCCACAATAGCCAGGGGTAGGCTAAGAGCTTCATCCTGCATGCAGGTGCCCAATCACTTGGGCCATCTTCTGCCACTTTTTCCAGGCCTTTAGCAGAGAACTGGATCACAGGTGGAGCAGCTGGGACAGGAACTGGTACCTACTTGGAATGCAGTCATCAGAGGAAGAGGCTTTACCCACTATGCTAATCTTTAAAACGCTCATGCAAAAGTGTTAACACCTGTGAAGTAAGCAGAGCAAGAAATTCTATTAAGAGGGTTTGGTAGACAGAGCTTAAGACTCAAGCAACTGGAAGAAGGGATGCCAGACTCTCCTCCAGCAGAACCAAGGACCCTGTTCTTCTGGCCAATCCAAGACCACCCACTTTGTGTTTTAACTTGTGAGTAAACTCAGTCAAACCAAAAATTTCAGTTCATGAAACCCACACAGGAGACTCAGTTTGATATTAGAGTGATCATCTATCATTATTAAATCACTATAATATAATTAGCATTATCATTTAATTGCTCCCCCATCTCACTTCCTGATGCACACTGGAAGCTGCTTGTGACATCCCAGATGTCAATCACAAAAGCCAATGGTGAGGCCAGCGCCATGGTGCACTGAGTTAATCCTCTGCCATGGCCCAAGTGCTTGGGCCCCTGCACCTGCATGGGAGACCCAGAACAAACTCCTGGCTTCAGATCAGCGCAGCTCTGACCATTAAGGCCATTTGGGGAGTGAACCAATGGAAGAAAGACCTTTCTCTGTCTCTCCCTCTCACTGTAACTCTACCTCTCAAATAAACAAGTAAAAAAAAAAAAAAAGCGCCAATGGTGACAATCATGGACATACCACTAATTAACACCCTTAAGCTTTAGTGATAAAAACCTCAAACCATCAAGAAAGGGTGTCATATTTTCTCTCTACTGGCCCTGTTCTTCCCTTGGAATGTACTTTAATAAACTTCGCTTTACTATCCTACTTTTGTGTCACTAAACTGATTCACTACTTCATTGGTGAAAAGAATGGAGGCAACCTGGCCTCTATTATAAGGTGGTAAAATAGTATTCACATCAACATTCGTTCTGCCTTGATTTCCTAAGATAAAATCCTTATTTTGTTATTCCTTTAGTTTTTATTCTGTAAGATGCAGGTAATTCCTTCTCCCAAATGCTTTTCAGGATACTTGTATGATTTGTAAAAGTTTAGCTTTATGATTCGATAGTTACATAATTCAGGCAAATATTTTTATTGTCAAGTTATTCATTAAGTAGACTTACCATTTGCCACTTCCTTATAAATTGGTTCAAGAATCATAGTGCGATATTTACAAACTTGTCTTTTTTCTTAAACATTAAATTAGTTTATAACCAGAGGTCTAATTAATTGTTTCAGACCTACACCAGAATTTGTTAATGATTGACAGTATGTTGAAGGACAGTCCCATCATTTCCCTGGTAGGATATGAGAAGAGCAAATAGCTTTGCTGTATACCTGGCTTCCTCAGTTTCTTCACCAACTTGAACTAAAGGAGAAGGCATATTTTCATATTATACTCCGAGGGGTTAGTATTTTCAGATCTCAGAATCATTATTCTAATTCTAAGAATAAACTAGTATAGTGCTAAGTGCTAAATTTCTGTACCCAACAAGTGAGAAAAAACCTGACAATGGAAAAGAATTGAGATTTCACTGAACTAACAAAGTTTGGTTACATGACAAAACACTATGCTATATTCTAAAACACTCTAAAACAGAAGAATTTAAGTGGAAAGTATGAATCTTTCCCCTGGCATAAAAAAAAAAAAAAAACCTTATTTTCAAGACAGAGTAACACAAAGAATGTTGAGACAAAGAAATGTTCTATCCCCTAGTTCATTCCCCCAAATGGCTGAAATGACAGGGCTGGGCCAAGCTGAAGCCCAAGCCAGGAACTCCATCCACATCTCCCATGGAATTGCAAGTACTTGGACCATCATCTGTTGGGTCCCAGGGGTACTGGCAGGAAGCTGGATCAGAAGTGGGACTTGATCCCACACACTACATATAGGATGTGAGTATCTCAAGCTACAGCTTAATCCTCTGCACCAAAATTCCTGTGCCCATAGGATATAAGCAAAGACTGAAGAGATCCATAGAAACAAACAAAAATTCAGTTACTTGAGAAATGAGAAAACTCTCAATGGGTATAAAGAAAAACAGGATTAGTTTCACTTCTAAGAGATAATGACAAGAAGCTTACAAATTGTTTTGATGTTTAATAGACTGATGTATCTGGCAAAAAGGTCATTTATTCAGTTAAGTGGGGTACATAAAAGTAAGAGTAGTAGATTAAGGGACTTATGAGAATGTTTTAGGTACCTATAGAACAGGCAAATAGATAGTCTAAATATTAGTCTTATAAGAATGCAATGATGATTAATATGTAAACAGGAAAGATCATTATGCATGAAGTTGCCTCCTATACCATATGATCCCACAGCACTATGGAGGCCATGCTCATGTCAGGATCATAACTGGTAACTAGAGAGTATAGAATTGTTAAGTCTAGGTGACACTGAAGTTGATCACCAGGACATTTCCAGAGATCCACACAGTACCTGAACAGGCAGTAATGTGAACTGACCACAGGGATACAAAACAAACCCTTGAATGTTTAAAAATTTATAAAAAAAAAATTCTCCATCATTTGATTCCTATTATTTGAACAATAAAGACAGCATCTTTGAGACCAGAGGTCAATTAATGACATTAGTTCTCATGTATATACTTGGAACCAATTTGAAATAGACCTCTCTGAGAACAGATGAGTCAATTTTGTGGTAACTGAAATAGAGTAATGGTCGGTAAATCAGAACTTTGCATTCTACTTACTGTTTTACTCCTCTAAGCATGGACAATGCTGCCTTATGTCCTGCACATCAGAGGGTCAACAAACTACAACTATGGGTCAATTTGTCCTGCTGTTTTTGTACATACAGTTCATTTCCATATGGCAGTGTTTTAAAATCTTTACATTGCAACTATAGTCTAAAAGCAGTCATCAGCAATCAGTCATGATAGAAAGTGGATGCCAAAGCCTAGAATATTTATTGTCTAGTATTTTATAGGAAAAGTTTGCTGACTTCTGCTTTATGACATAGTATTCTATACTTTCCCACTGATTTTGCTTAATAATTTGACCAAGCAGGTGTTTTTCCAATAATATGGTGAACTTTATGGTAGTCAGCATGTTTTTTGTTAACTTATTATTATATATCAAGCTCTTGGTATAATACCTAGATTATAAAGTTTCATAAATCATTTTCATGACTCTTGAATTTTTTTCAGTACAATATCTGTAAAACCTTTAAAAACAATTCGATAACTATAGATATTGTGAGGGGAAAAGGATCATATTTCTGAAATAAGGGGAAAAGTAATAGAGTCAATGTGATTTAGAGAGAAAAAGGAATCATCTAAAAGTAGGTAAACACAGTTTCAGCAATCTACAAAGGAAAGGCACCTGGAAAGATGCAATTTAAGCAATGCATATGACTATATCCTAATATTTCTCTTGAGCTAAGAATTTATTGATGTAGCCAACCTTTCATTGAGATACCAAAATAGTAGGGGAGTTGCTCAGAATTTTATAAAATTTACCTGAGAGAATATTTCATTTATTTAACAAATAAGTTCTTTAAATTTCCTTTCATGAGGCATCCATATTTTGTAAGAAACAGCAAGAATGTAGAGAAATGATACAACAAAAGAGAATATATCTGAATGGTTGTCAGAAAGTACTACAACTTAGATGGATTTCTGCCTTCTAAAAGGTGTGTACAAAGCAACACCTTTCAGAGTAAAAATAAAAAGTCTCCAGATAAAAGACTATTATGGTTAAGAAAAGGTGTGCTTACACTGGCCAGATCACTAGAACGCATCAGTTTGAGTTTTTGTAATTATAATTTACTGACCAACAGAGTAACTTCCATTATGTCAACTGACTTATACATGGCATTGTGAATATTTCATAACTTCACAATTTTACTATGACTCTATATGTTAGAATATAGCTTAGTATTTTAGATCAGCAAAATAAAAATGACACTTAAGTCAATTCTATTTCTCATACAATGGAATCAAAAGAAAATACTCTTCATGACAATAAAAATAGCATTAGCCTTTAACCTCACATTTCTCACACGTTAAAATGCTGATCAAATCTCCTAGTTCAAGACCCAAATTAGTTTTTATGTTAGATAATAAACCAGTATTCAAAATTTTAAATGTGAGTTGTGAAAGAGTTGGACTCCCAATTAAATAATTACATTCAACAAATATGTGTGTCCCCTTCCTGTTAGTCTCTAAGTCCCAAACATGCCTAATTCTTCAGAATGTCATCTGAGGCCTCATGCCCTAGGCTACACCAGATAAAGCTGTGGTGTGCAGTGTGTGAAGAGAAGTCCTGAGGATTCATTTGGAAAGGTTAGAGTAGGCCAGATGAATGATGGCTCTGAAAGCCAGATAAAGATCTACCTTTTGTCCTGAGTCTAAGGAGAAAGGACTCAGACATATTGCAACATAAAATCTTCCTTAGCCCCTGACACTAGTTTGAAAGTGAGACATTATTCCTAGAGGAAGCCGAGAGGGAGATAAAACCCTGGTGGTTTCAAAGGCCTCTTCAGTGGGTCTCCCAGTCTGTAAGTACCAGTTTAAGTCTGTTCCCCATAGGAGAACAGAATCGGTAACAGTTTGTAAGTGAGGAATGCCACACATATTTGCAACTGTGGGATAAGAACCGTGTTCCTTTCAAAAATGAAGATGTGTGTGGAGTGGACATTTTCTCTAGTCCTGGACTGTCCATATTGCTGTTGACAGCAAAAAAGCATGGACGTTACGATCATGGCCTTTCAAATCAAAACCTTCTAGACTTACATCACACCTCTCTACTTGTGTGTACTTCCAGCTCAGGATTTCCTAAGATTGTGGGTGAGATTGAAAAAGATAACCCATATAGCACGCATAGTCTCTTTACTAGGCCCTCAAACACAATTAATACTTGTTTTGCATTCACATAACATCATTGGGCAGCTGAATAAATTAGTGCAATAAACTCCCTTCATAGAATTGTTTAGGAGCCCAAGTTGATAGACGCTCTACCATCTTCAACGCATGACTTTCAACATTTTCTTAGTGATTGTCTAAATTCCCTCAGCCACAGGATGGTAAGAATATAATTCAGGGGCTATACATTATGTATCACTCTCAAAAGTCTTATATCATCTTTGTTCACATTACCTTAAAAACACTTCATTCACATGACCACTTCCAGCAGAAACCAAGGGCTTGAAATCAACTTATGTGAGCAAGGAGATAAGTACCATGTGGATAATGACAGTTTCTGATGATGTGACCGGGAAAACATCTGTTTTTTCCAGGAAGACCCTTCTCCAGATTGGAGCAGTTATAGCTGGAGCGGTACTTAAACTAATCACCTCAATGAGACTGAAGGTAAGGCACAAAACTTTCCTGGGTCTTTATTTTCTCACCTAAAAATAGCTATGAATAAATCCTTAACCATTAAAATTAAAGGAGATAAAATGTCTAGAGTTATGGTGCTTAGAAGTTAATAAATTCTCCATAAATGACACCTATTACTGATGGAGTAAACAGACTTTGACATGGGCATAGAAGGTGACTCATAACTAATCATCAACTTGGAACAACAAATTGATCCACTTGATGAACCAACACATTGAAGATGTCAGAATAATCTTGAGTTGCTTGACTACTGAATTTCAAATTATTTTGGGACAAAGAATAAATATCTACTCTATTTAAATCACTCTTATATAGGTAGGTAATCCCATACGCTTTATTATTTTTCTTTCTTCTATACAAAAGTCTTCAATGTCCTCTACATATTATTCGTATCTCCAATGCAGTCTTCCTATCTAATCTAAAATCTTCTATTTGCAATCATTCTTAACCTTCAATGTACCATATCCATTAAAATATTCAGCTATTATTGTCATAGGCCTTCTTAATGATGCCTCTAGAACTTGTATATGTTCTTCCTACTGTCTGAAATTTTCCTCTCCTTTTTCTCTTTAATCACAATTATTGTTTTTAAAAATATTTATTTGAAATGTAGAGAGATTTCTCCCATCAATGTCCTAGATTACCCCAATTACCCCCATAATGGCCAGAGTTATACCAGGCTGAAGCCAGAAATCCATTCTGGGTCTCCCACATGGCAGTGGAGACCCAAATAGTTGAGTCATCACCTGCTATCCCTCAAAGTGAAGATTAGGTTTTAAAGCTGATTAGATTTTAGAGCCGAGCCTGGACTTGAAGCCAGGCCCTAAAATATGGGATGTGGGTGTCGCAAATGATATCTTAAAATGCCCATCCAATTGTCTTTTGTCAGTGAGAATATTACACGTACATTTTCCAAGAATCCTACGTTTTCATCATAGAATTAATTTTTCTTAACTTCTCATGTTTCTAATAATACTTCTATCTACATCAGATTTTTTTGTTCTTCTGTGTGCAATAACTTAAGCCTATTAATGTGAGAGTCTGAAATCTAATGACCCCAACCAACTTTATCACACTCAAGTCTTACCCTAAAATGAGTCTGAATCAAAGTTGCTTAAATGGTCTTTGGTGGTTTCATCCAAAAGCATCATTTCTCTTGAATTATAACTCAAAAGTAAATGACTATTTTCATCTTAAAACATCTTGAATTTTTATCAATTCTGTTTATCCTATGACTCATTAACTTGAATTTAAGTCCACTTACTATGTAAAGGATAGTCTAGTAACCACCAAGAAATTGATCCTCACAGTAGACTACCTAAAGTATTTTTTGTAGGATAGACTATAAAAAAATTAAAATATTTACATTTCCATAAAGTCACTGTGAAAAATGAAATGAACGTCCTAAATGTCCAATAGTTAAGTATTATCACATAACAGTTCAATATATACCTGTCTTCCTTTTCCTTAGAAAATTGATGTGAAAAATTGAAGATATTTCAAATTGGTATAATTTTATGCCAGTTAATAGTAATCTAGCTGCATTCTTGATCAATCATGGATCACTAGTAAATCTGATTCACAAAATTTAAGGAATGTGTCATTATTATCAGTGATATTCATAACAAATTAGAAGATCATCTAAATCCTTAAAGGATGTTCCATTATATAAGTATATTTTTCTAGATTGGAAGACTGGGCACATAACTAAATTGGGGATTATTTTGAGATAAGAAGAGAGCTTTACAAGTCAAATACTATTAAGAGCAATGCCCCAGGACCTCTCTTTTCTTTTACTTGAGAAAGCTACATTTGACGATTACTAAATTCCTTCCATCACCAATTTTTCTGACTGTAAAGACACGTAAGCATCAACTGGAGGACATTATGCACACTTCCTTGTTGATAGCTAATCTATTCCTCAGGTATTTTATTCTTTAATATTCTTAATCTATATACCTCAAAAATATTATATTTTATTTGAAAAGAGAATTGCAAGTTTTGGCTATTTGGTCTATATGTGTGGTCTAAAAATGTTCAGGGACCATCTAACATATGAGATTTGAGGGGGGACAATGATTGTCTATAGTGATTCACTTTATTAAATACATTCTGATGTATTTGAAAAAAATTAGAGATTCCCTGCGTAACACCTGTGTTATGTCAATAGATAATTCTTTCCCAAGTGATTGTGAACTTATTGTAGGTAGGATTATAATAAATCATTTTTCCAGGTTATATTATACTACAAATTCCAGCAGGAACTCATATTAGATCTTCAATATATTGTTTTGATTGAGTGGACCCAAAAATCTCTATTCATAGGTCATTTGGGATTTCAACGTCTACTAACACTCATACATTTCAACACATTTGCATCAGCCTCATCATTTCTCAAAACAACCCTAGATGTCATAATTTCTGTTTGAACAGTATCATTTGGAAATCATTCAATTTCAGGTTATCAGTTATATGCTGACTTCTTCGTCACTTCCCCCAAACCTAATATCTTACACCAAGAATCTTAGTCCTAAAATGAATGTTCAAGTATCTTTTCTTGGCATTTCTAAAACTTTAATATCTAATATCAACCTTATCCACCATAGATTCTAACTTAATTATTTTGTAGAAACCTGAGAATTTTTTGTATACTTATCAAATAATCCAAAAAATAGCCAGGTTTGGAAATCAAGAATATAGAACAAATTCTTTCAATTATACATAAAAGAAAATTTGTTATTTATTATAATGAAGACACTAAACAGAGATTTCTATCCTCTCAGAAATTTGATTTGAAATCAATGTAAAAAAAATTTTGCTCTGAGCTCACATTTAAGTGAGGAACAATTGGTTGTTCTCTGAAACATATCCAAATTTTCCATTTTCCATGATATTCTGATGTAAACACTAATATTCTAGTCTAAAAATTGCTACTTGATGGTTTATGTTCCAGAATTATTCATATTACCTTAATAATTCTGGTCTCAGTCGTCATCCTAGGCTGATTAAATTCCTTTCTTTCTAGCCACCATGTTCCAAATGAGATTAAAAAGTATCCTAAAATTTAAAATGATTCCTCACGTTTTTCCTTTCAGAATGTGTATCATACATTTATCTCAATATTCATACAAGTTAATCTAATTGTTCTGTACAGTAAATTGTTGAAAAAAGAAATTGGGGCTAAACATTCACTCATGATTTCAATTCTCTTGATTATACTAATTAGAGTTATATAATCACTATACTGCTTTCAAAACATGAACTAATTTTTCCATTGTTTAAACAATGCTTTATTTTTAATGATTTAGGTGATATTTTATGACAGACATTATACTGAAATTGCCTTGTTCTAGAATTACAAAGCAGCACTCTTAGTTGTGAAGAGCTTTGAAATAATTAGCTGGAATTTCTCATTCCTTCTCCCCAAATTTAAGAGTGGCCTGGATAACATCTAGGAGTCTAGGAAAGTCTCTTTTGGTGGAAGCCAATAGGACAGCTTTATTGGGGTACTAGTAATATTTTGTTATTAATTTGGATATTTATTATGAGTGTGATTGAATGACCAAAACTCATTTATCTGTGTGTTTGCAAAACCAGAAATCATCCATGGCTTTAAAATGAGTTGCAATTTTAGAAAATTAAACTCGGCTAAACATTCTTAAAAGTATAGCCAAAAATTCCCAATTGAATAATGACTTCAAAACATTTCAAAGCTAAATATCTCCTACTAATTACATGTAAAAACTGATCTTTACAGAAAACAAGATGCTAATAACAGAATACCACCTCATCAACACATTGCATTTAAGAGAAAAAATTCATTAGCAGAAAATGATTTAATCTGAAGGAGGGGCATGTATCTTTAAAAAAAGTCAGATTAAGGGATAAAAAAAAGATTTTTATTTATTTATTTCAGAGACAGAGTCACAGACAGAGGGAGAGACAGAAAAAAAGGTCTTCCATCATTGGTTCACTCCCCAGAAGGTGGCAATGGCCAGAGCTGGACTGATTCAAAGCCAAGAGCTTCCTCTGGGTCCCCTATGCTGGTACAGGGCTGAGCCATCCTCCACTGCTTTCCCAGGTGCATTAGCCAAGAGCTGGATTGGAAGTGGAGCAGCTGGGATTCAAATCAGTGTCCATATGGGATGCTGGTGCCGCAGGCCAGGCAGAAACTTAGCTTCCTATGCCACAGCATTGGCCCCTAAATTGATTATTTCTACATTTTTGGCATTACAAGTCAAGTTAACACATGTTGCTTTCATCAAATACAACTTTAGTTTATACTGATAACCAAATTATTATCTAATATTTCAAACCATATTAATAGATTCTTCCTTGAAGACCAGAAAGCGTTAACGAATTAATTTAAATACTTCAGGGGGTATAAGAAGAAAATTATTCAAAAGGAGAATTTCACATAATGCTTGTCATCATAGCACTACACCATTGTGCTTAAAAATGATTAGTGGGGATACGAAAAACCATTTCCAAATTGATGAAATAAGAACATCCAAAAATTTGCAGCAACTTAAAAGCTGTAGGAACTTTGAAAAAAAATTAAGCATGTTTTTTGTACAGAACTCTAAAAATTACCTCTAGGCTTTCAAAAATCTTATGAGTCTTTATTAAAGAAAAATGTCTATTCCATTTTCAGCATAATACCTAAAAAGATGACAATGTGTCCTATATATAGGGAAGAAAATAACTCAATAGAAACTAACTCTTAGGAATCACATATGTAGGAGTTACTAGACTACATCATAAAATCAGCTGTGCTAAGAACTGAAGGAATACATGCCTAAAAATTAAAGGAAAACATGAGAAAGGTGTTTCACCAAACAGAATAAAGATAAATTATTGAAGACCACCAGCTATATTTTTTTTAATAAAAGACAACTTAACCTTGTAGAATAGAAAGTTGTTAAATTTGAAGATATGTCAATTGAAGTTATTAAGTCTGATAAGTAAAAAATGAATGTAAATCTAGAAACCTGTAGGACACCAAGGATTCCAACATCTGCATAAAGGGAGTATGATAAGAGAAAAATTAAACGTAATGGAGGAAATAGTTGATGAATATCTTCCAAAGCTAAGAAAAAATATTGATCTATACATCAGAAAAGCTCCACAAACTCCAGGGTTAAAAAATCCTAGAAGTATCCACAGTAGAGACATATGATGGAAGTATCAAAAGGAAAAAGAGGCAATATTAAAAACAACAAGGTAAAGACAACCCATTACGCACCAGGGATGCTCTTAAAATTAATATTGTGGGTAATTAGAGTTCAGGAGGATCGGAAGGCAGAAAACTATACACTCTGTGAAAGAAAATCAGTGTGAACCAAGAATTTCATTTCTAAGAAAACAAAAAAATTATGACAGAACAGAAAATTCCACAGGTAAACCAAAACAGAAAAATTGTCACTAGAAGACATGATCTATATTTAATCATTTTTTAAAAATCCTTTAGATTGAAATGAAGGAACACTAGGTAGCAACTTATATGCACATAAAAAAGTAAAAACCATTGGTAAAGTTTACTATTTTAGGAAATAGGGGCTGGCATTGTGGTGTAGCAGCTAATGGATACAACAATTTATGTCCCAACTGCTTCAGTTCTGAGCCAGTTTCCTGCTAACAACCTAGGAAAAGCAGTGGAAGATGGCCCCAGTCCTTGTCCCCTGCCACCCACATGGATGACCAAGAGGAGGCTCCTGGTTTTGGCCTGGCCCAGTCCTGGCCCTTGTGGCCATCTCACGGGTGAACCAGCTGATGGAGGATCTGTCTTTCTCTGTCTCTCCCTTTCTCTGTCTGTAATTGACTTTCAGATAAATATATCTGAAATGTACATATATATATATAGAGAGAGAGAGAGAGTAAATAAAAGAGATGAGATGTTTTTAATTATTCTATCTGATTTAAAAGGCAGCTAAATACAGAACACTTAAGATGTTATGTTGCGTGACTTATAACACATAAAAATGTAATTTGAATGACACTAATAATAGCACAAAGAATAAAGCCTTAGTGGAGAAAAAAATTACATACAACCATGATTACATTGGTTATAATGCAATCTAGATTGTTTTAAGAAGTTAATTGAAATTCTAGAACAAGCACCGGTTTTTTAAAAATGAAAAAAAAAAACTATGGTAAACAAAAACCCAAGAGAATTAAAATGACACACTAGCAAATACATATTTATAATAATCTCAGCAATAAAGAGGAATAAGGAATAAAACTGTATCTCACACACACACAGTGAAGCAAAACAGCAGAAATACTGCAGTCCCTCAGCCTCCAACAAATTGAAGGATCCCACTGGGATATCAAAATTCATGAATGCTCAAATCACTTAAGAAGGCATAGCTTTTTGCAAATAATCCACATATAATTCAATCATTGCCATAGTACTTGTAATATTTAACACATTATCAATGCTATGCAAATAATTGCTATAATTTGTTTAGTCTGCACATGTTCTTTACAGACCGGTTATTTTTCAAATTTGTATTTCAATCTGTCTCTCCCTTTCTCTGCAACTCTGTCGCTCCAAAAAGAAGATGGGTGGCCAGCACGGGGGTCAGCGTGTTAAGCAGCTCCCTGCAATGACAGCATCCCATGTGAGTACCTTTTCAAGTCCTGGCTGATCCACTTCCAAACCAGCTCCCTGCTAATGCACCTGCGAAAGCAACAAAAGATGGCCCAAGTACTTGGACCCTTGGACATAATGGGAGACCTGGGTGAGGTTCCAAATTTCCAGTTTTGCCCAACCCTGGCCATTGCAGCCATTTAGGTTGTGAACCAACAGATAAAAGATCTGTCGCCTGTCTCTAACTCTGCCTTTCAAACTAAGTGTTTTTTTTTTTTTTAATCAGAAGACACGAATTTATTAAAAACACCATTTTTTTTTTAAAGACACAAACAGAAAGCCTGAGTCCCCAGAGTGCCTGGATTCACATTCTGGCTCTGCTTCTGATCCAGTTTTCCCAGTGATGTACATTCTGAGAGGCAGCAGATGATGGCTCAAATATTTTGGTTCCTGGCACCCACACAGGAGGCCCAGACTGAGTTAAACTCCCCAGCCCTGCTTGTTGCAGGTATTTGGGGACTGAACCAATGGATGGGAGATGTGTGTCTGTCTTACTCTCTTTGCCTTTCAAGTTAAAAAAAAAAAAAAAAAAAACCATTTTAAAAAACGTGAAGATAGGGGTTGGAATTGTGGCAACTCCAGCATCACATATGGGTGCCTGTTTAAGTTGTGGAAGCTCCACTTCTGATCTCACTCCCTGCTGATGTGCCTGGGAAAGTATCAGATGTCCCAAGTGCTTGGGCCCCTGCACCCACATAGGAGACCCAGAAGCAGCTCCTGGATCCTAGCTTCAGCCTGCACCAGCCCCAGCTGTTGTGGCCATTTGGGGAGGGAACAAGCAAATGGAAGCTCTCTCTCCTCTTTCTCATCTCTCCCTCTCTCTGTGTGTGTAATGAACTTTGAAATAATATTTTTTAAAAAATGTTAATATAACATTCTCTTTTGAAAAAGTAGGCAAAGAGATTTAAATTCAGATAACAAGAAATAAGTATTAGAACAGAAATAAACATGAGCTCTCCTTCGCCTGTTTTAGCATTCTAGGTTTTCCAGGTGATGCCAGTGTGTAATCTGAATGGTTATCCATTTGCTATACAAGACCTGTCATGTGATTAAGGTTAATGCTGGAGCCGGTGCTGTGGCATAGTAGGCTAAGCCTCTACCTGTGGTGCAGCAGCCCGTATGGGCTTGATCAATTCTCATTTGCTCCTAAGAAGTTACAGGCCCTCTACTAGATATCAGATGATTTAAAAGATGTTTACTCCCAGGTGTGCCTTTATGACTCCTCTCTCTCAGGATTCCGTGTCTGAATTCCTGTCCTCCTAATTATCCCTTCAATGAGAATGCCTCTTAATTTCAATATATGTATTTTTCTGAAGCAAAGTGCCTCCCCAGGTTCATGATTATATACATTAGGGCATTAAACATATCTCACGGGCTGGTCTTCTTACCACCAAAAATGAATAATTTAGCCTTTTAAAAAACATGGAAAGAATTACTTGTATCTTTCAGGAAGAAGGGATGCTAGCAAACGTTGATACCGTAGGTGATGACTATTTTTGGTTTTGAAAAGAATTTTTAGTTTTAATACAAACCTAACTGGGCAACATCCTAACCAACTCTGATCTCTCTGCACTTGCTCTATGAAGAATCTTCCAGAGTCACACAATCTTGTCTTCCTTCCTTTGTCCTGATCAACTTTGCTTTGATATGTTTAGGGATCTTCAATGTGGGTCATTTACATTCCATAAAAATCCATGAAGCCAAGCACCTAGTAGATTCATAAAGCACAAAGAATACTAGAATAAGGGATCTACCTTGTGGCACAGTTTGTAAAGCTACTGCCTGTGATGCTGGGGCATCCCATATAGGCACCAGTTCATGTCCAGGCTGCTCCACTTTCAATCCAGCTCCCTGGTAATGGCTTGAGAAAAACAGTTGAAGATGGCCCAGGAGTTTGGTTCTCTGCCATCATGTGGGAGACCTAGACAAAGTCCCTGGTTCCTAGCTTTGACCTGGCCCAGCCCTAGCTGCTGTGGCTACCAGGGGAGTGAACCAAAGATGGAAGACTTCTGTTACCCTGCTTCCAAATAAACCTTTAAAAAAACCTAGAATCATAATTTCCATGGCAGCAATGATTTATATTAAATGATTTTATTAGTGAAGGAAATGTTTAAAAGAGGGAGAGTAATTAAGCAGCATCTTCAAGTTATAAAAGCTACAAGTAAGGCTCACTGGACTGTTAGCTCGTGGAAAGCAATGTGTTTTCATCCCTGCTCTGTCAGCCCAAGTCAAAGACTCTGATCCTGAGGAAGATTACATACTCAGACATTTGACAGCTAAGAAATCTAAATTAAATTTGAAAGAGAAAAAGGAACAAGCATCTGCTAGCCTGAGTTTTCTGACCACCATGGTGACTTGTTATCTGTAACTCAGTGCTTAGGGTGTGAGCATTTATCATAGTGATTAAATGCTCACATTCCACATGGGAGTGCCTGAGTTGTATTTCTAGCTTCATTCTTAACTCCAGCTTCATGCCAGTTCAAATTCTAGGAGGCAGCAGTGATGGCTCAATCAGTTGGGTTCTGCCACCCACAGAAGATGTCTGGAATGAGTTCCTCATGTCTGGCTTCCACCCTGGAAGCCACTGTTGGCATTTGAGGGGAAAACCAGTGGATTAGAATTCTCTTTTCTATGTGTCTCAAATAAAAAAAGTAACAGTAATGCTTAGTAATAGAAGAGGAAAACTCCCTAGAAAAAATGGATTGTAAGAGACAGACTGTCCTCAAGAATAAGTGTTGCTGCACTGGAGACATCCAGTTCATTGGACTTTGATTTTAGCTTTGTCAGGCAAAGACCCAAAGATTGTAACCTCAAGGAATCATTGAAGGGATAATGAGGATAGGAATATCCAGTTCATGTCCATAAGCAAATGATAAGCTGTAAGATGTAACACCAGGGAACTGGAAGATGCATAGATCTTATATCCATGCAAACTGACATTTGTGCATAAGGTTAGAAGTGAAGTTAGTATGTACCCAAGTGCTACAAATATGATGCTAACCTACCAAGATGTTCCTCGTAATACATGTGAAATGTAGCTTTTGCCACATCTCCAAGAAAATAGTAAAATAATAATAGTACTTGTAAATGTTTCAGAAAGTCTGTACTTCTCATCAGCTTCCTTCCTAATCCAACAATTTCAGTTGTAGTATTAAAGGGCATAAAATATGTAATCATTGATTCTTTCCCCATATCTGATTTTTGAGGCAGATGAGTCAAATAGCTCAAAGTTTTATTTAATTTGGCCTTAGTTAACGAGAGTTTTCCTTGGTAATGAAGCAAACTCAACTTGCAGGTATGGCACTTCAAAGTCAGAAAACCTGATTGTGGATAGTGCCCACAACACCTTACTCTGATTTGCATGTCATTTCATGTTACCCTCATGAAAACCTAGTGGAAAATGGATGGTTAGCTTCATTCTTAATATGGAAACAGAGGTTTACAGCGCTAAAGTTACTTAGCTAGCGTCTCTCAACTACATTTGTACTTAGTGTTTTTGGTTCCAGGTTTGTGTTTTCCCATTGCACGATGATATGGAGATCTGCTAACCTCAAACAGTAAGGTCAGTTAAAGATTTCTCTGTTCTGATGTATCATTAAACTACTTGATTGAGTAGAAAGTGTTTTAATTTTCCCTTTATTTCTATCTGGCAACCTAATGAGTATATCATGATGAGAAACCCTTCATTTAGGTTCTGTAACAAAGTACCTGCTAAACGTTAGACAGTATTATAGGGCTACTATCATAATTGCTTGTATATCCATTTACCTCCTGAATGTTAATTTGATTCAAAATATCTATAGTTCATATTTTAGCAATGTTTCATCCCAGAAGTCTTAGGCTTGAACCTGTATTGCTGGCTTTTTTTCTTAATAACTCTGAATTCATTTCTCAACATGAAATTACACATAATAACCAAAATCTCCTTATATATGTCACCAGAGATTCTCTCTCCATACTGGGCAAACACCAGCATTGGTTCTGTTTTGTCTTAAACATCTTATATCATACTCACAATATAATAATAGAAAGAAATAGCGCTAGTCAACATTTTAGGTAACTCCACACTCTGCTCCTCACTCTTATTCTGTTAATGGTTCTGCCTGATCAGGGCAAATTTCACAAAAGTGAGTCTATATTTAGCCTCATTCTCACTGCTTCATACCTACTGGCTGATGACTTCTTGATCAGTATGCTGAGGTGTTTATTACCTACCCCTTACCATGACCATGAGATCCATTCATTTTTTAAAAGATTTTATTTATTTGAAAAATAGTTACAGAGAGAGGTAGAGACAGAGAGAGAGGTCTCCCATCTGCTGGTTCACTCCCCAGATGGCCGCAACAGTTGGAGCTGCACCAATCCGAAGCCAGGAGCTACTTCTGGGTCTCCCACGCAGGTACAGGGACCCAAGGACTTAGGCCATCTTCTACTGCTATCCCAGGCCATGGCAGAGAGCTGGATCAGAAAAGCAGCAGCCTGGACTCAAACCGCCACCCATATGAGATGCCAGTGCTTCAGGCCAGGGCTTTAATCTGCTGTGCCACAGCGCTTGCCCCTCCATTCATTTTATTCCTAGATGTTGCTCATTACAGTTGAGAAAATTAAAAATAGTCAAATATATATAGCTCACACATTACTACCAATCAAAGCAGTCAGGTGCTCAAAATATCATGGCAACATTAGATAGAGCTTAAAACTGGACTTAACCATAATTAAATTAAAACAAAAAAAAATGTTGATAGAAGGAAGGAAGGCATTTGGCCTAGCAGTTAGGACTGGCCCCAGCACTGTAGTTCAATGGGTTAAGCTACCTGCCTGTGACACTGACATCCCTTATCAGAGTGCTGATTCAATTCCTGACTGCTCCAATTATGATCCTGTTTTTTGTTTTTGTTTTTGTTTTTTGACAGGTAGAGTTACAGACAGAGAGAGAGACAGAGAGAAAGGTCTCCCCTCCGCTGGTTCACTCCCTCAATGGCCACCACGGCCAGCGCTGCCCTGATCCAAAGCCAGGAGCCAGGTACTTCTTCCTGGTCTCCCATGCGGGTGCAGGGACCCAAGCACCTGGGCCATCCTCCACTGCACTCCCAGGCCACAGCAGAGAGCTGGACTGAAAGAGGAGCAACCGGGACTAGTACCCGGCGCCCCAACCGGGACTAGAACCCAGAGTGCCGGCGTTACAGGTGGAGGATTAGCCAAGAGAGCCACGGTGCTGGCCCTGCTTCATTTTTTTTAAAGAAAAATTTTATTTATTTGAAAGACAGAGTTATAGAGATGCGTAGTGACAGAGAGAGAAGTCCTCCATCTGCTGGTTCACCCCCCAGATGGCTGTAACTGCCGAAGCTGCACCGATCCAAAGCCAGGAGCCAGGAGCCTCCTCCAGGTCTCCCACGCGGGTGCAGGGGCCCAAGGACTTGGGCAATCCTCCACTGCTATCCTAGGCCACAGCAGAGAGCTGGATCGGAAGAGGAGACGCCGGGACTAGAACCAGCACCCACATGGGATGCCTGCACTTCAGGCTAGGGCTTTAACCCACTGCACCACAGTGCTGCTTCCTTCTAATGCCCTTGGGAACGCAGAGGAAGATGGCCCAAGTACTTATGCCCCTGCCATCCACGTGGGAGACCAGGATGGAGTTTCCAGGTTCTGGCTTTGGCCTCCACCAGACTTGAATGCTGCAGTTATTTGGGGAGCAAACCAGCAGATTAAAGCACTCTCTTGCTAGTGTGCTTGCTCCCTCTCTCTGCCATTCAAATAAATCTTTCAACAAAAAATTATGCTCCAGATGCCCACATTCCATATTGGAGTACCTGGTAGGTTTTGTTGAGTTTCATATCTGGCTCTGCTCCCAACACCAGCTTCCTGCTAATTCGCACCCTAGCAGGCATCAGTGATATGAAGTAATTGGTCTCCTATCACCCGTGTGGGACACCTAGCTGTTGCAAGCATTTGAGGAATAAACAGCAGATGAGAACATTGTCTTTTCCTTCTCAAAAAAAATTAAGCAAAAAAAGAAATTAAGTTGAACTCAAGTATGTAAAAACTTGTTGTCAGGAAGATACAGTGGTTGAATATATATCATCTAAAACATTGAAGACTTCAGTACCTGCATGATGAGGTTTAAATGAGATATAACTGATCAAATGTGGTAATATTCTTGCTATTATAACACTAACCTACAGGAAATAGCTAATTCATAAAAGTGGGTGCTGTTATTAAGATGCATTATTTTGCACATTGCTTTTATAACCAAATCATAGTAATTAAACCCATTCAATTTTTTTTTTTATCTTAATGCCTTCTTGAATAGCTAAAGCTGTTACCTGCTACTGGCTCTGCCCCACCCTCTGATCAAATCTGGGATATGTATTTAATGGCTGTGGGTTTAGACAGAAAATTTTTCTTTGTATTTTAGTACAATAACCTTTTTTCTCATTCACAATGTCAGTATGAGTATTTGAAGAACTACAGGAGTAAACAAAGAGGGATTTTTTAAGCTGAACTTTGTTAGCAGGGACCTGCAACTCAACAAGTAGAATCAATAAGAGACACCAATGCCTTTCTAAAGGGATATCACCAAGGAAACTTTAGATCAGATCCTAGTGACACATGAAGACTTTAGAG
Organism: Lepus europaeus; assembly: GCF_033115175.1. Taxonomy (NCBI): domain Eukaryota; kingdom Metazoa; phylum Chordata; class Mammalia; order Lagomorpha; family Leporidae; genus Lepus; species Lepus europaeus. Next base: position 21,190,469 of record NC_084843.1, on the reverse strand, counting down.
GTGACAAAGACAGAAGCGGACCTGTCAGAGTAGCACGCAAAGTCAACTCCAAGAACCTGAACCTTAAATGGATACTGAGAGAAGGAAGTGCTATATTCTCCTGGGAAACACTGTCTTGAATGCCAGATTCAGAAAAATCCCTTAACCCAGTTTAACTTGTTAGTCCTTTACCCTATTATCAATGTTTTGAGATCTTTGAGAACTGACCAGCATTGATGTCATCTTACTTTTCCTATTACATCTTATATACAGTGCTTTTTTCACATATGCACATCCTAGAACTCACTGGTCTGAGGAAGGAGAGACAAAGTTGACTAACGCTAGGGACAGAGGGCCCTGACAAGTGAACTGGGGAGATTGTCTATGCTCTTAGAGTGATCAGGTGAAAAAGGGTTCCTTCCCTCAAGTTAGTCATAAAATATCCCTGTGGATGAAAATAGCTTTGTGTGTTAATTTTGAGTTCATCTGGGCTGGCATGTATAGAGGAGGAATAATACGCACATACTCCTGTAAGCATTTAGCAAGTAAAATTAAGCAGCTGGGTGTTATAGGAACTGAGACTCTGCAAAGGGTTAGAGAAGAACTGGGTAGTAGGATAGAACAAGTATTGGCCTCTGGAATCAGCAACTAAGTGTCTATTGCAGTCTGCTTACTTAGTAGCTGTGTGCCAAGGTGCCAATTTTCCTCTTTCAAAGCTATAGTTTTTCATTACTGAAATGTAGCTAATATTAATAAGCTTCTCAGTGTCTTTGTTTTGAGTGCAAATAAAAGGGTTTATGCACATAAGCTTATTTTGAGATGTATACACAACTATTCAAGTTGTAAACTCAGACATACATCTTCATTTATATTTCTTTTCCTATAGCTGATGTATTGTTAAATACTGCCTACATGAACACTTAATTTATAATCATAGCAAACTAAGATGTCCTCAGATTACATTTTTCCCTTACAGTTTCAAACTCTACTATTTAAACTCATACTTACTTTTGGATTCCTAGAGTCAAGATATTTCTGCTTATTGCATAAGTAGGTGGAAGTCATCAATCATTCAGGAGCTATATCCTTCAACATCATGAATAAATGGAACTGCTGAACAGAGAACCCACTGGCTGCGTGTGTCACTGTGATGAATGAACAATGAACTACATTTGAGTGAAAGGGGACTGTTACTGAGGTAGCTACAGGGAAAGGGTATAAAAACAATGGGGGAAATGAAAGCACAGGAATGATAATGACACCCTAAGAGGAAAGCACAGGGGTTTTGAAAATACATACAGGAATGTAACTATTATCTTTGTGTAAAGAGTTTCACATAGGAACTAGGGTAGACAGGTGAAGATACAAGGAAGCAGAATCAGAAGCCAGAGCTTAGGTTTGTAAGTTTCCTAAGTCTTCTGACTTCAGCATAATCATAACACTGTGTGATAGCACAAGAATCTAAAATCAGCTGCCCAGTTTAAAACCTTCAAGCTCAACCAGCAGTGACCTGAACAGAGGGGAGATTCAGATTGGAACAGCAGTCTCTGAGAATTTAACCATGATCCTCCTCCCATGATACCACTTCATTCCCAGGAGCCTTTGGTCTCTTTTCTTGAGCTTTTAACTACTCTGAGTGCTAATTTCACTCAATGCAACTTGAGGTTTTATAGCTTTGGATGTCAAAACTGTATATGAAATGGTTACACCAGGAATCAGTAAGGCAGAAATGCTCTTAAATTTGTATTTATAATATTGTAGTCTCTTTGTTTAAAAGAGGAGCTTCTAAGCCACCCAAGATTTAGGCTTCACCAAACCAGGATCCCTTCTACACCATTCCCACTTAAGAGCTTTTCTCAGGGCAGTGCAGGGATTGTGTTAATATACAAAATAAAGTGATCTTAGGGCTTCCTGCTGTACCTCTGGGCTCCCCTTACTAATGCCCTTGGAGAGGACACCAGAGAAAACTACATGGTAGACGCTTCCAATTTTTGAGTGGTTTTTGTTTTCTATTTGAATGAGAAGCATGAGTGCTGAAACTCCTTGTGGATAGTGTAAAGGTTTAATGTACTTGAAGTCTCATAAATTGAGCAAGGACAGTGTAAACCCTACTGTTAGACTAAAGAGTTAAGTACAGAAACTAGAAAATGGGGAGTTTCTGAAAGCTGGTAGAAGAACAATCATGATCTACCAACCAAGATTAGTGGGATGTTTTAAATGGATAATAAAGTCAAATTCCACGTTAATGACCTCAAGCTTACTTGTCAGCACAAGCTAAAAGAGGAGATGATTTTTCATTGTTTGATTTGTATTTCAAATATCCAGTTGATAAAAGAGCTAACAAAATGTATGAAATCCCTGAGAGCTCACAAATAGTAAACTGAAGGTAAAAACAATTTGTTTAAAGTGAAGAGTTAAAATGAGAACAAATAGCTTCCTTCCTAAGTTCCCAATGAGATGCTTGATTGCTAATGCCAGGAGCAGAGCTTTTTCAAAACTACTGAAACTTGTGAAAATATGTGCCTGTGAACTCAAAAGAGGTATCTGTTGGAGGCCAATTTTTGAAATTATGAGCCTGTCAATCAACCTCCATCTCACCCCATTCCCACATTTACCCTATGTTAGGGTTCTCCCAACAAACAGAACCAGCGGCATATAGAAACATGACATTTATATGAAAATTGACTCCCAGTATTATGAAGGCTGAAGAGTCCCATGATCGGTCACCTGAAAACTGGGAAAGCCAGTGGTGTTATTCAGAGACTGAAGGCATGAGAAGCAAATCCAGCAGTACTGATGTCCAAGAGCAGGAGCCACTGGATGTTCCAGATCCAACACCTTGGAATTCCACCCGAACCCTCAATAGACTGGTTGAATTCTGTTCATATCTATGACAGCATATACCTTTATTCCATCTCATGATTCGAATGCCAATCTCTTCCACAAAAAATCTAAGAAAGTGCATTTTTTAAAAAAAGAACTTATTTTGAAAAGCAGAGGTTCACAGAGAGACATTCAGAGAGGTCTCTCATGTGCTGGTTCACTCTAAATGGCTGCAATGGCTTGGGATGGCCAGGCAGAAGTCAAGAGCATCATTTGAATCTTCCACGTGAGTGCAGGGACCCAAGTACTCAAGACATCTTCTGCTTTCCAAGTCACATTTGCAAGGAGCTGGATCAGAAGTGGATCAGCTGGAACATGAGCCAGTACCCTAAGGGATTCCTGCATCGCAGATGGTGCCTTTACCCACAGTACCACAATGCCAGCCCCCAGAAATATATTTTAACAGCCATCTGAGCACCCTGAAGCCAAGTGGACACATGAAATTAACCGCTCTAACCTCAGTCAACTTTAACTGAAGTACCCACTTATCAAGTACTACCAAATTGTCCAATCATTTTAAAAATTTCATTTTATTTAAAAGGTGGGGTGGGTGGCAAAGAGAGAAAGAGATCTTCTATCTGCTGGTTTACTTCCCAAATACCTTCAACATCCAGGCTTGAGCCAGGCTGAATGACAAGGGGCCCAGGTATTTGAGCCATTATCTGCTACTCTCCCAGGCACATTAGCAAGAAGCTGGATTGAATGCAGAGGAGTTAAGGCACACTGCCATTCCAATATAAGATGCTTACATTCCAAGTGGTAATTTAACCTGCTGTGCCACAACACTGGCCCCAAAGCAGATTTCCTTGAAAATAATTTAGACCCTTTAGCAAGCCGATGACCAAGTATGATCCTGCCACAACCACTTACCTACTGAAACAATAATTTTAACAGCAATTCACATACCAAGTCACTCTCAGTTGAGCTACAGAAACCAGGTAAGAGACCATGTTACTTGCTTTTGGTATAATAAGGAAGTGAAGAGTTGCACATGTAACTGCTTAACCAGCTCCAAGTAGCACAGATTAGAGAAACAGGCTTCCAACTTGGAGAAGGAAGAGGGAATAAAGTCCGGTCCTTAAATTTGAATTCTAGTGCCAATCCTGCTACAAAATATTCAGAACCAAACAGGCCCATCTGCCCACATGTCTTTATCTGCAGACTATTTGTAGATTCTATATCCAGGTGGCCTCTGCCATCCCTCCACTGAGCTCTAACACAGTATATAACACTCCAGTCCACGTGGGGTGCAGAGCAACACTCCTAGATGGAGATACCCACCTAGAGTTGATAGTGACCACTAGCATCAAAGAACTTGTAATTAAAATAAAAGTCATTCATAAGCACAAAACAAAGGCTTCCCAGAGAAGGTCATTATTGAAACCCCCCAAGTTAAACAATTATTGTAGGAGGAGTTGCTTAACACACTCCAGAGAAAGTCTATAAAGCAGTATCTTTGAACAGAATTGAAGAATACTTTCCAATGGCTTTACATTAGTCTGGTTAGCCTTTCTCTTATCCAATGGACAAAACACTGACTTACAAGGCATATGGGTCAGGCAATCTGAGATTCCCCAATGCTGTCTCTAAGATTAGAGGCATCAGTAAGAGTTCAGGCCAATATGATGGGGGATGTGTGTCAAGCTGTCATGTCTGGGTTTTTTCATTTCTGTAAAATAGATGCATTATTTCTGATAAATCCTGAACATTTTAAAAAGCAGAATCATATTACCTCTCAGCCCAATTTGTACATAACTGAGCAGTTACAGGAACGGTGTAATTCTGTATTTTTCAATTCTACATGTCTAAACCATTTTAAGCAACAATTATTTTGCCCTTTGACTCATCCTGTCTTTCCTGTTGTTGTAAGTTTGTTTTGTTTTTTCCTCCTTCACTGTCCCTTCTACTCTTCTCCCTTATTCTCTAAGAACAACACATGTTTTAAAGCCAAAGTGAACCTGTATCCCACAGATCTCTGTGTATCAACTTAAAATATGGAAATTTTCCAGAGGAATGAATAACCAGGCTACAGATAGTGGAGCGGCTGGCTTCATCACCCAAAGTTTAGAAGTTCTCTATACTTCTGCCTGACACTGTGGTATAGCAACTTAAGCCACTGTCTGCAGTACAGGCATCCACTATGGGTCCCAGCTGCTCTAGTTCCAATCCAGCTTCCTGCTAATGCACCTGGGAAAGCAGAAGATAGCCCAACTGCTTCGTCCCCTACTCCCAAATGGGAGTCCCAAAAGAAGCTTCTGGCTCCTAGCTTTGGCCTGGCCCAGTTATAGATATTGTAGCCATGTGGGGAGTGAACCACTGGAGGGAAGATCTCTGTCTCTTTCTCAGGTATCTACCATGAGGCACTACTACTGTAATACTGACTTTCAAATAAAGTTCTCTGAGCCATGTTCCATAAAATGTGAACCTCTTCAACCCATTTCCTTCCCTCTCTGAAACGCATGTGCGCGCGCGCACACACACACACACCTGCTTTCAGGACTCCAGTTTTTTAGAGCTTCTAAGCAGACAATAAAGTTCCCAGTGTCCTTGGCCTAGGCCATTCAGTTTACCAGGAGACACTGGGCAAGAAGCCAAAGATTCACTTTAATAGGCAGAATGTATTTTCTAGTGATTCATCACTTCCTCTATAAATTAGGGAAACACATTTCTGCTGAGGCTAATGATTTATTAAGAGGACTTTCAAGCCATAAATCCTCCCTCTTCCCATTCTCTGGGCAGTAATGGCAGTGTCCAGGTTCATAGAGAAATTGAAGATTGCTTTTTACAGAGGTGAAAACCCTTTCTAAAAAGCAGTTATACTTGCTGAAGCTACTGTCAGAGACCTAGGTGGGCCAGCAACTGCAGATTTGAAGTCACGACACTCACCTCTAATAGGTTAGGGTGTCCTGGATGACAAGCTGGGATGTGGTGGCAGCTCAATGACTCCTGGGAGTAACTGGGACAGTTATCAATATTTTACCTGCCAGCTCTTATCCTAGCTTTGTCCTGCTCTGTGATAGGACAGCTGAACTTTGCAGAATGTAAATTTATTTTTAATCAAAGGATACCTATATAACCTCTCATTTATTCCCTCCATGCTTAATATCTTCTATAAACAAAGTATCTACAAAAGTTAGATTCCCACTCACATTATGCTTCACCTTTCTCACTGAAAATGAGAAGACACAGAAGGTCACTTTTTCTCCACTCGAATCTCAGCAGAGGTGTTCAACCCCCACGTGGAAAGCAGACAAGAAAGATTACATCGTATGATCAAGAGTAACACCTCCAGCTGCTATGATTGTATTTATTTTTCACAGCAGCAAACTACATTTAGTTACCACAGTGTACAGAGACTAACACATCTGTCATAGCAGGCAGTGAGCATTTATTTGGATCATTAACAATTCCTAAGCCATTCATCACAGCAGTGTTAATATATTTGTCTCCACTGAAGGAAGCTACCCAAAGGTAATACGTCACTCCCTGGAATTTTGTTTTTGTGTCAATAAAAATTATTAAGCTTAAAAATGAATTATTATCCAAGAGTGTTTATTGTGTTAAACATTACTAAATTGGCAAAGGGTAATTACTTTGAATGTAAAAAGTTGATTTTCCTGGTTGAATGACTACTTAAGGGTTTTTTTTCCAATGGTAAAAGAGTTCACTAATCAACATTTAGGACATAACAGAAGGGGCTCAGAAATTTTACTGCTAGTCTATTACTTTCTCAAATTATACACAGGTAAGGCCAAGAGGCACTTTTTGTAGCACAAAATTGACATACATTTCTCAAACACTTTAACATTTATATTTTGATTGACTTCCTTGGAAAAAACGATTTTCAAGCAACATATGAGATGACCACTGTGACCCCTAATTGAAAAATACAGTACATCTTAGTACACATAAGACAACCCACATTAAATAGTGAAGAGTATTTTTCTTTTAGAAACATTAACCTATACCTATAATACTACATGGTTGGCACATGGATCTAATAAAATGCATAAGGATCAACTGGGACAGAATGTAGGAATATTTTCTCGTTTTTTACATTAACACAGGTTTATTTTTAAAGGTACTACACTTAGATCAACTGTACTTGAATGAGTTATATTTATTGATTAGTAGATATTCTGCCCTTATATCCTTCATTTGTTTATGGTTAAGTTCTGACACATAGGGATTTTTAACTTCGTAGACATTCAGCTTGGCAAAATTTCAGGATTTTAGGCCCTTTGGAGGTTAGCTGGTTGAAAAATCTCCTTATTCTACTTGCTGCAAAATTTGTTCAGAGCTTCTCAAGAGAATGCAACTAATCAGAGGCAGAGTGGAAATTAAGATTCAATTCTCTAAACAGTAGTTATTTTTACTATTAATTATTGATAGAGGAATTCAAGCAGAGTAATGCATGAATCATATACTTATATGAACAACATTTGGGCCAGCATTGTGGCATAGTGAGCAAACCGCTGCCTGCAGTGCTGGCATCCCAGATGGGTGCTAGTTCGTGTCCCAGACGTTCCACTTTTAATCCAACTCCCTGCTATTGACCTGAGAAAGGCAGCAGAGGATGCAGAAGATGGTGCGTTTGGGTCTCTGTTGCCTATGTCGGAGACTTGTGTGAAGCTCCTGGCTTCAGGCTGGCCCAGTTTTAGCAGTGGCAGCCATGTGGGGTGTGAACCAGAACATGAGAGATCTCTGTCTCTCCCCTCTCTGTATCTCTGCCTTTCAAAATAAACCAATAAATCATGAAAAAAAAAAGCCTACTTTATCTCAGGCACTTGAGATGCAGATATTTATAAAGCCAATAATAATCTTTGACTTCATTTTGCTTATAACATAAAACACGCAACACTAATCAGCTATGTGGATCTATTTGCATGTGCTATAGCAAGGTATTGATAATATCAAGTATCATTTTAAGGATCACTTAAGATACCATGTGGAGAATGTACTAGATGATCAAGAATAGAGCCAGAAAGACAAGGCAGAGATTACAGTGCTGTAAACATGAATAGTAAGAGCTTGATTTAACAACAGATTCCAATGAAGAGAGTAATAATAATATAGTTTGTTGTATAACCTGGGTAAGGGAAGCAGGCCTGGATAGAAGCAGATATTGAACTACAGGATCTCTACTAGTGCTGCAGGGAATTATGAAGTTAGAAATGGCCTGGTGGAGATACTCCAAGTTGAGGCAAGAATGCTGGCCATGGCCAGCGCCATGGCTCAACAGGCTAATCCTCCGCTATGTGGCGCCAGCACACCAGGTTCTAGTCCCGGTCGGGGCGCCGGATTCTGTCCCAGGTGCCCCTCTTCCAGGCCAGCTCTCTGCTGTGGCCAGGGAGTGCAGTGGAGGATGAAGAAGCACCTGGCTCCTGGCTTCAGATCAGCACGATGCGCTGGCCACAGCGGCCATTGCAGGGTGAATCAACAGCAAAAAAAGGAAGACCTTTCTCTCTGTCTCTCTCACTATCCACTCTGCCTATCAAAAAAAAAAAATTTAAAAAAAGAATAAAATTTGACATTCTTGTTTATGATGTCAGTAATCACCTGATTTCTTAATGTTCTTTCTACTTTTTAAGAGTACTTTAAGGCCAGCACCGTGGCTCACTAGGCTAATCCTCCGCCTGCGGTACTGGTACTGTGAGTTCTAGTCTCGGTTGCTCCTCTTCCAGTCCAGCTCTCTGCTGTGGCCTAGGAAGGCAGTGGAGGATGGCCCAAGTGCTTGGGCCTCTGCACTCGCATGGGGGACCAGGAGGAAACCTGGCTCCTGGCTTCAGATCAGTGCAGCACCAGCTGTAGCAGCCATTTGGGGGGTGAACCAATGGAAGGAAAACCTTTCTCTCTGTTTCTCTAACTCTTGCCTGTCCAAAAAAAAAAAAAAAAAAGTACTTTAAGATACAGGAAAAAGGAGCCGGTGTGGTGGCATATTGGGTAAAACTGCCACCCATGGTGCTGGCATCCCATAGGGACACCGGTTTGTGACCTGGCTGCTCCACTTCCGATCCAGCTCTCTGCTGTGGCCTAGGAAAGCAGTAGATGATGACCCAAGACCTTGGGCCCCTGCACCCACATGGGAGACCTGGAAGGGGCTCCTGGCTCCGGCTAGGGGCAGCTCCAGACTTTGCGACCAATTGGAAAGTGAACCAATGGATGGAAGTCTGCTCTCTCTCTCTGCTTCTCCTCTCTATTTGTAACTCCAACTTTCAAATAAATAATTAAATCTTTAAAAAAAAAAAAACAGCCAAAGAAATTATTTTAAATTCAAGCCTCAAACACTACACTCTCATCAGTTCCTGCTACAATATTTCCTATGCATGAGATCAAAAGAATTTGTTCAACTATTTAACACAGTATACATAAGTTAAACTTTGATTTCTAGGCTCCTCATCTACCAAAAAATGTCTTTTTAATTCTTTGTTTAAGAATCAAATTCAGCTGTACTTTGGAAAATACTAGTGGTACAATTTGATTACAGTGAAGTCAACCTTAAGTACCTTTGCCCAAAGGGAGGAGTAATAGATATTAAAGTGCTGTCTCAAGTTATTCAAATACACAGAAAAACAGACTTCAGGAACAGGATTGGGGTTAAATACCCCTAAGCAGTGCTTTCTTTATATCGTTGCCTATGGTCACCTCTTTATATTTGCTTCATTATAGTGTTCTCTTATGCCCATTCCCAGGTAGCATAAGACGACAAAGTTCAAGAGCTTTGTGCTTTATTCAAAACCATCAAGAAAACTATTCCACCCTACTATCAAAATTACTGTGTATTTGCTCACATAATGACTTATTTATTCTTCTTCATTATGTTATGCTTTCTTGGAAATTTCATCCAATTCCCTTTCCAAGTTCTTTTGTTTTTTGTCTTCAGTAATTTGAAGCACAGGTGGAGACTGCGTCTTTCCCAATGTACAAATAGAAGGCAACACAGCTCCATACACGCAGCCCTTCATGCACCTCTGCTCGTCTCCGAGTAACAGCCACTCTCACGTCCATCTTCTTCTGGGAAAGGCCATTACTGAATCCCTTTGAGAAGCAATATGATTAAGCAGGAAATCAAGGTCCTCATAAAGGAAGAGGAGTATCCTGGGTCACTCTGACATATTGACTTCAGGAAACACCACGAATTTTCCAGTAAAATGAAACAAAATAAAATAGGAATAATCCTTATCAAATAAAGACACACTATGTGTTGTCAAGAATTTCTAGATCCATGGACTCAATTCAGAAAACTGAAATGCATCTTTACCTGGAAAGAAAAAAAAATACCTCTCTAGGCCTTATCATGCCTTCCTCCTTCATATTATTCAAATTTCTGCTAACTTCACACCTCTTCAAACACCACTATCTTTTTCCTTAAGCAACATCCATACTTTATATTCCTTACATTGAATGTTTTCTCATTTTTCATCAGTAGATTACTCCTAGTGGAATTTGAGGAATGTATCCTTGTCTTTCTAGTTCACAATTACTTTCTCATCACCTAGAAATGTACCTTAAACAAGAAAGGATTTTAAAAAAAAATGTTGAATAGGTGTACAATGATCACAGGAGTGAATATGGTTTTAAGCAAAGAGGATAAAGAACTTTTGTAGAGACTGAAAGCCCTAGTTTAATAATGAAGTACCCAGGACTCACAGAACCTTCAGGGACAGGCTTAACACCGAACAGTAAGTGGTAGCATTAGAACTTAAATAGAGGAAAATTTATAATGACCCACTATCTTCACATGTATCAAGTATCACATACACTGCCTCGCTAGTATATCATGAGGACTGTGGCACCAGCAATATGGCAGAGTGGTAAAAAAGAAGACCTTTTGAGTTAGAGAAATCTGGATTTAAAAGTTGTCTCCGTCAGTGTGAATTAAATGCAACTTGAGGCAAGACAAGGTATCTCTTAATGTGGGCTCTGGGTGAATTAGGAAAAAAGAAAATCCCTCTGGCATATTGATTAGAAAATATGTTCCCACAAGACTGAAATTACCATAGCTTGCAGATGAATAAAATTTTATATAATCAAACTAGTACATGTATATTAGAAATGCATTCCTGGTTTTCTTCTTCTGACTGCAAATTTATAGAAATGGCAATTGTGAGGTATAAGAACGTGGTAAAAATAAAAATGCATCGAATATACTATGAGACTCCAGGTTCTAGGACTGTACTATTAACTCTATTAGTGATAAAAAGCCCCAAGCTTATCCCAACCCTATCTTAAAGAAATAAGTCTAAGTGAAGAAATGGTGAAGGAAACTAAGAAAGGCAAAGCTTCAGACTTAGAAAATATAACTCAAGAGATAGGGATATTTTATACAAGTGCATATGCAAAGGAACACACAAATGGGGGTTAAATTCTCTATTCCAAATAAAAAGAAAAAGACTTTCTATCTTGGATTTACTACAGCCTGTATTTTAGAGAACACTTATTTAAATCTTCTTAAAAGCTAAATCAGACTCTTGTTAGGTTTAAGATTCAGTACTATCTTTCTCATAGATCCAAAAGCCATGTCTTTGAAAGGAATCATCAAGCCAGAGAGCTCCCCTCTCTCCATTTCTGTAGGAAGGTAGCAGTTGACCTTCCGTGGGTGCCTTGCCCTAAGCTACGGAACTACCTCCTGTAATAAAAATAGTTTTTCCTCTGGATAAAATTAATAAGCAAACACAAATGGTCACCAAAATTATCAGATTAACTATGTGTGACCAACAGTGCTGTCAAATCCTCTCCCTTCAAGACTGGGGAGAGCATTTGGCCCAGTATTTAAGATACTACTTGTGATGTCTGTAGCCCATACTTGAGGTGCCTGGCTCCATTCCCAATTCTAGCTTACTACTGAAGTACTTTCTGGGAGGCAGTAGATGATGGTTCTAGTAGTTGCGTCCCTGCTGCTACATAGAGACTCACATGGCATTTCCGGCTCCGGACTCAGCCCTGACGTCTGCAGGTTTTTGGGGGTTAAATCAGCAGGTGAGAGGGGTCTAAGTGTGTGTCTGTCTTCCCAATACATAAAACTTAAAATGTAAAAACTAGTTACTTTATATCTTAGGAATATAATGCAATGAGTTGTATATGCTTGATTATATCTGCATTGGCTATAATTTTAAAAGGTAGATTTTTCCCCCTCTGTAACCTCTCAGTTGCCTGTGCTGTGCAAATTGTTTTACTGTTTATTCAATAATAAAATTGTTCTCTCCATTTCCCAACATTTTTAAGAGGTTTTCTTGTATGCAAGGATGTTTTGTTTTTAATTCTATTTCCTGAAAATTTACTACCACGGAGTAACAAAAACCTTGAAGAGGAGCTTAAAGAAGGGAGAAGTGGGCTAACACTGTGACGCAGTGGATTAAGCTACTGCCTGCACTGCTGACATCCATAGGTGTCCTAATTGTCCCACTTCCAATCCAGCTCCCTGCTAATGTGCCTGGGAAAGCAGAAGGAGATGGCACAAGTCCCTGGGTCCCTGCCACCCAGGTTGGAGACCTGCAAGAAGCTCCTGGCATCAGGTGGGCCCGCACTGAGTTGCTGTGGCCATTTGGAGGGTGATCTAGCAGAAGAAAAATCTCTCTCGCTTCCCTCTGTAACTCTGCCATTCAAAGAAATAAACCTTTAAAATTATTTTTTTAAAAAAAGGGATGATGACTGAAGTAACTAAAGAGAAATAGTTTTAAAGAAAAAAAAAAAAAGGAAACTTACTACCAAGGCAAAAGTAACAAAGGGATTAGAAAAATCATGAAGCAGAATAGTTTACACTAAAAAGCTGATTTATTAATATATAGGGAAGGCCCAAACATAAAGAGTAAATCTGAGTAAATGAAAAGAGATCATAAAATTAGAGGGAAGGTATTTGTAAACAATAATCCCAGGGAAGAAAATTTGGTAACTGGGGGCTAGTGCCATGGCGCAGTAGGTTAAGCCTCCACCTATAGTGCCAGCATCCCATATGGGCACCAGTTAAGTCCTAGCTGCTTGACTTCCAACCCAGCTCTCTGCTCATGCACCTGGAAAAGCAGAAGATGGTCCCAAGTACTTGGACCTGTGGACCCATGTGGGAGACTCGGCAGAAGCTCCTGGCTTTGGATGGGCCCAGTTTCAGGCATTTGTTGAATGAACCAGCAGATCAAAGACTCCTCTCTCTCTCTCCCTGTATGTCTCTCCTTCTCTGTAACTCTGCTTCTTAAAATAAATAAATCTTAATTTTAAAAAAGCCTGCATAGATCAAAATGTCAAGTTAGATTCATTGAAACACAACCACACTAGGTAAGTTTATAATAGATTTCTTGGAAATGTCTGTACTTAAAAAAGATAATCTGGTATCTAAAGAAACGAATTCAAGCAGTGGAAGATGTGTTTAAAATATAAGACATTTTTCTAAAATAAAGCTTTATAACTGAAATATTAAAGTAACATAGTATATCTTAAAAGTTTGATCTACAACATTTAATACTATCTCATACACTGCAAGAATATGGAAACAACTTTCTTTCATCAAGGCAGAGAAAGAAAAATATTCTAACATTCTTTAGGCTCAAACGTTCCTACTTCAAAATTGAATGTCATAAAACTTAAAGATTAGTATTTACAATCGTCTGAAAGATGGACATCCACATCATGTGTACAAATAGGCTTAAACACAAGTGCTATAGTGAATAAAAAGGTTCACAAACGCATTTCAGTAGAAAGTTAAAAACAAAAAGCACTCTCATCTACAGTTAGTCAAAGAAATGGAATGACAACATCTAAAAACTGGTGCTGGGAAGTGAACCCTTTCCAATGCAGATTCTTTATTAAACTGTGAAGTGAGGTTGTCACACAAAACATTAAAAGTCTTGTCAGTGGAGCAGACATTGGTGTATTAAGAACTGGAAAGTTCAAATCTCAGAGTGCCTGGTTCTCATTCTACATGAGCTTATGTTTCAGCTTCACTGACTGTGCACTCCCAGGGAGGCAGCAGGAAATGGCTAAAGTATTTGGGCCCTTGGTGCCCACAAAGGGAGACCTAGAATAAGTTCCAGCTTTCTGACTTCAGCCTGGCCCAGCCACAGGTGTTGCAGGTATTAAGCATTAAGCAGAGTAGACAAGATTTGAAGCAGGCAGTAAGGATTCTGGATATGGGCACATCAAGCAACAACTTAACCACTACGCCAAAAGCCCATACCTATTTTGACCTCGATTTTTAAATTTCATTTTTGTGCTATAATCAGTTTAAAATCTTTGTAAACAATATGCGAATTTTAAACCAAAAAAGCAGAAATAGACAAGATTTCCCTTAGTAAATTCTCAGGGTTGATAGGACTTATTTTTATATATGTTACACATGCCTAAATTCTCCTTTAACCATGTCTCTATCCACAATCTTTGGACTTTCCCAGAGGTACACATTTCTAATTATTCTGCTATTTATATTTTCAGATACATATCTATTCATTAGAAAGTATGCAGGCATGCATACATGTGTATCCAGTATTATTTAAATATTTGCTTAACAGTTTTTTGTATAAGTCTGTAACTTTCAATTTTTACTTAGTACTGTCTTACAATCACCTAATATGAAAAATTCCCATTTTTTGTAAAGATTCATTTATTTCTTTGAAAAGCAAAGTGATAGAGATACAGAGAGATTTTCCAACTGCTAGTTTAGTTTCTAAATGGTGTCAGTGGTCAGGACTAATCTAGTCTAGAACTCCACCCATGTCTCCTACATGGGTAGCAAGGACCCAAGTGCTTGGGGTGTTATCTGATTTCCCAGGTGCATTAGTAAGGATATGGATTGAAAGCAGGGCACCTGGATCTTGAACTGGTGCTCTGATATAGGGTAGAGGCATTGCTAGTGGTGGCATAGCCCACTGTGTCACAACACCAGCCCTCTCATATTTGTGTTGGTTGTGTAATATTCTACAAGGTGGCTACACAATCATTTATTTAGCCTTTTTCTTCCTTAATTTCAGGTCATCTCCCATTCTTTCCTATTACAGGAAATGTTAGAACACAAATATTTTCTGGGTCACTTCTGAGTTGTCCTGCTTCCTTGAAGCTACAAAAAGAGATGCTACATGATCAGTGAGAACTGATTCAATGCCCTTGTCATGAATAACAACTTTATATCATCAGAATATTTAGCTCTCACGTATATGGTATTACATATTTCAAAATGATTTGGGATGGAAACTTCTTGGCAGAATCACCATAAAGGACAAGATAAACAGAGATTTAGTTCCCTATAGGATAGGCAGGTGAGTAACTGAATAAGAAGTAAGGTATTAAATCTGACCTGTTAGTTTTTAATTAGAGTTTGATATTCTAGAGATTTTTGTTTGTAAAATTGTTTTTGAATGGAATTCTCTCTACTAGTAATCCTGCCAACTGTGAAGTCACATTTGGGCATGGCTAGTATATTTCCAGAAGGCAGCTAGAAAACTTAAAAAAAGAACACTTGTGGGCCAGAGGTGTAACACAGCAGGATAGACTGCCACACACAATCCCAAAATCCCTCCTCAGAGCCCTGGTTTGAATCCTGCCTCTCTGCTTCTGATCCAGCTCCCTGCTAATGTGCCTGGAAGAAAAGTAGAAGATGGCCTGAGCATCTGGGCCTGTGACACCCACGTGCAAGACCTGAGGCATAAGCCTGGCCCAGGCCAAACCATTGCAGCCATTTGAAGATGAATCAACAGATGCAACATCTGTCCCTCTGTCATTGTCACTCTGCCTTTTAAATAGACAAGTCTTTTTTAAATACAAAATAGAAAAACATTAAAATATAACTAAAATAAAAATAGAAAAAGATTGAATAAAGAAGTAAAAAGGGTTGAATAAAGAACAAGAACATTTGCTCTTAGTAGAGGGGTGCCATCTCCTTGGAATTGTCTCCGAAGGAGAACTCTGTATATTTCCAGTCAGTAGCAGGACAGTCTCATATTCTTTAAAAACACAATTACATCCTGGATGTGCTTTCTCACATAAGGGTTACGAACCTCATACCAACCTCCACGTTTACCCTGTTGCCTCTGTACATGAATTATAATTAGAACCTCTGGAATTGTGTCAATAATAGGACATGCATATTTATTGTAAAGTGATACTTTTTGTTGTCCCAAAGTCACAATTCATATTTTTCATTTTTTTAAGCCAGGAAAGTATGAGAGGTATGGAGTAGTTGGCTTGACTCACTTAGCCAAGTCACAGCCTACGGCTGAGAAATTCTTTTACCATATCCACAGCTAAGGATAACATTTCCATTAAAAAGTTAGGATCAGGGTAGCATTGTGGTGTAGCAGGTAAAGCTACAGTGGCCTGCAACACCAGTCTATTACATGCGGTCTGGTTCACATCCTACCTGCTTCTCTTAGGTCCAACTCCTGACTGGATATGGTCTGGATAAAGCACCAGAAGTATCCTTTTGGGCCCCTGCTGCCCATTTGGGGGATCCAGATGAAGCTCCTGGCTTCAGCCTGCCCAGCGCTGGCCATTGTAGCCATTTGGGGAAGTGAACCAGCTGATCAAAAATCTCTCTCTGAAACTATGACTTTCAAATAAATACATCTTTAAATAAGTAAAGTACTACTCTTTATAAAAATCAAGATCCATGGCCTCAAATAATTTGAAAACTAGTGAATAGAACATAATCAATAATATAAAAATTTGATAGCTATTGGAGTTTGCAGGAGCAGGAGGGAGTATAGGAGTCTAGTAAGCAGAAAAGGTGTCTTTTAATATCCTCTTTGAGCCAGCCTGGGCTCTACACATAACGTTTGCCCCTAGGTACTGGGGCTTTACTCATGCCCTCATTCCTCCTTACTTCCCTTCAGCTGCCCAAGTCCTTCAACTCTGTTAAGGCTCAACCCCCAAATTCATTTAATTAATATAACTCCTAATTAACAAGGATCTTAACAAGGATGACCTACCAGGACTTCGGTTTTGGGTCATAAAATACTTGCTTTATGTATATAATTTTTCAAGTTTTAGGAGAAAATAACTTCATCTATGTCACATCTCAGAACCACATATATGGTGTGGGGGGTAAGGAGAGGAAACAAGAAAATGAAAAAGAAATCACTGTCCAGAAATTTGCTGGATCAGAGCGAGATCATCAGGAAGCAGCTTTCCTTAGCTGTCTTAACTACATATGAAAGTGCCAGGACAAAGGAAGACAAAGCTGACACACAGGAGGCTTTCTTTTACATAGTAGAGAAGCCAATCCATTTTCTGAAAGATATCACTAAGTTACTCTCACTAATTTTCTTTTCTCAGGTCAGGTTCTCCCCTCTATACCAGTACAGAGCAGAAATCAGAAAAAAAAAAAAACATATAAATACCATAATCCAGCTTTTAATTTTATATTATCCCTGTCTGAGGCAGGGTAAGATCACTTTTCCCATTCACTCCACGCATTCAGTATTCTCACCATATGAAAAACACCAACTATTTTTCTGTGTCTTTACAGCATATAACCTCCACAGAGTCTGTTACCCTCCGCTCTGCCTCTCTCAGACTGTGCACATCATCTATTATCTACAGAGACCTTTAAAATAGATGTGTTCTCTTGGGGGCCAGCACTGTGACGTAGCAGGTAAAGCTACTGCCTGCAGCACTGGCATCCCATATAGGTGCCAGTTCAAGTCCTGGCTGTTCCACTTCCGATCCAGCTCTGACATCACTTGGCAAAGCAGAAGATGGTCCAAAGACTTGGGCCCCTGCACCCATGTGGGAGACTTTGAAGAAGCTCCTGGCTCCAGATTGGCCCAGCTCTAACTATTGTAGCCATTTGGAGAGTGAACCAGCAGATGGAAGACCTCGATCTCTCTCCCTCTAACTCTGCCTTTCAAATTAAATAAATAAATCTTTAAATAGATGCATTCTCATTGTTTTCTGTACTTTTCTCTCCTGCTTTCATTCTTGTATCTTTGCTCTGTGTTTTCTTTTTCCATAGGTAAATGGGGTACAACATAGGAAATATACCTAACAAGGCCATTAAAATTATATCTGTGACATTGATAAGGATACACAGAAGTACACACATATTCTCAGAGACAGAAGATTGATTCACCGGTTAGACATGTTTCCCTCCTAGGAGCTCCAGTGAAATGGAAGCCCGAGACTACCACTTGATTTTCCATGGTGCTACCTACAGGGAGTCCATGGGAAAAGGCTGATTGAATAGGATGGTCTCTTGGTCCCCATCTCCACTGCTTTTCAGGTGTCTTACCAACCAAGTTCCTTTGGGTCCAGATCATGATGGATGGCACCCAACCATGTTCCTTGAGCATCTATCTTCTATCAACACCCAAAGCTAGATACATCTAGCTTGCTTTCTTCTGGGACAATGACTCTCAGCAAAAATATTTGTTAATTATAAAGTGCATAATTTCCAAATACCCTGCATGACATTGCACTGGCTGAAAATTATTTAAAATCCTGCTTCAGGGGGGAAGGAAAGCTTTAATAATTTAGGCCTTCTTGGCTTTTTAAATTTTCTTTTTATTGCATTTTGGCAGGGCATCCTAAGTATAAATTGACTAAAATGAGACATCGCACATGGAGTATTAATTACCACACTATTAAGAAATCTTATAGCTTTGCCTTCTGAGCTGAAGAATGGCAAAATGTGAAGAAGCTGAATTTTAAAAATTGCCAGCTAATCTTCCTCCACTTAGCACACAAGTCATACAAATGTTGTAAAGTATTTTTCATTTTTCCATGTTACTTTAATTCTGTCATTGAGAGCAACTATGGGCCTGAATGAGGCTAACACTGGACTCGGCGATATTGCACAATGGATCAGATTAAGAATTTGTCTAACAATCAAAAAGTTAAAAAAAAGAAAAAAAGTGGGAGTTTAAGTCAGGAATTCTATCTTAAACCAAAAAAATCCATGAAGATAGCTAAGATTTAATGTATCACTCTTGTTCCAAAAATAAAAATGAAATCAGATGCTGAAGGGGCCAATGTTATGCGCAGATTAAAGCCACCTTTTGAAACACTGGCATCTCCTATTTGAGTGCCGATTAGAGTTGTGGCTTTTCTGCTTTTGTCCCTGTTCCTCCCTATGCACATGGGAAAGCAAGGGGAGATCCTCTGAGTATTTGAGTCCGTGCCACCCACACAGGAGATCCAGATGCAGTTCTAGTTTCCTGGATTTGGCCTGGCTCAGTCCCAGCTGTTGCAGCCATTGCGCGATGAACTACAGAATGAAGACTCCCACCCTCTCACCCCTCCCACCTCTGTCACTCTACTTTCTAATAACTAGAATAAATATTCCTTTTAAAAGACATCCTGAAATCTTGTGATATGAGAAATTTACACATCACAAATTTCACACCATATAGACACAGTAGAACCGCATTGAATCACAGATAATAGAGAACATTGAGCTACTGGCACTGGGTGATATGCATTTTGGGGGGTAGGTATTTGCTAATGAGAGCCACAAGACTTTAGGAAGTAGTTTATGTTGTACCTGGGATATCAATTTGTCTACAAAAAGACTTTTGAACTCAACCGTAAGGTCTTCATTGTGGGTTTTATATGTTTTTAAAGGGAAGACTTCACATCCCCTTCATGGAACTTGGCTTGGTGAATTCATCACAGGGAAAACACTCACCTGAGTAGCAATGGTGAGCAAGTTAACGGTACAAACATAGTGGTGAAAAATAAGACAGTAAGGAAAAGCTAAGTGGTTGGAGAAAACAAAGAATAAATGAGTAGACTACATTTGTCCCCACACACAACCATGATTCCACCACTTTTTATGTGATCCATGATTACTCACAGTATTGAATTATCAGATTTCCCCTTGTAATCAGGCAACAGAAAACGATCTGCTTTTTGAAAATCCCGTACTGGTGGTACCAGCAAGTAAATTAAGACTTAGAAAAGTAATGCCCTACTAAGTAGAAAAGAAAGAAAATAATTTATAGAAGACACGTTTGTTTGTCTGGGAAATCAAATAATTTTTAAGCAAAGCATTAAGAGGTTTATGTATCAAAGGTTAACTAAAAGGTACATGGTGAACTAAGTATTTCACAATTAATTCTATACACAATTGGAAAATGAGCTTGTAAATGTTACCCTTTATAAAAGCAAAGAAATTCTAAGTGCTAACATTTATAAAAGGTATAGAAGATATCTATGCTAAAAACTAAAAAGAAAAAAAAAACTAGGGGTTAAAAGGTCAGAAGAAAATGACTATAAAATTTTCACTTCTATAAAAAGTTTCAAAATTCAACTTGGTACAGATAAAATGATCCCCAAATTGATCAAGGATATTATGTATTACTAGTTGCCACTGTTGTCACTGTGGAAATTAACAATTCTAAAATTCAAATGGAAACTGAAGGGTCCAAGATGACCAGAGGCAATGTTGAGGCAGAAGGAGAAAAGTGGAAAAGGTACAAGACCAAACAGTGGTACTTACTTCAATGTTGTGGTATTTATGTCCTGAACACAAGGACAAACAGTCAAGAACCTAGAATCTAGAAAGTACCCGTACCTGTAAGTGCAACTGGAGTCACTGAAGATAAAAACTGCAATGCAGTAGAGGAAGATATAAACTTAATTTTAAAAAAATGTGTCCTTATTTCACCTCAGACTACAAATTAAAAAGAAAAGCTCACAAATCTGATAGGAAATAAACAACACTCTTCAAAAAACAAAAGATAACAATATAGCCAATAAATATGTAAAGAGGTGTTCAAGGTCTTCAGACATAACCTATATGCATTAAGAACATAGTTAAAATGAAAATATTAACACCAGCTAGTGGTAGTAAAATATGAACTAAGAATGAATAAACCAGAGCCCTTGTATATGCTACCACTGAGTTAAACTGACAGAGCCACATCAAATCATTATCCAGGATTATCTATTAATGCTAGACTATGACGTATCCTAAAAGCCAACAAGTTTACCTGTAAACATCCACATATCCAAAATGTTAACCAAAATGCCAACATTTGAATGTAGCATTTTATCAGAAGCAAAATGGAAACTATCCCCATAGCTTCGAACATTAAAATGAATGTATGGATGGAGAGTCTCACATGTTATTCCTTCCTAACGTAATTATTGAAAGGCTATGAAAAACATTTAAAACAATAGAATACATGCATAGATGAGAAACTGTATGTTTCTATCTGCATGAGATATGAAAACATATGAAGCTCTTCTTTACTGTTAGGAAGTATTAACAGTGCTAAGCTTGGGCTATGGAATATTGGGGGCTAGTTGAATGGATGTGTTATGTTTATAAATACTCATCAAGCTGGAAACATATGATATGTGTATTTATCTCCATTCATGCACACATCAACATAAAGTACAAGTATCAGAAAACTTGTGGCACCATGGTTTATGACATGGACTATGAAGATAGATTATCTGGGTTTCTTGTCACTGCTAACTCTATGGCTCAGTATTTATTGTCTGTGTTACCTCAAGAAAGTTGGTTACTGCCTTAGTTTTCTCATGTATAAAGTAGCAGTCAGAATGAGTGCTATGTATATGAATGCTCCCTTAAATGGACAAAGTGATAAGGAATTTGATCATAAAAATAGACATGGATCAGGGAACAAGGACAGCCTTCTCACAAAATTCAAGCTACAAAGTTCTCATGGGCATGAAACGGGAAGACAACATAAAAATCATGAGGATAGTGGGAGAAAAATTATAATCAGGATAAAAAAATTAGAATATTAAAATAAGTTCCCCCCAAATTTTAGGGTCCTAAGTGTATACAATAAGTAGAAAAATAGATAAATCCAGAAGGAGAAAAAAAGCTAGTAGAATAAGTATACAAGTGGCATAACAAAATACCACTGGGGCACATAGTAATCAGAATACAGGTATTACCATCTAGCAGCACTGATGTGGCAGAAGTTTACAAATAAAATTGACAAAATTTTGGCTTCTTCACTGTAAGACAAACAAAACAATTAAAATAATGAAGATGAAGATGTAAAATCTGTCAGACAGCACACTGATAAATGCTGCCCTTGAAAAGCAAATGGCATAGAAGCAACACAATAAGGTACAGACCCTGACTTACAGGAAGCAAAAGGAGTAGGCATCGTTACAGCCACTTCAAAATATTTTTAAATTAATCTAAAGGAAAACTTTACATACAGCAAATATATTTCTGACAAGTGACACTGACAAGCATGTTAGATGTTTAATACTGTTTAATGAACAAAAACATTAACTGAGAGTAATGCATACATGATGAAAAAGCATTCTTCCCTAAAAAATGTCTGCAATCTTCTCAGGCAATTGTAGCAAGCATGGTTTTTTTTAGAATTTTTTTAAAGATTATTTATTTATTTATTTATTTGAAAGTCAGAGTTACACAGAGAGGAGAGAGGAGAGGCAGAGAGGCAGAGGTCTTCCATCCGCTGGTTCACTCCCCAGTTGGCTGCAATGGCCGAAGCTGTGCCAATATCCAAATTAGGAGCCAGGAGCTTCTCCCATGCCTCCCACATGGATGCAGGGGCCCAAGGCCTTGGGCCATGTTCCACTGCTTTCTCAGGCCAGAGAGCTGGATAGGAAGTGGAGTAGCCGGGTTTTGAACCAGCGCCCATATGGGATGCCTGTGCTTCAGGCCAGGGTGTTAACCTGCTGCACCACAGCGCAGGCCCCACAAGCATGATTTTAAGTAGTGTAACACTGTGATTCTAAAATCAGAATTGGACTTGATTTAAAAGAAATTGAATGTGAAACACATATCCTAAATTTTTAATCATATTTAAGTATACAGTGACATTAAATATATATTTTTGTATGACTATCATCACCATTCAATCTCTAGAACTCTCTTCACCTGGTTTCACTTATATTCAGTACACATTAAACAGTAACTCTCCATTCCCATCCACATTCCAAAATATCTGCAAACCATGATTCAACTTTAAAAACTTGAAGTTTTTTTTTTTTTTTTTTTTGATAGAGTTAGATAGAGAAACAGAGATATGTCTTCCTTCTGTTGGTTCACCCCCCAAAAAAATGGCTGCTACAGCCGGCGTGCTATGCTGATCTGAAGCCAGGAGCCAGGTGCTTCCTCCTGGTCTCCCTTGTGGGTACAGGGCCCAAGCACTTGGGCCATCCTCCACTGCCTTCCTGGGCCACAGCAGAGAGCTGGACTGGAAGAGGAGCAACCAGGACAGAATCCGGCACCTCAACTGGGACTAGAACCCGGGGTGCCAGCACCACAAGTGGAGGATTAGCCTAGTGTTGAAGAGTTTTAAAACTAATTTCCTCTATGGTAACAAAGTCACTCATTTTTCAGCTTGTTTGTCATATGTATTCCCAAGAACAGAGACTGCCAGAAGGGGGACCATGACACTCTCCTAGTATTCTGTATGGAATCTCTGCAGACAACTCCCAGATAGCAATCTATATTAGGATGCAGCCAGCATTGTTGGTTTTCTAGCTTGTAGCATTTATAAACCCATGACATTATGGAACAGGAAAATTCACATTTTTAACAGATCAAGATAAACTCACCTTTCCATTTTGCTATAGCTGATGTGAATCAAAAGGAAGACCTCTTCATATTTATGACCTTCTGATCTACATACTCAGCTATAAATAATCCTCTTTCAAGACCTAACTCCTTTAGCTTCTTTATGTTTTGAGCACCCAGTATTTGTTCATGCTATCATACAAACTAGTAGGCACACAGTGTCTCAAGCATTTCCTTTATGAATTTTCTACTTTCAATGTTGTATATTTGCACATTGCTTTTAGGCAAAGTCCTAGTAGACATACATCACTCATGCTTCAACCTCAGCAAAAACGGTGAGAAGACAGAAATTTCACATGGAATTTGGAAGAAAATCAAAGCCTTGCTAGATCTCAGAGACCCAGCTGACATATGGAAGTTTGAGGGAAGATATTTCTCTCTAACCACACTCAGGCCAGACAAAAATAGAGCCCAAAATGTCATTCCGTCTAGAAAAGACCTCGGAGGAAGAATCACATGTTGGAGAGGGTGCCATCTGACCTACCTCATATAACTGGTTACAAGTGAAGAGGCAGTTACTCTGATATCTGAGTTTAAAAACATACAAAAATAATTATACTCTTATACACGTATTTTTCCAACTAATAATCATACATGGCTTAAAATTATACTAAAAAAACTGCAGCCCAGCCATCCCACTCCTTTTAATTTACCCAAAGGAAATTAATTTGGCAAATAAAAAAGCCATCTGCACATTAATGTTTATTGCAGCTCAATTCACATTAGCTAAGACCTGGAACCAACCCAAATGCCCATCAACAGCAGACTGGATAAACAAATTATGGGACATGTACTCCATAGAATACTATACAGCAGTAAGAAACAATGCAACCTGGTCATTTGCAACAAGATGGAGGAATCTGGAAAACATCATGCTGAGTGAATTAAGCCAGTCCCAAAAAGACAAATATCATTTGTTTTCCCTGATCAGTGACAACTGAGCACCAAAGGGGAAACCTGTTAAGTGAAATGGACACTATAAGAAACAATGACCTGATCAGCTCTTGT
This sequence comes from Lepus europaeus, assembly GCF_033115175.1. NCBI lineage: Eukaryota > Metazoa > Chordata > Mammalia > Lagomorpha > Leporidae > Lepus > Lepus europaeus. The sequence goes on along the minus strand of NC_084843.1, from coordinate 21,166,081 downwards.
CCTGACTCTAGATGTACAATGTAATACTTTATCCTTATTAGTATTTGTTGTTGTTGTTATTGTTCTAGTACTAGTGGTTGAACTCTAATTAACACACAATTGTTCTTAGGAGTTTAAATTTTAACTGAAAAGTGATCCCTGTTAAATATAAAAGTGGAAAAAGAGAGGGAGGAGATGTACAATTTGGGACATGCTCAATCGGACTTGCCCCAAATGGTGGAGCTAGAAATGTGCCAGGGGATTCCAATACAATCCCATCAAGGTGGCATGTACCAATGCCATCTCACTAGTCCAAGTGATCAATTTCAGTTCACAATCGATGGCTCTGATAGGTCTAAGAGTCAAAGGGATCACACAAACAAGTGTCTGCGAATACTAACTGATAGAGTCAAAAAGGGAGAGAACGATCCAACATGGGAAGTGGGATACACAGCAGACTCATAGAATGGCAGATGTCCTAAACAACACTCTGGCCTCAGAATCAGCCCATAAGGCATTTGGATCTGGCTGAAGAGCCCATGAGAGTATTGTAGGCATGGAAAGCCAAGATACCACGGAAAAGAAAAAAAAAGAAGACCTAAATGAAAGATCTCAGCGAGTGAGATCCCAGTGGAAAGAACGGGGCCATCAAAGAAGGAGGTACCTTTCTCCGAAGGGAGGAGAGAACTTCCACTTTGACTATGACCCTGTCGGAATAAGATCAAAGTCAGCGAACTCTAAAGGCTTCCATAGCCCTGGCAACTCATGACTAGAGCCTAGGGAGATTACTGACGCCATGAACAGGAGTGTCAAATTGTTAAGTCAGCAACAGGAGTCACTGTGTACTTACATCCCATGTGGGATCTGTCCTTAATGTGTTGTCTAATGTGCAGTGATGCTATAACTAGTACTGAAACAGTATTTTTACACTTTGTGTTTCTGTGTGGGTACAAACTGATGAGATCTTTACTAATTATATACTGAATCGATCTTCTGTATATAAAGATAACTGGAAATGAAAAAAAAACAAAACCTGGTGTTAAATTGGAAATGGCATAGAAAATTAATAATTTAAAAAATATTATGTAGGATCTCTGTCTTTAATGTGCTGTACACTGTTATAATAATGCTATAACTAGTACTCCAACAGTATTTTTTTTCACTTTGTGTTGCTATATGGGGGCAAACTGTTGAAATCTTTACCTAATATATACTAAACTGATCTTCTGTATATAAAGAGAATTGAAAACGAATCTTGATGTGATTGGAAGGGGAGAGGGAATGGGAAAAGGGAGGGTGGAAGCCATTGTAACCCATAAGGTGTACTTTGGAAATTTATATTCATTAAATAAAAGTTTAATAAATGAAAAAAAAAATTTAATAAAAACAGCTGCTGTTCAACTAATAATACAATCTCACAGATAATTTACTCTAACTAGCTAATAGATGTGAGTGCATGAATCAGATCACTATAGAAACCCATTTCCCTCAGTGAATTCTACCTGCTGGTATCTTATTACTTCTGGATCAGGTAAAAACTTCCAGTTAAAGAAAGGCTTTGAAACTGGCTCTAGACAAAAACCTACACCCTGCAGCTGAAATACCTGTGGATATATTGAGGCTTTTCCACTTTACATGAATACTTGTTTTCTAAGCTTCCTTCTCTAAACAGTCTCTTTATGAAGAGACTCCATAACCGAAGAGGTCTTAAAAGTTTATCCAAAACCCCATTTCGCTTAATGTGTACTGTCTTTCCTCAAGTGTTGCCATTATTCACAATTGTTAACTTTATTACCCATAACCACCAGTTTCTCTGAAGTTCAGTATATCATAGAGACACAGATGTTGGATGGAAAATCAAGACTCAAATTGTCAGAACTTGGAAGCATACAGTACAAAGTGAAGATGTGCACCCTTGATCTAAACAACTCAGATTACTTTTGAACTGCTCTGTTAAATATAAGAGTGGGAATAAGAGGCAGGAGATGTACAATTTGGGACATGCTCAATCGGACTTGCCCCAAATGATGGAGTTAGAAACATGCCAGGGGATTCCAATTCAATCCCATCAAGGTGCCATTACCAATGCCATCTCACTAGTCCTAGTGATCAATTTCAGTCCATAATTGATCACACTGATAGGTCTAAGAGTCAAAGGGATCACACAAACAAGACAAGTGTCTGCTAATACTAACTGATAGAATCAAAAAGGGAGAGAACGATCCAACATGGGAAGTGGGATACACAGCAGACTCATAGAATGGCAGATGTCCTAAACAACACTCTGGCCTCAGAATCAGCTCATAAGGCATTTGGATCTGGCTGAAGAGCCCATGAGAGTATTTTAGGCATGGAAAGCCAAGACATGCTGGCAAAAAGAAAAAAAAAAAAAACTAAAAAGATCTGTGAGTGAGATCCCAGAGAAAAGAATGGACCATCAAAGAAGGAGGTACCTTTCTCTGAAGGGAGGAGAGAACTTCCTCTTTGACTATGGCCTTGTCTAAATATGATCAGAGTCGGTGAACTCAAAAGGCTTCCATAGCCTTGGCAACTCATGACAAGAGCCTCAGGTGATTACTGATGCCATAAACAAGAGTGTCAAATTGTTAAGTCAACAACAGGAGTCACTGTGCACTTACTCCCCATGTAAGATCTCTGTCCTTAATGTGTTGTCCAATGTGAAGTAATGCTATAACTAGTACTAAAACAGTATTTTTACACTTTGTGTTTCTGTGTGGGTGCAAACTGTTGAAATCTTTACTTTATACTAAATTTTCTTCTGTATATAAAGAGAATTAAAAATGAATCTTGATGTGAATGAAATGGGAAAGGGAGTGGGAGATGGGAAGGCTGCAAATGGGAGGGAAGTTATGGGGGGAGGGAAGCCATTGTAATCCATAAGCTGTACTTTGGAAATTTACTAAATAAAAGTTAAAAAAAGGAAAAAAATACTTTGACACTATTTAACATAACTTCTGATAACTAGCTCTTCTCACTGAAATAGGATACAATTTAGTGAAGCAATTGTGTTCTCCTTTTGTTTGCCTCACTGTCCCTTTTCTTGATTTTGTTCTAGTCTGAGAAGTAACCAAAGGCTTCCTAGAACAAATTTGAATTTATCCAAATGGTTACCAAAATTAATCACCTATGACACAGGGAACAAGATTCTAATAAACAGTCTCCAGATAATCTCTAAGTGGTAGCTTCAGATCCATATCTGGCTTTACACTCATTTCTTCAGGAATGTTGTCCTTGCATATATAAGAAATGTTCACTCTGCTTCAGGGCCAGTCTTGACTATTAGCACAAGGTTGAGCACACTAACAATTTACTTGATGCACCGCAGAATAGCTTTGTTCAAGACTGGCTTGTGGCAGGAAGCAACAGTGACTATTGGTAATAGAGTTGCTGTATACTACATTTAGGGGACTTGGAACATGTTGAAGACACAGCTTTCAATATTGAAACCAAAGTTTGTCGATGATGTCTTTTTAAATTGGTGTTTTTATTTTCCATAATAGTTCCATGTTCTACAAAAATAGATATTTAAATGAGAATACAAGGTTCTAGTCATCACTGATAATTTGCATTTGCAATGCACTAACATATAGGGATGGAAGCATTGTGATGTAGGAGTGAACAGAACCAGGTTCCCAGACACTGAAATTTAACCAAGATGGGTTTCCAATTCATTCCTCCTTCTTAAAAAGTGGCAACTTTGGGTAAAAGAGTCTGTTCTCCTTTAATAATATGAAAGTTACGAAATATAGCTCAACACAAATATGTATCATTTAAGTATTCATATGTATTGTTATAAGGGTAAAATTTAGTGATTTATATTTCAGATGTCAAATAGGAATTTAATTCAAGAGTTACACTGCTGCTACACAGTTTCTAACATCCTATGTGGTCTGCAATGATTAGGAATACCTCCAAAGCTATGAATAAATAGATACGTTTGTATACCATTCCATATTTCATTTTGCTGTGGCGTGTTATTTCTGTCATCACTGTAGGGACTGCAAAGCATATTAATTTGATACTTACATCTCTTTGGTAAAATTCTATTCTGTGACTACCCCAGCCTCTTCCCTTGTTCTGTGGCTTAAACCACTGACAAAATTGTTTGACTTCCAATAAGCCCCTGTAGCTCTTTTTGCCTTAGTTTTTTCTTCAGTAAAGTATTTTCCTTCTCAAAAATAATTGACTAAAATTACCTGCGGCCAAAATTATTTAGTAAATGTGAGAACTCCATCAGATGGAGCCATCACATTAGCAATGTAAAGGCTCTGAGAAGCCTGAAGATCACAACTCTGATTCATTCTAATTAACCCATTATATTCCAGACACTTGTGTTTACCAAATTCCTTGTCTGAGTAATAGCAACAATTAAGATCCCAAAAGGCAATTGATTTAGTGATTTAGGCAACTCCAAGTATTTGTTCCCCCCATGTCCCTTTTGAGAGCAAATGTCTTATGAAATCTTGAAGGACAATTCTTGATATTAAATGTATAGATGAAGTTGCAGTGTATTACTTAGGAATTTTGAATTGAAGTTGTAAATCTATACCTCATGTACTACTCTATTCCTCTATCATCTTCCTGGATTAATATACAAATTAACATGGTAAGCAGATACATATAAACATGTATATGGAGATATAGCCCTCTGTGGATTTGGTTCCAGTAGCAGAGAACAGGGGTTAGAAACCAAGTACCTTGACCCATGGTTCAGACTCTGGCTGGAAATTGGTCACTGAAGACTTTAGGAAGATTGAAATATTTCTATTTTAACTTACTTCCCTGAAAAGGTAGTGTCAACAGAATATTACACTTCTTGGTATTTACTCAAATGAGTTGAAAAAATATGCCCACACAAAAACCTGAACATTCATGTTTATAGTAGCATTATGCATAATTGCCAAAATTTGAAGGCAACCAAAGGCAAACCGTGGTACATCCAGGTACTCAAATATTATTGAACACTAAAAAGAAATGAGCTATAAAGCTGTGAAATTTTAAGGAGGAACCTTAAAATCTTATTACCAAGTCAAAGAAGCCAATCTAAAAAGACTTCCTGTTATATGGTTCCAAATATATGACATTCTAGAAAAGGCAATCCAACAAACAAAAACTATGATAGTAAAAGTTTCATGGGTTGCCAGTGTTTGCGGAAAGGGATGAATGGATAAAGACAGACAACGCCTAGGCAAGAAAACTATTCTGTGTGATACTACTATGGTGAATTCAAGTGTATATTACTATGGATTTGTCAAAACCCATAGAATGTGACAGCACAAAAATGAACTGAATATAAACTCTGAGCTTTGATAGTAATGTGTCAATATTTGTTCCTTAATTGAAGCAAATGTAAATCTCAGAGTTTCAATAGTAGGGGAGACTGTTAAGCACAGGGTATGTAAGTACTCCGCTTCTAATTTTGCTGTAAACTAACTGTACTAAAAAAAGCGCCTATTTTAAACAGAAATATCTAGTGAATGTTTTAGATATTAAATGCCTATTTTTTCTATCGTCTTAATCCTCTCACTTGCAATGTATGTTGATGAGAAAATGATGATGGCTTATCATCGGTTTATGCTTTCTCAGACTCTAGAAGGGGCCTCACTCAAAGTTGAAGCGCAACAAATATGTATTAAATGAACAGACGTGAGAGTAACTGCTTAAGTTGGTAAAGCCAAAATTGATTTTAACAAAATTTTTAATGCCTTTATAATGCCTGGCCTACAAATTTACCATGGCTAATACAAGGAATAACTGAGTCGCGTGTTGATACCTATGCACTCTTAAATATTTGCCTCCCTTTTTCTCAGGGGTACTTAATATATTGAGCCTGGTATTTATCAATCCCATGTACCTCTTTATATCTTTCCTACACATGTATCAACTCTCATACAACATACAGCTTTATTGTTTTATATATATATATATAAATTAAGCAGGAAGATTTAGACAGTGAGAGAGAGAGAGACAGAGAGAAAGGTCTTCCTTCCGTTGGTTCACCCCCCAAATGGCCACTACGGCCAGTGCGCTACGCCGAACTGAAGCCAGGAGCCAGGTGCTTCCTCCTGGTCTCCCATGCGGGTATAGGGCCCAAGCACCTGGGCCATCCTCCACTGCCCTCCCAGGCCACAGCAGAGAGCTGGACTGGAAGAGGAGAAACCGGGACAGAATCCAGCGCCCCAACCGGGACTAGAACCCTGGGTGCTGGCACCACAGGCGGAGGATTAGCCTACTGAGCCACAGCGCCGGCCCTATTGTTATATATTTTCAAATGTAAAAATTAAGGAGTCTCTGCAACTTGTTCTTCTGAATTTAAGGATGTTTGTGCAATAAGTTCAGCTCATTCACACCATTCTACACTTGATCTTAGCCAAAAGGCCGAGAGGCGATCATTCATACCATTCTAGTACATTCATTTTGACTACTTTTGGATACTCAAACACACACACACACACACACAAATTTGCTTTCTGTTTCTTATGTTGATAGAAACCTAGGCAGTTTCCACTTTTCACTTTTACAACAATAAAAAAATGGCTTGCTAGTGTGCGATTCCAGCTGTATGATACTCCGGCAAAGGCAGACTGACTCACTGGTTGACATGGTTTAAGGAAAAAGAAAAATGAATAAGCAAAGCCAAGAGTTTTAGGACAATGAAGGCATTCCTCACGATATTATAACGGTGGATACAAATAGGTTATATATTTGTTAGACATTTTCCCAGAACCTTTATATAGATGTCTATTAGGGCAAGTAGCAGTAGGTTGGGATAGGGCATGTTGAGGAATAGAAATATTAGGTCACAGTCTATGAATAGTTCCAATTTCATTATAGCTAACCAAATAGTTGTCCAACTCCTATACAATTTACACTTCTATAAATTTTCATCTTATAAAATTAGTTTTCCAACACTAACTCTTAAGCTCTTTCATGCTGACATTTATGTGAAGATTCTCTTCTCTGTCAATTTTGCTCAAGGAGCTGTATCACAAACTTCCTAGTTCTATCTAGTTGAGGGTAGGGACTCAAGTTCTCCATTTGTGTGGATTCCTTCATCTTTGCATTTATTTCCTCATCCAAAGGAGCCAGGTTGTTCCTTGTTCACAGTACAAGACTCCTTCTTTTAAAAACTCCACTTTTTAGAGCTCATTCATTTTCAGCGCAGCTTCTGCTATAATTGAAACTTTCATTTAGTGGCAAATAAAAGGACTTCATTTATCTAGATGTGACCTGTTAAAGAGTGATCTGATTCACATGCTCTTGTCTTCTGGTGTCTTGACAAGCTTAATATACCATTTCATTGTACTAGGGAATAACAGCACCGCAGGGTGATGATATAGCTGCTGAGATTTTAAGGTCTTGATAACTATAGGCTTCAGCTAATGTCCCGTAACTGGAATTTATTAAATATGTAATCCCAGGAGCAGAGTTTAATAAAACAAACTAGGCAGTGATGTAGTCAGGCCATATTTTAAGGAAAACCTCATGCTAAGTGATCATATAAATAAGGATTTACTGCCAACAATAGTCCATTCTGACTTTGCACCTAGAAAAAAGGAAAACAGTATCAGGAGTCTAATAGTTATTGTTCACCTCAGGTTTCTTTTGGGGAAAAAGACAGGCCTCACAAACACAAATCAGATTCAGGAATCAGGAGGCAGAAAATAAATACATATTGCTATCTGGTCTTTTGCCAAATAAGGATCAGCAATGGATACTAGATATGAAGTTTTTAAAAATTAAATCATGTACACAAAAATACACAGATAATAAACATGGCACATGATGTATTTTCCACCAAGGTAAATGTATCCATGTGGTTTACATCTAGATCAAGCAAATGAACATTGCCTAACTTTGGAAGCCTTCTTAGGTCCTTCTCCTAACACTATTCCTACCAAGATAACTATTAAGTCTTACATTAATTTTTAAATGAAACACCAAGAATGGTTGATGTTTGGCTACGAAAGTTCTATAAAAAAGCAGAGCCACCAGGAGAAAAAAGGATTAACTCAGGGTTATCAAAGAAAACAGAGCAATTGGAGATAAATGTAGGCATTCTGAAACCTTGTCCATATCTCCTACTGAGAGAGAATCATGTAAAAAGCATATGTATTACTTTACCAGAGAGACAAAACAAATTAGACTTATATCCATTTATAATGCTAACTATCTTTGGTCAATGTGGAAATGTAACATTCTTATTTCTGGAACTTTCAAATAAAGCAAAGATGACCCTTGAAGAAGTTAAGTTGACATTACTCTATTTATGAAGTGACTTCAATGAATTACTGAGAAAAGTAGTAGTAGGCAAGCTTTCCATCAGTGGCCCTCACCCAGTGACCGACATCTCCCTCTACCAAATCCTGTTGCCCTCTCCAGTTCTCTGTGTAACCAATATTCGCCAATGCTTCTGTATACTTGAACTCTGTTCAACAGATTTATCTTGGATAACCTAACCTGCCAAAACTTTCAATATATCCAGATGTTCTAATTTCTACTCCAAAGACTTTACTGTGAGACCAGTCCCTAAAATAAACATTTAACTGGGGGTTTGATATAGACTGATTCAATATAGAAAACTTGAAGATTGACATTTTTCTCTTATATCCAGTTTCCTCATGTATATTACTGTGTACTAATTCCCTTTTCTCTTGCTTTTTGTTCTTCATCTACTAACAAGAATAATATTTATTATGTTTGTTAAAGGGCATTCAAAAAGATTTACAAAAGTCAACTGTTCAGTCCAGTGCCCAACATCTTTAGGTCCTTCTTTGTACTGAATTAGACAGGAGAGTCTATGTTCTCATTTTTTGGTACCTATGTCCTTTGTGACAATATCGTTGCCAATCCAAATTCAGAGGATATTTTTCTAATTTTCCCATCCCTAGAAGATGGTTCAAGTAGCATAAGAGCATGGGTATTTCACATCAGGGAGATACCATAAATATTGGGATACTCATGGAAAGATCAATGAGAATTATTTTCAATGAAGCTTTTTCAACAAAATTCATTATCTGCTGGCAGGACATTAGAAGTAAAATACTAACCTCCACCATAACACAGAAACTTAGTTTAACAGCTAGCCAGTAGGCTAGTAGCCGGTAGCCAGTAGCCAGTAAGGCTGTTTCCCTTTTCACAACAAATAGAATCCTAAACACATGTGGGTAGTGGACACATACAACTATGTAAGCACATTAACACTCTACAGGAAACTAGAATTCTAGCCAAAAAGTCTTATCAATCCTAGTTGCTCCATATTGACCTATCAATTCTATATGACCTGTGCCAGAGAGATCAAGTCTAAAGGAAACTAGAGCTTATTAGCTCACCTCAATCCTCTTTGTTGCACCTAGTTATTTAAGAAATTTCTGTATATGTTAAGTGAAATACTGCATGTATCCAAGTTTCAGAACTTTAAAGTTTTGTTAATTGTGTGTCTATAAATACATTTATTATAAGTAATGATTACTACACTTAAATGAGTAAAATATCAGAAAAAATGGAAATTGATTAAAATTTGGTCAAATGGAAACAACTTTTATTAGGACAGAGATGAAAAGGAAATATTATAATTGATGCTTCAAAAATACAAGTAATCAATAGCATTTACTATAAACATCTGACAAATTGGAAAAGATTTCCAGATGCATATAACTTACTAAAATTAAACCATCAATACATAGAAAATCTGAACAGATCAATGAGCATTGAGACTGAATCATAATTAAATGTTTTCAAAGAAAAATCCAGGACCAGATGGCTTAACTGCCAAATTATAGCAAATTTGAGGAAGAACAAATACTTGTAATCCACAAATTATTCTTAAAAGTTCAAACAGAAGAGAACCCTTCCTAATCAATTCAATGAGACCAGCAATTCTCTTATCCTAAAAGCAGACAAGAACATAGTAAAAACAATATACACTGACATCCCTGATTAATATAGATACAAAAATACTATCAAGTTGAAATGAACAATTCACACAAAAAAATTCACCCTAATTAAGTGGATTTATCATAGGGATACCAACATAGAGTCAATAAATTTAATATATCACACCAACAGAATTAAGGATAATGGCCAACTAAACTGGTTCAGAAAAATCATTCAAATTATTCATAATATAACCTTCAAAAACTTGCATATAGAATGAACATACCTATGATATACTCACAGCCTACATAATATTGCATGGGGAAAAGCTGGAAGACTCTCCCTCCTAAGATAAACAACGAGACAAGGATTTCCATTCTCACAAACCTCATCCAACACAGTTCTGAAATTTTTAGACACAGACAATAGAAAGAAATGAAGATACATAATAAAGATATACAAATAGGAAAAGGGTAAATCACACTGTCATTGTCAATAATGTGATTCTATGCATAGAAGACCAAAAAACACTTCAAGAGACTATTACACTTGATAAGAAAGTAAAGCTGCAGAATGTAGAAATCACCACTAAATCAGTATTATTTTTATACAACAACGATGAGCTCAGAGAAAAATTTTAAGCACAACCCTATCTACGATAGCCATAAGATATGCTTTTGAATAAATTTAACCAATAATGTGAAATACTTTTACAAGGAAAATTATGAAACACTTGTGAAAGAAATTGGACACAGACACACACACACACACAGAGAAAATAGCTTTTGTTCATGCATTGGCAGAATTGTTCAGATGTCCAAGTTATCCAAAGCGATTTACATATTTATCACACTCCCCATCAAAATACCAATTGTATTCTTCACAGGATTAGGAAAAAATCCTAAAATATGGACATATCAAAGACCCCGGACAGTTGACTCCATCTTGAACAGTAAAAACAAAGCTATAGGCATAACAATATTACATTTAAGCTATTTGTGACCAAAACAACACTGTTTTGTAAAAGTAGACACATAAACCAATGGAACAGAATAGGAATGCCAGAAATGAATCCGTGCATGTACAGCCAATTTACCTTTAACAGAGGAGCTACAAACATACTCTGAGTAGTAGTCTCTTCAGTAGATGTTGGAGGAAATTAACTATGCACAACATTAAAACAAGAGCCTAGTCTACCACCTTTCACCCAATATAAAAATCAACTCAAAATGGATTAAAGATCTAAATTTAAGGCCTGAAATCATGAAACCATTAAAAGGAAATGTAAGGGAAACACCTCAAGACACTGACAGAAGGATTGACTTTCTGGATACACCCCAAAAGCACAGGCAACAAAAGCAATAGATAAGTGGGGTTACATTAAGCTAAGAAACCTCTGCAAAACAAAGCAATCAACAGAATAAAGAGACAACTGACAAAAATCTCAAAAAATATTTGTAAACCTTCCATATGGCAAGGAATTAATACCTAAAATACAGATACTAGAAAAAAGTTAAATTTTAGTTTAAAAAATAAACAGGATAAACATTTCTAAGAAGAAATATAAATGGCCAATAAATATATAAAAACACTCAGTATCACTAGTTACATTGCAAATGCAAAACAAAACCATAATGAGATGTATTCTCACTCCAGTTAGTATGACTATTATCAAAAAGACAGAAAATAAACTCTGGCAAGGAGGTAGAAAAAAAAAAAAGGAATACTGACACATTTTTGATAAACATGTAAATTAGTACAACTGTAATGGAGAATATTACAGAGGTTCCTCTAACAACTAAAAACATGACCAGTTTCCCCAATCTGATATGTATCTAAAGGAAATGAAAAGGGCACATGGAAACATTTCCTGTATGTCCATGTTCATTGCAGCACCACTCACCATAGCCAAGATATGTCATCGACTTAGATGTCCATAGACAGATGAATGGATACAAAAGTAAACGCCTGCACAATGGAACATTATTTTGCCATAAAAACATGAAATCCTGGGCCGGCTCAATAGGCTCAATAGCTCAATAGGCTATTCCTCTGCCTAGAGTCGCCAGCACACCAGGTTCTAGTCCCGGTCGGGGCACCAGATTCTGTCCCGGTTGCCCCTCTTCCAGGCCAGCTCTCTGCTATGGCCTGGGAGTACAGTGGAGGATGGCACAAGTGCTTGGGCCCTGCACCCCATGGGAGACCAGGAGAAGCACCTGGCTCCTGCCTTCGGATCAGAGGATCATAAACACAAATCAAGCCAAATTGCATTGAAGACTAGCATAAACCTAAAATTATAAAACCTCTTGAAGGAACAGAAGTAAAGCTTTATCTCAATAGTGTTGGCAATAATTTATTGCATATGATACTCAAGGCACAGCCAACAAAAACCAAATAAGTAGACTACATCAAACTAAGAAGCTTTGCACAGCAAAGGAAACAATGAACTGAGAGAAAAGCCATCTATGAAGTGGGAGAAAAGGTTACAAACCATCCATCCGAAAAGGGGTTAAAATCTGAACTCCATAAGTCAAAAAAATTCAGTTACAAACCCCACCCTCTAAAAAAGAAATAATAATACAGCAGAACATTTGAATTGACACTGCTACCAAGACGACATGTGAATAGGTAGTTTACAGGTGTAGGAAAAGATATTCAATACCACTAAATGTCAGAAATGCAAATCATAACCCCAATAAGACATTGCCTATCAGGAAGGCATACAGGAAAGCATAAGTAACTGTTAGGATGACAAGAAATAAGAATTCTGTGTACTGTCAGGAGGATATAAAATGATGTAGTTACTATAGAAAAAACACAGAACATGCATGCAGAACCACCTTCTTCCTCAGCAGTCTCTTGTGTAAGTATTTAACCAAAACAATTGACATCAAGATCACAAGGAGGTTTTGCTGCTCCCGTGTTCCATTGCATTATACAGAGTAACCAAAAGGTTGAATGTCCATCAATGAATGAATGGATAAATAAAATATGGTATAAACAATGAAATATTCCCATCTTAAACAAAAGGAAACCTACCACATGTTACAACATGAATAACCTTTAGAACACTATGCTAAGTGAAACAAGGCCAGTCACAGGAGGACAGATAATCTGTGCTTCCCCTTACGTGGGATCTAGCATAGTTAAAGTCACAGAAGCAGAAAACAGAATGTCAGTATCCAGGGCCTAAGAGGAGGAGTATCTGGAAAGTTGCCATTCAAATGCTATACATTTTAAGTCATGCAGACAAAATGATTTAGAAATAAAGGTGTGTACAATAATGCACATATAGTTAGCAATATTTTACTGTACGCTAAATATTTGTGAAGTGTAACTATTTCGCATGTTTATTCTCCGCCTCTCAAGAAATACTTCAAAAACTCACAAATACATCAGCAGTGAGGAGGGGGAAAGACATTCATGTAAATACAACTTAAGCTAAAGCAGAGAGACAACATAGTGTATTAGATAATTCTGAAGCAGCTAGCAGAAACAGGAACTTACGAAGTGATCAACTTGCTGATGAAATGATTGATCAAAAGTTAACTCACACTCCAAAATGAGTCTTTTCAATATAAATACTATAGTCAGCATATACAAAAAATTCTCTTGGTTTACATTCATTCTGTTCAGTGGCCTAGAGTAAGTTCTGAAGGCATGTTCCTAAAGAGGCCAATCTCTGGATGCCTCATCAATATGAAACAAAACTCCTCCAGCATTCTCTGCAGGACAGCAGTGACTTACCACAAATAAATCTTTCTCCATTCATTTGTCTCAAATGTCATGTTAGTATTACAAGTTCTACATTTGGAAGGAAATACTAATTACCTTCAAATAATTACTAAGTAATATTTTATGTGGGTTTCTTTCTAAATGTAATTCCTAAAATTGCTCAGAGACTCATGTGATTCTTTCCCAAATTGTTCTAGAAGTAACATGTATTAAGTAATAGGTATTTTTGAAATCAAGATTATGTGATCAATTGTTTCTATTAATAGCGAAGTGTTCTTGGTTGGGGGATATTTTTCCTCCCTCTTTTACTGTTTTTTTTTTTTTTTTGCACCACCACTTAGTAGTATGAAGATACACACCCAAACCAGATTGAGTCACATGGTTTGTGTTCTGTTAAAGAGAAGTTGTCATCTGATACCCAGACGATCAACTCTGGATCACAGGTGTGCTTTATATGTTCCACACACAGGTAGCCTGTACACTGTTTTATAAATTAAAATAATAGTACTTAAAAACAGTACTAAAAAAAATCAGGAAATGCAAATAAAAATCTGCATTTCTGGCTCCTTATAAGGAAAAAAAAAATCAAGACTCAGAAATACTATACATTACCCCATGTTAAGAGCCACCTATAAAAAATGGGAAAAAACTCTGCATGGATATAAAAAATTTGCATCAAAATATACTTAGATTTTAATTTAAAAGAAAAATAACCTGTAGCTGAGGAGAGATATCTCTTTAAAGTTCACTATCTAATCACATAGTCATTATTACTCCCCCTCCAGAACTTCAAGTCTGATGCAGTTGTCCTATATAACCAATGAACTTAAATTATCAAAGGAAAGGAGTTATTGGTATCATCTCTCTAGCAGAAGTGGAATCACTAAGCTAAGTCAAGACAATAGGACTTGAACTGTAAATTGATTAATAAATGAACAATCAAGAGACCATTTTTCACAAAAGTCGAGTCTGATTATTTGGTTAATTATACAAACTGTGTGTGATTATCTGGTGGTTAACAACAATCCTGACTCACAAACTCCCTCTGCAGTTATGGGTTCTGGAGACAGAATAAAATATCATTTTAACAGTGCTGCTTAGGTGCTGGGGAAGCAGAAGGAAAATGAAGTACCATGAAAGTAGTAAGATTCAAGGTACTGCACAAAGCAGCTAATGACCCAGGACAGGAAAAACAACGAGAAGAGGCTGGAACCATTTCAACTGTAAAATTTGGAAACTCAGCCATCTACTGAAGAGGAATTCAGACCCATGGAAAGAAGAGGCTACTGTTAGACACTACGACTTAGCTAACTGGAGTCCCATTTCACCAGGGCCTAGAAGTTTAAAGTAAAGGTACTATCAGGATGATGCCAGAGTCTCTGGCTAGTTCTGCAATTGCTGGAATCAACTGATGGCACTGCAATAAATAGCTACTGTGAAATGAAGAAATTTTGCTAGGGTGTTGTTAAAAGGATATGAAGCTAGAAAATCAGTAAAATGAATGCAGAAGGAGTACAAAGCAAATCTCTTCTTTTTTCTAATCCCCAATTAGTTTGCCCTATTAGCAGAATTTAACAGAAACCAAATGTGTGATGTATTGCTCAGCCCTGGCATCAGAAATTAGCACATGTAAGTGTGGGTTCAAAGGTGGGAGATAAGAAAGCAATAATCAGGTTACCTAAAATGTCACTTAGACATGGGTGTGCTTTAGTATACAGGTTTATTTCATGTCATTTAGTGCACTGATCTCCGCATGGTAACATAATACATTTTCCATGTGAAAAAACTTAGGTTAGACTTACAGGGGTTCTGACTGCAGTCTGCATAATAATCATATAATCATTTGGTGTGGCCCTGCCAAGGCAAATGCAAGCAAGACTTTAAAGGCAGTAAATCCACAGCAGGCTAATTTTTAAGTTGATAATTTTGTATGGCCACAAATGATGTTATAAACATCCACACAGGCCTGGGAAGAAAAAAATGTTTCCCATGCTGGTAGAGGGTACGATACTTAGACATCCAAAGCCACACAGATTTCAGTCTTATGGAAACCGTCACCTCCATGACTCTGGTAGCCACAACAAACAAGTTTGACAGGCAATGAGGCTTCTCTAATGCTAGTTGATTTCATGACTCTCACCATTCCACAGAAATGATATTGGAAACTTTGGAATTCTCATTTTCCCAAGTTGCAAATTATAGTCAGTTGTTCTAAGTTCATCCCACTGAAATTACAGGAGATGCTAGATGGTCAACTCTAATATTCACCGAAAAATTAGCTATCGACTAAAAACCCTGGAAGGGGTGGGCATTGAGGTGCAGCAGGGTAAAGGACCATTTGGATTGCCTCCATCCATATCAAGGTGTCAGGGAATGAGTCCACTTCTTCCTATCCAATTTCCTACAATTGCACACCCTCAGATTCAGCAGGTGACTGAAGTACTTAAGTCCCTATCACCAACTTGGGAGGCTTGGATGGATATTCCAATGTCCTAGCTTCAGGCATGATCAAGCCCCAGCTGTTGTGGACATTTAGGAAGTAAACCATGCAACAGAATATCTATCTACCTCTCTTTCAAATAAATAAAGCTAAATAAACTTTTCTTTTACCAAATCTGGAATAATATAATTCATTTCAATACCTTTAAAGAACTATCACTAAGGCGAGAGATAATCCTTTCCTAAACCCACGTCATGGGTACATTCTCCATTGTGTTTAAAATAACATTTGCAGGGGCTGTTGCTATGACATTGTGGGTTAAGCCACTGCCAGCAGTGTCAGCATCCCATTTGGGCACCAATTTGAGTCTCGGCTGCTCCACTTCCAATGCCACTCCCTGCTAATATGCCTGGGAAAGCACTAGAAGGTGTCTCAAGTCCCTAGACCCCTACATCCCCATGGCCCAGACAAAGCTCCTGGCTTCTGGTCAACCTTTCAAATAAAATAAACATTTAAATAATATTTCTCTCATCCTGCTACTACTACCCTATAAGGCAAATCACTAAATTTGAAAAAAACTCTGCATTTTTCCTTGGATATGGCATGCCTCATTGCTACCCCCGCTCCCCAAGAAAAATAGACTGTTCTAATTGCAAACATACAATGACTCCAGGGTTAGAGATAGCCCCTAGCGATCTACAGCTGTGGTTTACAACTAAAACCAATCTGAAGTGATAGGTTGTTTTCCACAGAACACTATCAGCTGTATAGCAATTGGTAAATGCTTTTTTGGGAAAATACAAGCATGGGATGATTAAGTTAAACATACATTTATTAAAAATGCTGGACTTAACTGATGTGTTAGTATTTCAGTGAACGCTGGGAGCTTAATGTAGGATGATAATATCATTCTCCACTTTTTCTTTTTGCCAAAATGCTAATAGATTTTTCTAGGGGAATCTACAGAGAATTATGCAAGGTCCATGGCGCAAATTTTGGAGAAGTATTTTTCAAAGGAAAAATAGGCCCTATCACAATATCCTTATCTCCTATGGACTATTAGAAAAGAAAAAGAAAAACAGAACACTTATTCTCAATTTTTTTTTAATGTTCCTATTTTAACCCCTCCACCCCCTCAGGTTGCTTTAGCTTTTTAGTACACAACTATACTATGTAACAAAACCTCAAACATTATAGGTGGAAAGTAGGCCAAAGAGACCTCCCTAATTCTAAGATTTTTTTTCAGAAGGGTTGATTCAAGATAGATATATCTTCAAAATTCCACAATAGGCTCTTTGAGCTTTTCCAGGGTTGATCTCTTTTCTGTCTATATCTCCAGTATATTTCCTCCTCCCTCTAAAAAAGTTCCTTGAGCCATGAACGTAGAGAGAAACTCTGTTAAAACTGGTCTTCCCTCCTTTGCTCTCTCCTGTGGGACCTTCCTGGGCTTCAGAACCCCTCAAAAGCAGAGGACTGAAAGAAGTTTGCAGAAGGGGAATATAAAATTGGCTAGGATACCTCTCTCTCTCCAACTCAGACTTTTTTGTCGCAGTAAATTTGTGCTAAAAAGATCATTAGGATCACTTAACCCAAGTCTTACCTTTTTATGATGAAAAGTCAGCATAAAGTGGCTGTCTGCAGCCCACAAGTTAGAGTCCAGACCTGGTGGAAGATGGAGCTCTCTTATGCCGCCTCTTCAGAGCTGTTTATTCCCTAGCGATCCTCTCTCAGGTGGGCTGAGTTAAGTTGGACTGCTCTACATATGACTTAAATCCATGACAGGCACACCTGATTAATCGTCGGATTCAGCTGGATGTTTCTTAAAACCGTAGAATCCCAGGTTCCAGCCATCACACACCTGTGATATCTGAATCCTGGAGTCCATTCCTCTCTAATTTAAAAATATGTCCCAATGAATCCAACGTACCAAAGATTGGAGAAATGTGGAGAAGACTAAACAATTTGAAGATCATGGGACATAACTTCATTTGTATAACACTTCCTTTATTGTGTCAGAACACGTATACAAGAAAGACCTTCATAGCTAAACCAGCCAAGAGTACATTTGCTGTTCTGATCATTCCAAGCTTTTTCTTGATAATAGGACTATAGTAAGTCACTTAACTTTTCTTGCAATGTCATATTCATTATGAAAGCTGAGTTACAACTACCTGTATTGTTGTCCTACCAAAGCCTAATTAATTTCAAGAAAGAAAGAACATTAACCATCTAAATCAAAAGGTGTCAGTAAAGTGTAATTCGACTTTTTCCTTCTTCACAGCACTTTGAGTTTCAAACACATCAAAATGATACAAAACTTTCCAAATAATTACCCCTGCCTTTACCTGGCCAGCTCTCCTCCCAGGCCAGCCAAGTCATGAAAGTCAACAGAGTGCCTTCCCCTAGGAGGTTCACACCTCCCTTAGGATATACCCCATGTGAAGAGATAGATAGGTCTGGGCCTCTTAACTTACAAGGCCTAAAGCCCAACAGATTATTATCAAGCCCCTTCTATCAGGTTCTATTTGCCTCTCAATCAGAAAACTTCATTGTAGCTTAGACAGCACCTTTCTTAGCTCCTCTAATAATGACTCTGTCCTTTGTTCTAGACCCTGTCTAGTGTACTTGGGCCTCACTCCTTCGTAATCATAACCTCTACTCTACCACCAATGGCTCTACTTCCAACCTGTGTGTACTGATGGTCCTCTTCCCCACTTAATGCTGTATAATTGTTCAAACCTGGTAAATGCCACTCTTAGGATCATTGGTTACTATCCTCACTCTGTCTTTTATGAGCTTGTCTAAATATGATCAGAGTCGGCAAACTTGGAAGGCTTCCATAGCCTTGGCAACTCATGACGACAGCCTAGGGTGGTTACTGGCGCCATAAACTAGAGTGTCAATTTGTTGGGTCAACAACAGGAGCCACTGTGCACTTGCTCCTCATGTGGGATCTCTGTCCTTAATGTGCTGTACATTGTGATTTAATGCTATAACTAGTACTCAAACAGTATGTTTCACTTTGTGTTTCTATGTGGGTGCAAACTGTTGAAATCTTTATACTAAATTGATCTTCTGTATATAAAGAGAATTGAAAATGAATCTTGATGCAAATGGAAGGGGAGAGGGAGCAGGAGAGGGGAGGGTTGCGGGTGGGAGGGAAGTTATGGGTGGGGGAAGCCATTGTAATCCATAAGCTGTACACTGGAAATTTATATTCATTAAATAAAAGTTAAAAAAAATTTTTTTTAAAAATTTAAAATTCGAAACACCAGCTCAGAAATTCCACAGCATGAAACATTTGTTTGAGGCAAAAAAAAGAGGTGCCAAGTATTCTAAAAATACAGTTCACCCTAAATAGTGTTTCCATTTTCTCTTTTTTTTTCCATTATCTCTTTAAAGTTGGGCTATCTCTTCTGCTGCATTATAGAAAATAGAAAATAACAAGTGACATTTCAATCAGAGATTAAAATACATACGCCGGTGCCGTGGCTCAACAGGCTAATCCTCCGCCTAGCGGCGCTGGCATACCAGGTTCTAGTCCCGGTCGGGGCACCAGATTCTGTCCCAGTTGCCCCTCTTCCAGGCCAGCTCTCTACTGTGGCCCAGGAGTGCAGTGGAGGATGGCCCAAGTGCTTGGGCCCTGCACCCCATGGGAGACCAGGAGAAGCACCTGACTCCTGGCTTTGGAAGAGCGCGGTGCGCCGGCAGCAGCGCGCCAGCCGCGGCGGCCATTGGAGGGTGAACCAACGGCAAAAGGAAGACCTTTCTCTCTGTCTCTCTCTCACTGTCCACTCTGCCTGTCAAAAAGTAAAAAAAAAAATAAATAAATACATAATGTGCGTGTATTTGTGTGTGTGTGTGTGTGTCTTAGGCTCACCCTGAGGAAAAAAAATCACCAGCTGGCCAATTATGCTCCAAAAGGAACTGCTATGGAGCAGAACACTGAACTAAGGTGCCTTAAATATTTGCATGTGTGGAAGGTGCAAGTGTTTAAGATTCAAAAGGGTTCTCAGATTTTGCATTTTTCTTTTTATGTCATCATAAATTTTACTTAATTCTGCATATTTTTCCATATTTTATAGATGAACAATTCAAGAGCTGAAGTCTAACTTCTAATCACTAAGTCCATTGTGATTTTCTTCTCCCTTCACTCTAGGCTGACAGTCTAACCTGTGTTAGAAACCCTGCATTTAGGGATAGCGCACTTTGTTGGAACTTCAGGTGCAAACAGCTTTCCTCCTTAAAAGCTCATTAGTTGACATTATTAGCAGCTGCTATCATTATCAACAACAAAATACTTTTACTGTGTTCCTGCTGTGTGAAGAGAATCACAAAATCAACCAAATCCTGGAAACAGTACAAAGTATGAGTGAAGAGTATGCATTTGTCATTAGACTTTCTGGGATCAAAGCGTGACTCTAGCAATGTCACAGGTCTGTCTATGAGATTAGCTCCCAGACAATAAATGCTTTAGAGTGAAAGCTAGAGGGGGCTGGTGAAAGTTAGGAAGGACTCATAGGTTTTTTCCAGGTCTATACATCTATGAAAATTAACTATTTTTTTGTCTCAGCTTAGTCATAAATAAGTAAAATGACAAAATAGGATGACATTGGATTCTTCCAAGTGTTCAATCATGGTATGTGTAAGGAGTATTCAGTGGTGGGAACTCAATATAATACACTGTTTATCTGCAGAATGTGAAATCCTAAATCAGAAATAAACATTTCCATGGAATGTGATACTCTAATTTAATCAAATTGCTTTGAGGATGTGATTGAGATTCTTGCTATGTGCTAGGTACCAGGTTGGATGATAGAGATGACACACACATAAAGACAGCACTTTCTTGCCCTTGAAGAGAACTCAATATAGATAGTTAAGTAAAGTATGAATATGCAAATAATGTCACCAGTCTGCATGGTCAGTTGGGACATAGAGAATAAATGCTTTGCATTCAAGGAGGAAGGGCTCAGTAAAAATTAGTAAGATTCATGGATGAGCAAGATGATTAAATATATATTGACTTAGGATGGGATATATACATATAAACAAATGTGTACATGTGCATGTGTGTGGCTGTGGGTGTGAGTGTGTGTAATAGGAGTTATAATTTGTTTTGACCAAAAAAACAGAGTGAGGGAAATAATATTCTAAACTCCCAGGAAATGAATTAAACAGGTGTATAGTTTTATAAGGGGCACATTACTGATCAGCAATGAGTGGACTTTCCTGTATGTAGCATATTCCCCTTATTTAGAAAAAGCAGATGCAAATGCAAGGTGAAATTAAGACCTAAAGGCAAATGTGAACAAAGTGTAAAAATTGATTGTCCATTGAAGTTCAGCCTTGAGTCTCACGGAGCTCTCTCCAGCAATGACATTGTCACAGGGAAGCCCTGCATTGGGTGCAGTGAGACTGGCGCATGACCTTCATGTTGTTGTTGTTTTTTTGTTTTTTTTTTTGTTTTGTTTTTTTTTTTTTTTTGACAGGCAGAGTTAGACAGTGAGAAAGAGAGAGACAGAGAGTCTTCCTTCCATTGGTTCACCCCCCAAATGGCCGCTACGGCAGGCGCAGCGTGCCAATCCAAAGCCAGGAGCCAGGTTCTTCTGGTCTCCCATGCAGGTGCAGGGCCCAAGGACTTGGACCATCCTCCACTGCCTTCCTGGGCCACAGCAGAGAGCTGGCCTGGAAGAGGAGCAACTTGGACAGGATCCGGCGCCCCGACTGGGACTAGAACCTGGGGTGCCGGCGCCGTAGGTGGAAGATTAGCCTAGTGAGCGTGGTGCTGGCCGACCTTCATGTTCTAATACCCACATTCATAACCCTATTGGGTTTCCCCTGGAGAGCCAAAGATGTGCTACCACAATGGAGATGAAGAGATAAATGGGATATTTGTGTCCACATCTCTGCTGGCTGTTCAAGAGAGACTTCAGTAAGTCTCTCAGAGCCTGGTTTTTAAGGACTCTGTGATCTAATTCCTTTTGCAAAGGTCTGATGAATTCTCTGTGACTGTGTCAAGGAAATGGTATGGAAAATAAGATAAATTTGATAGTAACATCTGAGAATCAACTTTGAGAACAAAACTTTAATCCAATAGTCAACACTCTGCCCTTTTATTTCCCTTCTAGCTCCAACCCTATCAATACCTCCAGGGTTAGAAATTCCCTCACCTCTCTAATCCATCTCTGTTTGTGCTGACACTGTGCTAAGTACCTCCTATGCAGTGTTATAGTTAACCAGCACTGGGTTTTCACAAAGTGGGCACTGTCAGTGTCCCAGTTTACAAATCAGAAAGTCAATGCCAAAGGCCACTTAGTTTATAATTGGCCAAGCCAGGCCAAGCCAGCTGAGACTTAGCTGATGCCAGGGAACCTCCAAGGCTATCTCACAGGGCTTTGAAGCTCCTTAGGCCCTGGCTTCAGGGAACCCAGGGCTTGCCACATTATGGCCACCCAGGGCCTTTAATTTGTAATATTGATTGACGATATTCTCGCTTGAGAAACAACACTAGAGTGTCTCCCTGCCATTGAGAGGACAGATGCACAGAGTAAATGACCCTTTAGCCATAATGGCATGTTATAAGGAAGTGTAAACAGTCATACTAGAATGTTCATGAGAACAACTTCCTGTTGCAATGGAGCCACTAACTCATTTTTCTCTATGTAAATAATTTAATCATTTTGACTTCAGGTTCATCGTCTGTAAAGTGGATATTGCCAGCCATTCCTACTTTCCAAAGTTTCAATAAAGGTAAAATGAAACACTGAATGCTAAACATTGTTATCGAATAGGAACTTTGGTATAACAGAATGACATAGATTAAGCTTAAACTAAAGTCCTGGGAATGCCCCTTCAACCATGTGATACTGTGCAAATTACAGTCTCTGAGGCTGTGCTTTTTAATCTGTTAAAAAAGTGATACAAAACCTACTTTTAATAGTGATGTTGTTAAGATAAAAGTGAGAAAACTGATTAGAACTGAACTCTACAAAAAATTAGACCCAACAGGCCAGTCCACTGCAGTGGCTTTCAATGTGGTAAGCCTGGGCTTCAGCAGAAGTCAGCTTGTGAAGAGCCCTGGCAGCTCTGCCAAGAGTTGGATCACTGGAAATGGACCTGCCCTGGAGTCGAAGGATGCCCAGGTCAGAGCCACAGATCTTATTGGCTCTAAGCTGAAAAGCCCTTCACTCAGCCCAACTTCCAAAGTGACCACTGCAGCTGAGGGTATGGTCAAGTTAGGGTCAGCAACATTGCAGGCAGAACTGTCAATTTCTTGTTAGAGATGCCCCCTGCCTTTACCTGGCCAGCTCTCCTCCCAGGCCAGCCAAGTCATGAAAGTCAACAGAGTGCCTTCCCCTAGGAGGTTCACACCTCCCTTAGGATATACCCCATGTGAAGAGATAGGTAGGTCTGGGCCTCTTAACTTACAAGGCCTAAAGTCCAACAGATTATTATCAAGCCCCTTCTATCAGGTTCTATTTGCCTCTCAATCAGAAAACTTCATTGTAGCTTAGACAGCACCTTTCTTAGCTCCTCTAATAATGACTCTGTCCTTTGTTCTAGACCCTGTCTAATGTACTTGGGCCTCATTCCTGTGTAATCATAACCTCTACTCTACCACCAATGGCTCTACTCCCAACCTGTGTGTACTGATGGTCCTCTTCCCCACTTAGTGCTGTATAATTGTTCAAACCTGGTAAATACCACTCTTAGGATCATTGGTTACTATCCTCACTCTGTCTTTTATGAGCTTGTCTAAATATGATCAGAGTCGGCAAACTTGGAAGGCTTCCATAGCCTTGGCAACTCATGACGACAGCCTAGGGTGGTTACTGGCGCCATAAACTAGAGTGTCAATTTGTTGGGTCAACAACAGGAGCCACTGTGCACTTGCTCCTCATGCGGGATCTCTGTCCTTAATGTGCTGTACATTGTGATTTAATGCTATAACTAGTACTCAAACAGTATGTTTCACTTTGTGTTTCTATGTGGGTGCAAACTGTTGAAATCTTTATACTAAATTGATCTTCTGTATATAAAGAGAATTGAAAATGAATCTTGATGCAAATGGAAGGGGAGAGGGAGCGGGAGAGGGGAGGGTTGCGGGTGGGAGGGAAGTTATGGGTGGGGGAAGCCATTGTAATCCATAAGCTGTAAACTGGAAATTTATATTCATTAAATAAAAGTTAAAAAAAATTTAAATGTTATCTGTCTTTAATGTGCTGTACATTGCTATTTAATGATATAATTAGTAATCCAATGTAGTTTTTTCACTTTATGTTGCTATATGGGCAAAATGTTGAAATCTTTACCTAATATATACTAAACTGATCTTCTGTATATAAAGAGAATTGAAAATGAATCTTTACATGAATGGAAGGGGAAAGGGAGTGGGAAAGGGGAGGGTTGCGGGCGGGAGGGAAGTTATGGGAGGGGGGAAGCCATTGTAACCCATAAGCTATACTTTGGAAATTTATATTCATTAAATAAAAGTTTAATAAAAAAATTTAAATGTTATAATTGATTATTTAGTAATGAATTCATGTACATTTTTTGAAATTCAAAATGTAAAAAACACATTCTTAGGTTATCAAGTTAGGATTCCTTGAGAGGCTAAGAAACCTGTGTGAAAAACAAGTGACTTGTCTTTTTTTTTTTGGGGGGGGTGGAGGACTTCTTTTTTAAAATTTTTTTAAGTTACATAAGTTTCACATATTTCACATATACAGATTTAGGAACTTAGTGGAAAAAAAAAAACTTGTCTTAAGAGGTGATGTTATGGCCAGTTCTCTGACACACAGGCTGAGATACAAAATCTCCTGTAGCAAATGGGATGCTAACAAGACTGAGTCAACAGGTGTTGGTACTGACACAGCCCTCACTGGGGAAGCGCCACGAGTGCCAGGTCTGTTTTCCTCAGTCATGGCCTTTTCACCTGGAAGAACAATTACAGCAGCTTCTTCCTGTGTGAGGCTCAGGTAAGCACATTCTGAGAGCAAGATCAAGACCATTTTGTGATCTCTGTTGCCCTCTCTGATATTTGGCTGGACCCAGCGCTGCTCAGCAAAGCGGCGTGCAATTCTCTTCCCTTCATAGAATGAATGGAGCCCTGCAACCTCTAGACCCCATACTCTGGAAAAAATGAGAAGGAATTTGTTCCATTATGAAAAAGAAGCAGCCTAAGAGAAGGAAGCAGGTCCCCACCCCTGGAAACACTGACTTCTAGTTTCTTAGAAGGATTCTGAGGTCTGCCTCATCATATGTGGATTTTATATTCTTAGGATGCTACATAAAATTCTTAGGCTGAAGTTTCTTCCAAAGAGAATAATGCCAGTGTCTCTGCAATGCAAGAATTAATTGAAGTATTCACTGGCATAGTGAATAACTATTTTTAGGTATTCAAATGCACTTGTTTTTACTATGATCCTTTTCCATTTGCAGGATACAAGTGTACATAGGGATCTTGTAGCAAGTTCATAATTATTTGTGTCAATCTGAACAGTTTTCTTTAGTGCAAGTCATAAGCAGGAGGATTTGCTAGAAGATATTTCATCAAAGCTTTGTGTTTAAGTAGCTTCATAGGCAACTGATGAGATCCAGCATATGGAGAGAATGAGATCTAACAGAAAGAGGTACACAAGGGTACCTAATGAGTAGTACCAGTGGCAGGTGCTACAGAAACTGGGAAGAGCAAAAGTAACCTACTGTGGGATAGAATTATCTAGAAAATTTGTTTGGACTAATTCATTTTAGTCAAATCAGGTGCTATTATTGAATGTCTATTCTGTTCTGTGAATTGTGCCCAGGGTTATGTTTGGATATAAGTGGCACTTGTAGATTTTTATAAAGCTGAGGAGGAGAGGCAGGTGGATGTGACTATTAATGTGTATAGTGAATTTGTGGAGTCACAAAATCAGATTCTGCTATAAAATACAACATGTAGATAGTTGAGTACTTTTGTGAACATATTAAAAACATTGCATTGCACTCTTTAAAGCAGACATGAAGTTTATGGTATGTGAATTGTGTCTTTAATACAAGTATTAAAACAATTTTTTTAAAAAATAAAATGACAGTTAACAATCTTTTTGGCCCAATTCTTCATGCCATCATTAACAGGAGACAAAGTTATCTTTTTACAAGATTTTTATCATGATATCCTCCACTCTGGATCTAGAACAGCTGATTAAAAATGCATTTTTAGAAGGAAGCCCAGTTTTTCTCCCTTTATATCCAGTGCCCATTAGATTTGCCTTTTTATGATTCCTGACATTCTACAGAATCATGCATCCCTTTGATCCTTTGATATAAGTAAGTAAAGGCACAGAAAACACGGCTTAAGAAAACATACAGGATGCTGACAGTGCCCAGTGCACTCTGTATCATCATAGGGCATCTTGGAGTCTTGTTTGGGAAATAGCTTTCAGCTGTGCTTACGGGAGGGTGTGGCTTCTGTATGCACATGCATCCTTTCATCCTTCAGTCACATATAGACACAGCGACTATTAGGCAAACATTAACCTTCACAAAAACATCAACACAAAGTAAACAACTACAATATACTGAAACTACAAAACAATTAGGTCTCCTACGTTTTTGGTTAGAAAAGGCCGCTGGCTATGTGAATATTGAAGTATAATTGATGTTGGGTGGTTTTTCTAACAAAAAAATCCTATAATTGATTCTCTTGTCTTTAAACCATAGTATCTTTGGAAACACACTTTATAGATTGTACAGGGTCATAAAAGTATAAGGTACTTGTCTTATTCCATTCAGATTGCTGTAACAAAATACTGTTAACTGGGTAACTTATGAACAACAGAACTTTATCTCTTACAGTTCAGAGGCAGGAAAGTTCAAGATCAAGGCAGCCATAGAGTCTATTGAAGGCATGCTTCCTCACAGATGGTGACTTCTGGGTGTGCTCACTCCATGAAAGGAGCAAGGGAGCTCTACAGGCATCTTCATAAAGGCACCAACCCCCTCTGCGAGGGTTCAACCCTCATGACCTAGTTACTTCTTGAAAGTCCCTACCTTCTAATACCACCATCACTAAGGGAGGAGGCAGGGCAAAAGCTATCAGACAATAGCAGCATCATTTTGCCTAGTAACGTAAAACTGCTATTGGAAGTGTTAACCTATTAGATTTCAATGACTTTTAGGCTTCTAATATGAGTTCTTTGTTCTACAGGAAAATAAGGCACATGTGCCTTTGGAAAAGGAAATGTTTAGACAAGTTACTATTCAGTAAAAGGGTGCAGAGGATGTAGGCTTTTGGTTGTGTTCAGCAGGAATAGGGAGGAGAAATTTTCTTTTCTTCTTTTTTAAAAATTTGTTTATTTATTTATTTATTTGAAAGGTAAAGTGGAGTGAGAGTGAGAGAATGAAGGAGAGAGAGGGAGGGAGGGAGAGAATGAGTGAGTTCTTCTATCTGCTGTTTACTCCTCAATTCGCCACAACAGCCAGAATTGGTTCACTCTCCAAGATGGCTGCAACAGCTAGAACTGAGGCAGGCTGAAACCAGGAGCCAAGAACTCCATCCTGGTCTTCCATATGAGTGACAGACACCCAAGAACTTGGCAGTCCTCTCTTGCATTCCCTGGCACATCAGCAGGATGCTGGATCAGAAGTAGAGAAGCTGAGATTCTAATCAGTGTTCTGATATGGCGAGGTGGTATCTCAAGAGCCAGTTTTCACACTGCACCACAACAACAAATCCTGTTTTTCCTATTTATTTACTAATTTTGAGAAGTGTGTAGGGAGCCCAGGAAAGCAGGCGAATCCAATGATCTGGAATTTGGGAGACAAATGCAGACTGAAGACCTAGTTTGGAAATGATTATTATGTGGATAGTGACAGTAGCCAGGGTATAAAGACAATTTCCCAAGGAAGAAGGTGGAGCTGTAAAGTACCAACAACACCGCCAATCAAAGAGTTTCAATACAGGAATATTAGTTATAAAGGATTATTATGGGGCCACTATTATGGCAGAGCTGATAAAGCCGCCACCTGTGTACCAGCATCCCATATGGGCACTGGTTCATGTCCCAGCTGCTTCACTTCCATTTCCAGCTCTCTGCTATGGCCTGGGATAGCAGAGAAGATGGCCCAAGTCCTTGGGCCCCTGCACCCAGTGGGAGACCCAGAAGAAACTCCTGGCTCCTGGCTTTCAAATCAGCACACCTTGGATGCTGGGGCCATCTGGGGAGTGAACCAGCAGATGCCAAGACCTCTCTCTGTCTCTCTCTGCCTCTGCCTCTCTGTAACTCTGCCTTTCAAATAAATAAATAAATCTTTTTTTTAAAAAAAAGAGTATCACATTATTACAGAACCAGATCCTTCTGCCTTTATCCAACACTTTTTTCTCTAAAAGTATCTCCCTTTCAGCAATACCAGTGTTTGCTTAGTTCACCAGATATTCAACACGCAGTAGATTTCATGCAGAAAGGAACAAGCAAAAGAATGGACCACTGAAGAGGATACATTGAAAGAGACTGTTCCTTCTGTTCCCTTCCTTGAATTAGATTTCCATGGTGTATCTGTGAATCACTAGACATTTCATATAACCTGAAGCCCAAGTTTTGGTCTTTCTATTTAGTGCAGTTAGAAGATCAAGCCAGGATTATCTTTCAGAGTTGTTCCTCCTATACATAATGATTCCCCTTCACCTATGGGATAAAAATCCAACACCCTCAGCCCAACATCAAGCCTTCCTCATGTGGCATAACCATTCTTGCCACTCATGTCTTCTCCCTATAGCAAAGCATCTGATGGACCCAAACTGACACTTTCCATTACACCATTTAAGACTCTAAATCAGAAAACATATCATTCAGCTTTTGTATATTCTTATTCCATTTCCTCTACCTATGTAAATTGCATTTATTTAAAGATTCCACTTACAAGTCATGTCCTTTGGGAAAATGTCCCTTAGAATTACATCCTACCAGCCAGCGCCATGGCTTAACAGGCTAATCCTCCACCTTGCAGTGCCGGCACCCCGGGTTCTAGTCCTGGTTGGGGTGCCAGATTCTATCCCGGTTGCCCCTCTTCCAGGCCAGCTCTCTGCTATGGCCCGGGAAGCCAGTGGAGGATGGCCCAAGTGCTTGGGCCCTGCACCCGCATGGGAGACCAGGAGAAGCACCTGGCTCCTGGCTTCGGATCAGTGAGATGCGCCGGCCGCAGTGGCCATTGGAGGGTGAACCAACGGCAAAAAGGAAGACCTTTCTCTCTGTCTCTCTCTCTCTCTCACTATCCACTCTGCCTGAAATTTAAAAAAAAAGAGAATTACATCCTATCATTATCTCTGCATAACTACTTTCTATAACTGGTTCAGTCCAGAATATACTGTTAGATATTTTGAATACACCTTATTATTAAAACAACAGGAGAAGAAGGCCCTCAACGTAAGAACTGATATATGCACATATATACATGTGTGTATGTATATATCATATGTGTTATGTATACGTAAATAATATATATATAAATAATATTGCTTTGATCAATTGATTAAAGAGATCAGAGACAATTAATTCAAACAATGAAAGGACAGAATACAATATAAGTTAATTATAGGGATCTGAAATATCATAGGTAGACTTGAGTTTAGGCTTTGGGACAGTCGAGTTTTAATCTAAGAAATCCTTGAAAGAGCAAATATTTCTGAGCACCACCTTCAGGCTACCTGGAAAGTACAAATAAGGCCAGCTGCCCGTAGCAGTGGGAGAAATGAAGGAAAATAATTAAAACTCAACCGCACTGTATTGTTTTCGATGCCATTCTGTGTGAGTGCAGAAGCCTCAGGGCCTATTACAGAGTTTACGCTCTTCAGACAGTCCACGCTGTACCTGTGGGTTCCAGAGGCCTCTAATCTTGGCAAGCACTCATTAAAATAAAAGGCCGCCTGGAGACCTTGAAGAACTCTGTCAGGAAGCCAATCAGCTTAGGTCCACCCCTGACTCTGTCAGCTCAGAAGTTACGTCAGGGCAATTACCTATTCCTATTTTATTTTTATAACCTGTAATTAGTTACTGTGTCATATAATTTCCATAGCCACTGCAAGCATTTAACAGTAACATCAGGGGCACTAGGGATAAAGATTAGCTCCAGGGAGATTGGATTGTTGATGACAGCACCTCAGAAAAGAACATCCCAATTCTCTGAGACATGTCCCTGATTTGAGGATCAAAGGCAGACTATGTGCTTGCATGCCCTACTACGTTCCCTCTCCCATGGCCCTCTGACCCAGCTGAGAACAGCACACGCTCCTGAAAAGTGTCACTGTCACATCTGGTTCCTGGGGTGTAACCAGATGCTGGTCTTCACTTCTGAGAGGAACACAGTCCTCTTTCCTCAACCGAACAATCAAAGGCGGCTCAGACTCTCATTTAGAAGGATGATAGCTACAACTAGGCTTTGGTGAAATAGCACAGCTCTATTTAGTTTGGCATCTCATTCTCAGCACCCATGACACATATATGCACACATGCATGCACACATAGGCACGCAGACACACACATGCACAAATGTATGCACAGACACACTTTCACACCGTCCTCCACCTGCTCTCAACCCTTCTATATACGTCACAGTGGCAGTGAGTGTGTTACTTTTTCTTTGCTATTCATCTCATTCTCATTGACCTTAACATTTGTTCAGCACTCAGTTGGACAGTTTGAAAGACATTTTGGGTAAACCCTAAAACATTCTTGCCACAAGAAATATTCAGGATTAGAAGAAGGTAAAACCAGTATCTGTGGATTGTTTCTAGCTAAGGGATGAAGTAGTGTCTTCTGTCTCTAACATCTGCTACAAAGTAAACATTATTATTTCCATTTTTAAAATGAGGAAATAGATTTGGAAAAGTTAAATATTTAAAGTCTTTGAATGTATCAGCATTAAGGCTAAAATTTGAACCCAGAAGTTCCTGTCTCTAAAATCCATGTTCATTTTAACTATCAAATTTGTTTCAAATGAAAATACTATCATATCATTAAAGGATATACTCTAATAAGACAGAAGATATATTCATGGAAATTATGTAGACGTTGTCTTTCTTTAGAACTAAATTACTTTGACACTATGAAATGCACAGTAGAACTGAAAGTCAATATATATTTGTTGGGAAAATACTACAGTGGAAGAAGTGTGTAGTGGCCAGATCACAGATCAAGTGAAAACGGGCATCCTAGGAGCCAAAGGCATATCTAGTACTGGAGATTTCTGCCAGAGCAATTCCCACACAGTTTCTTTCTCTTAAGAAAGATTCTTCTTGTATAGATTCCATGTGTGCGACTAAAGAAAATTACAAAACACACTCGTAGAACACACAAATCATAATGGCGGGCCAGGTTCCAAGAGGGCTATCTACCCATATCTCAGTACAAGCGATTTCTTGACAAAGCTTAAAGAAAGGAAAAGATGTGCAATGGACTCAGAGCATAAAGTGCATTTTACACACACACACACACACAAGGACAGAGTAAGCAAAACTCTGCAAGTATAAGAATGTTTCTCTCTTTCCCCACTAGAAATGTGGACCCATTTGACTAGCAGTGTATTCTCAAAACCAAACCTCTTCAGAGTTTTGTCCCATCTTATCTCTGAAATATGTTATTCAAAGTCCCCAGCTCTCCTTCCTCAGCAATTAGAGCTCAATTATTTGCTTTACTGATTTGCCCTTGGCATCACAGCTTATTTTTACAAAGCCACGAAGATTTAAAATTAAATTTAAAGAAATTAAATTTCTTTAAAATTTAAAATCTTATAGATTGTGAAGTCCATACTCACAAGCTGTGTCTCCAGCCATTCTTAATTTCTTTCTACTTCCAAAATTTCAAATCTCTTTCATACCACATCTTCACAAATGTCTTTTCCTCTCTATGTCATGCTTTACCCGTTTACCTGTTGTTTTTCCTACCTAACTCAGTCACACCTTTACTGTTGGGAAGATCACGTGATTTCCTGAAAAGCAAGGCTGACTTAGACACCCAGACACCCTTTGTGTGTGCTCATATATAGTATCTTTTTTATGTGTGAACATATGTATGCTTTATGCCCCTGCTTCTATTAGGCTTCTTCTCAGATGAAACACTTCCATTTGGGAAGAGAGAGAGAGAGAGAGAGAGAGAGAGAGAGAGAGAGAGAGAGAGAGAGAGAGAGAATCGTTCATCTGCTGGTTCACTCCACAAACAGCTGTCATGGTCAGACTTGGGCCAATCCTAAGTTAGGAGCCAGGAGCTTCTTCCAGGACTCCCATTTAGTTGCAGGGGCTCAGGCACTTGGGCCATATTCTGCTGCTTTCCCAGGCCATTAGTAGGGAACTGTATAAGAAGACGCCAGTTCCGCTGGTGGTGGCTTTACCCACTAGACCACAGCACCAGCCCCAGCATATTGTCTCTTAACTAAGATAATTTCTTTGCAATAGTTTCAAATAAGATATTCTTTAAATTTTTAATGGCCCAATTTTTTTCTTGTCAACCAGGACTTATAATCCAACCCACCTAAATCTTTTTTCATTTATTTATTATTATTTATTTATTTTTATTATTCATTTATTTATTTGAAAGGCAGCACAACATAGAGAAGAAGAAAAGTAGAGAGAGATCTTCCACCTGCTGGTTCATGTCCCAGACGGCTGCACCAACCTGGTCTGGGCCAGGTGGAAGTCAGGATCCTGAAGCTCTATACATGTGTCCCACACATGGGTGGCAGGGGATTAAGCACTTGTGTCATCCTCCACTGCTTTCCCAGGTGTGCTAGCAGGCAGCTCTATCAGAAGCCAAGCAGCAGAATTTTAGCCAGCCCTCTATCATGCATGCTGGCCCAGCAAAAGGTAGCTTAACCCACCACACCATGATGCCAGCCCACAAGTTGAATATTTTAAACAGAGAGAAGGGTGAGTAGGTAGGAAGAGAGGAAATCCTAAAGTTTCTTTTATATGTTGTTATAAATGAAGGAGGAGAGCCAAACAATTAAAGGGATTAGATTAGTGCTCAGCACATATACTAAAATTGGAACAATACAGAGACGATTAGCATGGCCCCTGCGCAAGGATGACACGCAAATTTGTGAAGCGTTCCATATTTTTTGCTATAACTAGTACTCCAACAGTATTTTTTTCACTTTGTGTTGCTATGTGAGGGCAAACTGTTGAAATCTTTATATATACTAAACTGATTTTCTGTATATAAAGAGAATTGAAAATGAATCTTGATGTGAATGGAAGGGAAGAGGGAGCGGGAGAGGGGAGGGTTGCGGGTGGGAGGGAAGTTATGGGGGGGGGAAGCCATTGTAATCCATAAGCTGTACTTTGGAAATTTATTAAATAAAATAAATAAAATATAATAATAAAATTCATTAAATAAAAGATTAAAAAAGGAATTAGATTAAACTGACTATGGATAACCTTGGAAAAATTTAAAAAGCTGAACAAACCTTAATGTACTCTACGGTGTACACCAACACCCCCATCAAAGAACAATGGCTTTCTTCCTGTATAAGGAAGTTATTTCTGTTTGTGGATGCATGTGCTTTGTTTTTATTTTCATCTTTTTAGAAAAAAAAATGGGATCTTTCCCAAAGTATTATGGGTTTGTAGAAAAAATAAATTCTATATTTCTTTTGAGGGACTAGGGTGTTAGAAGGGAAGGACTGCTCTACTAAACATTTATGTGCCAGGAATTGTACCAGATATTCATACACATTATTTCACTTAATTATCACTGCAACCTTGAGTTGTTATGGTCTCTATTTTATGCTGTGTACGCAGTCTTAGAAAGTCTACCTAACCTGTACAGAGTCACCAAGCAGATTAAACTACTCACAGGATTTGGATTGTCTGTGATAATCTGATTTTTTTTTTTTTATTGTACGACAGTACTTGCTATCCCAGTCTTCCATTTCACCTGCACTTATAGTTATGCCTAGAAGTTTTTGGTTATTTCCATTTAGTAAACCAGTCTATAGTCTTTCCTGCCACATATTCATTACAAGACATTTTATCTACAGAAGCACTGTGGAGCAATGTCAAGGTTTATGCCAGGAGAGTTTCTTCTAGGATTCTTACCATCTCTCAGATGAAGGGGCAAAACAATGACAGGAATTCAAGTTTATAATTCTTCCTTTTCCACAAAGGATGCATGTGAAAAACAGTGAAAACTACCAGACTCTATTGCATTCATAGAGATCATGTGTGAATTTAAGGGCTTATCTTTGTGGTTTGTTGCCTAATCGTGTGAATTACTGACCATCTGTATGCATATTTTCCAGTAAATGAACTGAGGATGAACATAGCATGGTTTGACCTCACTGGACCAAAACAGAAATGGTGATTTTAAGTTCTAATGAAAATAAATTGTGCTGAACTGGATTCTCCAGAGATAATTTATGTGAAAGAGTAGAGACAGAGTTGGCAGATTATACTCCTGTCAGCTGATGTTTTAATTCCATGGCTGGTTTGGTCCTTAAAAGAAACCATAAGAGAATTTCTCAAAAGAGATATTACATGAAGAATTATGCATACAAGTGAGATTTATGAAATATTCATATGCTTTGAAATTATAATTTATATTTTCTGATAATGAAGCCAAAAAATATAGCACTTCCTTACTTTTAAATCACTTCCATATTGCAGGAAAGAGCTTCATTGAATTGTTCCATTATCAAGAATGAACATGGACGTCTGATGTCTTGCCCACTTGCTTTTTTGCTTTCAAAAAGGTAATCTTCGAATGAGAGTCATGAAATATAATTGGGGCTAAAAGTATTCCTTGGTGTGTATAAATTCAGTTTTAACTATCCACTATTGACCCCCAACAGTCACTGTTTAGGAATGTTCACAGCTACCCAATAGAATCATTATGGAGATAAAATGACACAGTGTATGCAAAATTTCTATGAAGAATTTGAATGAGTTAGTGCTGAGTCTAACTCATTGGTATGAAAGAGCGATTTATGAACTGGTAATTGTCCCTGACTAACTATTCTGCATCTTTATCTCAATTTGTGCTATTATCTGAGAGCATATGAACTTACAATGCTTTGTAATCAATAACACTTCATTTCTCTATTCCTGTGTCCACATATAAAAGCACTTAGGTCACAAGGGAGTTCTAAAGATGAAAAAAGAAAATAAGTACACCTGGAACAGTGGTTGGCATGTAGTAAATGCTTAATGAATGCTAAGCACCGCTACCAAGATTGAGGATCTGGAAAGTGTCCTGAATAGGTTCTCACAATAATGGCCAGGGACAACTGTCATTCATGTGATTAATGCTAGTCTGGCTGCTGGGTCCAAATCTCTTGCACCAAGTTTGATGACAAACGGTTTTTGCAATAGATTTTTAGTCATGCTTTTCCCGGTGGCACAGAGATTTAAACCCCAGCTTGGGATGTCCACATCCCATTTTAGAGTCCTGACTTAAGTCCTGGCTACTCCTCACTTCCTGGTAATGTGTCTTCGGGGCATCAGATGATGAATCATATTCTTGGGTTCCTGCCACCCACATGGGAGTTGGATGGAGTTCTCCTGGCTTCTGGTGGGCCCATTCCAGACTGTCTTGGCCATTTGGGGAAAGAACAATGGATGGAAGATCTCCCTCTCTGTCTCTCTCCATCTCTATCTCTCTCTGTCTCTTCCTCTCTCTCTGTCACTTTTCTTCTCAAATAAATAAACAAATAAATATCTTGTTTTAAAACAGCAGGCTTGAGAAATATATGGTACAAACCCATGTTCAGGGTGTCACCAGCACACTTTCTAAGGTCAGACCAAATCTTAGAATCCTTTGCAATATTTGCTGTCATAGATTACAACACACCAGAGGAAATCTACTTAACAGCATTTCATGAAAACTCAGTCTGACGTCAGTCTTCTGAATCACACCTCAGGGTAGGAATTGAATTTTAGAACATGAATAGAGTGAAGATAGGAGAGAAGATAATAACCAAAAACGATGACTCATATTCCTTCAAGCATCTTCAGGGTCCTTTTCGTATCATGAATACAGAGCTATTCCAATAAAATCTTTAGATTTCTCACTCACAATGACTGAAGACTTCATTTGTGCAACTAAGGAGAGAAAAGGTAATAATGAAGAGAATGCTAGCTGTTATTTTTCTTTAATGCATGGCTTAAATGTCCTTTATAAAGCTTTTTCCAGATTCCTCTTGCCATTTGTTGATTATATATAATGATCCTTTCCATGGAGTCACCTCCCTTCTGCACCACAGCTCTAAATCATGCCAGTCACATACCTTTCTCATAATCCAGTCTGCAAATGCATTTGTAGTACAATAGCTGTCTTTATACCTCTCCAAAATTTCTAAGGATACTTGAGGAAAGAGATGCCCTTGAAATGGACACTACTATTTCTTTTCCAAAGTCCTCACAAAACGAGAAATTTCCACAAGATTACTGCAACAAGAAACCTAACTGGTCTTTCTGGAGTTAACCCCAGATTGGTTAAAATGAGGATATGTTACTAAGAAGCTTACTTACGCTTTTTCTCTTACAAGTCCAGAGGCCCTTATTTCATTACTGCCTACTCAGAGCATAGAATCTGTCAGGAGTGATAAAGGGTCATCCTATAAACTCAGATTTACCTCCCTTCCACTCATTTACTCCATCTTTATTAGAGCAAGATATGAGCTTCAGAAACCCAAGCTTCATAGAAAAGTTTATTGTCATTTAAGATGTGATGCCAAACAAATCATTGCTTGCTTTCAGTTTATGTGTAGAATAAATAATGGAAAATGTGGCATTTCATGTATGCACAGCAAACTAAATATCACAATATTCCTATAAAAATAATTTGCAAGTTGCCTATCATTTGGTCATTTGCCTAGTTTCCACTTGTTCACATTCATATTTATTGCTCTCTTCCCCTCTCTCCCTCCATCCCACTGCCCCCGTCTTTGTCTCTCCCTTTTCTTCTATCTCTTTCTAAAAGTGGGAGAGAAAGTAACAGACAGAGAAAGGAACATGTAAGATCACTAACTGATGAATGGACAGAGAGATGAAATGATGTAGACAACAGAGGTAGAGTCTATCAAAAAACAGCTATTAAACAAATCATAAATAAATAAAACAAATCATATCACAGTCAGTTCTAGTTCAATAAATGCTTAGTTATTGAATAATGCACTTCTGTCTAGCATGTAGAAAGTGCTAATATTTCTAATTAAAGTGAAAGAACACTGGTGTCTGATGTTAGATAATAAATATTAGCCTTCCACTTTATCTTTTATCTGGTGATCTCAAAGTTTACTCAGTCTAGGCTAAACATTTTCAGATGGAGATAACAATATAGCATGTTATTGACTGAGCAATTAAAGTCAAAGGAGTTGTTCCTACACCAATGTGATGAAATTAGGAAGATTCATTCTCTATCATTTTTCCAACCCCTCTGCTGGAGGACCCCTTCCTTTCCTCTATGCCATGTTAACTAGTTTTTGTTTTATGATTTGCTGATTTTTGTACTTAAAGGCTGAGGGTCAGCGAAAGGGGAAGACAGAATGAGAGAGAGAGAGAGAGGAGAGAGAGATCAAATGTCTATCAACTAGTTCACTTCCCAAATATCTGCAACAACTGGACTGAGCCAGACCTAAGCCAGGATCCAGAAAATCCATCCAGGTTTCCCACATGGCTAGCAGAGAAGCAAGTACTTAAGCCATCATCTTCTGCTTTCCAGGTGCAAGAACAGGGCATTGGATAAGGAAGCAGAGTAGCTAAGACTCAAACCTGCATTAACAATATAGGATTCCAGAGTGTAGCAGTTTAACCTGCTGCTCCACAGTGAGGGGCCCTTATGTTATCTAATCTTAATTTTTGTTATTAGTGACAAAATAAAATTTAACTCAGAGTATTTTAAGATTAATAAACAAAAGCAAATCTAAAGGATATCTCCAGAGATGGTTTCTATTTCTAATTGTCATTTTATCCAGCTTCAGCCCTGAATTGTCCTTAAAATTTATGAACCCACACAAGAAAAGTCCATTTAAGTATCTCCAAGGAGATTCCTTTTTACCCACAGCAATTCCTTTAGTTTCACTCTTATCCTCTTTACATCCATATATGAAATACACCTCCAACTGGGAGGTGTAACAGCCTTTTCTAGAGCTCTGCCAGTATCCTGAGAGGCTGCCTCCAATAAGACTCCATCTCCACTTAACCTCATACAACATTCTGCATTACCTACCCTTGTGTTTGATAACACACTATCCCATATTACTCACTACCATTACATGTGAGTTATTTTCTATTGCCAGATAGATAGTAAAACCATCCACTGCCTCCATTCCTGACTCACCTTGTCCATAAAGTTTATGCTGTTTACAATAAGTGTATAATTAATAAAGAATATAAATGCTTTGTATTTATTGCCTGTTATATTATTTGGAGGAATAATTAAGTTATTGCCTAAAAGGGCTTATCAATAGTAGGCATGTCAATATTAAAGTTTACATAAAAATGATCAACTTTGCTAATCATCAGGGAAATGCAAATAAAATCACAATCACATCCACTACAACAGGTATTAGCAAAAAAAGGACAATATTACTGGCAACAGTACAGAAAAAGGGAAAACATCAGGTAGAGTGATATGAGGCTATAAATTAGCACAGCCATCATGGAAATGATAAATGGAGGCTCCTCAAAAAACTAAAAATAGAATCATCACATGATTCAGCAATTCCACTTCCAAGTATATATCCAAAAGAATGAAAATCAGTATGTTGAAGAGATGTCTGCCTTCCCATGTTCATTGCAATGTTAATTCATAATAGCCAAGAAATGGAAGCAACCTAAGTATCCATCAATGGATGAATAAAGAAAATGTAGCATATATAAGCATAGATTATTACTCATCCTTAAAAAAGGAAGAAAATTCTGACACTGGAGACAATATAGATGAACCCAGAGGACATCATGCTGAGCAAAATAAGCCAGACACAGAAATACAAGTACAGCATGATCTCATTCATATGTGGATCTAAAAAAAGAGAAAAATACATAGACATTGAGAGTAGAATAGTGGTTCCCCTAGGCTGAAGGGTGGGGTTGGGTAATTGAGAGATGTTATATAAAAGGTGCACAATTTAAAAAAGTTTTAGAAATCTATTGTATAGCATGGTGACAATAGCTAATAAGTATGGATATACATTCTATAAGCCAGAAGGCACAGTTTGATTCCAGCAGGCAACCTGTTGAAATCTTCATGTCAGTAGAAAGGACCTATTTGGGAGGAGAAAGGAGGTGACAAGGAGACTAGGATGCCCAGGCAACTCTGTCTCTTTCCTTTCGGAATGGTACAGAGCACATATAGCTAGTTCCTCCTTTAGGTTAAAAAAATGCAACTAAGAAAAAAATAGACCACTTTCAAGAGGCAAAAGTGTTCTTCAAGACAAAAAAGTTTATTTGTTTTATTCCAATGTTAGTTGTAATTTAATATAAAACAGAGCTTCATCTTTTGCTTACATTTCTATGTATGGATTACTGTGGCTAGTTATCTCAATCTTTTCATGAATTATTGAAACTCATAGTCCTGAAAAAAAAATTATGTGATTGAATTTAACAAAAATAACAACTTCTTGGGGCTGGCACTGTGGCACAGTGGATTAAAGCCCTGGCCTGAAGCGCCGGCATCCCATATGGGCGCCGGTTCTAGTCCTGGCTGCTCCTCTTCTGATTCAACTCTCTGCTGTGGCCTGGGGAAGCAGTAGAAGATGGCTCAAGTACTTGGGCCCCTGCATCCATGTGGGAGACCCAGAAGAAACTCCTGGCTCCTGGCTTCGGATCTGCGCAGCTCTGGCCCTAGCCACCATCTGGGGAGTGAACCAACGGATGGAAAACCTCCCTCTCTGTCTCTACCTCTCTCTGTAGCTCTTTCAAATAAATAAAATAAATCTTAAAAAAAAATTCTTTAGCTGTAGAATCAGAGAAGATAGACAATGGTTTCTATAAAAATGGAAATTTGAAACATTTAAGGGAACCTTACTACTGGCAAGCCTCTGAGTATATATTGTAGAGGGAAATCTGAGAACAGAAATCCATGCCTCCTGGAAGTTTAATTATATTGTAAGAAGTATCCAAAGGTGCCCAGTAATTTATGATTCCTCTTGAGCCCACACAGGAGCAATATAGCATGGGGATATAAATCAGAGTGCTTTAAATAGACAAAGTTGAGTTTGAGCCATGAGTCTAAGATCCCCTAAGTGATCTTGTGTAAGCTCTTTTTGAATTTAAATTTTCTCACCTATAAATAGTAGATCTCTCATATCATAGCAAGAGAAGTTTATAATGACTAAATGAGATAATATATGCAAAGCAGTTGGCATAACTCTGCAACACAGTAAGCCCTCAACAAATGCTGCTAAAGATAACGATGTGAGATATCACACTTATAATGTAGCCTATCTCAAGGAATTTCTTTTAGGGAAATAAACAAACTTTGAAAATTATTTTAAAGACTTGCAAATAAATAGGAGTGAAGAAAATACTCGGGAATTCAGTAACTCATCTTGTGGAAAGCTGGTATAGGTCCTAGGACAAACCCACATGAACCTGAAGGAATCTGTCACAAAGCTAGGTATAGTTAGAGTCTGGATTAGCCACTGTGAACCTACTCTCCCAGGTCAGTGCTTTGGCCTGCATCTTACTGAAAGCCTCAGCAACACTTCCAACTACGTCTCAAAACCTGAGGAATCCATGTAGTGGAGTAAAGGTGGTGGAGGTGCAGACAGCCAAGGTTGACAGAAACAGCAAGGAGAACGCAGATCAGTTGGACGGAAGAGGGAAGAAGGAATCCAGTATCAAGTCGTATCCTTTAGCTTGTATGTTCTGCCCTCCGAAAGAGAGGTGAGGTATATACCAAACCCGTGTTTTCATGACTTAGCGACCACAGGATTTTACTTCCTAATTAACCTAACTTACCTCTACTGAGGATTTTTGTTTTAAATCAATCGATCCTCTACTGAGGATTTTCTATATTAATGGGTCGATGAAAATTTCAGATCATGCCATCCACCGCCGTCAAAAATTACTAATTCTTCTTTACAAAATGAAAGTAGCTAATATAAATAGAACAAAAGGAAATGGGGGACAAATCACCTGTGGAAACCACCAATGCTGCCAATTCTCCCACAGAGGAATAACAGCTTATTGCTAAACTCGTTGTGGGGAAGGAGTTGGAAAATAGCATATTTACACTGCTTTGGAAGCTATTTACTTATGACAAAGCAGAAAAAAGTGCATTTACCAAGAAGAAATCCAAGTGTTCCTGTAGCCGAATAATCCAGACGGCATTTGTCAGTGGTAGGCACTTGGATGCGCCCCTTTCTGCGAAGCAGTGGGCAGAAAACACAATCACTGCTGTAGTAAAGTTCTGCCCAGAGGACAAAATCAGACAAGCCAAGAATAAAGACAATTGTATAGATGCTTCACTTTTACTGTGTAAAAAAAAGTCAATGCCATGAATGAGAAAGAAAAGTGACAAATATACTCTGGATTAAAGAGATTAACAAACCATAATAGCTTAATGCAAAGCAGGTAGTTCACCTTTCTAGAGCAAACATTGAAAGTCTGCTTAAAAATGTCTAGTGGTCGGCGCTGTGGCTTACTAGGCTAATCCTCTGCCTGCGGTGCCGGCACCCTGGGTTCTAGTCCCGGTTGGGGCGCCGGTTCTGTCCTGGTTGCTCCTCTTCCAGTCCAGCTCTCTGCTGTGCCCCAGGAGTGCAGTGGAGGATGGCCCAAGTACTTGGGCCCCTGCACCCCATGGGAGACCAGGAGAAGCACCTGGCTCCTGGCTTCAGATCGACGAAGCACGCCAGCCATAGCAGCCATTTGGGGGGTGAACCAATGGAAGGAAGTCCTCTCTCTCTCTCTCTCTCTCTCTCTCTCTAACTCTGCCTGTCCAAAAAAAAAAAAAAAAAAGTCTAGTGCAGCTGCAGCACTGAAAAGAGATTCAGGTATCCCATATTTTATCTAAAATCTGGGATGGGGAAGGGGTGGTTACTTCGACATACTTTTTCAGATACACTGCCGCTCTTGGCAATGCATCTGGCATGCCCCTACATCCAGTTTATTGCATTTTCTTAGTCCTACACCAAACAGGCATGGAACCCTCTCTCTCTTCCTTCAGCTCTTTGCTATAAATATATTTCTATGAACACTTAAACCTCCAGCTTTTCCTTCAACCATCATCCTTCTCTGCTTGATTTTTATCCAGAATACTTTTTTCGCTAACATACTATAAACATATTTTATGGCCAGCACCATGGTTCACTTGGCTAATCCTCCGCCTGCAGCACTGGCATCCTGGGCTCTAGTCCCAGTTGGGGTGCTGGGGACTAGTCCCAGTTGCTCCTCTTCCAATCCATCTCTCTGCTGTGGCCTGGGAGGGCAGTGGAGGATGGTCCAAAGTGCTTGGGTCCCTGCACCTGCATGGGAGACGGGGAGGAAGTACCCGGATCTTGGCTTTGGATTGGTGTAGCATGCCAGCCATAGTGGCCATAAGTGAACCAACAGAAGGAAGACCTTTCTCTCTGTCTCTCTCACTGTCTATAACTCTCTCCTCTCTCTCTCTCTCTCTCTCTCTCTCTGCCTGGCCAAAAAAAAAAAAAAAAAAAAAAAAAAAACTTGTATTTTACTTGATATATTTATTTTC
Source organism: Lepus europaeus (assembly GCF_033115175.1). Taxonomy (NCBI): domain Eukaryota; kingdom Metazoa; phylum Chordata; class Mammalia; order Lagomorpha; family Leporidae; genus Lepus; species Lepus europaeus. The sequence continues at coordinate 21,123,361 of NC_084843.1, read as the reverse complement.
TGTCACCTTATCTTCAAAACTTAAACATCATGGTAACCGAATTTTCTCTTCATTAGTTTCAAGTGCCTACTGTGTAGCAGCATTCTATAGCTTGCCACATTTCCTGCCTGCCCAGAAATTCCAGTCTGCTGGCCTGCATGAACCCTTTACAGTCCAACAAAGAATTCCAAGAGAGCTTGGAATCAGCCTGTGCTTGCCACAGATGTTGGAATGATGGTCCCAAGGAGGACATACTCAGATGTCACAACAGAAGCTTTGCTTTTCTCCACCCTGAATGATCATGTTGAATTCAGTAGTGAACAAAATAATCAGGAATTAAATTATAGCTGAAAACACTAAAAGTATATCAATACAGAATTATTCTTCTAGAAGTATTTGCATAGGGTGGGTGTAATCTCTCTGATGCGCTACTCACAGAAAGTCCTGTTGCAAGATAAAAAGGAAAACATATTTAGGTGATAAGTTCTCTTGTGAATCTAGCTCCTTGTTGTAGCTAGATAACATTATCATCCTGGCTGTTCAATTTCTTATCCAGTTCCCTGCTAATAACCCCGGGAAAATAGCAGAAGATGGCACAAGTACAGTTCCCTGTTAATGTATCTGGGAAGCAGAAGATGATGGCTCAAGGATTTGAGTTTCTGCTACCCATGTGGGAGACCTGAATCGAGTTCCTGGCTCCTTGCCTTGACCTGGCACAGCTCCAATCATCACACTCTCTTGAGTGACTAATAGATGGAAGATCTCTATCTCTGCTACTTTGCCTTTTGAATTAATAATACATCTTAAAAAAAAATAAATAAACTCATCCATCCTTGAAGGTTTTGACAAGGCGACCATCCGGGCATCCATGGTTCCTGCTCTGTATTCCAGAGCTACTTTACACTGGAATTGTCCTGCAGACCCATCGTCAGGAAACTGCATGCAGAGGATCTTCTATGGGGACACGCTTTTGTACTGAGCCGCTTATGTAACCTTCCTCTTCTATTCTTCTCGTGAAAAATATCATTCCATCTTTTAAAATGACTCCTTTAGGGGCTGGCACTGTGCACAGCAGGTTAAGCCACCACTTGCGATGCCAGCATTCCACATCAGTGCTGGGTGGAGTCTTTGCTGCTCCTCTTCCAATCCAGCTCCTTGCTAATTAATGCCCTTTGGGAAACAGCAGAAAGCCCACGAATTTGGACCCCTGCTACCCGTGTGGAGACCCAGATGAAATTCTGGGCCGGGGCTTGGGCCTAGCCCAGCCCTGGTCATAGTATCTCTTTGGGTAGTGAACCAGCAGATGGAAAATGTCTTTCTGCTTATTCCTGCCTCTGTGCCTTCTAAATAAATAAATACATCCTTGAAAAATGATTGGTGAGGGCTGAAGCTGTGGTGTAGCAGGTAAAGCCACCGCCTGTAGTGCTGGCATCCCATATAGGCGCTGATTCGAGACCTGGCTGCTCCACTTCCAATTCAGCTCTCTGCTATGGCCTGGGAAAGCAGTAGAAGATGGCCCAAGTCCTTGGAGCCACTGCCCTGCATAGCAGACCCGGAAGAAGCTCCTCACTCCTGGCTTCAGATCGGCGTAGCTCTGGCCATTGAGGCCAATTGGGAAGTAAACCAGTGGATGGAATATATATATATATATATATACATATATATATATATATATGCCTCTCCTTCTGTCTCTGTGTAACTCTGACTTTCAAATAAATAAATATATCTTTAAAAAATTATTGGTGTGAATTTAATCTACAACTATAAGCTAAGGAATACCTCAAGTTACCTGGGTCCCCTGAAATTGAACCACTGACTATAGATTCAATACTGCATCACCTTTAATACTTAATAGCATATTTGAGACACAACTATACAGTTGTGATGTCATGAATTAGTGGTTAAGAGCCTAGTTCCATCGAGGGCCCCCTTGTGCAGCTGGTGAGCTGCAGGATGGACAGTGAGTTCTTTTTTATCCGAGATCCAATTTCTAAGGACTACAGGATTTCCTGACTAGATCGTGTTCCAGGACTCAATATGCTTCCACTTAACTAATATTGATAGACTCTGCTAGACACATCCAGCACCTCATTCCTTCTCTGCTGCTTCAGTAAATCAAGCATCACGAAGTCCTTGTCTCCAGTTAGTTCCATGATGAACTAGGCAATCAGAATGTCACTACCAGCTTATTACACAGACTCCCCAGTACTTGCCAGCACACATGAGCAACAGTCTGGGGACCTCCACAGGTCGGCCCCACTGCTTGAATGAACGCACACAGAGTGTCAAATAGTGTTAACAAATACTGATGAAACCCGTTTTGTCCCAAGAGTGATGAGCCTTGGAGGGGGGTGGAGAGGAAAAGCCTACAGATCACACTCAGGCAAGATGCCAAAGAACCTCAGAGAAACACTTCAAATGCATTAGAGCTTTGTGCATCAAAACTGCTGGAGTGTTTATAAAGAGATGCGTATTTGCCAGGACTTCAGGGTAAATGAGGTGTGAGACCAAGCAGGACGGCTCTGCATGTAGTTTTGAGACAAAGAGCTGGGTAGGAAAAAAACAAAATCTTTCAGTTTTCCTTTTCCGCTAGGATTCTTGCACGTGAACTCAAGATTAAAGCATAGACGGACAATTGCTCTGGTCTGACAGACGTTCCTCTACCTCATTTCTGGTAACATTCCCTGATTTTCTTTTACTAACAACCCACCTCTCACTCTCAAATCATGCTGAGATTGAGGAGCAATTATCCCAGTGTCTGCTACAGGAATTGACATGCGATTCAGGAATGACCAATCAGAGCATCACACCTGCTCTACTTAGCTGAGGTAAAGATATGCGACCCAAGTCAAGAAAAACTGAGCCAATGAGATGTGTTTTCTTTTTGGAATCACTAAGAAACAGAACATTTCATTTGCTGGATTAAAACTAACAGGATACAAATCATGAGCTGTAGTGGACACCATAAATGGGAGCGAATGTTATAATGGAGTTAGAACAGAACATAGAAAAGAAAGAAAGAAGTCATTTTTATCATAACAAAACATAGATTCAACTTTGTCCAAGACTTTTTCACTTGATGAGTCAATAAATCTATTTTTTGCTTAAACAGTTGAATTTAGATTTCTGAAACCAAATGGGCCCATACTTTTTTTTTAAGATCTTATTTATTTATTTATTTATTTGAGAGGTAAAGTTACAGACAGTGAGAGAGACAGATAAAGGTCTTCTATTCACTGGTTCATTCTCCAAATGGCCACAATGGCCGGAGCTGCACCAATCTGAAGCCTTGAGCCAGAAGCTTCTTCTGAGTATCCCATGTGGGTACAGGGGCCCAAACACTTGAGCCATCTTCTACTGCTTTCCTTGGGCATAGCAGAGAGCTGGATAAGAAGAGGGGCAGCCGGTACTAGAACTGGTGCCCATATTGAATGCTGGTGCTATAGGCAGAGGATTAACCCACTGCGCCACAGCACAGGCACCAAGGGCCCATATTTCTAACAGAATTTATAGGCTTCATTCTGTCAATATCTGAACCCTGGAGACAATGCTTTTCCCTCAGGGTTCCTATTTGTTAAGTTTGACATGTGTGTTTTAAAAGAACATAGTTTCCCGGATAGTCTGATATTAAAAGACTCCTTTTCCTTCTCAGCTTCCTGCAATTATTTACTTCATTTTACCAAGATAACCATCTATATTCTTATCACCTTCTCCCAGAATCTCTGTCTCTGACCTCCAATAGTCTCCTGTCAGGATTAAGCTTCCTGTCCCCATAACTGAATGACTCAAGTTAATGAAATGAATATTTCATCTTCTACTTTTGCTCAACATCAGATTTTCCCATTTCCTCCAAAACAAATTTGATAACCAGCAATCCAGAAACTGACCTCTGCTAAACTCAAGAATTCAAGTCCTTTAATCTACATCTCTTCACCTCACAGAAACCACTACTAACCTTCCTTATCAAAGCCAAAAAAAAAGCCAAAAGAGAAAGTTTCCTGAGTGGAACAAATAACTCATACTTCCAAGCAGAAAAGACCTGATAAGAGCTTCATGCAATAGTAATGGGAGGGGTCAGTGCTGTGGCACAGCAGGTTAAGCCGTGGCCTGCAGTTCCGGCATCCCATATGAGCGCCAGTTCAAGTCCCGGCTGCTCCACTTCCAATCCAGCTCCCTGCTAATATGCCTGGGAAAACAGCAGAATATGGTCCAAGTCCTTGGGCCCCTTCACACACATGGGAGACTCTGAAGAAGCTTCTGGATCCTGCCTTCCGATTGGCTCAGCTCCTGCTGTTGAAGCCACTTGGGGAGCGAAGCAGCAGAATGGAAGACCTCTCTCTTCTCTCTCTTGGCTTCTGCCTCTGCCTCTGCCTTTCTGTAACTCTGCCTTCCAAATATATAAATAAATCTTTAAAAAAGTGACTCAGCTTCACTACACCTCAGTTTAAAAAAAATTAAAAATAATAATAATGGGTACCAGATAGGTGCTTGTTTATTCCCTGCAAATGAGAGGCTGTTTCCCTGCCTGGAAGAGAGTTCAGTTGCAATGAACAGAATTTTAAACAAATAAAATGTCAAAAGATTTAAAAAATACTGTTACCTGTAATAGGAAACATACCAAAGTTTCATGCTGAAAGGCAATTTACCCAGGCTTCAGATACACACAGCACAAGTATGGCTCTTCACATGACGAATGCATGGCATTGGGGCCAGCACTCTGCCATAGTGGGTTAAGCTGCCGCTTGCACCACCAGCATCCCATTTGGGTACCAGTTCAAGTCCTGGCTGCTTCACTTCTACTCCAGCTTCCTGCTAATGAGCCTGGGAAATCGCAGAAGATGCCCCAAATGCTAGGGCCCCTGCACCCACCTGGGAGTCCTGGAAGAAGCTCCTGTCTCGGCTTCAGATTGACCCAGCTCCAGCCATTGTGCCCATTTTGGGGGAGTGAACCATTGGTTGGAAGATCTCTCTCTCTGCCTCTTCCCTACCCCCACCCTTCGTAACTCTGCCTTTCAAATACATAAACAAATCATTAAAAATGTAAAACAAACAAAAAAGTATGCAAGGCATCAGGACAAGTTGGGTAGAAAGTTTCACATGGGGCAAGTGAGATATCCCTTCAGATGCTCTTTCAGTTCCGTATGTAAGGACATGCCGCCCTTACGAGTTTATTCTGTTTTAGTCTCTTAGACCATTTGCATCTCTGGTTGGGCAAACAAGTTTTGTAGTCATCTGAAATCTCTTTACACAATACAAAGTCAAATTTGTTTACATACATGCACTGATCTTCTGGCTTCAGTACTACTTCTTGCTTTGTATCCCAGGACAAGAGGTTGCTTCATGGTCCAGTCCCTGTCACTGAATTCAGACTCCAAGCCTCCGAAGTTTTCATCTATGCCCTCGTCACTTCTCCCAGGTCTAAAATCTCCACTTCTGAAGTATCATCCACGTGATGCCGTTTCTACAGACCCTTCCCCATTCTGCTGACAGCCAAACGCTGCCCAGTAGAGTGTTCTTCCCAGCAGAATCTCTGGAGTTAGACACATTATATTCAAATCATTTTTCTTCAATTTGTTGCTGTGCAACTTCAGATAATGTATCTTTCCTACTAGCCTCATCTATAAAGTAAGAAAACTCATATGACTGTGAAAGGGTAAAATATAATTATATTTGTAAAATGTTTGTCATAGGATGTGGTATATTTGTTCATTCCTGAATTCATTCAAAATGTTTATTAAGCACTTATGTTTTGGGAATGGTGCTAGGAAAGTACAAAGTACGAGCTATCAACATTATATTCATTGTGATCATTGCCATCACTACTAAGACCAGAACCAGCAAAATTCCTGTCCATTCATGCCTGCATTCAAAAATAATTAAAATTTTAAGTATAGCATTTTCACTTAAATAAGAATAAGCTATTGATCCCTTACTCCAGGAACTCAGGGCTTTGAGTAGCAGACAAAGCTGCTGTGGAGTACACAAAACTGCACTAGCCATTGTGTCCACATCAAAGGGACACACTGTATAATTGTAGGGATTGCAGTCAGAAAACTGCTTCAAGCTTTTCAACTTTTCCAGATACCATTTCAGTGAAACAGAGTCACTTATAAATAGAGATGTTCTCTTATCATAGTACTGTTTTTTAAGTGTCTGGGTAAGCCAGGGAGGAAGATGCCCATCCATAGGACCCAATATGGGACAACTCTGATGAGTAGTATTTCCATGGGGCTGGCACTGTGGCACAGCAGGTAAAGCTGTCCCATATAGTGCCAACATCACATATGGACACAGGTTCGAGTCCTGACTGTTCCACTTCCAATCCAGGTCTCTGCTATGGCCTGGGAAAGCAGTGGAAGATGGCCCAAGTCCTTGGGCCCCTGCACCCATATGGGAGACCTGGAAGAAGCTCCTGGCTCCAGGCTTCGGATCAGCACAGCTCTGGCAATTGCAGGCAAGAGGGGAAGTGAGCCGGTGAATGGAAGACCTCTCTCTCTGCCTCTCGTTCTCTCTTTGTGTTACTCTGACTTTCAGATAAATAAATAACTCTTTAAAATTTGCTAAGAAAAATCTTGCCAAATGGATTAAGATTTAAAGACTAGAATTGCAATTTAATTGATCATTTCTCTCACTATTACTTTTTTCCTCTTCCTTTCTTCATTACCAATCTCTTAAAAATATCTTGTACTCTCCAGTCCATCTTAGCATCTGCTTCTGGAGAACACAGCCTCAATAGGAGCTACTACAAATAATTGCCTGAAAAAACAGATAACGGAATGTAATTTCTGTGTAGACTAATCACTGTCCTGGAAATCAAATATCGCCACTGGTAGCAGATGGAGCACAGATAGCACCTGCAAAAACAGAAATGATCGATTGGTAAAATATTTGACAGTAGTGAATGGTGTTTTATATCGGAGGAAGTGATCATACCAGTGGACTCACTATGGCAAACTTTGCAGATGTATGGAAGAAATAGCAGAGACCATGAGTTTGGATGATTACAGCTAAGCAATATTAACGATCTACAGAAAGATAATGAACAACTTTATAAGAGTAACAAGACATGGAAAGATACAGAATCTCTTTGGTTGCATCCAAAAGAAGTTCTAATCTCCTATACTGGGAGGGCAAAGAAACAGGATGAAGATAAGACCCTACCAGTGTGACAACTTCGGTGACATCTAAAACACAAACATAGGTTGGAATGCCATTTTTCAGGGCCCTAGTTGGAAAAACGTGGGACCTAGACACAGATTGGAATCTCTGGGAAGATGATGCAAATATTTTGATTCCCATAATTTTTCTGAACACTTTGAAACTTCAGAAATGGTGTATTATCCTACAAATTCTTAGATTTTCCTGTTGCAAGATTATTCCTCCAAGGGGCTGACGCTGTGGTGTAGTGGGTAAAGCTGCTGTCTGAGGTGCCAGCATCCCATATGGGCACCAGTTTTAGTCCCAGCTGCCCAACTTCCAATCCAGCTCCCTCTTAATGCACTTACGAAAGCAGCAGATGAGGGTCTAATTGAGTGGCCTCTGCACCCATGTGGGAGATCTGGAAGAATCTCCTGGCTCCTGTCTTTGGATTAGACCAACTCTAGCCACTGTGGCCATTTGGGGAGTGAATAAGTAGATGGAAGATCTTTCTTTCTCTCTCTACCTTTCTCGTCTCTGTTTAACTCTACTGAATGAATGAATGAATGAATGAATATATAAAGAAATCTATCTTTTTCAAAAGAGATTATTCTCCTAGAAAACCAGAACCATTGAATGAAAAGGAGCTGGATCTCCAGAAAGAATAACTTTGCAATTGGCTATGAAATTTACACAGCATTGAATTCTCTAGATTTCCAAAGAGAAGCCTAAGGGTATTTACTATGGTGACTATATACAAAAGCAGAGGAAGAGCCATATGTTTCAGGTCTGTTACATATAGTGTTAATAATATTACCCAGATAACTTAAGACTTATTAACTCACACTCCACCTTAGGTAATAAATGAAGTACTAACAAAGTTTTGGATCATAATGAGTCTACTGATTCCATGAACTCATTAATTTACCACTTCCTTGAGATAATGGATATAATGCTTTGTCCAGCTTTATGCAACACAACTTACCAAGTTCTACCTCTGAAAGCATCTTTCATATCTGTCAGATCAACTGTCAGATCAACTATTCTAGGTGCTGAGGAAAGGAATACGACATTAGTTTGAATTAAGAAGTCACAACATAGACTAGAGGCTCAGATACCTACTTGTCCAGAAATGGTATTAAAACAAGAAAACATTGTGAAAGAGGCACTTTGTAGATATTAAAGACATACAAATATTTAGGACTCAAAAGCTCAAGTCCTTTAAAAGAGCAGAATCATAAATGTGCACCATATACAACTGGTTCATGGCACAGTTGTTCTCAATTACTTTTCATATAGGTACAAATATGTTTTAGTCAAAATCAATGGTTGCTACTATTCACAACTCTCTATGGAAGTCCAATAACAATCATAACTTCTTTGAAACAGAGAATTACATCCCGATTGCCACCTGGCTCTTGTATCAGAAAGTCACTAAACTATTGAATAAATCCATTCTATTTTGCAGCACCCAAATTAAAACCTGTACCTGTGCTTTCTCCTGAATGTTTCTGATCTAATTCTTCAAAATTTCTTAGAAAGCAACAAATTTCAGAATGAGAGTCAAGGATAAAGAGTGAACTCTCTTCCTTGTTGGATTAGGGACAGCCGGAAAGTGGCAAGCATGCTAGCTTCAGTCCATTAACCATACTTCCCTAGGAATTTATTTATTGAAGACAGTTTCTATTACTGTGTCTTGCATTGCCTCAGTGCCAAAGATTAATGTTGGACAGAGTAGTTGATAGTGCTGAAACAGAGATCTCATAGTCATCATCATTTAAAAAGGGTCACACGTGTATCATATTTGCCTGCATATGACTATAAAGAAAATATAAAACAAAGGCCTGAAGTTATTTGAGATGTGATCTTAGGAGAGGGCTGAATAAGGAAGTTAAAGCGACAAAACCAACATAAAGAGGCCTTGGGATAATTGTGCTTGACCCCAGTGAGTCTGAGAAGTCTTCAGAAATGCATCTCAGAATTATTTTTTCAAAAGAACGAAAGGGGAGACATTTACTAAATTTCTCATCCTCTCTATTGCTCAGGTAATACAGTTATTGTGTAGGACATGAAACGAGGCTCTGTCATTTTTCATGAAGCAATCCCCAGATCATAAGGAATGTCATTTCCACAGATACTGAAAAAAATCACATTTTGGTGAACTTGCAAAGTTTTAGGACTTTTACATTTAAGATAAAATGTTTATTCCTATTACCCATAGAGTAGTAATTTTTCATTCATTATCAGGATGCTTAATACTTTTACTAATCCCTGCACGATAAATCAGGGAGTTTTATATCTACTTGAATATTTTTTCTTATTCCAAAATCAAACTATTGTGTTATGCTGATTCCAAAGATAGGCTTAAGGTCTGTATGTACAGTATGTATAGAACCCATTGAATTACATGGCAAGATTGATAGATGAGGTTTCTAATCTCCTCCTTGGAATGGTTAGGATTCCTGAAACAGGTACTGGAATGTCTCTGAAAGCCTTAGAAACCTTTGGCATTACAGAGGGATAGAGGAGCTGAGTACCACAAACCAATGAAGCCGTCATCAGGACACACCCATGTGCTCACCAAGCCAGTGGGAATCTCGGCATTCCTGACTTCACCTCTTGCTTCTAACTCTCATGCACAATCAGTCATTGGCTGAACAGCCAGGCGATAACTGAAATCAGCACATCAAGAGGCCCCAAAGGCATTTTGGGACCTCTTAGGTATGATCCAGTATGTTTTTTTCTTTTTCCTACCGAGAACACTTGGATGTGTGTACGAAACATGCCAAAGAAAGCAGAGACCGTGAAAATGCTTTTTCAGTAAACTTTCAATTCCTAAGTACAATGGGCTCCCATGAACTTCCATATCTGGTGTTGTTTTCTAAGAGGGCGGCATCATAAAGGAGACAATGTGCAATAGGATAAATGACACTGATGATCCAGAAGACTAGCTGAAATTCACGCAATGACACCCAGAACAATAAAACATTTTGCATCATAAAAATTTATACCTGTAGTTTCATCTTCAAAAACGTCACGAAATTCATGTCAAGAAAATTCTCCATGAAATGATTCTCAAATTTTCAAGGGCAATCGTATTTGTCATTGCTGACGAACCAATATCAGTGTTATGTCAAAATCCCTAAATACAAGATACTATAAACTATGGGACATGTTGAACAGATAGATCTAAGGGTTACTGTATAAACCACCTAACATCTTCCCTCTCCCTTTTTAGAATAGTTTTCATCTAAATATCTATTTATCATTCTGTCATGTCATATATAACACAAGAGTTTATCTTTTTCTGTGTTAATATAATCTCACCTGAGCACTATGCTTTATAATTCATGAGAATACTTTCACATGAATTTTTATGTTGCTTGTAAAATTATCTAAGGTAGGTAATGAAGGTTTAACTTTTCCCTACTCTTTGAACTAAAATGTGGGGCTGAAAGAAGTTAAGAATCACCTTGGTTTTCCATTTTTGGTAACTAGAACAACTAAGATAATAGTTGGGAGAATAGTTGTCATTCATTAACCTTACAAATTGGGATATCTCCATCAGAACAATGTTCATACAACCTAGCTAACACAAAGACTTTAAAAATTATGAAAGATGGTATATGGGGCTGGTGCTGCGTTGTAGCAGGTAAAGCCACCTCCTGCAGTGATGGCATTCCATATGGGTGCTGGTGGAGTCCCAGCTTCTTCACTTCCAATCCAGCTCTCTCCTATGGCCTGAGAAAGCAGTAAAAGATGGCCCAGTTCTTGGATCCCTGTACTTGCTTGGGAGAACCGGAAAAAGCTCCTAGCTCCTGGCTTCTGATCTGTGCAGCTCCAGCCATTGTGGCCATTTGAGGAGTGAACCAGCAGATGGAAAACCTCTTTCTCTCTCTCTTTCTCTAACTCTGCCTTTCAAATAAATAAATCTATAAAAATGATTTATGAAATTTTCTAAAATATCACATATTGGTCCCATGGCTAACACTACAGAGAGTCTTCCTAATGTCCCTATGGATTTCAGTCTTACTTTTAAGAGCAGAAACTCAACAGTTCTGTCCTCACTCTTAATGGTTTACTAAACTCCAAGAGTGGAACAACCTGAAAATTGCACAATGATATATCATGGGAGAAGAGATATATGGTTACAATCAATGCTCCCCTCTGTCCTCTAAGTCACAACTTCTTCCAGCAACAATAAGCCTGGAATTTTTAACTATATAACAGAGGTTAAAATATTTTCTTTAAAGAAAGAACACTATTTCAGAAAGGAAAAATTCCTTAAATCTAGAGAAGGTATCACCAAAGGGTACCAGACCATAAAGTCTTTTTTATGGTGAAATACACAGATCCTCTTATAACATGGTAGCAGTTTTCATAATCTGTACTTATGGAAAGCCAAGACACTGTGGCAAAAAAATGACCTAAGTGAAAGATGTCTATGAGTGAGATCTCAGTGGAAAGAAGGGGCCATCAAAGAAGGAGGTACCTTTCTCTGAAGGGAGGAGAGAACTTCCACTTTGATTATGGCCTTGTCTATATAATGTCAGAGTCTGTGAACTCAAGAGGCTTCCATAGCTTTGGCAGCTCACGACAAGAGCCTCCGGTGATTACTGACATCATAAATAAGAGTGTCAATTGTTAAATCAACAACAGGAATCACTGTGCAATTACTCCCCATGTAGGATCTCTGTCCTTAATGTGTTGTACTATGAGAATTACCAGTAAAACAAGTCTTCAAACAGTACTTTATACCTTGTGTGCCTGTGTGGGTGCAAACTATTGAAATCTTAGTGTAGAGTTGATCTTCTGTATATAAAGGTAATTAAAAATGAATCTTAAAGAAGAATGGGTTGGGAGAGGGAGTAAGAGGTGAGATGGTCTGGGGATGAGAGGGTGGGTACGGGGGGAAGAATCACCATAATAAAAAAGTTATACTTAAGAAATTTATATATATTAAATAAAAGGATTAGAAAAAGAAAAAAAACCCCTGTGCTTAAAAATGCTACCTAAGAATTCTTTTCTAAAAATAATATATTTATTGAGTACCAGTTGTTTGTCTTCCAGTGTGCCTGGCATTTATATAAACTCTGATGTAATAATTTTTGAAGACTCACATTACAGAGAAAGCTTTTCAGATACCACAATATTGTGTTATTTATTGATTTAACTGCAGAATAATCACATCATTTAAAAAGGGCAAAAATAAGAGGTGGAACTAAAGATAAATGTAACTTAGCAAACAAATTCCCATGCACTTCAGGCAAAAAGGATGATGTAGCCAGTGCTGTGGCACAGCAGATTGAAGCCCTGGCCTGCAGCACCAGCATCCCATACGGGCACTGATTCGAGTCCTGCCTGCTCCACTTTGGATCCAGCTTCCTGGTAATGGCCCCTGGAAAAGCAGCAGAGGATGGTGCAAGTGCTGTGTCCCTGCAATCCACGTGGGAGACTCAGAAGAAGCTCCTGGCTCCTGGCTTCAGATAGGCTCAGCTCCGGCTATTGCAGCCATTTGAGGAGTAAATCAGCAGATGGAAGACCTCTCTCTGTAACTCTTTCAAATAAATTAAATAAATCTTATTTTTAAAAGAAGGATGATATAAGTGGTTTCCCTGAGCACTTCTTGTATGCTGCATTTTCTAATGTCAGACATTATTAAAGATAGGCAGTACTTTCACTTGATGTTGAAACTTTAATGCTAACTTAATTTTTAAAGATTTATTTATTTATTTGAAAAGCAGAGAGAGAGAGAGGGAGGGAGAAAAGGAGACAGATCTTCCATCTGCTGATTTAGCCTCAGTGGTTGCAACTGCCAACGTTGGGCGAAGCCAGAGCCAGGAGCCCAGATCACTATCTGGGTTTCCCATATGGGTAGCAGGGCCCAAGCACTTGTGCAATCTTCTGCGGCCTTCCTGGTTGCATTAGCAAGGAGATAAATCTGAAGCAGAGCAAACAAGACTCAGACTGGCACTCAGATACAACTGCTGGTGTTGTAAGTGGCAGCTTAGCTCTCTGTGCCACAAAGCCAGTCCCTTTAACATCAACTTAATGAGGGGACCAGAGCTGTATTATAGGACTGTTTTAAACAATTTCCATTTGTTTGTAGGTGAAGGCACAGACAGCATGTAAAACAATATACAGATGATTTCTGGCTAAGGAAGTTCAACACTCAAAATCATATATAGGGCATTCAGCTAAGAGGGAAAGTATTTTTAAAAGGTAGCAAGATCTTTGTTGCTGTTATACAGAAAGTAGTAGTGTGTAAAGTACAATATACAAATTCTTATGTCTAAGATGGTAGAACTATGGTTTAAGAGCTATTCATTTTGTAGAAAACTATGAAGGGGTCATTGGCTTCTACTTGATCACGAACCTGTAGTTCAACCAGCAGAATGCCTCATCATTCTTCATTACGTGACTCGTGTCGACATGGTGCTAGGCATTTTATATGACACATTTAATTCTCCCAACAATCACAGGATTAATACTGTCATCCCTATTTTGTCACCAGGATTCAAATGTGGATCTTCTCATGTAAACTTCCTCCTATTAATTCTGCACTGTACTGTACTCTCTCCCAACAATGTCTATCAAGGACACGCCCTAGGCATTTGAGATGACACTGGGAACGAGCTAGATGTAATACACAGAAGAAGACAACAAAAACAAGAAAAAGACTTGAAAATTGGCCCATGCACAAAGCAAATAGAAATTTTCTTTGAAAAGATGAATTATTTGTCTAGGGAAGATGGTGTGCAGAGACTATTCTAGATAGTGACTATACAAATACAGCCCTGTATGTGACTTAAATTCCTCTGGAAATCTGAAAAAGAGTTGATGCTTCACTGCTGTAATGAGGCAAACGTTTTCTCAGTACAAAGAAGCAGCATAAATTTCAGAATCCATGCAATAGCATGAGTCAGTCTGTAAGAGTAAATTCCAAGGCCGGCACCACGGCTCACTTGGATAATCCTCTGCCTGCGGCGCGGGCACCCCGGGTTCTAGTCCCGGTTCAGGTGCCGGTTCTGTCCCAGTTGCCCCTCTTCCAGGCCAGCTCTCTGCTGTGGCCCGGGAGTGCAGTGGAGGATGGCCCAAGCACTTGGGCTCTGCACCCTCATGGGAGACCAGGAGGAAGCACCTGGCTCCTCGCTTTGGGTCGGCACGCTGCAGCCGTTTGGGTTGTGAACCAACAGAAGGAAGACCTTTCTCTCTCCCTCTCTCTCTCTCTCACTATCTAACTCTGCCTGTCAAAAAAAGAGTAAATTCCGTATTATTAGCTGTTCAGACATACCAGTATTGCAGTTAAGATTTCCAGAGAAAAACAACAACCAATTTCCATATTCATCTTTTCTTTTCATGTACTCATTATTTATCTTACCAGATAAGGTTTCTGAACAATGTTTCACTTACATTTTTCATCAGTGTTCACAGGATAAGGCAATAAATCATTGAAGATTGTGTCATCTGGTCCAGTGAGCTGGTGTAGTGGGTTTAGCTGCTGCCTGTGACACCAGTATTCCATACAGGCACTGGTTTGAGTCCTAGCTGCTTCACTTCTGATCCAATGCCTTACTAATGCTCCTAGGAGAGTAGTGGAAGATGACCAAAGTATTTAAGTTCCTGCCACACATATTGGAAACCTAGATGAAGCTCCTGGCTTCAGCCTGACCAAGGCAAGCACTTGTAGCCATTTTGGGAGTGAACCAGAGGATGGAAAAAATCTCTCTCTGTCTGTCTGTTTCTCCCTCTCTCTCTGTAACTCTGCCTTTCAAATAAAATAAATAAATCTTTAAAAAGATTGTACCAGTTATCATTTTTTTAATTAATTGATAACCATTAGCTTTTTTGTAATTACCTTTAAATACATCATTTAGCTTTTCTTTCCTTATTTATTTATTTATTTATTAAGATTTATTTACTTCTTTGAAAGGCAGAGTTACAGAGAGCAGCGGCAGAGAGAGAGAGGCAGAGAGAGAGAGAGAGAGAGAGAGAGAGAGAGAGAGGTCTTCCAACTGCTGGTTCACTCCCTAGTTGGCTGCAAAGCCAGAGCTGCACCGATCCAAAGCCAGAAGCTTCCTCCAGGCCTCTCACGCAGGTGCAAGGGCCCAAAGACTTGAGCTTTCCTCTTCTGCTTTCCCAGGCCATAGCAGAGAGCTGGATTGGAAGTGGAGCAGCTGGGACTCGAATCAGTGTGCATATGGGATGCCAGCACTGCAGTTGGCGGCTTTACCTGCTACACCACAGCGCCAGCCCGTAGCGCAGGCCCCTTAGCTTCTCTTTCAATACATATCTCCAGTAGAGTAATTAGAGAGTGGTGTAAATGTAATGATTTAGCCATGGCTTTCTTCATACTCAAAATCAGTTTAACAATATACAAGGGAAATTTTAACCATCACTCATTAACCTTTTATTTTTGTGGAATTTTATTGAAAATTTCTAAGTCAACATTTGCGCAAGTGACTCATTATAAAATATCATCTTCACCCACTAGAGGCTGAATCCAAATCCAGTTTACCACTGCTACTGTTGTGGGCTAGGCTGGGGTCTAAAAATCCCTATTCCAGGCTCTTGCCTCTGACCAAGAGAAGCATTCTAATTATAGATACAAATGCGACTTCCAAAGCAATAAAGTTTATTACAAGATGAGAAAGTCACGCATGCACATGGCTGCAAACACACACACACACACACACATGCACGTCATGTTCAGGAATACAGTAGGCCAGGAAGGGAAGAAATGAGAGATTTCAGTACCCTACTCCTTCTAAGTCCATGGCAGAGCAGAACTGCTCAAGATAAGAAAGTGAGAGGCCGGCACTTTGGCAGAGCAGGTAACACTGCTGCCTGCAATGCTGGCATTCCATGTGGGAGCCAGTTCGAGTCCTGGCTGCTCCAGTTCCAATCTAGCTCCCTGCTAATGTGTCTGGGAAAGCAGCAGAGGATGACCCAAGTACTTGGACACCTGCACCCACATGGAAGACCTGGAGGAAGCTCCTGGTTCCTTGCTTCGGATTGGTCCAGCTCTGGCCATTGCAGCCATCTGGGGGAGTGAACCAGCGATTGAAGACATCTCTCTCTGCCTCTGCTTCTCTGTAACTCTGACTTTCAAATGAATAAAGAAATCTTTAAAAAAAAAAAAAGAAAATGGTGCCCCAGGGGCCATTTCTTGATGATTATACTAATTAATGATAAACCATTCCTTTCTAAATAAGTACAAGAGTAGATAAATGAGCATATAAACAAACAGTGCTGGCTTTAACCTACCAGCCTACATCTTGCCTTTCTCCTGAGTGCTCTGAGAGTTCCTATGCCCTGCATATGCCAGGGGGTTACAGTGCTGCTTCTCTGCCCATGCTGTTTCCTGTGTCATCAAAGACCACCCACTCCTCCCATCTCCCTGTGACCCTCCCGAGAATCTTCTCATCCTCAATAACCGCTAAAAGAATATCAGCTTTTCCTGAGAGCCCCAGGCAGAGATGTGCTCCTTCTGCACCCTGGTGCATTGGTTCGCATCACTTTATTTTATTGAGAAATATGCTACATAGTCCCAAATGTCTGTTTTCAATAATACCCTTTGTGTTACTTCAGGGCAAGAATATGATTTCTTTTCATTTCCTTAGTGTTTAATTTCATATCTGACACAGGCTAAATGCTAAGTTAATGTTTATTTTTGTATTGCATCATATCCTAAATTCCATGAAAGGAGTACAATTTAAAAAAAATAATAGCAGGACATGCCCATCTACATTAATGTACTACTTGGAAAATCAAGGAAAATAATATATAGAAAATGATACATCACAGGACAGAATTCTACCAAGTAAATTTGTGTTACCTAGAAGTAAACATCATTGTGTTATATATGATTATTTGTTAAATTCCAATGAATGGATCAATGGAACATCAAGAGCTTTGGTTTAAAAAAAAAATCACATTAATGCCAAACCTAAGATGTTTCATTGCAGGCTCAGATGGTAACTGACAAAGACTATATGAAATACCAGCTCCTCTAAGGAAATTTCTAAAAGGTCGGTATTCACATTTGGTGAACCTAGGTCCAGAACAGCACAGCAACACTACAGTGCCTTAGAGTCCTCTGAGATACTCTTGACCGTGGAAAGAAATCTGTGAAATGTATGTGTGTTGGAAGTCAGGAAATAAGCAACATGAGCAGAGAAAGAGAAAATATAAAATGGCCTTGAGAGACCTTCTTTCAATTACACAATGCTCCCTTGACATAGAATATAATAGTGACAGCCACTTTAAAACCTTAAGTAATATGGTCCCAATCTGCACATGCATGTTTATTTGTCACTATGCTCTCTACACCTCAAATAAACAATAACAAAATTAAACTAATGAATCAACAAAGCCAACACCTGTTTCACTTAATCTTCTACTGATAGTGGATTCCTACTGACTTCGCCCAGAACAGGCCATTCTATTATGTTGATTTCCAAAACCACTCTACTCCAATCTCAACTCCTATGGTTTGTGTGTGACTGATGACTTTGTGGTGGACATGTGACTCCAGACAACCTCTTTGTCACACAAAGTGTGACATATGAACTGAGTTTTGTGGTAAGAACCTTACTGAATCTAAACAAATCATTACAAAAAGACTGCTTTGTTGCCAGGGTTGTCAAGAAAGTTGGATTTAGAATTGGGTCTACTGGTGGTCATTTTTCTTCAATGTGTAAAGAATTTTTTTGAGAATTAAAGCAATGTTGAGAAAGCAAGGTGAGAGAGGAAGACAGAAATATTTCCAATGACATTCTTCCTGTTATGACAAATAAAGATCATTTTTTCCATTTAATACAAATGTATTATTTTCCCTACTTTGCAACCAAAAGATTCTTGAATAATATGTTGCTAAAGATCCTGTATTGCATCCCCTCTCCAGAGCTAGGCACTCTTTGTCTCATTTATATGTACACCTGCAACATACTTTATTGTTAATTTCCTGATTAAGGCTTACCTCCTCTGAGAAGTGTCTTCCTAACCCAGAAAACATGGTAGCCTCTTCCTCTGCCCTCCCAGATCACTGCTAGTTTGAGCAATTCAGATGAAATGGCCTTGGGGTTTAGGGTTTTGGAGCCATCCTTTTGTAATTCAGATTTTAGCAGGGACTCCATTCCCAGCCAAGCCCCATCCCTTTTCATCGCATTCCTCAGATGTGTATTAACACAGCTTAAATCACTAAAATCAAAGCACTTCAAAAGCCCTCACCACCTCCATGATCTCTGCAAGTCAGGGTGCTTAACTTCTCTTAAAGCTCTCAGGCTTCTAGGTGTCTTCACATAGGATTTATATTTACCTCATATATAAGCCCTTGTTTATGTTTTATGACTAATGCCCAGATGCCAAGGATCTAAAAGTTAAAGAAGATGTATGTGTTGGTAAAAAGTACAGTTTTCTACCACCCTAATACTCTCCCCACTTTTTTTTCTCTTCCCAACTTCATTTTTTATCCATCTCTGTCCTTTTTCAATAACAGTATAAACCCTTAAATTTCTGGATTTAGTAAACATCTCTCTCTCTCTCTCTCTCTCTCTCTCTCTCTCTCTCTCTCTATTTTCAGACCATATACAATACCCAAGTGCTTGTCAGGCATATTTCCTCAATCAATATTTTGGTCTCCCAAAGAGGAATTACAAGAGATAAAATTACTGTTTAAGCAAGTCCTGTCTTCCTACCTTGATTCTAAGAACTTTGATAAGCAATGCAATAAAGTACAAAAGGGTCCAATGTTATAAGTAATTACTGTCAGTTTGAATCCTGCCTCTACTGCTTTACATTTTAAGTTACATAAATTATCTAACCTTTAAAGTTTTCAACTACCAGATAACATTTATTTTAAAAATGAAACAATGCACACCAAATGCCCTGTACTTAGAATTTCCTAATCCATGTACAATATACGTTTAGCACTTAACATAAATCACTGGTGTAGTAGTTGTTGAATAAACAACTAGTGGTGTAATGATGGTGGTGTTCTAGGATTATAGCATAACACTGCACTGCTGAAGAAAATTTATTTGCCCCCACATTCTGACTGCTGGGCCTCTGTAGCCTCCCCTATCATATTGTATCCCCTAGTCAGTCCTTTGTCCTGAAGTCTAGTGATGCATTGGTTTAAATTTAGTATTTTGTGAACTTTGCCAAAAGCTATGATTCATAAACATGAATATCAAAATAAAAATGATATTTGCATGTGTATATCTGTGTGTGTTTAGCAACTAGAAAGACTAATAGAAGACAACTCCATTTAAAAAAAATTCCTCTGTAGAAACAGTAAAAGTGCATAATATTTATAATTATATATTCAGGAATTGCTACCTATTCCATTACCCAGGGATCATCCTGTATAATTCCAAAGCTGCTATAATTAACACTAGTGCCCAGCATGGCAGGTGGCCCATCTCTAATTCCTACTGCATCATCTGGCATACTAAATTAAATCTTGCCCCCAAGCTCAAATCCTCATTCTATTTATCTGATAGAAAGAGCTCCGAAGCAGTCCCAGACAAAGGTGAAGTTACAAGTAGTAAAGCATGATGGCAAGTTTGAAACTAATACTACCAGTGTTGTTCCATAACACTGTAATCAAATCACACCTTGCTTTACTTCTATGAAAAAGATAGAGCCAAAGAATATATTAGAGCAATATGTTCCAAATGAGGCCTGGTATGCATAAAACCAGAAAAAATACTTTGATAGGCAATAATCTTCAGATGAATATAATTAACTGAATTGATGAAATTGAACATTCTGTGGAAACCTTATATAAAAAGAGTATACAAAATAGAAAGAGAAGTCTCTCTCCACCTCTGTTAAACAAACATACACACAGAGATGGAGAGAGGGATAAAGATACAGAGACAGAGGAAGGAAGGGAGGAAGGGAGGGAGGGAGGGAGGGAGAAAGGGAGGGAGGAAAAGAGGAAAGGAGGGAGGGAGGAAGGGAGGGAGGAAAGGAGGGAGGGAGGGAGGGAGAAAGGGAGGGAGGAAAAGAGGAATAAGGGAAGGAGGAGAGGAGGGAGGGAGGGAGAGAGAGAGAGAGAGAGGGAGGGAGGGAAAGAGGGAGGGAAAGAGAGAGAGAAGGAGAGAGGGAGGGAGGGAGGGAATGAAGGAATATCAGAAAGCCCCTTTTGCTCTTGGATTTCCTGCTGTGCTCCAAACACAAATTCCCTTGCTTTGTTTCTCATTTTTCCCCTAAAAGTCTTCTCATCTCATGCTTTAACAATGGGGTTGTCATATTTTAAAGTCCTTTCTTTTCAAGCTGTGGCTGCACATGCATAGAGGGAACCCAGAGCAGAAAATTGTGTGTCACACAACCTGGATATGTGCAGAAGAGGAAAATCTAACTGGCAGAACCAAAGAAATCAGAGCAACACTGAAACTTTAATACACAGCTTTTTGAGAAGCAAGAGATCTCTTAAACAGAAATCAAAAATGTTAAGTCTATCTTAGCATACTGCCCAGGGGCTGGTGCTGTTTCAGAGAAGGTTAATCCTCTACCTGCAGCACCAGCATCAATATGGGTGCCAGTTTGATTCCTGGCTGCTCCACTTCCAATCCAGCTCCCGCTAATGGCCTGGGAAAGCAGTAGAAGATGGTGCAAGTGCTTGGACCCATGCACCCATGTGGGAAGACGTGGAAGAAGCCCCTAGCTTCTGGGTTCCAATTGGCCCAGCTATGGTTGTTGTGGCCATTTAGGGAGTTAGCCAGTGGATGAGAGATCTCTCCTTTGTCTATTCCCCAACCCCTCTCTCTGTAGCTCTGCCTTTCAAATAAATAAATAAATATTTAAAAAAAAATACAGGTCTAACTCCAAGTGCCTCCAACAAGAACTTGCCTCACCAAGCACTTCTGCACACCAGAATCCTCTAACTTGATCCAGAACCTTTTACCCAGACACTCTAGCAGAGGAGGAAGATTTGAGTCTTTTCTCCTGCCTTCTTCCTCATCAGCAACAAAGCCTTTCTCTTTTCAAAAGAGTGGCATCACTGAATGTACTGGGAGCAACAGGCAGATGAACTTATTTCTTTCTGTAGCAGAAGAGAGACAGGAAGTAAAGGAAGGATGAATGTGGGGAGGGGAGAGGGAGTGAGGACATTCTAAGCTGTTGTAGATCAATCATAAAAATGTCTCCAACTTTCCATGTCTCTCTGTATGCACATCCTTTGCCATCTGACTTTGCAGCTCTTTCTACTAACTGCACCATACTTTCTATCTGGCTTGGCTTTTTTATTTATTTCAGCCAATAAATTGAGATGGAAATGACAATGTGTGTGTGTTCTGACGTTGCAAGAAGAATATCAGTTAACTCTCACTGTACAGTATACATCCCTGCAACTCAGTAGCTTAGAACAACTAGTGGTTTGGTTTTGTTTTGTTTTGTTGTTTTTTTTTTTTTTTTTTAGTTGTTCAGAAACCTACAGATTAACTGAGAGTCTGCTGATCTAGGCCATGAGTGGCTGACCTTGGCAGAGCTTGTTCATCAGACAGAAGGCAAGTCCAGACCTTTCACAGGGCAGTAGCAGGTTTTTCATAACAGCTAGAAGTGACAGGTCCCTTCATCCTTAGACCCAGAACAAGCACAATGTCACATGTACTCATTCTGCTTTTAGGGGTGCTAAAAATGCACATGTCAAAGGGTGTGGATCAGTATGAATAGATAACTGGGGCCTTTTCCATAATTACTCCAACATAGAAAACCTGAACGTTTAGGCTCACCCTTTTGGAATCTGTCCTCAGCCATGAGAACAACCCAGCCAGCTTTCTAGTGACGTGAGACATGCAGTCTCACTCTTGACAACCCAATCAAATGGCAACCAACTTCCACCTTCTGAATCACATTATTTTAAGAAGATTTTTGCATATTTTATTTGAAAAGTATCATTACAGAGAGGGAGAGATAAGGAGAGAGAGAGAGAATCTTCAATCTGATGATGCACTCCTCAAATGGCTACCATGGCTGGGGATGGGACAGCCTGAAGCCAGGAGGCTCATCCTGGTCTCCCTCATGGCTGCAGGGGCCCAGGGGCTTACGTCATCTTCTGCTGATTTCCCAAGCTCATTATCAGGGAGCTGGATTGAGAGTGGAGCAGCTGGGACTTGAAATATTGCCCATTTGAGATGCCAGCAAGGCAGACAGCAGCTTAACCCACTATGCCACAACAGCGATCCCGGTCAAATCATTCTCAACAAGATAGACTCCAGAAAACTGACCAGCTCATCAAATATGCAAGAGGAAAACAAGGAAAGCCAAGAGCCACTTATCTGTACCAACCCAAACTGCTGACCCATAGAATATTGAGCTAAATAAATAAAACTATTGTGGAGCAATCAAATTTTGGAAAAGCATGTTATTCAGGAGCACTATAACATTGACAAATCACTGGTGCACAAGCTTCCAAATGACATATGTGACTGAATTTATGATTAACCTACAAGGCACAGTGAATAGTGCAAAGTGGATGTAGAACACAATATTTGTCCCATGGTACTGACAGTCTTGCTGGTAAGACAATGACACAGACCACTACTACTTTAATATATGCCTATGTCTACGTATACGAAGCTGCTATTCCATGACCTTCAAGAATGAACTGACCTCAAGGCATTCTTTATTTGTTTAAATGTTTATTTTCATGCAAATGTTTAACTAGAAGCAGAGTTTTTGTATACTGAATTCATCCATCTGGTAATGTTTTGCATGATCTAAAGCCATTTGTTTTTCATCAATCATCTATTTGATCATTAATTAATCCACATATCTGTTGTGGGCTCTAGATATATGCAAATTGCTGTGGAAGAAATTAGATATAGAATAGTAAAATATATTCAACAACTGACAGGAAGAGGCTTCCAGAACAGAAACAGAACATGAGAAGAAAAAGGCAACTGCGCACCAGGTGATCAGCGCTGAGATGGGTTTACAGGAGTGTTATGTGGGACAATGGGCCAACTCACATGGGACTGGAGAGGTTGTGATAGTGATATCCTCTAATAGCCATATTTTTAAAATAATTTCAGGGGAAAAACATCTTTAATAAGGATTCAGTATCTTGTTAGAAATGCAGATTCTAGGGCCAGCATTATGCAATAGCAGGTGAATCTGCCGCCTGAGATGCTGGTATCCCATATGAGTGCCGACTTGAGTCCCAGCTGCTCTACTTTTGATCTAGCTCCCTGCTAATGTGCCTGGAAAGCAGTGGAAGATGATCCAAATTTTGGGCCCCTGCTACCCACATGGTAAACCCTGACAAAGCTCCTTGCTCCTGGCTTTGGCCTGCCCCAGCACTAGTCATTTCAGCCAGCGGGGAGTGAGTCACCAGATGGAAGATCTCCCTGTCTATGATTCTCTCCCCTACTTGTCTCTTTAAAAATTATAAAATTATGTATTTAAAAGTCATTTTAAATATTATTATTTAATATTGTTTAATATTATTAAGTTTTAAATATTATTTAAAATTTTAAAAATATTTATTTATTTAATTGAAAGGCGAAGTTAGAGAGACAGAGGCAGAGAGAGAGAGAGAGAGAGAGAGAGAGAAAGGTCTTCCATTCACTGGTTCACTCCCCAAATGGCAGCAAAGGTAAAGCCGGGCCAATCAAAAGCCAGGAGCCAGGGATTTCTTCTGGGTCTCCCATGTGGGTGCAGGGGCCCAAGGACTTGGGCCATCTTCTACTGCTTTCCCAGGCCATAGCAGAGAACTGGATTGGAAGTGGAGCAGCGTCCACTTCCTGCGCCCATATGGGATATCAGCACTGCAGGCAGCCGTTTCACCTTCTATGCCACAGCACCGGCCCCTAAATAATTTATTTAAAAAAATGCAGACTCTAAGACTCTAAAATAGAATTCATGTATTAGAATCTCTGGGCCCAGGACTGAGTGTCCCACAATTTTACAAGTACTCCAGATGACTCTTGTACCCAGTAAACTCTGAGAACCACTAGTCTGTACTGATATCTATCTGGATATCTGAATACTCAATATGATTTAATTTAACTCTTACTTCCTCCCTAATGCATATGTAATAAGTGCTCATCAATTTAATATACAATTCAGTTGTAGAGACTTCTGAGATAGCATTGATTCAAATTCATTCATTGATACATTGATTTTTAACTATGGTAACAAATTAACTTGCAACATACTTCATAACTGATGAAAACATAGGAGACAGAATAACAGTTTCAGTACTTAGGGGCAGGTGTTTATCCTAGTGCTTAAGACACCAGTTAAGATGCCACCGATGGGGCTTGTGTTGTGACTTAGCAGGTTAAGCTGCTGCCAGCAACGCCAACATCCGATCAGAGTGGTTGTTCTGGTCCTGGCTGCTCTGCTTCCAATCCAGCTCCCAGCTATGTGTCTGGGCCCCTGCCACCCATGTGGCAGGCTCAGAGCTGGCTGTTGTGGCCATTTGCAGAGTGAACAAGCAGATGAGGGAATCTATTTGTCTCTCTCTCTCTTTCTCTCTCTCTCTCTTTCTCCTTCCCTGTGTCTCAATTGAGTAAGTTTAAAATTGTAGTTAAATCCTGGCCCTGCCACTTACTTTGGTAAAAGTAACCTAAAGCAAATCACTTAATCTCTCTGTGACTTCTTTTCATATGTGAAACAGAGATCTTAGTGAGATATCCACCACACTGGCAGCTGTGAGGACAAAATAAGTTAATATATGCAAAGTACTTAATACATGTTAATATATGTAAATTAATTGGCACATTAAAAGTGCAAAGAAATTCCTAGGTTTTACCTTCAATCTGCCTCTTGATCCTTCCTGTCTATAGCCTAACCTAGTTTCACTATCTTCCCCTTCCTTACTTACCATTCCCCTGTCTTTTCTGACAGAACATCACTTTTTTTCTGGACAGGGCCAATCTATGCTGTTCATAGCAGGGCGAGAGAGATTTGCTCCCCCAAGAAGTGTGGCTCTCAGGCTGGGTCAGCATGATCTTGAGGAGAAACAGTCAATTTGCCCTTAGGATAGTAAAAATCTACAAATCTGATATTTCAATTTTATCTCATATAAGCAGCAAATGATTTTGCTCCCTGTTCAGCAGCACACTCTTTGGTCCTTCAGAGCAAAGTTGTTGGCCGTGAGGATTGGCTGAGAATGGGAATATTAGCCAGTGGGCATTTATTGGAAGCAGCTCTTTTATCTTCCAGCGTGCTGTGTGGAAATTACAGTGCTGCTTCCTTTCCTCTCTGCCAGCCTGCCTTCCTTGTATGTGAGGAAACACATTTCTCAGCTCTTCCATAGGGGTCATTTCAAGGCCTGTACTCTTGAAACCCCCTTGAGACTTCATGGATTCTTCAGATAATGTGTTCTGTAAACTGAATTTGGAAAATTTGAATCCCATCACATACCTTCACACTCTAAAGTTTTGTAAAATTCTTGTACAATTAAACAAACTTTAAAAAGAATCATATTGAATGTTTGAAATCCTGACAAAGAAAATTTTAGGTACATATTAAAAACAGATCACTGCTTTAGAAATTAAACCTCTTCAGTTCTCTAGTGGACACTAGTTTTCTATGTCTTTAAAAATGAGTCACTTGCATATTTTTATCAAGTATAATACCTTATTAAAGAGTTGTAAGGGACCATTATTCTTTCTGGATATAAGTAGTTTATCAAATATATTTTTACAAATATTTTCCCTTAGCCTCTGACTTTCCATTAAAAGTATCTTTGGAAAAGTATAGGTTTTGATAAAAATTTTAAAATTATTTATAAAGTCTTAGGAACTTTTGGTTTTATGATTCATGATCTTGTGTCAGACCTAAGCAATATTGGTGTAACATAACTCACAGATATTTATACTTTTTTAAAAAAAGAAGTCAGTAAGTTTATATATATTTCAAATTAAAATGTACAGAATATTTTAATATTGATTTTACTTATTTGAAAAGCAGAGAGGTGAAGAGACAGACAGACTAGCAGAGATCACCCATCAGCTGGTTCACATCCCAGAATAGCACAAGAGCCAGGGCTAGGACACACTGAAACCAAGAGCCAGGATCTCACTCCAAGTTTCCCAAGTGGGGTCAGGCACTCAAGTACTTGATCCATCACCTGCTGTATCCTAAGTTGTGCATTATCAAGAAAATGGACTCAGGAGGGGAGCAGGGACTCAGGTATTAAAATATGGGATGTGGGCATTCCGAGTATCATCTTAATTACTATACCAAACACTCACAAATTATGCAAATGGGAAATAGGCATCATAAGTGAGGTGCAATATCATCACTCATTAGGGAAATAAATGAAAACCATGAAATACTACTCTATCCCTGGTAGAATACTTAAAAGACTGACAGTATCAAGTGTCAATGAAAGGAACTAACTACTGCTATATGAAATAAGACAAATGAACCTCAAAATCTTTATGTTCAGTGAGAAAAACTGAACATAAAAGCCTAAATAGTAACTCCATTTGTGTGAATTCAAGAAAAGATAGAACTATTGTGACAGAAAACAGAGACCTGGTTTTCAGAGCCTGGGGCTACAGAGAAAGCTTTGACTATGAAGAGATCAAGGGAATGCTTTGCAACAATAGCAGTACTTCTATTTTTAATTTATTTTCATTTCATTTGAAGAGCAGAGAGAGAGACAGAGAGGGAGAAAGAGAGAGAGAGAGACTGACTCTTCCATATTCTGGTTTACTTCCCAAACAGCCTCAACAGCGAGGGTTGGGATAGGCAGAAGCCAAGTGCCTGGAACACCATCCAGGTCTCCCACATGAGAGTCAGGGACCCAAGTACTTGAGCCATCACTGCCTTCTAGGCAGGGGAATAGCTGGAACTTGAAAAGGCACTCTTGTGTGGGATGAAGGCATCCCAAGAGGTAACTTAAGCTGCTGCTCCCAATGCTCATCCCCAGTCTTTGGCTTCTTTATTGCAGTAGTAGTAAATGACCATATATATTCGTCAACATGAACTGAAGTGCGCTCTTTTAACTGGTGAATTTTATTGTATGTGAAATATTTTTTGGTAGTTGGTTTTAAAATGCAGTAAAATTAAATTGTCTTTAAATTGGAAAGCAGAGTAACTTAAAAGTCTGATTTTCCCTTCCCCCAAAATAAATAAAGTAAAGGTCTTCGGTGGATATAGACATAGTTAACAGCATTTACACTGTACTCTAAGAGCCATGTCAAAGCTTATTGCTTAGTGTAAACTCTAACAATTCTAATTACTCCCTTTCACTGCAGCATAAATTGATTACAGTCACCACAAAGAGGTAAAGGCACAGTTACCGACTCATTATTTAAAAGCCATTCTTTTGTCTTCTAATGGGAATTTCAAGTACTTTTTCAATGGCTACAACACTTTCATCTGGAAAATTTTGAAATAATGAGAATTATTCATTCTTTAACAAAACATGCAAGGGACAGTTCAAGTAAAAATGATCTAAAAGCATTATATATACTAATAAATTAGAACATTAAAGTATCACGATCTATTATTGTTGTCAGCACCTTCTTTGCATTTTAAGCCACTTAAAACCTTTTTGGAAACAAAGTGAAAGACAAGAACAAGAGGAGGACACCAAGGGTTTCCAAAATAGGTAAAATGTTCTCTAAATGTTTAAGTAACAAAACAAGGAGTTCACAATGGGGCTGTGGAAATTAAGCACTAACAAGATAAAATAATAGGATATTATTTATACAGAAGCTTGCCATCCCCGAGTTGCTGAAAATTTAAATATTAAAAGATGACAGGGGCTGGCTATGTAGCTCAGCTGGTTAACGCCCTGGCCTGAAGCGCCGGCATCCCATACGGGTGTTGGTTCAGGTCCTGGCTGCTCCACTTCCAATCTAGCTATCTGCTGTGGCCTGGGAAAGCAGTGGAAGATAGCCCAAGTCCTTGGGCCCCTGCACCCACGTGGGAGACCAGGAAGAAGCTCCTGGCTCCTGGCTTCAGTTCGGTGCAGCTCTGGTCATTGTGCCCATCTGGAGAGTGAACCAGTGGATGGAAGACCTCTCTCTCTCGCTCTCTCTCCCTCTCTGCATCTCCTTTCCCTGTATAACTCTGCCTTTCAAATAAATAAATATTTTTTTTTAAATGACATAACTTCTGATACAACCTGTAGCATTCCAAAAACAGTGCTTAGAAAGAGCAAACTATCAGGAGGTCAAAGGAGGATTACCAGGTTCTCATACCTACTTTTCATGCCATATGTACAACAAGGATCATGTGTGAGAAAACGAGAGCAAGGTTTCAGGATGGAAAGAGGAGGACTAGGACAGTCAGACATAATCTTAAGAGATCTGGAGTTTTTGGTTGAACAGTATTTGGATGAACAGAAGGGAAAACAGAGTTGGGAAACAAGATAGAATGGACTTATAATAACACAAGTGGGGAGCAGGTGGAAATGTTGTCAACCATAGTCAACATGCCAAGCAGAGCCTGGAGATGGTCAAACCAGGACTACTGGACTTCTGTGAAAACAGAAATAGTTTTCTAATGAACATAATGTGACTTTTAAAAACCTTACTATAGACTTATGATTGAAAATGGTTGCTTCCAAACAAAGTTATAAAAAAATGTTCAGCACTGAATGGCATTCAAATCTGGGTTGAAAAGATCCCCTGAGCTTTCATTTGGTGGGCCTGTGGCATAGCAGTGTGATATGGACTTGGGATGTCAGCATCCTGTATCAGCATGCTTGGGTTCCAGTCCCAGCTCTATTCCTGGTTCCAGTTTCCTGCTAATGTGCACCCATGAGGGAGCAGGTGATGGCCTAAGAATTGGATCCCTGAAAGCCACATGGGAGACTCAGAGATTTCCCAGTTTCTGGCTTGGCCCAGCCTTGGCTATTGGAGGCATTTGGGAAGTGAAGCAATGAATGGAAGATCACTTTCTCCTGTGTGTGTGTGTGTGCGTGTGTGTCTGTTCTCTGTGCCTCAACTCCACCCAGCTTTTGAAATAAGTAACTTTTTAAAATAGAAAAAGGTGAAAAAAAACCCATTGAAGTCATTAAAACAAAACAAAACAAAAAGGGGGAGTACAAATCAAGGTACATATGAGGGTGTTTAACAATGTTCATGGAAAATGGAATTAAAACAAATTTATCTTTAGGCAAACAATTTTTTAAAAGTTAATGAAAAAATGTATATTATGAAATAAACTATGAATAGAAATCAAATTTTTTTGCATGAAAACAAACCTATGATTTAATTGTATTTTCCACAAAATGAGTGAGGTACCTTCATAGCAGTGGAATTTGAATGTATGAGATATAAGATCTTACATGCTTTTTGACTGCTAGAACAATATGAATATCAGAAGGGCACCAGTATTCTCCTTGGTAGGATTGGATGCTAAAGAAAATATAGCATGGGGGCCGGCATGGTGGTGCAGTGAGTTAACACCCTGGCCTAAAGCACCGGCATCCCATATGGGCGCCAGTTCGAGACCCAGCTACTCCACTTCCTGTCCGGTTCTCTGCTATGCCCTGGAGAAAGCAGAGGAAGATAGCCCAAGTCCTTGGGCCCCTGCACCCATGTGGGAGACCCAGAAGAAGCTCCTGGCTCCTAGCTCTGGATCAGCACAGCTTTGGCCGTTGTGGCCATCTGGGGAGTGAACCATCGGATGGAAGACCTCTCTCTCTCTCTCTCTTTCTCTCTCTCTCTCTCTCTGCCTCTCCTCTCTCTGTGTAACTCTTTCAAATAAATAAATAAATCTTGAAAAAAAGAAAATATAGTATGTAAAATTTTAGAGTAATTAGTTTAATGTATACTTATGTATTCAAGTGAACTTTCATTAAATTTGAAGATAAGGTGCTGGTATTGTGTGTAGTGGGTTAAGCCATAGCCTGTGATGACAGCATTCCATGTAAGTACCAGTTCAAGACCCAGCTGTCCATCTTCTGATCTAGCTCCTGCTAGTGCACCTGGAAAAGCAGTGGAAGATGGCCCAAGTGCTTGGGCCCCTGCACTCCTGTGGGAAACCAGGAAGAAACTCTGGGATCCTGGCTTCAGCCTGGTACAGCCTGGCCATTTTGGTCATTTGAGGAGTGAACCAGAGAATAGAAGGTCTCTCTCTCTCTCATTCTCTCTCTCTCTCTCTCTCTTTCTCTCTCTGCATCTCTCGAATAAATATAAATATTTTTAAAATGAAGACAAAAAGAGGATTTTTATATATAAGCACTCTTTTTTGCTGTATTGTTTTGATTTATTTTGTTTTTGTTTTTTGGTCCTGTCTTCCTCAAGAAACTACTACTGAGGAGAAATCCAAACAAATGAAACAGATGACAAAGTCAGAAAGAAGGATATAGACTCAATATCCAGAATATAATAGATAAAAGAAAAAGGTCTAAAAAGTCATTGGTAAAGACTCCAGTATTTGGATGGAGAAAGAAAATTTTAAGAGGCAGACCTTAGGGGCACTAAACAGAGTCCAGTAGTTCAACTAAAGGTTAAAATGGCCTATTGTTTATTTTATAAAGAGACAGGATATTGGGGCTCACAAGCTCCAAAAATACAGGAATGAAATGGACATGGAAATGCTCATTATCTGGTTTGATCAGTTCATACTACATACAAGTGAAATCGGAGAAGACCCCCTAAAATCTACACTGAAATGTGGCCCCTGGAAGTTCCCTAGAAATGCTATCCAGAGTGCCACATGTGCTACCGGAACTTGGGGTGCCTTACAATTTCACCACGGGCTTATTACTAAATCCCCGATATTAATAAGCCCAAGAGGGTTCTTGCCTAATATTTAGAGAAGAATTCTAAATACCAGCACAGATAAACGAGGCAGCATGGTACATTTTAAGCTTTTATTTAGTGAGAAAGATGCATAGGAGAGTGAGAGCTTTATTTAGGAGAGAGAGGTGAATAGGGAACGAGCCACATGGATGAGCATCTAGGCCTGTATCTGGGCCAGGAAGTAGAGCACATGGCCCGGAGGCCATGCGCCCTGGAGGCGCGGGGCTACAGCAAACCCCTCCTGACAAGAGGCCCAGGAAGAAGAGCCTGTGGGCCACACCATGTCGGGGCTTTTAACCCACTTCCAAAGCGGAGTGGTTAATTAACCTGATTGGCTGGTGGGCACCCAGGTGTGGCCATGTAGGGGCATGAGGCCACACAGGGGCATGGCGAAGATGTGGTCTTCCAGTTCACAAATCTAATCAATTTTAACTTATATGCCTGCCTACTTCACAAGTGTTTAAATATTATACTGTATCCCCCCCCCAAAAAAAAGGGTACAAATATTACACATTAACCAAAATTAAATGAATTTATGATTTTCAGAATTGCTTGAATCATTTGGGGAAAAATACTGATTATCTTACAATAGTAAAGACAGAAATAATTTATTCCAGCTATGTTAAAAAGTATGCAGGGAAAGAACAGAAAATGATCCGGGTTTCTATCTGGCTCTACAGGGACTAATATATAC
Source organism: Lepus europaeus (assembly GCF_033115175.1). Taxonomy (NCBI): domain Eukaryota; kingdom Metazoa; phylum Chordata; class Mammalia; order Lagomorpha; family Leporidae; genus Lepus; species Lepus europaeus. Next base: position 21,091,822 of record NC_084843.1, on the reverse strand, counting down.
AGAATCATAATAGCATTATGACAGGCTAATATTTTATTATTTTTATTCATTCTATTTTTAAAAATTGGAAAACAATAGCTGGTGATAGTGATAAATGTCTATCACAATACAATATCAAAAAACATAAACTTTTAAGTTGTAAAACAAATACATCAAGACAGCATTTTAAACTTACATAAATAATTAATGGCATGCTTCTTATGAACTGGGGAATTTGAAATGGTGAAAGATTGTACTGTAGAATCGGAATCAAAATGGAGTGAGTGTAGCTAAAAACTAATTGCAGATCTCTTGCTTCTGTACATAGTAGCTTTGCTTGCTAACGGCTAAGGGCGTATGTTGTGAAACTATGTGGGCCCAAAGTCCCAGGAACTAGTGTTAGGAAAATGGCAGTTTTATCTGTGGCGTGATCCACACCCTGACACCATCCTTGGCTCTAGCCCCTGCGGCTATTTCTGGAAGCCAAGTGGCCACATGGCCCAGCCGCCTTTGTCAAGCTCCACCCCCATCCTAATGGGATTCGCTGCTTCTGCTTCTCTACCCACCCTCCGGCCAAGTTTTAAAAGGACCTGCTGATGAACACGTGGCTCTCTCCTCTCCCACCCGCTCTCTCCTCTCTCTTGCTCCCCTCTCTTCACTCCTTTCTCCTGTTGGCTGGCTCGCTTGCTCTCTTCTCTCTCCTCTCCTCTCTCTCCCTCTCTCTCTCTCTCTCTCTTACTCTTTTTCCTTCTTCGCTCAGGTCTGCTGGGTTATCCCCAATAAACCCTTTCCCTTACTCTGGTGTTTGGTGTGTTTTGTGATGATCTTACACATAGGTTGACCAAAACGTGTCCTTCACTGTTATCTTACAACCATAGCTTGGATTTGGTATTGAGTTTGTTGTTAACTGTTATCCGGTTTTCCTTTTTATTGTTCACTGCATGCCAGGGGCCCAGTTTGAAACTGTAAGCCCTAGTGGACAGTGACAGAATACTATAAAAAGCTATGTAACCCGCTGTTGGGGGCCATATCTGGTATTTGTTTGGCCATTCTATTACATTTGAATATTTCTCATATATTCTAGGTCTATATGGATTTCACCTGGAATATTGACTTAATCTAGAGCGATAGGAAAGTCTCCAGATCACACATTTTCTGAGTGGTTGAAGGAAGTTAAGGTTGCTCCACTTAGAAACAAAGATCTCCTGTAACGCTGAGTTCTAATGTGAGCAGGCCCGTTTGAATTTTGTGTAACAGAGCAGAATTCAGAATACTTCACAGAAGTTATGGCAGTGGAGGTCTGAGCTCTCTGTCCCTATAGTTACTCAAGGAAAGCCAACAATTCTCATATCTTACACATTACAGCAACCGAGTAGTAGCTTTAGAGTATAAGTAATTTAAATATTATTACATTTTGCTTGATTTAATTCTATAGTACTTGAATTGTAAGGGAGATTTTAACAACAGTCAATTGTAATTCTCCAATTCACAGATAAGAAACTAAGAACCAGAGCTATGGAAGGAATTCAAATCAGTTCATATGCTGAATGGGGATGGCATGGGAAACAAAGGCTCCTTGAATTCAACTCCATACCTTTTTTTACTCCTGAGGGGACCCCTAAACAAGAGTCTTGTTCAATAAAATAGAAAGACATTCAGATGAAGAGAACAAAGCAACATAATGGAATGACAAACATGGGGATTAACAGCTTATAGCAAGAAGCCATCCAGTCCTGAAGGAGGACACAAAAAAAGAATTATGACTCAGAAAGTGCACTTTTTCTCTGGCTTAGTTTGAACGGAAATGCTAGTAATGAAGTCGAGACCAGAGATTGGCAAGCTTTTTCTCTGTAATAGGGCAAATTATAAATAGTTTATGCTTTTCAGGCCGCATAATGCTTTTTGACATTTATTATTTGCTTTTGTTTTCTTCTATCCCATTATAGATAGGAAGATCACTTTTAGCTAGAAGGTTTTCTAAAAATAGGCTACTGGCCAGATTGAGTTCACAGATGGTAAAATCCTGACCACTGGTCTAGGCTATTATAAATGCCCTGTAAAAGACAGAAAGTGGGCATCCATCTATTGTTAGCAGCAAATAATTTCAGAGCATCTAGGCTATAAATACTCATCTTGGTGGGCAATGTGGTGAGCAGGTGAATTTGTTGCTTCGAATGCCCTGGCCCATATTAGAGTACCTGGGTTCAAGTTCAAGCTCCTTTGCTTCTGGTCAACCCTACTGTTAATGGAGGCAGCAACTGATGGTCTAAAACACTTGAGCTCCTGCCACCCATTGAAATCAGGCATGACCCCCTAAAATCTACACAAAGATGTGGCCCTTTAAAGTTCCCCAGAAGTGCTATCTGGGGTGCTGGTAGCTTTGGGATCCATAAGGAGAGAAGGCCTATACTTCCAGGAATGGAGAGTCCCTACCTGTACTCTCAGGGAAGAAAAGTCCTTGTCAAGGTCCCCACAGGTGCCTTAAGGTCAACCCATGAGGATCAGACCTGCCTCAACCTTTAACCCCCACACCCTGTATCTATAAAAGGAGCCCTCCCAACCTCTGATGCATGACTTCCCCGGACCCGCTCTGTTGGGACCTTGGAACCTCGCCCGGGAGCGGAATCCCAGTAAAAGCTTGTAAATTAATTGAATCATCTGCCTGAGATTTGTTACGCACCGGACAACTTGTAGGTGCCACGTATGCTACTGGAATTTGGGGTGCCATACGATTTCACCATATGCTTATTAATAAATCCCCAATATTAATAAGTTCAAGAGGATTCTTACCTAATATTTAGAAAAATCTAAATACCGGCACAGATAAACGAGGCAGTATGGTACATTTTAGGATTTTATTTAGTGCGAAAGATGCATAGGAGAGTAAGAGCTTTAGTAAAAGAGAGAGGTAAATCTGGGTTCATACCAAACACCAGGAACCAGCCACATGGAGGAGCATCTAGGTCAGGAAGCCCAGAGCACGTGGCCTGAAGGCCATCGCCCTGGAGGCACAGGGCTATAGCAAGCTCCCTCCTGGCAAGAGGTCAGGAAGAAGAGGAGGGCGGGGACACACTGTGTCCCAGGCTTTTAACTCACTTCAAAGAGGAGTGGTTAATTAACCTGATTGGCTGGTGGGCACCCAGGTGTGGCCAGGTAGGGGGATGAGGTCACACAGGGGCATGGTGAAGGCATGGTCTTCCAGCTCACAAACCTAATCAATTTTAACTTGTGTGCCTGCCTACTTCACTATGTAGGAAACCCAGATGGGGCTCCTGGCTCTAGGCTTTGGCCTGGCCACACTGCCACAGATACTGTAGACAATTGAGGGGTGAACCAGAAGGATCTCTCTGTCTCCCTATCTTTGTCTCTTTCTCTCTGTCATTCTGCCTTTCAAATAAACAAACACATGAATCTTAAAAAAGAGGGTCCTAAAATCTGTGAGAAACAAAAAGTAATATCAGAGACAAATTATATACACTAGATGAGAGCCTTGTGCAATCATTGGGACTCAATGTGTTCCATGTTGCATGATATTATATCAATTAAAGGCATACATAGCAATTAAAAAGTAATTATAATCAAATCTAAAAATAGATGTTAAGAACAGAAAGAAGAAGGAAATATTACACAAAATTCAGTGGTGAAATGTTACTTACTGCATTATTAATCAAAAACATAAAAATTGGTGGGTTTTAGAAAAATCTCTATTCCATCACCTCTCACAATGGGGAAAAGGATAAGACTCCAGTGTGCAGCCATTAAGCAGATGATTTTTCATTGCAAAGCAAAAAAGTAAGCAGAGGAAAATGAAAGCATACCTGTCCTCCAGTTCTAAGATTTTTGAAATGCTACTGGACATTAAGCTTTCTGTGGATATGTACGCAGACAGATATATAGATAAATAACACACATATGTACATTCATACATAGACAGATAATGAATGCAGACCCAGAGAAATAAACTGATAAATCATGTGTACTATGTACTCTACTAGTTCATGTATACACATTGATTAATTCTCACAAGGAAAATTACACAGTATGTCATCTATTCCTCACTCTAGAGGTGGGAAGCCAAGGCTCATGGGGTTAGGTGTTTGACCAAGATATCCTAGGCAGGATGAGGTGGAGTCAGGATTTGAATACTGATTTCTTTGATGCCAAAGCTTTTGTTGATTCTCCATTTCTTGCTTCCTCCCTGAGAGCCACCTTTCACCTCTGTTAACTCTAAGAGCCTCCCAGGTTCTATATTCTCATAGACAATCTGCCTATGTGTTGAAGTTAGCCAGGTGATTCCAATGCAGAGCCAATACAGGACTCTCCAGAGTGCTGCCTCCTTGGAGATGCTGCCTTGAAGAAGTTATGCAGGTATGGTTGAAGACAGTGGCACAGTGCCAGAGTATGATGCTAGGTGAGATTATGCACATACAAGTAAAATCAGCAAAAGAATTCAAGGATGCCTGTGTCTTAACCTCTGAATCACTCCATCAATAGGGACAGCAAGTTCTTCCACCAAAACTGTATATGGTAAGAACTTTAAGATTTGTATGGACTATCACATGTTGCTTATATTTAAATTTAAGATGAGAGAAGAAGGAGAGCAATGGAAATCCATGCTCAGTGAAAGCTCAGAAACACCAGCAGAGAACCCAGGAAGAAAAGCCCGAGCGCAGCAGCGACATGAAGTGAAGAAGATCAGAGTGTAAAAGCAGCAGTGACAGCGGGAGTAGCTTCCTAAGTCAATTGGAGGACTGAGGTCATCCCTAACAGTGCTTCACAGTGGAGGTCATGCTGGTGATCACTCAGCTCCTGCGCTTCAAAACTGAGCTACAACTGTTTCAGGAAGACAGTCTAATAGGCAGGAGCAAGTCTCTCTGTGTTATAAGTACCTTTTATTCAGAGGAGTTGTGTTTGTTAATGACCTTTTGTTAATAAAAATTTCCCCATTTTTTTAAAAAAAGATGGCATTCAGAAAATATAGAAAAACTGTGTCCCAAGGTATTGCTGTGGGAAAACTGGTGAGATGAGTCCGAGTTCTGTCCTGGTGTGGATGATGAGGGCTATTTGTATGCCTTTATCAAGGCTTTATCAAATTATCTACAAGGAACAAAGATAGTGGTTCTATATTAGTTACTGTGAATGGGGGCAGGGGGAGCAGTGCTATCTTAATTAATTTGAGACATATCTTGGCCTTAATCTAATTGAGACACCTATCTTGGCCTTGAAATCCAGCTCTTGTCATCATTGGCAAGTATCGGGGCTTTGCTTCTAGTCATGGGCTCTCTCAGCATCACTGAGGGATTGCATCAACCCAACCCTAAAGAATCCCCAAACTTCTGAGGTCTAAGGACTGTTCCCTTGCCCCTAAAATTTTCTGTGTTTGTGTATTCATTCTGTGGTCTAAAAATTAATTTCCTTATATAAGATCCCATTTTCCTTACATATTAACAATGAGATCCCTCTTTTCGTTCTTCCTATCCTCTTGTCTGCTGCCTTGTGAATGTCATTCTCTTTTTTCATGTAAGAAACAGAACAAAGTATAACAGTTTTGCCATTTCCCTCAATGCAATCAAACCTTAATCCTCAGAGGCTGGAAAAGGAAGGAGCATCCCTATCGGTTGAACTAATACAATCACCAAGATCTCCCATAGATAATGATTAAACTATCAATCTCCATTCAGTATCTGTTTGCTTCAGCTATGAAAGTAGGAGGGCTCCTTCCATAATAACTAAGAAACCTTTGGATTATTTGACTCAGTTTAGGATTAAACACAAGTGCTGATATTTTTTTCTTGAGAAATTTTGTTTTATTTGGCCCTAATCTTTTAAATGTCATATTTCAGAGGCTAGAATCTTGTATATGGTATATATCTATACAATTTTTTTATTTTTTTAAAGTTTAATTGGTCATTTAAGGATAATTATCCTCCATTCTAATGTAGTCTCATTCTGAATCACATTCCGAAACTAAAGCAATATGCTAATGTCATTTGGATTGTAATCTAAACTTGCATTTAAGTGTATTGCAGAGAGAAAAGCCAAGGCTCTTAGGAATAAATATTGATTACTTGGAGGGCATCTAGGATGCCAAAGTAAAATCCCCAGAGGAATTATAAATAAATGATTATGCCAGGGAAAGGATAGTTACCCTGACATTTGGATGAGTGTCCCTTATTGGAGACTAAAAGGGCCCACACCCTGTCACAATGGAAAAACCTCACTTCCCCATAACACAGGGCAGGTGTGCTGTCTCAACTTCGGTCTTAGTGTTTACTGCCTGCTACTGCAATTTATCTTTTGCTACACATATTTCTTTATCCTGGCTAGGTTAGGCGCCCTTTCCAGACAGTTCCATTATGTATGTATCTTCAATATTTACCCTGCATGATGCCTGGATGTTACTAAAACCCATGAAAGCTTTGTTGCTGTAATTTATGCAAATGAAATACATTGGAGTTTCTGTAATTTATGTTGACTTGCCTAGAAAAGAATAAAAATTGATGACCTGAAAACTATACAAGAATATGAAAAGATACAGAATTTCTCATTTTTGAAATATATTTCATATAAAATACTAAAGTCTAAATGAGAGGTAAAACTCATTTGCACTACAAGCAACATAAGCAAACAAATCATATTCCAAGGGAAGGTAATTTCATTCTTCAAGCCAGCTGGTGACTATAGAAGTCAGCCTATGATGCCTCTCTTCCTGCCACAATATTAACAATTTTGTAAAAAGGAACTGGATTAATAATATAACAAATCAAATCTGAATGTTTTCTTCCATTATTTCTAGTAGGCAGCAATGCTCTCTTACAATGAAGCATAACCAAATTATCTATTATATATTTACTGTTGCTCCAAAACAAGTTAAATTTATTTTCTGGAAACCACTGAGCACTTACCACTGACATAAGATCGATTCTGACTCTCTCTAAAGAAGTCTTTCCTTTTATATTTTTATTTTTATGCTTTAATCGGTGTTAATGTGCCCACATTGGCTTGGTAAATATCAATGTTAAAATATTTCCACCTGGAGTATTTTATATATGTAAAATATCCAGTCATTTCTGGAACTTAATAGTTAGAAGAAACTTCTTTCTAAATCCAATATTGTTTTTAAATAAAGATCTTAAGAGGAACTGAATGAGAGAGAAGAATTATACTGTTCTCAGAAAATCTACTAGTTCTCAGAAAACCTTTTTGTGTCACAGAAAACTTCAAGAGGCAGTAGATGATAATGACACTTCTTGAAAGATTTTTGTGGTTTTTTTAGTTCACAAATAATCTAAAGTGGAACAAGCTATTAGGAAAAATTAAACACTATTTGCTAAAAGTTGATATTTACTGAATAACAAATCTAAAACTTATTTTTACTAATAATGATTACAAAATGAAACATCTTTTAGAAAATGCATTTTAAAGGAAAATCTCATAAAAGATGTTTTCCTTTGCACCATGATCTGTTAATCTTAGTAAATATTCCACTTGCCACAAAACAGTAGCATAATGTACAGTCACTACCACTCATTCATGCTTTCACCAATTTATTAAACAACTACTCTATGCTAGAAAGAAATAATAGGTGCTCTTTAATTTTACAATTACATCTGTTTTCATAAGTAACTATCCAACTGCCCCTTGAAATCAAAGCAAGTCTTTTCCTATTCTTAAACCACATGGATAGTTCATTTAAAACAATCCTTTATAATTTAAATGTCTATACTGCTTTGGATGACTATCTGGAGAAGAGAACATTTGATGTATTATTGATGTCTTTCAAATTTAAAAAATAGCATGACCCATGGTACCATGGTGTGGATGTGGCATTAGTGCTTATAGTTCTTAACTGAATGTCATTTAATGAAATGTTAAGAACATATATAGTCTGAGAGTTTCCTGATTAGATGTACACAGTTTGTTTCTGAACACATGTCCAGTTACTAAAATGTAACACCAGATAGATTTTTTTTTTAAATATAGAAGCCATGTAGTGAGGTGATATTGTCTTTTCTCGGAGTCAAATGACACTGACATACTCCAGGGCTTAGTTAGAGAAGAACGTGAAAACTGGCCTTCTGCTTTCATTAATGCCTCTAGTAGAATTACTCTTTTGTCCTAGGCACCATCATGGTTAGCTTGAGAGCTGTTAACATCATCCTCTTACAGTGTATGTCTGTCCATATTAGTGCTTATGTGAGTGTAGGATCTCTACATGCATGATAACTGTATGATGTATGTGTGTATGTGAATGTTTATTGAACAACCTACAGTATAGGTATGAAATAGACAGTTTTTGTTTTGAGCCTTATTCCATTATTTCTACATTCATTTGATAATTAGTTACTCTGACCAACCATAATAGAAGCTTTGGAAGCGTGATTATCTTAGAAACCAATGCATAACAGACTTTTAATACAGGGAACTGTCTTTTTCTTAATGCAAGGAATGTTCTCATAATTTATCCATATTAGCAACATTTAGTGAGTGGAATGCTTTGGATCATGTTTCTAGGGAGACATAATTATCAGCAACTGAAACCATTACTGAAAATATCGCCATGACTATGAAATAGTAGCCATCAAAAACTCAACTTTTCTGTAACATATTTAAATCAATAGTGCTTTGTAACTATTCCTAGGAGTAAACATTGAAAAACCGAATAGTTCCAGCATCTAGATTCTTCCCTCTGGAACATTAATAAAAATGAAAATATTTCAATTTCAAAAGGTGATAAATTCTTTAACGACCTATATTAGCAAACATATGAAATGAGTTCCATTTCTTATTTTTGAAAATGAAGAAAGATATTCAATTCGTCCTGTGCCTTTAAAACACTATTATTATTAATGCCTAAAGCAAATTATTTCATAAATTAAATGAGAAGAATTTTCTAAAGAAAGTTATTTACTTTTGCCCTAAGTCTAAGGTGCTTAACAAGATGATTAGGCAATCAGAGTTACTACTGCAAACAATAATTCAGCCAAAGGGATTTAGTGAAATCTATGAGAAAATAATTCAGTGACTAAATTCCTGTGTTCTCATTTGTTTGTGTCTAAGTGAAAACAAATACATCTTATTTACCAAATAAAATTGCTTACAAGCCTCAAAAACAGTGTGTAAACCAGTGGTTACATGAGTTAGAAGGAACCACAAGAAGGATACAAAAGAACTATGGAGTTGAGAGTCACAATATTGTTTCCATAACAATAGTTTGCTAATGTTAAGAAAATATAATCAATGTACCACTTAAACATATCTATTTACGAAAGAGCAACTGTGGATAGGCGTAAAATCATTTGGATGAAGATATTATTTGATCATAAGTGTTTTAATGAAGCACAAGAGCACAGCATTAAAGTCATGTTTAGGAACCTTTCAAAGAGGGAAGAATCCTATTTCCCAGACCATCTTTGAGACCAGCAATCATATTATGCAAGAAGTCAGCCAAAAAAAAAAAAAAAGATACCAAAATGACATCTACAATTTAAACACGTGGTTAACATCAGTGTCATTAAGTTTTATTAGGACCTTGTGTGTTGGTTAATGATTATCTAGAGGCAAATACTTCCTTGTAAACATAGCCATGGTTGAATTTTTCACACCCTCTCTGGAAGATAATCCATGTCAAGGATTGATATGTCATGCTTGACCCAAATGGGTAGCACAGTGCATGAGTTTCACCAGTGTTGGTATTAAAATGCTCTTGTTTTATTCCAGCATCTGATTTTGTTCTCTTTACTATATTTTTCACAGTTTTCTCCTATCCCAGAAATTAAGGATTCTGTCTTTGTCTTGAGCCATTCTGAGATAGTATATGATCATGAACTAAAAAGTAAGAAGCCACAGGGTGTGAAAACACTATGGAAAGAATATGATAGACTTCAGTAGTATAGCAACTTAGAAAAAATGCACAAAGTAGCATAATCTTACTGCACTGATTTTCTCATATAACAGGTGGTAGAAAGTTCCTAATTTGGTTAAATGTGCAACACTGTAAAATTATCAATGACCAAGATGCTTTAATGTTTTCATTTGGTATAGACAAAAATTGATCTTTATATACAGGTTTAGTCATTTTGCACATACAGTGCAACACCACTCCAGTCATCAGGTTCTTACCCAAATACAAGAAGGAAAAACACTCCTCCTGCCTACTTTTCTCAGAAGTCCCTCTATGGAGCTATGGCATTGTTCTTAGGTCTCATTGGCTGGGGTTAGGTTACATACTTATTATCCTACTGCACAGCCAATCACATTTCTCCCAAGTTGACAAGATGAAACCTTCACCCATAAGGAACTCTATTCAGAGAAGAGACTTTACATGGGAATCAAAGTTAAGTTAAATTATAAGAATGGGACTTTGTCTCAACAAGTTAGGTGGCCTTCTAAGAACAAAAATAAGTCATTGTCTTTCTATTGAGCACACAACAGGAAATACCATGTGAGCATAAAGTGAGTGTTGAATAGAGGAGGTAGGACTCAGTATTATGGCAAACATATCATATCTTTTGTCATTAAATATGATATTAACAGTAGGATATTTTTATAGATACCTTTTATCAATTTTTTTCTAGTTTGTTGTATTTTTTAAAATCCCAAATGGTTGTTGGATTTTCACAATTTTTTTACTAAAACAATTTCATAACCTATAAACTACACAAATTTTCTTTTCTTTTTAGTTCTTTAATCTGATAGATTGCCTTTGTTTGATTTTCAAACTCAAAGTTTGATTTTTTTTAAGTTTTCCAAAGTTGATTATAAAATTTTGGTTATGCTTATTACATATCACTGGTTTCAATTTACTATAATTTTGTTAACAATAGTCACATCTATGTCTATAATGTATATTGTTATTTAATTTTCTTTATTTTGTTAGTCTTTCTTCCTTTGGTATAAAGTTAATGTTAGCTTTATAAAGTGAATTTAGAAACACTTATTTTTCAGCTTTTATTTTGTAGATGAGTTTGTGTGTATTTCATATCATTTATTCCTAAAATGTTCAATTGAACTACCTAAAAAGTTCATTTGGACCTATAGTTTTCATTGTGAAGATGTTTTTAACTATTATTTCAAATATTTTAAGTGAACACAGATCATATCAAGACATGTTTTCTTCAGTAGGTGTGAATAGTATGTGTTTTTCAAAATGTATTTTCTATTTCAGCTATTTAAAAAAATTATTTGCATCTACTCATTTATAATAACCTTATTATCACTTAACTTTTTAAATTGAAAGACAGGGAGGTAGGGACAGCATCAGAAGGGGTTGGACAAGATCAAAGCCAGGAGCCAAGAACTCAGTCCAGGTCTCCAAGTACTACAGCCATCACCTGCTACCTCCCACGGAGTACAACAGCAGGAATCTGGACACTCCAATATGGGGCTTGGGCATCCCCAAAGGCATCTTTTTTTTTTTTTTTTTTGACCCTCTGAGCCAATGCTGAGTTTATAGCCTTCTCAAACTGAAGTAGAACTTGAAGGACAAGTTGAGGGGTGATCTGTTGAGACTGAATGAGCTCATCTAGGCTCTCCTGAAGACTGTTTCCCAAAGTCGTATTTCTGTACAACTGATATGCCATGGCTCAGAAGGAAGAAAGTGCTCTTCTTATTTAGGCTTGCATTTATGTCTGCCTGTGGGGAAGGCACTTCCCGCCATAGAGGGGATAGAAGTGGCACAGCAAGCGGCCAGGAAGGAGGTCCCTACTTCCCCCAAAGGCATCTTAACCCATGCACCAAACACTTACCTCTCCATATTATTTTAATGTGAGTAGAAATTCTAATGATGTTAACTAGACTGCGATATGAATATCTCATCAACTTTGATGCTAATGCTTGAGTCTTTTTTAACCAGTATGGTTAAATTTTATCAATTTATTTACTTTTAAAATAATAAATTATTCTTTTCTTTTTTTTAGTTCACTGCCCATTTTTGTTTGTTTGTTTGTTTTGTTTGTTTGCTTTTCCTTGCCTTCACCTTCATAATTTCTTTTCCTTTTGGTTAATTTGGGTTTAATGCACTTTCAGCTCCTAGGAACTTTTCTTTAATTCCTAATTTTATATTTTCTTAGTATTTATTTATTTATTTGAAAGTCAGAGTTGCAGAAAGAGAGGGAGAGAGAGAGAGAGAAAGAGAGAGAGAGAGAGACCGACCTTCCATCCTCTGGTTCACTCCCCAAGTAGCCACGATTGTCAGGGCTGAGCCAGACTGAAGCTCTGAGCCAGGATCCAGGAAACAGATTAATCTAGGACTCCCACATGGGTAGCAGGAACCCAAGCACCTGGGTCATCCTCCACAGCTTTTCCAGGCCACTAGCATTGGAAGTAGAACAACAGAAACAGGAACCAGCACTCATATGAGATACCAGAATCACAGGCTGTGACTTTACCTCCTATGCCACAACCCTCTCCTAGGGTTTTAAAGTAGAAACTTAAACCATTGCTTCTTGACCATTTATTTATTCTAGAATAAGCAGCTGAGACTATAGAATTCCCTAATACATATTGCTTTAAGTGCACCTGAAATTTTTATGCTTTTTCTTTATTGGTATTCAATTTTTTTTCTAATTTGTCTTGTGAGTTTTTTTCTTAACTGTTTAAGTGATGTGTTATTTAATTCCCAAGTATTTGAGGATTTTCCAGAAATTTTTGTTGCTTTCTATCTCCAGTGTAATTTCACTATAGTAAGAGAAGACACTTCATATAATTCTAATATTTTTAATGCATAGAAAAATTTTCTAGCCCATAATATGGCATATTCAGTTAAATGTGCCATTTTCACATGAGAAGAATGCATATTCTGCTATTGTGGGCTGAAATATTTGATAAATGTTAATGATGTCTAGTTGGTTTATAGGGCTCTTTAAGTCCTCCATTTTCTAACATGTTCTTACTTTTTTTTGTATAATTTAGAAAGTTTAAAAATCATTAACTATTAATTGTGGAGTTAACTATTTTTGCTTCAATTCTATTTGTTTTGAGTTACATAACTTGAAGTTTTTTAATATAAAATTAGGTAACAGTTTATGTACGTATATTGGTGTGTGACTAACCTTTCCTCCTTATTGACAAAAGATTAACTGGAAGCTTCTAAATAGGAACCTGGATACGAATGAAGCTCCACTGCCCGTCAGAAGTCTGACAAGAGCAAGTTCATGATTTCTCTTGGCCTCAGTTTGGCATGTACAAAATGAGAACCAATATGTTTTATATCATAATTGGGAAGATTAACTCAATTTATAAAATATATGAAGTTTACCATAGGGTCTCAAAAGTGCAAAAGACAATCATTGCTATCTTTTCTTATAACAACCCATTCTTCACAGGTTTTGGAGCCCTCCTGTGGAAAAGTAGGATTAATTACAGGATCATTCAGAATTAATCTCCCTTTGGCTCCTGTTTAATTCCACAGACTACTCTTACGGAATACTTCATCAGGCCTCTAAGCTTAAGATATAATGATATTGTCATCATTATCATAGCACACAGTGAAACTTTCAGCTCAGTATACAAAGGTATTTCAAAAAGGTCATAGAAAATGGAATTAAAATGTTTATTTATTTATTTATTTATTTTGACAGGCAGAGTTAGACAGTGAGAGAGAGAGAGACAGAGAGAACGGTCTTCCTTTTCCGTTGCTTCACCCCCCAAGTGGCCGCTATGGCCAGCGTGCTGCGGCCGCTGCGCTGCGCCAATCCGAAGCCAGGAGCCAGGTGCTTCCTCCTGGTCTCCCATGTGGGTGCAGGGCTCAAGCACTTGGGCCATCCTCCACTGCTCTCCTGGGCCACAGCAGAGAGCTGGACTAGAAGAGGAGCAACCAGGACAGAATCTGGTGCCACGACTGGGACTAGAACCCAGGGTGCCGGCGCCGCAGGTGGAGGATTAGCCTAGTGAGCCGTGGCGCCGGCCCAAAATGTATATTTTTGAAACAATTTTATTTTTAGAAAATAAATAAAATTGATTATTTAAACCAATGCATAGTTCTCTTCATAGTACACATTTTTTCACAAATTTTTTAACAGCCATCATAGTCATGTTTTTCAAGAAGGTTTTTCATCGAAATAAACTTACTTTTAATCCCATTTCCATACTCTTTGGAAGTACCCCATATTTTGTATAGACTCTTCTGAGTGCAACATGTTCTACTATCTATTCACCTGGAAAGCTCTTACTAATCCTTCAAATCCCAGCGTATTGTAAAGCCCTTGGTAAAGCCTTGGTTAATTCTCCTGAAGTATGCAAGATAATCGCTCTACTTATTTATAATCCACTAAACATTCTTTATGCTCATAATTACCCTCAAATGTTAACATTAGGGTTTTCCTGTTTACATAACTCCATCAGGCTGCAAGCACATCTAAGGAAAAAAACACAGAGGTTTTTTTGTGTGTTTGTTTCATGTTTGTATGCGCAACACATAGCAATTATTATTTATCAGCAGGATGTAATATATATGCATGTTTGGTAATTCAATCACAAAGAGTTATTAGGCATCAGTATGAGCCAATCGTGTTCTTGGCATAAAGATGGAAACAGAAGCATAAAACACACTAAGAGTGGAAAGATTTAGACTCTGACTCTCTTGAGTTATTGCTGGTTGTAATCTTAAGACCCTTGTTGATTCATTTTAAAAATAGAATTATTGTAAAATACTATCCCACATAATAGTTTTTAAAAGTGAAATGAAACTGCAGCTGTAAAAATCTAAAATAAAAATTATAGCTGTCTCTAAAACATGGCCCTTTGATTTTATGGAATTTTGAAGGTGTGCATTGAATTTAACTGGAGTTTATGATCCATACATACCCAAGATAATTCAATAAAATCTATAATATGATAATAATATGACACTGTAATATGTGTCTAAAAAATAGAGCCATTAGTTTATTTTCTAACAACTAAGAAAAGAATGACAGGTGTGAATTGAAAGCATTAGAGGAGTCAACACAGAGGAGATACATTTAGAAGAATTGGTAAGATTCAAACATATGGGTTGCAAACTAATTATGTATTTGTTAAGGCTGCAGGTACCAAATCACAATATGAATTTGCAATTCATTCACAGACAGTTTCAATAGGCATCTCCTGTTTTAATTTGTATGCAAGGATGGAAGCAATAGCCAATTACCGATGCAAAATGACAACAGTTCTCTTTTTATAACATAAGAGTTGGCAAATGTCATTATACAACCTGAAATATGGTGACAGTATGGTTTCGATGAGAATTTGGGTATCACATAAAGTGGCGGCTATAGAAACAGAACTGTAATATTGCCCCAAGAGTATCAGCAGGTTCCTAGTTCTTCACATGAACACAAAAAATTCTGCCTTTTACCTGCCCTGTCATTTAAAGGCAGCTTCTGACTTTTCATTATGTTTATATTACACTGCAAGTCAATGATTCTGCTCTTTTTTCCTTCATGAGTGTCCTAACCCAACCCACATGTTGTTGGATTTGCTGAATAGTTTAGCCAAATGTTTGTATGCATATTGCAAGCCAAAGTTGTTTTTGCAAAACTGTCAGTGTTAAAATGAGATATTTTCATAATTAAATACAAAAGAAATAAAATACGAATTATATTCATATATTATAGCCATTGCATTGAGTAGGATTTTTCTAAAAAATTAAGGCTTCCCCTTAACTCTCCTTTCCTAACCACTGATTTATAAGGGACATCCTAAATACCCCAGGTCACTATTATCCAATTATAAACTTGAAAGTTGTCTTCCTGTTTCTATTCTGTTGGCATGATATTCCAATTCTTTGTATAGCAAATGTATTATTTGTAAACCTAGCAAGCATGTTCAAAAGTCATTTGCATTTTGCTTTCACTCACAGTAATGTTCTTTTGGGCAGAGGCATTGCACTTGACAATCACCACCTGGAGGCCTGAAAACAATGAATAAATATATATTTTAGAATGATAACAGTTTCCAGAAGAAAAAGGTAAACATAAGCCCTAGTTAGAAATCATTCTAATCATTTATCACAAGATCATATTTTATCTGCTTGACCCAAATGAATGAAAATACCATGGAGCCAAGGATATTGGATACAGATATATGGATATAGATCCCTACTTATACCAATACAAGCTGACTAATCCAACCTCTTATGAACAGGGTTGGCTAGAAATGCCCACTTGTTCTGTAACCTGATAGTCTTCAAGAATTAATCACATATGTAGTAAAAATTGCCCAGAATCACAAAGTATTTCACTGGAAAGACTAGATTATCCAGCTTAGACTCAAAATACTTGCCTTCTTCTTTAGATTAATTCACTATTGTGGGAGGAAGTGGTTTTGTTATAGACCAGACTTTTGTGAACTGATACTGTGGATTTAAATCCATGTTAGAAATAATAGCAAGTATTCGCTATTATGAAGGTCCTGGACTAAGCTGGTTATGTGTATTACTTTACTTCTAGCTCCAGCAGCTCCCACTCACATTCCAGAATCATTCCCACACATCTCAGTGTTCGCTCTTCTTACATATGGGTTTTCCTTAGGCTTCTATTAGATACTATGCTCTTACTTATACATGATTTTCCTACACACTTGTTCCCTATGACTAGAGGTCCTTTTATCTGCTTCCTGTTACCATTCCTCATTGCTTAATATATTCTTTTATATTATTTATGTCCCATTTGAGACAATGTATTAGAGAATATTAATCTATTACGCATAACAGAAATTCAGGGGCTCCTATCTGTAGCTTTTATCACATTGTTCTTTGGTTTCAATATTTATCATCTCTATGTCTGTCTCATCTTAAATTCAAGTACCAAATAGTTGTTACATTTCAGTTTACATGAGACTTCTCAAGGACAAAAAACATAGAACAAAGGACATCACGTGGACAATTAATCAACATAAAATAGCCAAATAAACTAACAAATGAATGGAATGTTCACACATTCAGTTTCAAAATTTTATTTCTACCTCCGTCATTCCCTGTCAGCATGGGATACCAGTAGTTCAGATGAGTCTCTAACAGTAACACAGAAATTTTGGGTGTTCAAAAGATATACTCTACTCTGTTGATTCATCCAATTTCCACCCTATCCTACTCAAATATCAAGTCTCTGAGAAAATAAAACAATCAAGCTCTTTACTTGCAAATAAATATTCTATTCTCCTAATGCAATGGATGAAGTTTTAAAATATCACGTTGTTGTGAATATTTCCCCAAGATGGTTATGCACTGTCAATTCTAATTCTAAAATGGAGGTAATGATTTTATTATCTGTGTTTCATGCTGGTAGCTGTGGCATTCATTTACAAATGTATCTAATTTAGTGGCAATAAGTGAGATACAAATCCTCACAAATATTAATAATCCCTTTGAAGGCACAAAATGTCACCATTTTCTCATGAATGTCTTTTGCTGTCATAGGCTTCAACCACAACGAGGCTTTACTCTTGGGTTAAGTGAATGTTCTTCCCTATTGGTGTTCTATTTGGGTTGCATCATGTGAGCATGTGAGTGTTTTGTTGCAAGACATTTCCACTGCTGCTCTATTAATAAGATACAATGTATTTATTTATTGCAACAATAAACACAGCTGTAAAATGGCCATAAAAATAGATGACATGAAAATTTCTGTAACTAATGTGTCAGCTGTAATTGAGAAATAAATGAACCATCTGCTTCCCACCATTGATTCCCATATTTTCTTCAGAATTTGGGTATTTAAAATGAAGTCAGTATTATTTATACTAATTATTCAGTAACAAGAATGGTACATTTATATTGATTAGCTTTGTAATATTATTTTGCCAATCACTAACATATTGTTGCTTTTTCCAATACCCTTGAATTCAATGAGCACATGAACTCCCTGTCTCATTAATCTCATTTTCTCTTTAACTTACACTATTAAGTTTTGTCTGTGTTGGTGACTTAGAAGATTTTGTGCAATGTGTGGATGAATTACCTAATCTATTGTTGTCTTGTAGCATAGTGTATGGTGCAAGTTGAAGCAGTTAACAATAATCGGAATGAACTATTTATATAATTATATTACTTATTTTCTCTCATATTTTTAAGTGGCCTATAAGTAGACAGTGCGTCAAGTCAGGGACCACAACAATGGTTTATTTTATTTCTTTAAAGGTTTATTTATTTTTATTTAGTTGAAAAGAAGAGATAATATGTAGATGATAGATAGATAGATAGATAGATAGAGATATCTTTCATCAAATGGTTTACTATCCAAATGCCCACAAAACTAGAACTGGACGAGGTTAATGTCAAGATCCAGCAACTCCATCTGAGTTTCCTACTTGGGTGGGCATACACAAGTCATCATCTTCTGCCTATCAGGGTGAACATTAGCAGGAAGCTGACTTGGAAGCTGGACTAGATTCCAGCTGGTCCAATATGGGATAAGAGAATCCCAAGTGACAGCTAAGCCTTTACTGCCACATCGGCCTCATGATTTTTACTTTTATTGTTTCAAATATGTACATACATAATTTTAATTTTAATCTTTTTCTGCTGCTGAAACCATTTTTTCTCCCTCTAGTGCACAACATTATTTTGGTCTTGGCCCAGTCAATGATTTGCAACATTTTTGAGAGACAATTATAATACAAAGCTGCATGTGTACATGTGTTTTCTTGCAATGTTTTATTAATTTTTTTTTTTTACAGGCAGAGTGGACAGTGAGAGAGAGACAGAGAGAAAGGTCTTCCTTTTGCCGTTGGTTCACCCTCCAATGGCCGCCGCGGTAGGCGCGCTGCGGCCTGCGCACCGCGCTGATCCGATGGCAGGAGCCAGGTGCTTATCCTGGTCTCCCATGAGGTGCAGGGCCCAAGGACCTGGGCCATCCTCCACTGCACTCCCTAGCCACAGCAGAGAGCTGGCCTGGAAGAGGGGCAACCGGGACAGGATCGGTGCCCCGACCGGGACTAGAACCCGGTGTGCCGGTGCCGCAAGGCGGAGGATTAGCCTAGTGAGCCGCGGCGCCGGCTGTTTTATTAATTTAATTACATAGATAATTCATATTCATGGTGATAATAATAGACAGTATGGGTAAGAAAGCAAAATAGAAATCATCCTGGTATCTATAAAGACCTATAACAAGTTTTTGTGTGTCTGTTTCAATTATTCATCACTTTGTAACAAATTAATGCAAAATTTGATTACTTTAAATAATCACAACATTTATTTTGTTCACAAATCTTCAGTGTGGATAAGGCTGATGTGTCAAGTTTATCTTTACACACTGGGCCATACCTATTTTATTTGGTAACAAATGTTTCAGTAGAGTTCAAACGACAGTAGTAGCAGCTTTCCAAATCCACATCTTCATTTCTAAACTTCCAACATACCTTCCCTGCTTGCCTAACATTTCCTGCCTGGATGTTATCTGACATTCAAAAGATGATCCAGAATTGGGCTCATCATCTGTACTCCCAAACCATGTCTTCTCCCTTTTATTTCTTGTTAACAGTGCCCATATCTACCCAGCTGTCCGATCACACAGAATTCCCCTTCATTCCTCAAGGACCCAAAACTGAATTCATAGTAAAAATAAGATGATGATTCTGCACGTTCAAAGCCCGTGACATACAGCTCTGGTAGAATTAAAGAGGCTTAATCTATTTGGCCTAATTCCATTAGAAGTCAAAATTATTTCGACTAAGGAATTACATTTATAGCACATGAAACCCAAACCCCCCACTCCACATATACACACATAATTACAGTTCAAGGCTAAAAAACTGGCATTTCTGGTTATGTGTCAAGTTTAAGCAACACACATTAACGCTGAGAAGCTCAGAAATTGTCAAAAACATAAGAAATATATTAATTACAACATGTTTCTGCCTATTCATTTTTTAGCTTTTATTTAATAAATATAAATTTCCAAAGAACAACTTTTGGATTATAGTAGCTTTTTCCCCCCATAACCTCCCTCCCACCCGCAACCACCCCATCTCCCACTCCCTCCCCCATCCCATTCTTCATCAAGATTCATTTTCAATTATCTTTATATACAGAAGATCAAATTAGTATATACTAAGTAAAGATTTCAAAAGTTTGCACCCACACAAAAACACAAAATATAAAGTACTGTTTGAGTACTAGTAATACTGTTAATTCACATAGTACAACACATTAAGGACAGAGATCTTACATGGGGAGTAAGTGCACAGTGACTCCTGTTGTTGATTTAGCAATTGACACTCTTATTTATGACGTCAGTAATCACCCCACGCCCTTGTCATGAGCTGGCAAGGCTATGGAAGCCTCTTGAGTTCACCAACTCCAATCTTATTTAGACAAGGCCATAGCCAAAGTGGAAGTTCTCTCATATCATCTGCAAAGAGTGATAGTTTGAGTTCTTCCTTTCCAATTTGTATCCCTTTAATTTCTTTTTCTTGCCTAATGGCTCTGGCTAAAACTTCCAGTACTATATTGATTAGCAGAGGTGAGAGTGGCCATCCCTGTCTGGTACCAGATTTCAGCGGAAATGCTTCCAACTTGTCCCCATTCAGTAGAATGCTGACCATGGGTTTTTCATAAATTGCTTCAATTGTATTGAGGAATGTACCTTCTATATCCAATTTGTTTAGAGTTTTCATCATGAAAGGGTGTTGTATTTTATCAAATGCTTTCTCTGAATTTATTGAGATAATCATATGATTTTTCTTCTGCAGTTTGTTAATGTGGTGTATCACATGGATTGATTTGCAAACATTGAACCATCCCTGCATACCAGGGATCAATCCCACTTGATCTGGGTGGATGATCTTTCTCATGTGTTGTTGCATTCTATTGGCCAGAATTTTATTGAGAATTTTTGCGTCTATGTTCATCAGGGATATTGGTCTGTAATTCTCTTTCAATGCTGCATCTTTTTCAGGATTAAGAATTAAGGTGATGCTGGCTTCATAGAAAGAATTTGGGAGGATTCCCTCTTTTTAGATTGTTCTGAATAGTTTGAGAAGAATTGCAGTTAGTTCTTCTTTAAATGTCTGGTAGAATTCGGCAGTGAATCCATCTGGTCCTGGGTTTTTCTTTGTTGGGAGGGCCTTTATTATGATTCAATTTCTTTCTTGGTTATGGTTCTGTTTAGGTTTTCTATGTCTCCATGGTTCAGTTTAGGTATGTTATATGTGTCCAGGAATATATCCATTTCTGATAGATTTCCCTGTTTGTTGGCATACAACTCTTTGTAGTAATTTCTGATGACTCTTTTTATTCTTGTGGTGTCTGTTGTTACACTCCCATTTTCATCTCTGATTTTATTGATTTGGGTCTTTTCTCTTCTATTTTTAGTTAGTTGGGCCAATGGAGTGTCAATTTTGTTTATTTTCTCAAAAAACCAGCTCTTCATTTTGCTGATCTTTTGTAATTTTTTTTTATTCAATTCTATTGATTTCTTCTCTAATTTTAATTATTTCTCTTCTCCTACTAGTTTTGGATCTGGTTTGCTGTAGTTTTTCAAGTTCTTGAGATGCACTGAAAGCTCATTTATTTGGTGCCTTTCCATTTCTTGATGTAGGCACCTATTGCTTAAACTTTCCTCTTAACAGTGCTTTTTCTGTATCCGATAAGTTTTGATATGTTATGTTGTTATCATCATTTACTTCCAGAAAGTTTTTGATTTATCTTTTGAATTCTTCTATGACCCAGTGTTCATTCAGGAGCATGTTGTTCAGTCTCCATATGTTTGTATATGCTCTAGGGATTCCTGAGTTGCTAATTTCCAGCTTCATTCCACTGTGGTCTGAGAAGCTGCATGATATGATTTCTATTCTTTTGAATTTGCTGAGGCTTGCTTTATAGCCTAGTATGTGGTCAATCCTAGAGTAGGTTCCATGTACTGCTGAGAAGAATGTGTATTCTTTAAGTGGAGGATGAAATGTTCTGTAGATTTGCTAGATCCATTTGGGCTATAATGTCGATTAAATCTGCTGTTTCCTTGTTGATCTTCTGTGTGGTTGATCTGTCTATTGCTGAAAATAGAGTATTGAAATCCCCCAATACTATTGTATTTAAGTTCCTTAACATATCTTTTAAATAAATCAGTGCCCTGTAATTAGGTGCATATACTTTTGTAATAGTTATATCTTCCTGTTGAATTGATACCTTAGTCATTATATAGTGCCCCTTTTTGTCTCTCTTAAGAGTTTTTGTGTTAAAGTTTATTTTGCCTGATATTAAGATGGCTACACCAGCTCTTTTTTGGTTTCTGTTGGCATGGAATATCTTTTTCCAACCTTTCACTTTCAGTCTGCATGCATCTTTGTTGGAAAGATGTGTTTTTTGTAAGCAGCAAATCGATGGGTTTTGCTTTTTAATCCATTTAGCCAGTCTGTCCCTTTTAACTGGAGAGTTAAGGCCATTTACATTCAATGTGACTATTGATAGTAGTGACTTTGCCCTGGCATTTTCCCAAAGATATTTCTAATATATGCTTTGAACTTCCTGTGATCTTTTACTGGGAGATTTTCTTCCTTTACCTTCTTTTGCATTGATGGCTGTGTCTGTGTTTCTGTGTATAATACATCTTTAAGCATCTTTTGCAGGGCTGGATGAGTGGTGACAAATTCTTTTAATTTGTTTGCTAGGAAACGTCTTTATTTTACCTTCATTCACAAATGAGAGCTTTGCAGGATATAATATGCTGGGCTGGCATTTTTTAATTTTTTTTTTCTCTTAGTACCTGGGCTATATCTTGACATTCCCTTCTAGCATGTAGGGTTTCTGAGAAGTCTGCTGTGAGTCTAATTGGAGATCCTCTGAGAGTAATCTGACATTTCTCTCTTGTACATTTTAGAATCTTTTCTTTATGTTTCACTGTGGTAAGTTTGCTTTCAACGTGTCATGGTGAGGATCTCTTTTGGTCATGTTTACTAGGGGTTCTATGGGCTTCCTGTACTTGGATGTCTCTGTTCTTCTCCAAATCTAGGAAGTTTTCTGCTAGTATCTCACTAAAAAGGCCTTCTAATCCTTTCTCTCTCTTCATGCCTTCAGGAACTCCTAGAACCTGAATGTTGGGGTTTTTAATAGTATCCTGTAGATTCCCAACAATATTTTTTTAGATTTTTAATTTCCTCTTCTTTTCTTTGGTTTGACTGTATACTTTCCTGTGCTCTGTCTTCTAAGTCTGATAGTCTCTCTTCTGCATCACTGACCCTGTTTTTTTTTTTTTTTTTTTTTTGACAGGCAGAGTGGACAGTGAGAGAGAGACAGAGAGAAAGGTCTTCCTTTTGCCGTTGGTTCACCCTCCAATGGCCGCCGCAGTAGCACGCTGTGGCCGGCGCACCGCGCTGATCCGATGGCAGGAGCCAGGTGTTTATCCTGGTCTCCCATGGGGTGCAGGGCCCAAGGTCTTGGGCCATCCTCCACTGCACTCCCTGGCCACAGCAGAGAGCTGGCCTGGAAGAGGGGCAACCGGGACAGGATCGGTGCCCCGATCAGGACTAGAACCCGGTGTGCCGGCGCCACTCTCAAATGTGTTTTTCATTTGTTCTATTGAATTCTTCGTTTCATTTTGCTTTCTCTTCAGGGTTAAGGGTGTGCCAAAGGTGACACACCCAGGTTTGGGGTAGTAAATCTTCTCTCTCTCTCTTTTTTTTTAATTCAGAAGGGAAGTAATTCCACTCAGCTGAGCTCTTCTTGATGGCAATCAGTACCTGAGCACTAGCCTCTGCCCCAGTGACCACACAAAGGATCTGTGCAGTCCTCAGTGTAAGCTCAGATTTCCCTGCAATGTCTCCCACCAGGTAGCCAAGGCTACTGAGTTTGTGGTATCTCCCAGTGAGACTACTCACGTCTCAACAACACCATGAATTCTCCCACACACCCTCATTTTTTTTTTTCCACAGTCCTGGTTCATAAGCTCCACGCATTCACCAGGTCTTAGTCTCCTGTTATTACTCCCAACCAGAGTCATGTTTTTCTTCTGGCTGAGGGCTGGCACAGCCCCGAGCTGGTGCAGTTGTTATGTATATCCAAAATGGTGCTTGCTCTATTGTCTCGCGCACCTTTGTAAGCTGTGTGGAGACAGAGAATGGTGTCTGTACCATCCCTTTTGTTTTTTTCTCTCCTGTAGTTAGGCTGGTGTACTTTCCTCCATGGGGCTTCAAGCCTCATTCCCTTTAGGCTCTTCCTGCCGCTTTTCTGACAGTGTGTCGGGCTACTGCGGTTTCACCTCACCTCTCTTTCCAGCGCTGGTGTGGAGGAGAAGATTCTCAGCAGCTGGGCTCCCAAGCTGTGGGTGCCCATGTCCTCCATATAGATCCACCATGTTCCTCTAATTCCAGAAGAGTTTCCTCTGCAGTTTTTTCCCTAACTCCTCCCTGAGACTTCACTATCTCCACTTTTCCTGGTCTATCAGTGAGCTCCCTCCCTATTCTGCCATCTTGGAGCCACTCTGCCTATTCATTTTAATATCTTATTCTATTTATTTGAAAGGCATAGTTACAGAAATAAGGAGAGACACAGAGAAATAGAGTGATCTTCCATTCACTAGTTCACTCCCCAAATGACAACAGTCAGGGCTGGGCCAGGCTGAAGCCAGGAGCAAGGAGCTTCATCTCTGTCTCCTAGGTGGGTGCAGGCACCCAAGCACTTGGGCCATCTTCCACTGCTTTCTCAGGCACAGTAACAGGAAGTTTGATGGGAAGTAGAGCCATTGGGACTTGAACCAGAGCCCATATGCAATGCCAGCATTGAGGGCGGTAGCTTTACCTGTTGTGCCATGACTTTGGCCCCATCTGCTCATTTACTTATTAGCTTTGATACATCAAAATTTGTTTAGGGAAATAAGGCCATATAATGTCAAAGGACAGTCTTAAGAGATCTTGCAGTATACACAAAAATTATCTCAAAATAGATTAAGGATGTAAAAATAAAACCTAAATCTACATAACTCAAGTTAAAACAGGGGGATAGATTCAAGATTGAATTTAGTAATGATTTCTCACAGCAACAAAAGCAAAAGTTGACAAATGGGACTACGTGAAACTAAAAAAAAAGCAAAAAATAAAAAATATTCTGTACGTCAAATAAAACAACCAACAGAATGCAAAATAAGCAGTTAATATCAACAACATACAAAAGACACTTGTAAGTCCACAATGAAATAATCAAGATTAAAGCTGGTCAAATATTTGACTACTTTCCAAAGGAGATATGTAGACAGAATAAGTATATAATAGAATACAAAGATTTAAAATAATATGCTTCTTCTATGAACTTCCAGAAACCCTTATATGCATGTATTTCAAAATAAATTTTCCATTTTATTCCATTTGTCCATGAACATTTTGAAATATTTCTTACACTTCCACTTATATAAGGTTTCTAATGTAGTCAAACTCACAGAAACAGAAAGTAGAAGAGTGATTGACAGTGGCTTGGCAAAGAGCAATGAAGAGTTAGTGTTCAATGGGTATAGAACTTAAATTTTAAGTTTTATAGCATAAACATCCCTTTGATCTGTTGTACAAAAATGTGAACATAATTAACTGACTGAACTGTACACTAGGAAGAATCCCTATGTTCATAAAGTTGTATTTATGAAATGCATGAAGTTTCTATACCTTAAATAAAATGTTTCTGGGAACTTAAAAATAAAAAATATATAAAGCATTTATTTCTAAAAAAAGGTGGCTAAAGTGGTAAATTTTTTGGTTTATGTATTTAGCACAATTAAAATTTCTAACTCTTTGGAACACACAGAAATTAATCTCCAGGTTGTCTTGAAAGAATTTCTGTTACCAGAGAAATCATCAAGCCCTAATAAGGTCCTGGAAGGATATTCTAGAATGCTGTGCACAAAAAGCCATCTACCCAGCAATTTCCCAGAAGAGTGCAAGGACCTCAGGCGATCGTTTTTGGTAAGTCTTCATTGTTAAGTGCACAGGTCTCAGGGGAAATCCACAACTCTCTGGATTTGGGTGAGGATGCTTTTTGTTACAAGGTAGAGAAATACTGTCATAATTGGCTTACATAATAAACCTAGTTACTACCTTACATATTAAGAATTTCAGAAGCAGGAATCTCAAGGGCTCAATGTCATCATCATGGCCTTGATTCCTGCTAACTTGCTGCCCTGCCAGTTTGCTCCTCGTTTGGTCAGATCATGTCTGCTACAGTAGCATCAGGAACATGGTGATAGGCAACATTATGCTCAAGAACGGGTCTCTGGCTTCTTAAGAGTCTCTCTTTAAGGTAAAACATAAAATAAAAATAAGAAAGAAACAAAACCTACCACAAAAACATTCTATCCAGAGCCCTGTTAGAAGACACCCCTGATTTCACTGACAATCACTCTCACAACATTAGTCAACGGGAATGCTATAACCTTGTTTTGCAGACAAACAACAGTGTCTCCTATGCCGCTACTAACTAGTTTTACAAGTTAAAATACATGTTTTTTCTTGGATTCAACTTTCTTTTCCTTCATTTTGAGGTATAAGGTCTAACTTGGACTATATGTGCTTCAAAACCCTAATTCAGGCAGTACTTTCTATGCTTTTGGTGTGTGTAGGCTTCTATGCTAGGTTGCAAGTGATTTAGAGGACAGAGGTATAATTATTGTGTTCTAGGATCTTAGGTTACTAAGAACAAAAGACACTTTTCAGGCCACTGGAATGAACCTCAGGAGACAAAGGTCAGAGCTGCTAGCAAACAACTTGACACCTGGTAGACCCTGAAAATGGAACTCACACTGGATTAGAATCAGGAAGTAGAGACTGGATTCTTAGGACATCATTTGAGACAAATCAATATTCCACAAAGTCTAGCAAGTTCTGAATTTTTCTATAATTTGGACCAATAAAATTTCCTCTAATTTAAATGTTAAACCCGTATGGCAAACAAATGCATAAAGCTACAGAAGCCCTGAGAGTTTCAAAAAGAGAGAGAAAAAAATAAGTGAAGTATTTCTTAAAATATAAAAAGAAAAAAATAAAAGAGAGACATACTTTACAATATAAGGTATTATTCAACCAACACATTCAAGGGTTGACATTTTTCTCCAATGTCAGTCCACATCATGTATGTCCATGAAAATCAATCTAAAATGAAATAGCAAGTGAGTCCAAGTTGATGAAATGTCATTTTCCCTGACTGCCTGATTTCCTTTCACCCTCCTCAGGTTGCCTCTCTTACTGCGTCACACGTGGGTTAATTGACACAAGATAGTTTTCATTAAATGAAGCATTTTCTGTATACACAGTTCAGATTGGATCAGAAATGCACATATGAGCCAGGATAAGAGGAAATGTGATATTGTTGGTTATGATGATGATAATAATGAAGATGTCAGTAATGCTTAAGTATACAAATCTTTGAGTGATTTTCAAATTCTAAACACTGTTACACTGTGCTAAGAATATCAAATACATAATTTATACCATTACTTCCACTCTATTAAAGGCTGCTGAAGATCTGATAACATAAGCTGATTGCTTATGGAGTTTGAGTTTTCAAATGTTAAAACTAAAATCATACAGAAATCTGTTTGATTCCAAGCTGTGATCTTTTACATAATACGTGTAATTTCTCCACATATTTTCTGAAGATTCATAAAC
Source organism: Lepus europaeus (assembly GCF_033115175.1). Classification (NCBI taxonomy): domain Eukaryota; kingdom Metazoa; phylum Chordata; class Mammalia; order Lagomorpha; family Leporidae; genus Lepus; species Lepus europaeus. The sequence goes on along the minus strand of NC_084843.1, from coordinate 21,064,285 downwards.
TCATAGTGCATTGTCACAATTTATACCTAATAAGTACATGAAGTGTAAATAGAAAGCTGCTATCCTTCTCTTACTGGCAGAAAAATTATCACTGCTTTATTTGGACAAAATCTTGAGTGTTTATTTGGTTGCCCACCTTAGTTTAAGTCTGAGTTTTGCAGCCTCAGCCTTATTGGTATGTGGAGCCAGATGTTGTTGTTATTGTTATGGGACTGGTCTGTGCACTGTAGGACGTTTAGCAGAACCCCTGATTCCCCTATAATCCAAATTCCAGCAGCACCCCTTCTAGGTGTGACAACCAAAGATATTCCCTGATATATCTGAAATGTCAAATCCACATCTGGTTGAGAAAAACTAGTCAAGAACCCTGCCACTAAAGTTTCTTGACTTCATCTGTTCTGTGCTGCTACAACAGAATACTTGAGATTGGATAATTTACAATGTGGAGAAATTTATTGCCTTACAGTTATGTATGCTAGGCACCAGTAGATCCAGGATCTGGCGATGCCATACACTTTTCCCAAGATGTGCCTTGCAGGCTGCATTTTCTGGAGAGGGAGAAGGCTAAATCCTCACAAAGCAGAGCCAAAAGGCAAAAGGGAACGGAATTCACTGTTTTCCAATGGCATTAACGTGACTTGTGATCTTAGAGCCCTAATGGCTAATCACATTTCTATTTTCTTTTTTTTTTTAAATCACTTTTCAAAGGTCTTGGTTCTTAACACTGTTACAGTAGCAATTAAAATTCAACAGGAGTTTCAGAGGTGACACTCATTGAAACATAGCATTAGTGGTGAAAACATGAAGACTGAACTTTGTTGTTTGAAACTGGAACTATCAAATGGCATGTTATTCTGGAATATGCCATGTTCCTTTTTATTAAAAACATAACTCCTATTGATGAAACAAGAAACACAAGGGCCCGACAAGGTATGCCAGCATTACCATGATACCAAATCAAAGACATTATAAGAAAACTGCATACCACCCTGCCTTATGAACAATAGTAAAAACTGCCCAACAAAATACTAGCAAAAACAAATTTAGCAATATTATGAAAAGATTTTAAACCATGACAAAGCGGGAGCTCTTCCTGACATGCAAAGATGTTTGAACATGCTGGAGCAGATCAGTGCAAGAGACTATCACCAAAATGCAGGACAGACCCACATGATCATCTCAACTGATGAAGAAAAGGTATTTGAAAAATTCAATTCTGTTTCTTGATTTAAAAAATTACTCAACAGAGTAGAAACAAACTATATTAACATAATAAAAAGCAAATATTAAAAATCATGGCAAATATCATACTCATTGTTGAAAGACTGATTTATCTCTAAGATCTTGAACAACACAAGAATGTTCACTTGCACCATCTGTACTCAACATGGAATTTGAAGCTCTAGGCACAGAAATAATGTTAAGAAAAAAAAGTAAGGTGTCCAAATGGTAAGTGAGGTAAAATTATCTCTGTTCACAGATGATATGATTTATATGAAGAAAGTCTTAAAATTTTCACAGAAAAAAATCTCTTAGAATAAATAAAAACTCAGAAAGGAAGAAAGGAAAAAAGTCAACACACAAAAATCATTTACATTTTTACATAATAAACAATGAACAACTGAATACAATTGAAAATACAATTCCACTTATAATAACATTGAAAAGAGGAAAACACTTAGAAATTAACTCATCTAAAGAGATGAAAGACTTGGCAACCCAGTGGGAGACCGCAGGAGAATTGAGCCCACACTGAGGGCAGCACAGATTCCCTGTGTGGTCCTTGGGAAAGAGCTTCTGATCTCTGGCTCCTGTGGGTATATCACTCACCTGCTAACTACCTTCAATTCTGCTCAGCTGTGCAGAATTCTCTTCTGAATCAAAAAAAAAAAAGAAAAAGAAAAGAAAAAGAAAAGAAAGAAACAGAGAGATTTACCACACCTAACCTGGGAGTGTCACCTTTGGCACACCCTTAACCCTGAGGAACCAAACAGAGCTCTCAGGCCACACCCATCTCAAGCCTCTAAGGCTCCATCAAAAGCAGACAGTCCACTTAATACAGTCATAGTATAACAAGAAAAAAACACCACAGTGAGGGAAGAAGAATCCAAATAATATCTCCACGGTGCCAAGCAACAAACACAGAAACCGAGGTCCCCGAATGAACAAGACACTCAAACCAAGATTATGAAGATGATATGGAAGAAATACAAGATACAGATTTCAAAAAATTTATAAGAACATTTAGAAGTTTTCAAAAACAAATGCTTGAGCTATATAAATCCCTATTGGACAGGATAGAAAATCTCTCTCATGAAAATGAAATCTTAAGGAGGAATCAAAATGAAACACAGAAACTAGTAGAACAGAAAAGTGTGATAGTGAAGATAAATCAAAATGAAATGAAGAACTCAATAGATCAAATGACAAACACATTAGAGAGCCTTAAAAACAGAATGGGTGAAGCAGAAGAGAGACTATCAGACTTAGAAGACAGAGCACAGGAAAGTATACAGTCAAACCAAAGAAAAGAAGAGGAAATTAAAAATCTAAAAAATATTGTTGGGAATCTACAGGATACTATTAAAAACCCCAACATTCAGGTTCTAGGAGTTCCTGAAGGCATGGAGAGAGAGAAAGGATTAGAAGGCCTTTTTAGTGAGATACTTGCAGAGAACTTCCCAGGTCTGGAGAAGGACAGAGACATCATACTACAGGAAGCTCTAGAACCCTAGTAAACATGACCAAAAGAGATCCTCACCACGACAGGTTGTAATCAAACTCACCACAGTGAAACACACACAAAAAAGATTCTAAAATGTGCAAGAGAGAAATATCAGATTACTCTCAGAGGATCTCCAACTAGACTCACAGCAGACTTCTCATCAGAAACGCTACAGGCTAGAAGTGAATGGCAAGATAGCCCAGGTACTAAGAGAGAAAAACTACCAGCCCAGAATATTATATCCTGCAGAAATTACTACAAGGACTTGTATGCCAGCAAACAGGGAAATCTATCAGAAATGGATAGATTTCTGGACACTACAAACTACATAAATTGAACCATGAAGACACAGAAAAATTAAACAGACCCATAGCTGAGACAGTAATTGAAACAGTAAAAAAAGGCCCTCCCAACAAAGAGAAGCCCAGGACCAGATGGATTCACTGCTGAATTCTACCAGACATTTAAAGAACTAACTCCAATTCTCCTCAAACTATTCAGAACAATTGAAAAGAGGGAATCCTCCCAAAGTCTTACTATGAAACCACCATCACCTTCATCCCTAAGCCAGAGAAAGATGAAGCATTGAAAGAAAATTACAGACCAATATCCCTGATGAATATAGATGCAAAAAATCCTCAATAAAATTCTGGCCAATAGAATACAACACATCAGAAAAATCATTCACCCAGACCAGGTGGGATTAATCCCTGGTATGCAGGGATTAATCCATGTGTGCAGATCAATCAATGTGATACACCACATTAACAGACTGCAGAAGAAAAACCATAGGATTCTCTCAATAGGTGCAGAGAAAGCATTCGATAAAATTCAACACCCTTTCATGATGAAAACTCTAAACAAATTGGGTATAGAAGGAACATTCTTCAATACAGTCAAAGCAGTTTATGAAAAACCCATGGCCAGCATCCTATTGAATGGGGAAAAGTTGGAAGCATTTCCACTGAGATCTGGTATCAGACAGGGATGCCCACTCTCACCACTGCTATTCAATATAGTTCTGGAAGTCTTAGCCAGAGCCATCAGGCAAGAAAAAGAAATTAAATGGATACAAATTGGGAAGGAAGAAGTCAAACTATCCCTCTTTGCAGATGATATGATTCTTTACTTAGGGGATCCAAAGAACTCTACTAAGAGACTATTGGAACTCATAGAAGAGTTTGGCTAAGTAGCAGGATATAAAATCAATGCACAAAAATCAACAGCCTTTATATACACAGGCAATGCCAAGGCTGAGAAAGAACTGCTAAGATCAATCCCATCACAATAGCTACAAGAACAATCAAATACATTGGAATAAACTTAGCTAAGGACGTTAAAGATCTCTACAATGAGAATTACAAAATCTTAAAGAAAGAAATAGAAGAGGATACCAAAAAATGGAGAAATCTTCAATGCTCATGGATTGGAAGAATCAACATCATCAAAATGTCCATTCTCCCAAAAGCAATTTATATATTCCATGTGATACCAATCAAGATACCAAAGGCATTCTTCACAGATCTAGAAAAATGATGCTGAAATTCATATGGAGGCACAGGAGACCTCGAATAGCTAAAGCAATCTTGTACAACAAAGACAAAGCCGAGGGCATCACAATGCCAGATTTCAGGACATACTACAGGGCAGTTGTTATCAAAACAGCATGGTACTGGTACAGAAACAGACGGATAGACCAATGGAACAGAATACAAACACAAGAAATCAACCCAAACATCTACAGCCAACTGATATTTGATCAAGGATCTAAAAACCAATTCCTGGAGCAAGGACAGTCTATTCAATAAATGGTGCTGGAAAAACTGGATTTCCACGTGCAGAATCATGAAGCAAGACCCCTACCTTTCACCTTATTCTAAAGTCCACTCAACATGGATTAAAGACCTAAATCTATGACCCAACACCATCAAATTATTAGAGAACATCAGAGAAACCCTCCAAGATATAGGCACTGGCAAAGACTTCTTGGAAAAGACCTCAGAGGCACAGGCAGTGAAAGCCAAAATTAACTATTGGGATTGCATCAAATTGAGAAGTTTCTTTACTGCAAAAGAAACAGCCAAGAAAGTGAAGAGGCAACTGACAGAATGGGAAAATATTTGCAAACTATGCAACAGATAAAGGATAAATAACTAGAATCTACAATGAGATCAAGAAACTCCACAACAACAAAACAAATAACCCACTTAAGAGATGGGCCAAACACCTCAGTAGACATTTTTCAAAAGAGGAAATCCAAATGGCCAACAGACACATGAAAAAATGTTCAGGATCACTAGCAATCAGGGAAATGCAAATCAAAACCACAATGAGGTTTCACCTCACCCCAGTCAGAATGGCTCACATACAGAAATCTACCAACAATAGATGCTGGAGAGGATGTGGGGAAAAAGGGACACTAACCCACTGTTTGTGGGAATGCAAACTGGTAAAGCCACTATGGAAGTCAGTCTGGGGATTCCTCAGAAACCTGAATATAACCCTACCATTCAACCCAGCCATCCCACTCCTTGGAATTTACCCAAAGGAAATGAAACTGGCAAAAAAAAGCTGTCTGCACATTAATGTTTATTGCAGCTCAATTCACAATAGCTAAGACCTGAAATCAACCCAAATGCCCATCAACAGAACCCTGGGTAAAAAATTATGGGACATGTGTTCTATGGAATACTATACAGCAGTCAAAAACAATGAAACCCAGTCATTTGCAACAAAATGGAGGAATCTGGAAAACATCATGCTGAGTGAATTAAGCCTGTCCCAAAGGGACAAATATCATATGTTCTCCCTGATCGGTGACAACTAACCAACCACAAAAAAGGAAACCTGTTGAAGTGAAAGTGACACTATGAGAAACAGTGACTTGATCAGCCCTTATCATAACTGTTGATGTACAATTTAATACTATATCCCTTTTAATATTTTTTGTTCTAGTTAATACTATTGGTTGAACTCTGTAATTAACACACAATTATTCTTAGGTGTTTAAATTTTAACTGAAAAGTGATCCCTGTTAAATATAAGAATGGGAAAAAGAGAGGGAGGACATGTACAATTGGGGACATGCTCAATCGGACTTGCCCCAAATAGTGGAGTTAGAAATGTGCCAGGGGATTCCAATACAATCCCATCAAGATTGCATATACCAATGCCATCTCACTAGTCCAAGTGATCAATTTTAGTTCACAGTCGATCACACTGATAGATCCAAGAGTTAAAGGGATCACACAAACAAGACTAGTATCTGCGAATACTAAGTGATAGAATCAAAAAGGGCGAGAATGATCCAACATGGGAAGCAGGATACACAGCAGACTCATATAATGGCAGATGTCCTAAATAGCACTCTGGCCTCAGAATCAGCCCTTAAGGCACTTGGATCTGGCTGAAGAGCCCATGAGAGTATTTTAGGCATGGAAAGCTAAGAGATTCTGGCAAAAAAAAAAAAGGACCTAAATGAAAGGTCTCTTTGAGTGAGATCCCAGTAGAAAGAACGGGGCCATCAAAGCAGGAGGTACCTTTCTCTGAAGGGAGGAGAGAACTTCCACTTTGACTATGACTTTGTCTAAATAAGATTGAAGTCAGCGAACTCAAGAGGCTTCCATAGCCTTGGAAACTCATGACTAGAGTCTAGGGAGATTTCTGACGCCATAAACAAGAGTGTCAAATTGTTAAGTCAACAACAGGAGTCACTGTGTACTTACTTCTTATGTGGGATCTCTGTCTTTAATGTGTCACCCAATGTGAATTAATGCTATAACTAGTACTGAAACAGTATTTTACACTTTATGTTCTGTGTGGGTGCAAACTGATGAAATCTTTACTTAATATATTCTAAACTGATCTTCTGTATATAAATATAATTGAAAATGAATTTTGATGTGAATGGAATGGGTGAGGGAGAGGAAGATGGGAGGGGTGCGGGTGGGAGGGAAGTTATGGGGGGGGGAGCCATTGTAATCCATAAACTGTACTTTGGAAAAGTATGTTTACTAAATAAAAGTTGAAATACAATAAAAACCACTCCATGAAAAAAAAAAAAGAGATGAAAGACTTGTACAACAAAAATTAAAGAACAATGCTGAAAGAAATTAAGGAAAACACAAGTGAATGGAAAGACAGCCCAATCTTCTGGATGGAAAGACTGTATCATTCGGATGTAAACTACTCAGTAATCTACAGTCAATGTATTCCCTGTTAAAATTCTTACCATATTTTTTGCAGAGATAGAAAAATTTACTACAATGCTACAGTAATAAAAAAAAGTGGTATTGGCTTAAATACAGGCACAAAAACAGTAAACTTGAATGCAGAGCCCTTGCATATATATTCAGATGATTTTTGACAAAGGGTCAATGATTATTCAAGGAGGAAAGGTCAGTCTTTTTAATAAACGTTGTTGGGAGAATTGGAGATGCACACACCAAAAAATGAAGTTGAACTATAACCCCATATACAAAATTATCTCACAATGGATCACAGGCCCTAAAGATCCAGAAAACTTTTAAGATGCTTCTAATAAAATTTACAGCAAAAGCTTCCTAACATTGGAATTGACATGACAACAAAGGCACAGACTTCAAAAGAAAATCAGCAAATTGGACTTTATGATTATTTATTAAAGTGCATCAAAATGTCATCAATAGGAGTCGGCATTTGGCACAACAGTTAAGTCAGTGCAAGTCAGTGCTGCTGTTCCATAGTGGGGTGCCCGGTCTGATTTCCAGGTGTTTCACTTCTGCTGATATGCGCCATGGGATGCAGCAGAGAGGATGGCTCAAGTACTCGGGTCCTTTTTACCTACATGGGCGATCCCCGATGGAGGTCCTGGCTTCTGAACTTAGCCTGGCCTAGCCTCAACTGCTGCAGGCATTTGGGGAATGAATCAACTGATGAAAGACAAATACACCTCGCATTTTATGATAGTTTCCACCTTTTTCCATTGTACCTAATTATTATTTTTCCTTCACCAGACACAGGTGTGGGTTATGGAACTACAAAAAAGGAACTTGGAAAATAACAACTAGGTATTCCTGAGAACAACATGCAAATGAGTCTTTTAAAATTGTTCAAACCTATGGCACTGATGTCGATACCATGGTAGTAAAATTCAAGTTGTTATACAGTGCTTTTGTGGGAAAGAAAAAGTAGGTGAACATGTATTCATACAGGCAACACCTCACCCGTAGTCTAGAAATGTGGCCTCATCTCTTGTACCTTCACTCCTTAAATACATACATTAGAAAACTTAAGAGGGGTTTGCTAACTGGCATACATGTCCTCAGGTGAGTCCTGTAACCATAGCCTGAGCTTGTGCTGCAGCTCAGATCTGCCTACTCTCTGAGGGGTAACACCTTCACTCTGGGTAGTACTCTGTATTCTACTTCAGGAAGTGACCACTTTTCCTGGAAAATATTTCTTGAGATCCGAATGCTAGCAAAAAAAAAATATGGGGGAATTATTCAGAATCTATAGTCTCACCAGCAAGACTCAGCTTAGTCCCCTTCCCAGGGTAACCAAGTAACAACTCCACTGAGAAGGCTGTGCCTCTCCCAAGCACCAAGGATAGATGGTCTGCTCCTTAGGGAAGATGGCACGCATGATATGTGAAGGCTCTTAGCATTCATTCCCTTAGAGTTTATAATTAACAGAATATGTGGCCCTTAAGATGACTAACACTGCTAGTAAGTTAAACACATTTCAGCAAAAAAATCCCACAAAGAAGAAGGAAGGTGATGAATATTTAAGCGGTGTCCCACTTTACCAAAGGATAAGTAGACATGGCATGTGGGGCACTCATCTGATCCAGACATTTCATGACTGCCTACCACGAGTGGGATGGCACTAGGAACCTTCCTGTAGTGCCTCATTTCATCCTTTTGATAGCTCTGTGATCCAAGTCTGATTATGTACTTCATATAAATCACTTAAGACTCAGAGAAATGAATTTATACCTGAGGCACTGGTAAATCATGAGGCTGGGACACTAACCTGGACTTCTTTTCCCAGCCCAACATCCTCAAGCCTTCCCAACTATGCCCTGTACACACTCTCTTGGCTTGCGTTAGTACTTAGGAGACGGAACATTACTGAGGAACACATAAAATGAAAATTATTTGTGCAGAAAAGATAAGTAAATTATTTCAAGTGTATTAAATTGCATGTGCCATAAAAATACTATATGAAGTAATAAAAATAATATAAATATTTTAGTCTTATTATCCAAGAATAGGCTAAATGCTTTTTTTCCCAATTATTTCAAGGAAATCTACACAGTTACTCCAAGAAGAAGGTACTACTATTATCATCCATATTTTACAAATAAGAAAATGATATTCTAAATAGATTCTAAGTAATACTTTTCATGTCTATAATTTGGAATTTTTTAAAATATTTTATTTTATCTGAGAGGTAGAGTTACAGACAGTGAAAAGGGAGACAGAGAGAAAGGTCTTCCTTCCGTTGTTTCACTCCCCAGATGGCCACAATGGCCAGAACTGCGCTGATCTGCTAGGAGCCAGGTGCTTCCCCCCTGTCTTCCATGTGGGTGCAGGGGCCCATGGACTTGGGCCATCTTCTACTGCTCTCCCAGGTTATAGCAGAAAGCTGGATAGGAAGAGGAGCAACCGAGACTAGAACTGGCGCCCATATGGGATGCCGGCGCTTTAGGCAGAGGATTAACCTACTGCGCCACAGTGCCAGCCCCTATAATTTAAACAATTTAAAACAAACAACTTGAGTAAAAAACAGTGTCAAGTAATAATATTGAACATAATATTTTTTAGATTAAAAATTATGAACAAACTTGCATTTACCAAGTACAACAGATTGTGTTGAATTTTGTATGCTTTGTGGATTAGGTACATCATGCTCATTAACATATGCATTATTTCACATACTTTTTAACGGAAAGAACATTTAAAATCTCTTAATAATTTTCAAGAACACATGTATTGTTAAGAGATATAGTAGTCATACCATATAATACACTGCTTTTTAAAAAAACAGATTTTATTAATTTATTTGAGAGGTAGAGCTTCAGACAGAGAGAGGAGGAGACAGAGAAAGAGGTCTTCCATCCACTGGTTCACTCCACAAGTGGCCACAAAGGTCAGAGCTGGGTCAATCCAAAGCCAGGAGCTAGGAACCAGGAGCTTTTTCTAGGTCTTCCACATGGTGTAGGGGCCCAAGCACATGGGTGATCTTCCACTGCTTTCCCAGGTGGATTGGAAGAGGAGCAGCCGGACACAAACTGGCACTCATATGGAATGCTGGCAACACAGGTTGGCCTAGTAGGCCAACAGAGCTGGCTCCAACACTTCTCCAATATTTCTATCGACAGTAATTTGTTACTATCTTAACAAGCATAAAATGAACCTATCTTGATTACGGTAAGTGCTTGAATTTCAGTTGGGGTTGCCACTGCAGAAATCATCATGAAAGAGTGGAAAGGACATACTTGCAGAATATATATAGCATACATAAAATTGATCTGAAAATTTTTATGAAAAAATAATGTGTTACTCCTTTTTTTTATTTAATTGGTGGAAGCATTGTCAAAGCTGGGACTGGCTTACAGATCTGCATCCAAGAGCAATGACCCCAAAATAACAATGAAATGGAAGACTCGGTTCTCATCCCATACTTAGTTTCACACACACACACACAAACACAGGACACAAAGGTATCAGAGAAATACCTAGCTCTCAAATTCAGCTTAGGAACAACAGTTGAGGGACACATACTAACACAAATTCTATTGAGCATGACCCCTGTTTCCATAAAGACAAACTCCACAGAAATGTTATAACATTGTATCACTTAGGAAGTAATTTTTATCAAGTTATGCTCCTAAGTGAGCTTTGGCTACTGTCATGAGCAACCTGTGTTTTCTGAAGTCTAGGAAAGGTAATGCGGTTTCAGTCAAGATGAGAGTGCTCACAAAGAATAAAGGAGAGGGGCTGGCGCTGTGGCATAGCAGGTAAAGCCAACACCTGCAGTGCTGGCATCACATAGCGGCAGCAGTTTGAGTCCTGGCTGCTCCATTTCCAATCCAGTTCTCCGCTATGGCCTGGGAAAGCAGTAGAAGATGGCCCAAGTCCTTGGGCCCCTGTACCCATGTGGGAGACCCAGAAGAAACTCCTAGCTCGTGGCTTCGGATCAGCACAGCTCCTGATGTTGCCACCAATTGGGGATTAAACCAGCAGATGGAAGACCTCTCTCTCTCTTTCTCACTGCTTCTCTGTAACTCTGCATTTAATATAAATAAATAAATATTTAAAACAGAGAATGAAGGAGAAAGAATTTTTGGGCCTAATCCAAATATAACACAAGATTTCCCCTTCCCTATGGCTGCAGCAGAGCTTATCTCTCCTCACTGTTAATCAAGAAATTATGACTCCTCAGAGAAATATTTTCAGTCAGACAGGTAGATTTCACTAACAACTGGGTAAAGATAAATTTCACATGCAGGCAAAACATGGACTCTAATGAATCGTAGAAGATCGAGTTCAGTGAGACAGATAGACATCGTGTATTATTCTTATCTGATTCCCATATTTGATGCATGCCTGATTGCATGTCCCTGCTCTGTAGTCATTTGGGCAATGCTAGAACACCAGCAATAATAGGGAGATCACTACTCCCACATGGCTGGATAATTGTGATCATTATTTACTTATACAAACATTTATTAAAGGCTATTGTTTGACAGATAGTCTACATGACAGTGAAACAGATACACACAGCCACACCCAGAGTATCAATAGCCTAGCATGAAGTGCTTCTAAAGCATCAAAATATGTTTAACAATCTCTGTAAGACAAACCCTTCAGCTATTAAGATTTCATCAGGCTGCTCTTTTGCAAGCTGACAATCCCCATTTCAACCCACAGATTCCCTGATTCATCCATTCACTTCACAGATGTTTTTATGCATCATTATGTACCAGATCCAGGAGACACAGGACACTGACTCTATCTTCATGAAGTGAACGACCTGATGCTCTAGCATCTTCCATACTGTTTGGTGAAGTTATTCTTCTACAAATTTCCCTCCACTCATTCCTTGAAATAAAATCAGTGTATAAAAATTTATGCTACATAAACCTTTTTTTTCACAGAATTTAGCATTGTTGAGCCAAGTACAGTTTCTGTATCCTTAATTTTATCATGAGTTGCCAAGGCAATTAGTTATATAGTGGTATTTCTGATTAACATATTTCCCTATACCATCTTATCTCAAACATATCTAGATATCTAATATATATGTTTATCATTGAAATATATATATGCATATATATGTAATATAAAGTTTTTTTGTTGAACATATGCCAAATATCTTATAGTAATTATTGGGCTGTGTGTAGACTCTGAGAATTCCTCTTCTAATGTTTAAATCAGAAAGGTGTAAATCTACAAAAATCGATGCTTTTCCTGGGATGATTGTTGAAAACTTATGACCTACCAGTTTTCCATAAACCCATATAGCTTCTAAATAGTATAGGAGATCAGGATGATAAACCCAGCCCTGCTTCTCTCTGGAACTGGCTGCACTGTGCCTTCAGTACATTTAGTGCTTCCAACATAATGCCAAGTGAGGGGTAAGTGTTTTGCATAGCAATTAAGATGTATCTTGGGATATCTGTAGTACACATCAGAACGCCTAGTTTTGAGACCATGGTCAGCTCCTGGTTTGAACATTCTGCTAATTTGTACCCTAGTAGCCAGCAGGTGATAGTTCAAGTAGTTGAGTATTTGGTACTCAGTGGGAGATCCAGACTGAGTTCCTGGCTCAGGGCTTTGGCATAATATAGTTCCAAATGCTGGGGGCATTTGGAGAATGAGCCAACAGATGGGAGATCTATGTTTCTCTGTTGGTCGTTTATTCTCTCTCTCTCTCTCTCTCTCTCTCTCTCCACACACACACACACACACACCCTTCAAATGAAATAAATGTGTTTTGGAAAAGCCAAATGCCACTCCAGCAAAGATTCTAGATTTCCCAAGAACCACTTCAATATACTCAGGGTTTAAAGTGATTGTCATTTGTTCTCTTCTTTTTCTTGGGTTTCTTTTTTTACCTTTCATGGACAGAGTTACTGCCTTTCTCTACTCAGTCCACAAAATCGCACTAAAGTTTTTCCATCACTACAATATAATCACATGATTTTTTAATGACCATTTTCTCATGTGGATGCATTGATATGACATATTTTAGATTTACCTGTTCACCTAATACAAAACTTCATACACAGTAAGCTTGTATCATGGGATCACTGTTTCATTTTCTAATTTTTTTTTGACAGGCAGAGTGGACAGTGAGAGAGACACAGAGAGAAAGGTCTTCCTTTTCCATTGGTTCACTCTCCAATGGCCGCTACGGCCGGCGCACCGTGCTGATCCAAAGTCAGGAGCCAGGTGCTTTTCCTGGTCCCCCATGCGGGTGCAAGGCACAAGGATTTGGGCCATCCTCCATTGCACTCCCGGGCCACAGCAAAGAGCTGGACTGGAAGAGGAGCGACTGGGACAGAATCCAGTGCCCCAACCGGACTAGAACCCAGTGTGCCGGCGCAGCAGGTGGAGGATTATGGTATGGAGCCACGGCGCTGGCCATGGTTTCATTTTCTATGGAACATTTGCTATTATCTAGAGTAATTTTGATAATCTATATATATATATATATAATTATTTGTTTATATTTTTATTATCCCACTACAGACCATCCCCATTCCTAACTACAGTGTCAGTTCTACAAGAATGGCTGATACAAAATAAACAGGAGGGGCCAGCACTGGGGCACAGCAGGTTAAAGCCCTGGCCTGCAGCACCAGCATTCCATATGGGCACCAGTTTGTGTCCTGGCTGTTCCACCTCTGATCCAGCTCTCTGCAATGGCCTGGGAAAGCAGTAGAAGATGGCCCAAGTCCTTGGGCCCCTGCACCCATGTGGGAGTCCAGGAAGAAGCTCCTGGCTTCTGGTTTCAGATTTGCTCAGCTCCAGCTGTTGCAGCCATTTCAGGAGTGAACCAGCAGATGGAAGACCTCTCTCTCTCTCTCTCTCTCTCTTTCTCTCTCTCTCTGTATCTACCTCTCTCTGTTAATCTTTCAAATAAATAAATCTTTTTAAAAAATAAATAAAATAGGAAAAAATTTACACCTATATACATACACTTGCTAAAGAATAATTAAACCAGGAGAAATATGTTTTTTCATTCCATCGATTGATGTCAAGTGTTCATTGTTGAAATTTTACCTTATGTGGGTATATCTAGTATTTTCTCACTTCTGTTCAACAGTAAAAATTAATTAATATTTTGTTTTCATTTAATAAATAGATTTATTGGCTGGTGACGTGGCTCTCTAGGCTAATTCTCCACCTGCGGCACCATCACCCCGGGTTCTAGTCCCAGTCGGGGCACAGGATTCTGTCCTGGTTGCTCCTCTTCCAGTCCAGCTCTGCTCTGTGGCCCGGGAGTGCAGTGGAGGATGGCCCAAGTCCTTGGGCCCTGCACCCACATGGGAGACCAGGAGGAAGCACCTGGCTCCTGGCTTTGGATCAGCGCAGCGTGTCAGCCACAATGTGCTGGCTGTAGTGGCCACTTGGGGTTGAACCAACGGAAAAAGTAAGACCTTTCTCTCTGTCTCTCTCTCTCACTGTCTAACTCTTCCTGTCAATAAATAAATAAATAGATTTATTTGCAAAGTCACAAATTTAATTTTTTTCATCAAATCTCATGTTAATATATTAACACAAAGAGAACAGACTCAATCTAGTTCATGAATGTAATTTGAAGAATTTGATCCTTCCCTTCCTGACTCCCTCCCTCTCAATTTCCTCCATACCCCTTCCTTCCTTCCTCCTTTGTTCCTTTGTTCCTTTCTCTCTTGAAATTCACAAAGCATATTTTTATGTACTACTTTATTTTTTTTAACCACATTGAAAGCCACTGCAGTGGACTGGCCTGTTGGGTCTCCTTGAGAGCAGATCACTGTACAGATCAGCCATTAATAGGCCTGCCACCCATTGCTTCTGATGCCGAGCTTTCTTTTCCTCCTGGTTTGTGTTAAAGCAGACGAGAGGATGCAAGTCAAGGGAGTGCCCGTGTCCCATCTCTAATCTTCGGTGGCCTGAACTACAAGTCTATAGTCACAGGCATGTTCTGTAGTAGTTTTTCTAAGGTAGACAATGCCCATGAGGAAAATTATATTCTCACTTTAAAACTTTCTTTCCCTTTGGTCTGAAAGGGAGGTTTTTTTCTACTTACTGTATACTTCGCTGATGGCGAAGTGAATCTAGCTATGAGATTATTATTTAAGTTCTTATTTTGGCTATGCTATTACAGAAAAATGTTAGCCATTTCTTTTATAAGGTCTAAAGATTAAATTGTGCATCCTACAGATTCCTTCATAATAGAATTAGTTTCCTACCTTGAAGAGAATAGAGAAATGAAAGAACAAGTTGGGCTTAGAATAGAGAAATGAGGGAGCAAGTCCTAGATCACTTGCTGACAATAGCAATATCACATGAATACTTAGCAAACAGTTTCAACCATTAGATAACAACTTAAGAAAACATTTACCAGAAGGTCCAATGCCTTCTATAAATTTTAAGAATCATGTATTTGAAAACACCTCTTAAATATCTAACATGGTATAGTTTGTTTAACCAGTAAAGCTTGATTTTTATAAACATATAATCAAAATTTTTCATTCATTTAATTTTTTAATATTCTTAAAACTTTGCAAGATAATCAAAGTTGATGTAACTTGTTGCCTCAGACCTAGATCTGAACCTGTGAAACTCAATTTACACTAAATCACAGCCTTAACTTCTCTGATTGCTAGAAGATGAAACAATAAATCATAAAATGTTAAACTTCAGGGGCTTGTTCTCCCAGCATTCCTCTTTAGGAAAGGGCCAAAATGTGACAGACAGATAAACCTCACTGGTTAGGACAACAAACAGAATACAGTAATTTTAATTTTTGTACAATCAGGAAAATATACACCATATACATGTAAGTGGCCAACACTTTGGTTTCTGTTTTTGCCTTCTGAAAATGGAACAAAACCACATTAAAGAAGCAAGGGGGAGGCCGGTGTTGTGGCTCACTTGGCTAATCTTCCGCCTGCTGCGCCAGCACCCCGGATTCTATCCGGTTGCCCCTCTTCCAGTCCAGCTCTCTGCTGTGGCCCGGGAAGGCAGTGGAGGATGGCTCAAGTGCTTGGGCCCTGCACCCGCATGTGAAACCAGGAGGAAGCTCCTGGCTCCTGGCTTCGGATTGGCGCAGCGTGCTGGCTGCAGCGCACTGGCCGTAGTGGCCATTTTGGGGGATGAACCAACGGAAAAAAGGAAGACCTTTCCCTCTGTGTCTCTCTCTCTTTCACTGTCTAACTCTGTCTATCAAAAAAAAAAAAAATAAGAAGCAAGGGGGAAAATTGCTTCTTGCATGCAGATTTCTCACCTTCGAGAGCCTGGCTAGAAAATCAGCTATCTGTTTGCATCTTTGTTCATGCCTCCTTTCAACCACTTACACAGTTATTACATTCTTCATAACCTTGAAATTATTCCATAAGAAACAGAAATGCTAACAAAGAAACTTCAATAAATTAGATGGAACCAATTCTTTGACATGCAAATATATTTTAGTTTTGCCCCACTAGGTCGTATGTTTCATTATGATTAAAAATGTCAAACAATATTTTGCCTGCTGGGAGTATAGGTTTTACTCCGTTTTTCAATTTTGCTCAAAATGCCTTATTGCATAATTTATGAGGTACAGCAGCCTTTGGTTGTTGTTTTTTAAAATTACAAGCTATGAGCCCCATGGTAGCATTTTGCTAAATGGTTGTACATATTGGCTTTTGAACATTTATAGAACAAAAGTACGCAATGAGCAACTCTTTTTGGATGATTATTCTCTTGTGTGCAACCTTCAGCTGTGAAAATAGTCTAGCCTCATTAATGGAACAAGGAAGTCTTGCCTTCTGCATACTCAATTCACAAGTTCTAATTTATTGTGGGAGGTGAAATCCTCAAACTACTTTATTAGCCTCTCTCTCTCTCTCTCTCTCTCTCTCTCTCTCTCTCCTTCTTCAGTAACTCTCCCCCACAATCCTTTTATTGAGAAACTCATTTATTTATCAGGGATTATGTGTAGAGAACTTAGGATCTTAAAGCTGGGTGGACAGCATATTAAAACCTCTGCTTTCTCCCCAGCCTTCTTCTCTGGGGATGTGTGAACAAAATGAACATGCCATGTCCGCTTGCAGTGTGCTAAGGCTGTTGAAAAATAATTCCCTTTAAAATGGGAAATATTTGAAGGGTACCTGTGGGAGAAATGGAACAATATATTTGAGAAAATCAACAGAGTTGTGAACGCTAGTGTTTTAAAAGTGGGATTTTAAATCACTAGGTTTTGTTTAATAACCTTTCTGAAAAATTTATTTTTATGAGCAGAATTTCCTCTCAGTATGGACAGGTCGTGATTATGTATGTTCAGAGGAAAATCTGGCCTTTGGAAAATGTATGGTATTGTTTTCGCTTACATAAAATTCACCGTGATTATACCAAGAGGATCTGGAATATCTTTTTGTTAAAAAAAAAATCACTTATTTGAAAGGAAAAGAGACCAAGAAAGACAGAAACAGAAAATTCTCCCATTTGCTGGTTCACTCTCTAAATTCTCGCAACTACCAGGGCTGGGTCAGGCTGAAGCAAGGAGGAAGAAACTCAGGTGGGTGGCAGAGAGGCAAGCGCTTGAGCCATAACCTGCTATCTCCCAGCGTGTGCATTAGCAGACTGCTGGAATCAGGAGCAGTGACAAGACCTAAGTTGCAGGTGTCCTTGTGGCATGTTATTCAACCACTACATCAAACACTCATCCCTAAATATAACCCGTAAGGAGAACTCTGGTTGTTTCAGAAAAACTAATAAGAAAAGGGAATATTGACATTTTTGCAACACAGCTGCATGACAAGCAGGAGCTAGTACTTTAAGTCCTCTAGGATTGCCATAATCAAAAAGACAAAAAAATGTTTTGGTGACTATGAGAACCAATGGAAATTGCTGGTAGGATTATAAAATGGTATGGCTACTATGGAAAGTAGTTTGACAACTCCTTAAAATTAAATATAGAGTTAAAATATGACCCAACAAGGTGACTGCCAGGCATATGCTCAAGAAAAGGAAAACACGGGCTCACAAAAACTGCATGAGAGACAGCATTACCCGTAGTAACCAAAAGGTCGAAACAACCCAAATGTTCATCAACTGATCAATGGATAAACAGAACAGGTTATGTGATGAAATATCTGTTGGCCTTTCACAGAGAATGACACGCAGTAGTTCCCACTTATCTGAAAGGGATATAGTCTAGGACCCATGATGAACGATTGAAACCCTGGATAGAACAAAAGCCTACATATACTGTTTTTTTCTATACCCACAACCCTATACCTACGATGAAGTTTAATTTATGAAACAGGCACAATAAGAAATTAACAACTAGTAACAAAATAAGGGGCCAGCTTTGTGGAGGAGCAGATTCAGCCTTCGCGTGTGATGACAGCACACAATACAGGCACCAGTTCAGGACCTGGCTGCTCTACTTCTGATCCAACTCTCTGCTAATGCACCTGGGAAAGCAGGGGAACATGGCACTAGTCTTTGCACCCTTGCACCTATGTGGCAGACCCAGGAGAAGCTCTGGGCTCCTGACTTTGGCCTGACCCAGCCCCAGCTATTACGGCTATTTGGGGAGTGAACCAGTAGATGGAAGATTCTCTCTCTTTCTTTCTCTCCCTCCCTCCCTCTCTCTCTTTTTCTCTCTCTCTGTCTTTCTTCCTCTCTCTGTAACTCTGCCCTTCTAATAGATAAAAACAAAAATAAAACAATCACAGCAATATATTGCAATCAACTTTAAATCAATGGATTATATGTATTATATAATTATAATCGATCCAGTGTATGTATTACATATGCATTATATGTTTTACACAATCTGCTTTCAACATCTTATTGTACAGTACTGATCATCCTTCTTGTAGTGATGTGAGATGATGTGATGTCTGTATGATGATAAGAAGTGACGTGTGTGAGGCAGGCATTGCAACACAGCATTAGGCTACATTCCGTCAGAGGAGGATCATTGGCTGCTGGGGATGCTGGATCACTTGCCACTTAATATTTTCAGACTGACATCACCTTCATGCAACTCAAGTTAGAAAGTAGAACCTCAGATAAGGATGATTACTGTACTAATATATGCTAAAACATGGATGAGCTCTGAAAACTCATGGTACATGAGAAAAGCCAGAAGCAAAAGACTACGTATTTATTATATGATACATTTCTATGAAATGTCCACGATCGTGGCTGGCACTGTGCCGCAGAGGGTTAAAACCCTGGCCTGAAGCACGGGCATCCCATATGGGCGCCAGTTCCAGTCCTGGCTGCTCCGCTTCTGATCCAGCTCTCTGCTATGGCCAGGGAAAGCAGTGGAGGATGGCCCAAGTCCTTGGGCCCCTGCACCCACGTGGGAGACCTGGAGGAAGCTCCTGGCTCCTGGCCTCGGATTGGCGCAGCTCCAGCCATTATGGCCATCTGGGGAGTGAACCAGTGGATGGAAGACCTCTCTCTCTGTCTCTACCTCTCTCTGTAACTCTGTCTTTCAAATAAATAAAATAAATCTTTAAAAAAATAAAGCATAACAGAGGGTATATTTTGACCTCTTTTGTGATTGCCTATTTCTACACTAGCTCTCCTTTTTACAGCAATCAGAGCTGTGTATTAGCATTTTTTCCTGCAGTTGATTGGTTTAATTTCACAAATAATGTTGACAAAGCACTTAACACTTACATTTTCTATTTTATTTATGATTACAGCTGGCATTCTGGTGAGATCAGGAAGACTTAAAACTTTGACTATATATAAGTGGTTATGAGTTATGAGTGGTTGGCCCTGAGATATATCTAAACTGTGGCCTTCATTTTTATTTTTCTTTCATAATCCTTTTTCTGTTTGAAACAGCTTAAAGGAAGTCTTGCTCAAAAGTCAACCTTGGAAAACATATGGAACAAAAATGACGATGTCTGTCCAAATAAAGTAACCTTGGCCTTTTACATATGGAGAGAATTAAGGATCCCAAGACTTTATATTCAGCTTGAGAACCTGAGGCTCAGAGCTACTGGTACCCAAGGCCATGTTTAGTGAAAGACAGAGAACAACCCTGCTTCTTACTTTCCAGGCCTCTCAGGATCGTCTATCTCCCTGACCAATGAATCAGCTAATAAAGTGAGCAGTGCCCCAACCTGACTACAACTTTACATCATCTGGGGGACTTCTAAAGGAATTAGTATACGGATCATCAATCTAATCAGCTCAGTAAGACTTTCTGGGGACACAGGTGCTAATTAACGTGGTTTTTTTTTTTAATTTTATTTTATTTGAAAGGCAGACAGAAAGAGCTTTCATCTGTCTATTTATTCCTCAAATGCCTACACCATCTGGCACTGGACTGGGCTGAAGCCAGGAGCTGTGAACTCCGTCAACATGGGTGGAATGGACCCAGCCACTTGACCCTGGTGCCTCTCAGTGTGTGCACTAGCAGGAAGCTAGAATTTAGAGCAGAGCTGGGACTAGAAAACAGGCTATCCCATATGGGATTCAGGCATTCAAACAATGGCTTAACAACTGCACTAAGTGCCCACCAAGGGTTAATTTTTAATAGCTTTAAAATAATGGGTAATAAAGATTGACCACCATTGTTAAACAAAATCACCTAAATGAGAAAATGTGCCCTTTTCAATTATTTCAGTTCTTTGGTTTTAATAAGGCAAAGTTTGGAGCAACTGAATCAAGTTAGGTGTAAAGACATTTTTTTCATTGTGTTTTTTATCACATATTTGCAGCCAGTGAGGAAATATGTATGTGTGTGTGTATTAAAACACAAAAGGACAAACGCAGACAAGTCGTTTAGCTTAGTATGTTAAACTAAGGTGATTTATATGGGGTGAATCATAACTGCATTGAAATACAGAACTACAAGTAGAAAACATGGATTTTACACCAATATGCCTATATCTCTCATCAAGTCCTTTCACACCTCTGGGTACCAGGCTTCAAAACCAAGTTGACTCTTAAATTAACCCATGATCAGCCCCTCCCTGAGTAAGCTCTACTGTTTAACAGGTTCACAACTATGCCAGACTCATAGTGATTAAAGAAAAAGGAAAAGGAGTGAAGAGAGCAATGGAAGAGAAGGAGGGAGGGAGGAGAGAGAAAGAAAAATAAGAAAAGAAGGAACGAGAGAAGGAAGGAAGGAAGGAAGGAAGGAGGGAGGGAAGGAAGGAAGATGGAATACAAGGAGGAAGGAAGAGAGGGAGGGAAGGAACAAAATGGGAAGAGGTGAGGAAGAAAGGGTAGAGAAAATATGATTCAAGATTGCTGGATACGCAAAGACTCTTCATAAAGTTTGTGGGAAAACTGATTAAAAGTTTGGGCACAAAAACACTTGGAAATTCATGCATGGTTTTTTTGTAACATGCATTTTCCTTGAATTTTAGAGATATCTGGGCTATTTATTTATTTATATATATCTCATAAATACAACATTTGGAACACAGCAATTCTTCACACAATACCCACCCTCCCACCCACTCTCCCACTGAGAAAGAGAAAAAGAAAAGAAAGAGAAAAATAAAGTAAAATGAAAAAACTAAGAAAACCATTCCTCAACAGTCCAGAAAAGGGCTGTTCAAAGTTGTTGCTTCTTGAAGGTGACTTCACTTTTTTCCCCCTTTCTCCTTTCCATTCTTTCCTCCCCTTCTTTCCTTTTAGAAACTGAATTACCTAAAGGTAATTCTTCTTAAAAGAAGAACCAAAGAATGATACCTCTTTTGTGAACTCTTAGATATAACTTATGAGACATAATAATATCTCCATTTAATACACTAAAAGGAAGTGATTCTTAAGAACAAATTTTACTGTTCCGTCTCATGATACAACTCTTTGGGGACAGAGGTCCTACATGGGAAGTTAGTGCATAGTGACTCTTATTGTTTATTCAACAATTAACACTCTTGTATATGATGCTAGTATGATGTCAGTGATCACCCAAGGCTCTTGACATGAGCTGCCCAGGCTATGGGAGCCTTTTGGATCCACTAGCTCATAAGCAAAGTGGAAGTTCTTTCCCTGCTTCAGAGAAAAGTACATCCTTCTTTGGTGGCCACTTCTTTCCACTGGGTTCTTATCCACAGAGGTACTTTATGAAGATCATTTTTTTGCCAGAGTGACTTGGATTTTCATGCCTGAAATGCTCCCCTGGGCTTTTCAGCCAGATCAGAATGCCTTAGGGTTAATTCTGAGGTCAGTATACTACTTAAAGCAATTGTCATCTTATGAGTCTAATATATGGACTGCTTCCCATGTTGACCTTTACTCCTTTTTAATTCTATTATTCTTTCCAGATATTTAGTCCTATTTATATGATCACTTTAACACTTGTTCCTATCTATATGGTCACTTTACCAATTAATCCTATCCATTTGATCTTTATAACACTTAAGCTGCTATTTTTACCAGCCATCTTAAGGGAATTTGGGGTCCCATGGAAAACTTTCAAACTATACACTTAGAAATAAGTCCATGGGAATGTACACAGAACTATACTGCTTTGCAGTTATGTACTTCATACATTTCACAACTACAACTTTAGGATCTTGGTAATCATGTCCGCCCTCCTACCCATACTCCCCCTTAACTTCCCTCTTCCCTTTCTTATTCTCTTAATTTTTACTAAGATCTATTTTCAATTAACTTTATATACATATAGTTAACTCTATGTTAAGAGTTCAACAATTAGTCTGAAAGAAAAAAGATAAGGAAGATATGATGAAGGAAAGGAACACAAAAATATAGAATAAAAAGCTACAACAGCCATATCTGTTTTTGAAAAAAAGAAATACATCAGGTAAGATAAATAAATCTGTGGAATTTCAGCCACTAAGGTTAATTTAGAAAGGATTTTCTAATGGCCCACCGTGGGCTAAAGAGTTAATGCTTTGCCTTTGGCAGGCATTATCTCTTTCCTGCCTGTTCCTTTTCTAAACGCATACTCCAGTTCTGATTTCGTTCCTACTTTGCATTAAAGTGACACTTTTTTGTCAGGTGCTATTAATTCAGACAACCAAGGACTTGCCTCTTTTGTTTAGAAGCTAATGCCCTGTTGTAGCCAAGATCTTGGTTCTCAGAGCCAGAAAATATGTCTGAATAACTAGGCTGAAGACCACAGCAAACCTGCAACTAACATTCAATTCTCCCCCAGTGCAAACTGCTGTCCCCTATCCAGCCCTTCAATCACAGACAGAGCATGGCTAGAACCCTCTGATGTCCTCTTCCCTCTTCCCTGTGGACACATTACATTAGGAGAAGTTTGTTAATGAAGGCTTATGGTGTTTTCTTGTGGCAGCAGTAGCTCCAGTCAGCCTGAAGGCAGAGAAAGAAAATTGAAGACTATTGTAATAATCCAAGCAGGAATACAGCAAGTGAGAAACTCCTTAACAGATGAGTTTTGGGGAAGCAGAATGAAAACTCAGGGGGGAGAAATGAATGTGTAATCAACAGGGGTCACTAATGAATTTCAAAACACAATGAAAATCTTCTCTGGCTTGAATGGCAGAGGAGATGGTGGGGCTGCCAATGAGATGACAAATTGGAAAGCACATTGAGCTGGGGATACCTATAGAACTTTGGGCTGACAGTGAGTTCTAGAAATTGGAAATTCCAGGTGGAAACAGATGTAAAACCCAGTCATTTTCTTTTTTTCAAAAAAAAAAAACAAACATATGCAATTCAAACAAAGCATGTGTGAGAAAGGTATGTCCTAATACATGAAATAAGGACAAAATTAAGGGAAGAGAGATAATGCTTTTTGATTAAATGCAGCAACCTCCTACAACAAAATGGTCATTGATTCCTGCTGATTAAAAGGTGATTCACCATAAATCACTAAATTTTAGATTAAGAATTTTATGGTAGTGGGCCAGCGCCACAGCTCACTAGGCTAATCCTCCACCTGCTGCGCCGGCACACCGGGTTCTAATCTCGGTCGGGGCGCCAGATTCTGTCCCGGTGGCTCCTCTTCCAGTCCAGCTCTCTGCTGTGGCCCAGGAGGGCAGTGGAGGATGGCCCAAGTGCTTGGGCCCCTGCATCTGCATGGGAGACCAGGAGGAAGCACATGGCTTCTGGCTTCGGATCATCGCACGTACCGGCCACAATGTGCCAGCCGCAGCGGCCACTTGGGGAGTGAACCAACGGAAAAAGGAAGACCTTTCTCTCTGTCTCTCTCTCTCACTGTCTAACTCTGCCTGTCAAAAAAAAAAAAAAAAAGAATTTTATGGTAGCATATAATAAGCCTATAATGTTGCATTAGTCCACTTTCTGTTACCATAACAAAATATCTGAGGTCAAGGACTTTATAAAATAAAGGAGCTTATTTGGCTCACAAGTCTGGTGGCCTGAGAGTCCAGACAGCATGGAGCCAACATCCTGATGAGGGGTCTCTGGCTACATCAATAGGGAGAGGGAAGTGGCCATCTGCAGAAGAAGTTAAGTAAATTGGTGAACTGACTTATAAAACTGTTCAAAGAGCTAAACAGAGTCCCACTAGAATTACATTAATGTCTTCCAAAAGTCAGGTTCCCAGTGACTCAACTACCTCCCATCAAATCCTACCTCTTGAAAGTCAACATCACCACACTGGGGACCAAACTTCCAGCACATGAACCTTTGGGGAACACACTTCAGTCATATCCAAACAATGGCAGATGATTAAAAAACTGCTTCATCAGTTAAACTTTAGTGATTTGGGAGTGCACTCCAGGCTTCCTTCTGTCTCCCACCCGTCCAGAATGACCTCATCTCAGACCTGAGCCCAGTTTCTAAATAATCTCCAGAGAAGACCATGAACTCTCATAAAGTGATTGAGTATCATCAAGATACCCTGATGTTTACATGTCAGCCTAAAGGGATGCCTTGCTGGATGTGGGGAGAAGGCACAGCAAGAAACCTGTTTTAAGGATTTGAAAAGATCTGCAGATACTGAGCTTCAAAAAGCGCTTTGGGCCAAATTTCAAATTTCAAATAAGCCACAATGGCAGACCCTAAAATATCAACCTTGACCACTGACTGTTGTATGAAACAAAATACTAAGAGTGCAACTAATCTACTAAATACTGTAGCAACATTTGCACACACACAGAAAAAAACACCATCAGCATCAGCATACAGAACACAGGAGCCTATGACAAACGAATCACAAGCGTTTGTTGCTCCCAGATACCAATGACTCACATCAGAAAGAAAGAAAAATAACCAGCAAATACAAGGTCAATCATTTATTATCTGAGTGAGTCTGCTAAATTAAAGTCATAAATGGCCACGGTTAAATGAGAGGGGCTTTGTATTTCCTCATTTGTGTATTAATTTCATACATTTCACAGCAGGAACCCAATTAGTTTTTACTTCCACTGTTAATCAAAAATATCAGATAATTAAATTAACATTCACAATACAGACTAGCCAGATTCATAATAAAATAATTACTGAATGCTCTTCCCTCACTCAGTGTATTAATTTATTGCATGTTCTTTTCTTCTGTAGACATTACATGGATTTTCAAATTTATTTGCAATATTTGGAAGCCCTGCCTAATGATAAGCTGGTTATTTTTCCTTAAATTGAAAAGTGTTGAATAATACAATTGTCCAACCCTAAAATGAAAACAAAAAACTTTGCAGATCAGTGTGGAGTATTTCTATATCTTTACTAAACTAATTTGCAAGTAGCATTTTTAGACTTCCAAACTATCATATATCTATATACCCATATCTATATCTATTTACCCGCATCTATATATCTCCAAACATCATTTTGAACATTTAGCATCTTATAAATTTATAACCAAAATAGCCATGTCTATTATCTACTGGTTTTCCTTTGAAGTTCTATCAATGAATTCATTATCTCCTTTAACATCGCTGCCACCTCAATTATTTTTCTTTAAAAATATGCATTTCTTTTAAGGATAAGTAGAAAACCAAATTTCGTTATCTATGTTACTGGAAGGCAAAGGGTAGACAGTCATTAAAACCTTGGTAAGCAAAAAAGTTCAATTTACATGATTATTTTGACTTGTACAAAATAAGAGAAAGAGTGTTTCATATAACCATTACATTTATTTCATCCTAAAGATAAAACTCTGATATGGTATCATGAATTGTTCACTTTAACTCTGGTGAGAATACTGGGCTCCATATTCCAGAAAGGCTAAGAAAAGCCAGCCTTAAAAACTATGATTTAATAACTTCAGAAGGTAAATCAACTCAAATCCACCTTCCAAAGATTTTTGAAAAAATTTTTCTAAAGATACTAATGATGACAAATGGCCCAACAATATGTTCTCAAATTGGCTAATATCAGCCTGCCCATTTGCAGAGGGATAAGTCAATGGCAGGAGGCTCATATGCAGTGAAATGACAGAAACAGAAATAAAAAAAGGACAAGAGTCAAGACAGAGTAATAGAAAACAAACTAGAATCTTGACAGAGACATAAATGTATAAATATATAAGTAGATACCTGATTCCATTACTCTCATTCTTTTAAGTGTTATTCTGTTGAGAGTGTCAGTTATACTGAAAGAACGCAGATTGAATTTCAGTCTGTTTCATATAAACTATATCATTAGGAAAGTTACTTAACTTCTCTGAGATACACATCTCACATTAAAAAAAAGGGGTATAAACTTTCTCACAGGGTAATTGTGAAAATATATATAAAATGCAGAAAATTTAGCCAGGAATAGGCAATAACTTGTTCCTGGCCCTATTTCATCCAACAAACATTTGTAATCACATTTGCAAATGTAGCTCTTTTTTAAAACCCATTGGTGGTAACGGCAGTGGTAATAAAGGTACTGACTATATTTCAAGCACTGGGTATAAAATAGTTTGGAAGCAGCTTGCCTAAATTTCCAGACTGTGTCCACTTCTAAACTACGCTTGGGACATATTTTGTCTGCTTCCAGTAATAGCCTCTTTGTTGTATATATGCACTACCATGATTTGTCAGAGAGCATTTGGGAGGGAGAAAGTATACCTTTTACATGAACAACAATGACCAGCATACAGATGATCTGCCTGGAGTGGCTGATCACTTAAATTAGCTGAATATCATACAGCAATCTTTCATGGTTAGCTGACATCACTTCTCCAAAATATATTACATATGTTCAACATAATATCTATTAGCTTTAAAGTAGCTTTCTGTCTCTCTCTATTTTTTAAATGGGGTGTTTTATTTGTTCTATTAAGTACTGTTAAAAATAATCATGCTTTGCAAAATCATGCAATGAAGGCAATAGGGACTATGGGGAGAAATGGGATGAGAGGTATAACACTAAAATACTTCATCAGTAGAAAAGAATAAGACTGGAGCAATTAAAAAAAACAAAACAGTAGCAACATGTAAATAAAAACTACAATGAGGTATCACTTTACTCCAGTTAGAATGGCTATTATCCAAACATCAAAAAATAAATTCTGGAAAGGATGTGGAAAGAAAGGTACCCTGTTGGTAGGTATGGGAATTAGAATAATCATTACGAAAAACAGCACAGAGACTCCTAAGAAAACTAAAAATAGATCTACCATGTGGCCAGCTATCCCACTCCTGAGACTATATCCAAATGGAGTCAAATCAGCATATGAACAAGATAATTTTACTCCCATGTTTATAGCAGCTTAATTCACAATAGCAAAGATATGGAATCAATCTAGATGTCCCTCAGTTGAAGACTGCATAAAGGAAGAAGTGCACACACACACACGTGCACACACGTGCACACACATGATACAATATTATTCAGTCATTAAAAAGAATGAAATCCTGACATCTGTAACAAAAACAATGGAACTGGAAATCATTATGCTAAGTGAAATAAGCCAGACCCAGAAAGACAGATAACACGTTTTCTCTAATTTGTTGAAAGTGATATATCGGGAAACTATAAAAAGCTGTGTGGAGGTCATATTATTTGGTATTTAGTTAGACATTTTTCTTCACTGAATCACACCAGGTAAATGACAATATCCTCTTCTTTCTCCATGTCACTATCATTATGAATACTTCACTCTGACATTGATATATGCTTTCTCAAGAAAAACAATATTATATGTGTATCTATATAATCTCTACACTTGAAATGAGCATGGCAAAATGTTAACAACCTGTAAAATAATAAATAAATGTATCTTTGAATTAAAAAATAAAGCGCAGAATTATTTTCCTTTCATGAAAACCATGACAGAATTACGAATTGGTGAACCCACATTTGATTACACTTATGTTGTGGGTATTGTTAGGTAGCAGAACCCAGTTAAATCATAACATTATATAGTTTGGACTTTGAATCTCTTAAAGTGAATTCATTTCCAATTAGATTTATTTCAGATAATGTAAAATGAACTCTCCTTTTCAGATGATACTTCAATCACAGAAGTAGGGCAAAGTTTGATGAGAAATATCTCAGGTGGGATTCTGCTCATTGTGTTTGCCTTCAAAGACTCATAATCGACTCAGCAGCCATGTTTCAAGCCTCTGAGGGGCTAGAGCGGCAGGTCCTCTCTGGATCCCAGTCATGAGTGACTTATTCTCATCTGATGTCTTATCTCCCACACTCATCTCCAAACTGGGAGACTCTTATTAAACAACATCTTTCTTTTCCTCCCTGTGGCTAAATATCTTGCTCATCCTTTTATTCCTCACGAGTTTTTTTTAATATAATTACAGGATATATTCCTAGTTAAACCAGCAAATTTTCTGTGTTTATCAACAGAAATCATGACAAATATAACTTGGAGAAAACACCAGTGTGACTTCTCCTCCCAGCAGAATCTTCCCATTCTCCTCCTCTCTAATCCCCTCTGCAAGAACAGAGATGCCACAGCCCACCTGGTTAAGCTAAGTGTTACTCAAGCCACTAAATGTAGAGGGAGGGAGAAACAAGTGTACCAATCCACGTGTGAAACAAACAGTACTCCAGCATTTTTTCCCACTTGGTTTCAGCTCTGGGGACAGCTGGAGACAAACAGCACAGCACACCCTACACTGGCTCTGGGCCCAGTGCTCACTTTCACCTCCCTGCCCGTTACTCCCTGTGCCCACTATCCCTTTTTTCATACCCCCATCCTTTCTCTCCCTCCACAACTTTGATATTCTCAATTCCTTCCCCCCCTATTTGTGTATTTCAACCTTGTCTCTGGCCTTGACACCAAAAGCTGAACAACTGATGGCAAGTATTAGAAATAGGATTCCTTTTTGGTCACTCTTGTGTTTCTGTTCAGTCTTTGTCATTTTATTGTGGCCTTGGGGAAGTTACTTCAACTCTACAAGCTTCAGTTATAGCATCTTCAAAATGAATATGATAATTTTTCAGGATTGCTTGAAGAATAAAATAAACTATGTAAAAACTTGGCACATGATAACTGTGGAACAAATACTTTCACTTCCCTTGTAATTACATTCTTTCACCAAAAAGAAACAAAAAAAGATCTAGATAGGAAAAGGTGAGTCGTATCCCCTAAGGGGTAATGTAAGTATATGCAAGGACAAAGGAAGAAGTTAATTGATGTCTGGGACAGGTTCCAAGCCCTTCGCTTTCAAGATTTCAGATATTCTTTCAGAAGAGATGCAGCATACCATGTGATTAAAGCCTCAGACTGATTGATTCAAAGACTGGCAATCCTCACTCTGGTACTTTTAAGCTGAGTTGACTTGGACAGGATATTGGTTTAAGTTACATCTATAAACAGATGATGAAAGTCCCTGCTTCTCAGGGGGCATGTGGATGCATGACAGGGAAAATTAAACAACACATTACTTTTAGGTTCAAGACTTGGTAGTTATAAGCATATAGTTTAATTTTTGTTATTTTAATGACAATAATAATGTCATAAAGCATAAAAACACCCACACTTCAATATGGCTTAAACATACTTACTTATTTTGAATTAAGGGGCTATTTCTATAATAGTTCAAATAGTTTATCAGATTGTTGGTACTGATGTATAATGCACTGTGTAAAGTTACCTCTTTACCAGAGGGTAACCAGTCTACTACCTGTCAACATAACATATCTTACATAAAATATGTGAAGTATGCTGAGGGTTGTCAGAGGAATTCAAGGAACAAAATATGTATTGAACTATTTCATCTTTTTTTTAATGTTGTAGAGAGTGGTGGCAAAGGCACATATATAATCATATATAACTTCAAATATTTACTTTGCTTTCCTGATGTCATATGAAATGAATATTTGGGAAAAAATGACAGTATAGAGAATGCCAAGATTAAAAGGTCACAGGAGTTCTTTTAAAGATAGTTCACTAGAGTGACTGTTTGGTATGGTAGTTACGTCAGTACTTGGGATGCACAAACCCCACCCATATCAGTGTGCCTGAGTTAGAGTCCAGGCTCTGCTTCCAATTCCAGCTTCCTGCTAATGTATGCCCAAGGAGCCAATGGGTGATGGCTCAAATGGCTGGGTGCCTGCCACCTACATGGTAGACTGGAATTGAGTCTCCAGTGCTTGGCTTCGGCTGTTGCCAACATTTGGGGGAATGAACTAGCAGATGGAAGATGCTCGCTCTCTCTCTCTCTCTCTCTCTCTCTCTCTCACTGTCACTCACCTTCTCTCTTTGTATATGTGTGTGACTTCCTTTCAAATAAAAAAAATAAATATATGACAACTTAAATAAATAAATAAATAAAAGCAGCTTGGGAAAGTACAGGGAAACTTTCCAAAGTAGACTGATTATTAGAGTAGATCATATTAACCCAAAATACCCACGAGAGGTTTTTTATCTGACTATCTTTAGGATCCCGTGTTTTTCTCGTGTATCCATTAAGCATAATGTTAAGTCACTTGCTCTTACTTCCCACTGAAAGATGTGTACATCACCCATATAGCAGGTAAATCCCAGCCTAAACTCCCCATCTGTACATCTTTAAATTTGAGAGTAGAACAAGACGAACACAATCTTTAGAAACGCCATGTCCCATTTAGCCTCATTTTCTCCAGCTTAACTAAATATGTCTTAGCTTCTAAATCTCTCTCTCGAATAAATAACATTCCTCCTTCCCTAAGATGACTTTGTAAATAGTTTTTTCTTATGAAAATGTTTACAAATTGGGCAATTATCTGTGCTGAAGATTCTCCTCATATACCTGACATCTTCCCACACCTCAGAGAAATTCACCTGTTTGGTGTAATGCTGTATGCTATGCACCTGAGAGATACAAATGCATTCTGTGCTGCCACCCAATTGTCTGGACTATGGGTAAGCATCCTCTACTGCTGACAGTCTTAGAGCTAGACTAGTCTCATATAGACATAATATTGCCTACCGATAGAACTATGTTTCTTTATAAATGTCTAGAGAAAATTAACCTTAGCAAGTTCCCAGGGAACATTATATAATGTCCAACCTATAAAGCAGTGAAAATTATGATACTTTTGGAAGTAATATTTTTCTCTTCAAAAGTAAAAACTTTTGGACAAAAGCCAGTAAGCCACTTACTCCTCTTACATGATCTTTTCACCACTTTCTACCTCCCTATAAACTTGTGGTTTATGGATGTCCTGAGGCAAGGAGGTGAAAACATGGCCAATGCACCTGAGGATTAATAATCTGGTAGTAGTGGCCTGTGGTCATAGCCAGCATCATAAGTTGCTTTGCATGATTAAAAACAAGAATTTGGTGTTTGAGAAATAGAAGGGAGGCATTAGACAAGAGTGGTACTCAGCACCCAGGCTGAGACTGAAGCAGATCCTCCATCATGATAGTGTTGCTGATTGACCTCAGACTGGAAATCAGAGAGCAGGTTTGTTCCGTCTGAAGCTGTGAGTGAAGGATCTATTCCAAGCCGCCCGCTTTGGCTTGTAGATGTCTGTCCGTTCAATGTGTCATTTCATCTTTGTGTGTATCTTTCTGGGTAGCCTGATTTCCTCTTTTAGTAAGTATTCCAATCATATTGGGGCATACTTATAATAATATATAATTATATATTATAATAATATGTGTACTCACAATAATAAGCAGTATTTGTAATTAATATTTATTTTTTCATCCATTAAATCTTATAGTATCATGGGGGCACATTACTTTTTTTAAAAATGTAACAGTTTATTTCAGAATAGTTTTAAATTTAAAAAATAAATAATAAAACCAAAATAGTCCATTAGTAATACAAAGAGTTCCCCTCATCCATATACCCCTGATTCTATTTCCCCTATTAACATCTCATATTAGTATCTTTAATATCATTAATGAATCATACCAGCTTTTTCTTTTTTGTATATATAAACTTCTTTTATCCCTCCTACCCCATTCTTGGCAAACAAATATTTATAAAATGATCTTAGTCTGAAGAGAATTAGCATCACTTCCACAAGGCATACTTAGTCGGCCTCCAACAGTGATAAGAAATGTGCAACCACAGCACTAACTTTTATGAGATATCAATGGGTTCCTAGGCACTGAATGACATGCTGAGGAATTATATCAAGCTAAAAGATTAAAATGTAGTATTTGAAATATGAGAGAGTGTTTTGTCACTGTAGAACACTGTACTAAGGTGAAGCTTCATTTAAGAATGAAATTACCCCTTCTCTCCTCTTCTGTAATTAAAGGACATCTTATAAGTTGAGGCAGTTTGGATGCTTTGGATTTTTTAAAAGGAAAATAATAGTAAGCTTCAACACAGAGCTTCATAGTCATCAGTCTTGGCACTGAAGATGATTGGCATACTAGTTCAATAAGTGAAGTGATGAACACTCTGAATTTCTGAAGAATTATGAAATACATTAAAAGACACAATAACCACAACCTGTATAGCAAAATGCTACCAGAAGTCCCTCCATGGTGCGAATATACTTAAGTCAACTAATGTTGAAATTTTCTCATTACCCTATTTATTGTTAGGCTGAAAATAATGCCCCAAGAGAGATTAAAAAGGGCCAATTCATTAAAGTAATATAAATTTCCCTCTTTATACTTGTCTAAATCATTGGCTGTTTGATTTAATCTTGACAATACTTTCTTACACAGTTAGACTTTACAATTTAAAGGCCATTTCCAGAAGTTCTGGTTCTAGTGAAAATACAATGGCTGTCTTCATTTATCCCAACTAAAAACTCTGAATTTAACAAAACAAGCAATAGGAAGGCTATTTAAGGTGGAGTATTAAGGATGCTAGAATTAACATGGTCATAAGTTTCCTCAGTTTTCTTTTTGCCTCCCATATATCCTACCCTGGTTATTGCATAAGCCTTCAATCTGGAATTGCCAACAGGCCCAGAAAAAAAAATAATCATCTAAGAAAAGTCTGTTTCCTCTAGCCAAAAGATTAAAAAATTAATAGCATAAAAGAATAAAAATTGTCAGTTCCCAGAGAGTTGTTTAGGACAACTGCCATTCTATGAGTCTGCTGTGTATCCCGCTTCCCATGTTGGATCATTCTCTCCTTTTTAATTCTATCAGTTTGTATTAGCAGACACTCTGGCAAAAAAAAAAAAAAAAAGACAAAAAGACCTAAATGAAAGATCCCTGCGAATGAGATCCCAGTGGAAAGAATGGGCCATCAAAGAAGGAGGTACCTTTCTCTGAAGGGAGGAGAGAACTTCCACTTTGACTATGACCTTGTCTAATAAGATTGGAGTTGGCAAACTCAAAAGGCTTCCATAGCCTTGGCAACTCATGACAAGAGCCTACGGAGATTACTGACGCCATAAACAAGAGTGTCACTTTGTTAAGTCAACAACAGGAGTCACTGTGCCCTTACTCCTCATGTAGGATCTCTGTCCTTAATGTGTTGTACAAAGTGAATTAATGCTATAACTAGTACTCAAACAGTATTTTACACTTTGGTTTTCAGTGTAGGTGCAAACTATTGAAATGTTTACTTAATATATTCTAAACTGATCTTCTGTATATAAAGATAACGGAAAATGGGGGGAAAATTGCCAGTTCCCAACCTACTCCTTCCAAACACCAACACAAAAACTATTCACACATTACTCCCCAGTTTCACTGGAGCCGAGTGGAAATCAATCTAATCTGCCTCCAGAGACCCATCCTCTGAAAGCAGGCAGCAGTTCCCCAATTGCTCTACCCAGTGGTGGCCTTGGGATTGAATGGGGGAACTGATCTCCAATCTTCCACTTAATGAATGAAGGTGGTATTCCAAAGCCCCTGCCCAGGTAGTTCCACTGAGGCAAGTGGGGAGCTAATCATCATTTGCCTCATGGAAGAAAAAAGTGCTCTAATTCCACCAGGTACTATCAGTGGAGTCTAACGACCAGCCGAGTGTATCTACTCCCACTCAGACTTAGCAAGGTGCCTGGATATTGATCTAGAATGGTCCCCTGCTTCCTCCTTCCATTCCTCCAGTGTCAGAGAGGCCTAGTGTAGAATCAAGGTGTACCCCTCAACCCAAAACAACAAGGTGATATGCACCAGCTCTCTGTTTTCTCTCTTCCTGGTATCAGAAGGGCAGAGCAGGGAGTTGGTACTGGCACCTTATTTTTGCCAGAAAGGTGTTACTAGACTGAGATGGAAGCTGAACTTCTACCTGATCTCTGTGTATAGAGGCAGCATTCGTTTTTGCCAATAGTGTGACCTTTGGGTTCCAGCAGAGAGCTGAACACGAATGCCCATGTGTCCTCATGCCATAATCTCAGAAGAGGGAATGTAGGATTCAGAAATTTATAATATCCAGATGTCTAAGGACTATTAAGAAACTACTCATCAGGGCCGGCGCCGTGGCTCACTTGGTTAATCCTCCACCTGCAGCATCAGCATCTCTTATGGGCGCCCGTTCTAGTCCCGGTTGCGCCCGTTCTAGTCCAGCTCTCTGCTGTGGCCCGGGAAGGCAGTGGAGGATGGCCCAAGTGCTTGGGCCCCTGCAACCACGTGGGAGACCAGGAGAAGCACCTGGCTCCTGGCTTCGGATCAGCGCGGTGCGCTGGCCGCAGCAGCCACTGGGGGGTGAACCAACGGTGAAGGAAGACCTTTCTATCTGTCTCTCTCTCACTGTCTATAACTCTACCTGTCAAATAAAACAACAACAACAACTACTACTCATCATACCAAGGACAGGAAAAATCGTAACTTGAATGACAAAAGGTCATCAATAGCTATAAACACTGAACTGAATCAGATATTGAAACTGTTTAACAAATGTTTAAATGTAGCTATTACAAAAAGTTTCAATGTACAGTGACCAATAACCCTGAATCAAATAAGTAAGAAGAAATGATCAGCTAAAACTTTCAAGTTACAAAAATGAACCAAAAGAGAATTTGAACACTGAAAAATGTAATAGCAAACAAACTAAAGCGTATACCAGAGAGGCTCAAAACTAAAGTAGAAATGACAGAGAATAGAGTATGTGACAGAGGAATATAATTTATCAAATGTGAGAAACAGAACAAAAATAGACTGTAAAATAATTGAGAGTACAAGGGCTTTGTGATATAATAACCAAAGAGTCAAATTTCTATCATCAGATTTACAGAAGTATAGGAGAGAGAAAGCATGGCACTAAAAAGGTATGAAGGGAAATTATCAAAGAAAACCTCCCAAATGTGATGGAAGACATAATCTACAGATTTAAAAAGTGGAATTAACCCTAACACAATAAACCCAAACATCATATTTAAACTCTTGAACATTAAAACATGTAGAAAACACTTTAAAAAGCAGTCTGAAAAATGAAAGTCCAATACAAATGAAAGATTTCTGAAGCGAAAAAACAGATACATCTGAAGCAAGTGGGACATCTTTCAAGTACTAAAAAGAATTATCAACCATGAATCCTGTATTTGATGACAACATCCTTCAGGACTGAAGAAGACATCACGGCATTCTCAGACAATAGAAAACCACGAGCATTTATTGCTAGCAAAACCACCACTTAATAAAAAGGCAAAAGCAAATTCTTGCCGGCGCCGCGGCTCAATAGGCTAATCCTCTGCCTTGCGGCGCCGGCACACTGGGTTCTAGTCCTGGTTGGGGCGCCAGATTCTGTCCCAGTTGTTCCTCTTCCAGGCCAGCTCTCTGCTGTGGCCCGGGAAGGCAGTGGAGGATGGCCCAAGTGCTTGGGCCCCTGCAACCACGTGGGAGACCAGGAGAAGCACCTGGCTCCTGGCTTCGGATCAGCACGGTGCACCGGCTGCAGTGCGCCAGCCGTGGCAGCCATTGGAGGGTGAACCAATGGCAAAGGCAGACCTTTCTCTCTGTCTCTCTCTCTCACTGTCCACTCTGCCTGTTAAAAAAAAAAAAGCAAATTCTCTAGACAGAAAGGAAATTATAGGAGCAATGGTGAGGTTTTAGAAGGGACGTAAAAGCACAAGCAGCGGCAAAAGCAGGAAGAGTACATGTAATATCCTAATTTATTTCTTTTTAAAATTAAAAAAAAATTATTTGAAAGGCAGAGAGAAACAGTGAGATGGAGAAAGACAGAATTACTGCTTGTCCACTCTCCAAATGCCCACAGTGTCTGGGGATGAGCAGGCTGAAGCGAGGAGTCAAGATGTCCATCTGGTTCTCCAAAAGGAGTAGCAGGCACCCAGGTCTGTGAGCCATTTATCTGCGGCACTCCCAGGCTGTGTATTAGCAGGAAGCAGGGGCCAGACCCAAATCCAGCCACTGAACTATGAAATGCGGAATCCCAACCAGCAGCTTCGACCGCTAGACCAACACCTGCCCATCACTAACCTCTGTTTTAATTTCTTAAATAACATTTCATTGTTAAAACAGAAATTATAACCCCATAAAACCTGTTACTCAATGCAGATAGAGGAAATACTTAGGCAATCCTATTTTTTTTTATTTTTTTTTATTTTTGACAGGCAGAGTGGACAGTGAGAGAGAGAGACAGAGAGAAAGGTCTTCCTTTTGCCGTTGGTTCACCCTCCAATGGCCGCCGCGGTAGGCGCGCTGCGGCCGGCGCACCGCACTGATCCGATGGCAGGAGCCAGGTGCTTCTCCTGGTCTCCCATGGGGTGCAGGGCCCAAGCACTTGGGCCATCCTCCACTGCACTCCCTGGCCACAGCAGAGAGCTGGCCTGGAAGAGGGGCAACCGGGACAGGATTGGTGCCCCGACCGGGACTAGAACCCGGTGTGCCAGCGCCGTAAGGCAGAGGATTAGCCTAGTGAGCTGCGGCGCCGGCCTAGGCAATCCTATTTTAAAATTAGGGAGAGTGAAGGGATCCAAAGGAAAGACAGATTTCTATGGTTGATTCAAAATAATAAAAGCATAGTCTTAGTCAAATTATGCATGGTCTGATGAGAGCAAAGCAGGGATGAACCATTTCCAAAACCACAGTGATATTTAAGACATCCGGTACTTGTCCCAAAGCATCTTTCATATCTTGTTTTTCATTGTTTTTTTTTTTCATATCTTGTTTTTCATTGTTTTTCCAGATTATCAGTAATTCTAAGTCAATTAATTTATTCTACTTTGTCCCATTTTAAAACAGGTTTAGAACTTTCTGAGAGTGATAGAAACTTACTAAAACAGGATTTGATAATGGCTGTCCAATAGTTTGAGTTGATTAAATTTATAGAACTTTAACAATTAACAATGCATCCTGTGGAATGTATATTACACCTCAATATTGCTGCTGAAAATGGGAGAAAATTAGGGTAGCCTGACAATAATTTTCAAAAATCAAGACCAAAAGCAAATCTCTAGATTATTTCTATAGTTCACAGAGACATATCTGATGCAATATAGGCTTTCTGATGTTCAAGTCAAAGAGGGGAAGCCAATTTCTGTAGTTTTTGCTGAGTATAACTGCATTGCCAAATTTGTCTTTTTAAAACATTTTAGACTTGTTTCAATTTGAAAAGAAATGTGCATGAGTGCACACATATTTTCACTTTAAATTTAACATTTTCTTCTACATCTATGCAGAAAGAGAAGATAATTGAAATTGAATCACCTTTGAATTTTTATCCCAGAATCCATTCTTCTTTCCCCCTTTGTCTGTATGGCTACTGCAGAGGATTATATACGAAGGAAATTATACTCACCATATGCATAAAACATTTTTTTTTTTTGCTAGTGGCAGTAAAGGTTTAATTAAGTTTCTTATAGTGTGGTTATTGTATTACACTCAGAACCCACTGGAATTTTTCTGATTGAATACTTCCTTGTGTAATTTTATTTAATTCTAATAACACACAATACTGAAAAATATTTCATGGAATAGAGAGGGAGAAACCTAAGGGAAAAGTAAATAAAGATCTAAGACATGAAGTCAAAAACACATGAATTTTATTAATTTTAGTGGAAAAAGAGAGTTCTTTACTGCAGAAATTAGAATTAAAATGTCAAATATAAAACTCTTCAGATTAGGGCCGGTTCTGTGACATAATGGATTAAGCCACCAACTGTGGTGCCAGCATCCCATTTGAGCACTGGTTTCACTTCTAACCCAGCTCCCTGCTAATGTGCCTGGGAAAGCAGCAGAAGATGACTCAAGTATTTGGACCCTGGTATGCATATGGAAGACCTAGATGAATCTCAGGGCTCCTGGCTTCAGCCCAGCCCAGACCAGGTCATTGTGGGCATTTGGGGAGAGAATCAGCAGATGGAAGATCTCTCTGTCTATCCCTCTCTCTCTGTGACTCTGACTTCCAAATGAATAAAATAAATCTTAACAAAAACTCTTTAAGTTGCTTCATTATAATTATAATTACAGATTGAAAGTTAATATTATTGATGGGACACAAGACAACAATAACTGGAGGAGCATGGATTTGGGAACTGGCTGAACAAAGTCCTGATGCCACTTTGACAGCCAATGAGTCACATGCTTTCCCAACTCATTTTTCTTTTTTTTTCCTTTTATTTATTTATTTATTTTTTATCTTTTATTTAATGAATATAATTTTCCAAAGTACAGCTTATAGATTACAATGGCTTCCCCCCCTTAACTTCCCTCCCACCGCAACCCTCCCCTTTCCCGCTCCCTCTGCCCTTCTATTCACATCGATTCATTTTCAATTCTCTTTATATACAGAAAATCAGTTTAGTATATGTAAAGTAAAGATTTCAACAGTTTGCCCTCACATAGAAACACAAAGTGAAAAATATTGTTGGAGTACTAGTTATAGCATTAAATAACAGTGTACAGCACATTGAGGACAGAGATCCTACATGATATTTTTTTTAAAAAATTAATTTTCTATGTAATTTTCAATTTAACCCCAAGTTGTTTTTTTTTTTCATTTTCAATTATCTTTATATACAGAAGATCGATTCAGTATATACTAAGTAAAGATTTCATCAGTTTGCACCCACACAGAAACACAAAGTGTAAAAATACTGTTCAGTACTAGCTATATCATTACTTCACATTGGACAACCCATTAAGGACAGATCCCACATGGGACATAAGTACACAGTGACTCTTGATGTTGATTTAACAATTTAACACTCTTGTTTATGGCGTCAATAATCTCCCTAGGCTCTAGTCATGAGTTGCCGAGGCTATGGAAGCCTTTAGGGTTCGCCGACTTCGATCTTATTCCGACAGGGTCACAGTCAAAGTGGAAGTTTTCTCCTCCCTTCAGAGAAAGGTACCTCTTACCTTGATGGCCCCGTTCTTTCCACTGGGATCACACTTGCTGAGATCTTTCATTTAGGTCTTCTTCTTCTTTTTTTTTTTTTCCAGAGTGTCTTGGCTTTCCATGCCTAAAATACTCTCATAGGCTCTTCAGGCAGATCCAAATGCCTTAAGGGCTGATTCTGAGGCCATAGGGCTATTTAGGACATCTGCCATGCTATGAGTCTGCTGTGTCTCCCACTTCCCATATTGGATTGTTCTCTCCCTTTTTGATTCTATCAGTTAGTATTAGCAGACATTAGTCTTGTTTGTGTGATCCCTTTGACTCTTAGATCCATCAGTGTGAACAATTGTGAACTGAAATTGATCACGTGGACTAGTGAGATGGCATTGGTACATGCCACCTTGATGGGATTGTATTGGAATCCCTTAGCACATTTCTAACTCCATCATTTGGGGCAAGTCCAATTGTCCCAACTCATTTTTCAAGTTTGGAAAATGGAATTAATGACACTGTGAATTTCTTTCTTTCTTTTTTTTTTTTTTTTTTGACAGGCAGAGTGGACAGTGAGAGAGAGAGACAGAGAAAAAGGTCTGCCTTTTGCTGTTGGTTCACCCTCCAATGGCCACCGTGGCCAGCGCACTGCGGCCGGCGCATTGCGCTGATTCAAAGTCAGGAGCCAGGTGCTTCTCCTGGTCTCCCATGGGGTGCAGGGCCCAAGGACTTGGGCCGTCCTCCACTGCACTCCTGGGCCATAGCAGAGGGCTGGCCTGGAAGAGGGGCAACTGGAACAGAATCTGGCACCCCGACCGGGACTAGAACCCGGTGTGACGGCGCCACAGGCAGAGGATTAGCCTATTGAGCTTCGGCGCCGGTCTACACCGTAAATTTCAATATTCAATGCAGTAACACACATGCTATTCCGTAATAAAGTGTAAGTTATAAAATTGTATAGTTTGAATGTATAAAGTTTAAATTATGAAGGTTGGGGCAATAACTGTTCTTTCCAAAATTTATTTTAAACTATAACACAACAGACTTTAGTTCCAGATAATAAAAATCTGCCCAAGCTACAGAGTAGTTTTGTTTTGTTTAAGATTTATTTATTTATTTGGCAGGCAGAGTCTTACACACACACAGAGAGAGAGAGAAAGAGAGTGAGAGATCTTCCATTTGCTGATTCACTCCTCAAATGCCTGTAACAGAATTGGGCCAGGCTGAAGGAGCCTGGAACTCCATCCAGGTCTTCCTTTTGGGTCATAGGGTACTCGGGATATTTTCCACCATTTTTCCAGGCACATTAGTGGGAAGCAAGATCAGAAGCAGAGTAGCTGGGCTTCAAACTAGTGCTCACATATGGGATGCCTGCAGCACCTGCACTGTAGGCAGTGGCTTAACCCACTGTGCCAGAGCACTGGCCCATGGAGTAGCGTGTGTTTTTTTTTTTTTAAAGCATATTGTTAATTAATTTACTTTAATGTCTCTAAGATGAACATTTAGCCCTCTAATTCCTTTAGAGTTCCTGTTTGTTCATGTGAATGGGCTTTTAAAAGGCAATGAAAAACTCGATGACCTTGGGCTAGAACTACAGATGGAATAGTTCTGTGATAGAAAAGAAAGTAAAAAATGCAAGGGTCCTTAAAAAAAAAAAGCTGAAGCAAGGGCTAAACAGCTGGTTGTTCGTTTACAACCACCTCTGCCTTCCAGCTGTGGCTGAATCAGAGAACGGTAACAGACACTGAATCTTCAAAATATTCTACCCTCACTCACAGATAAATTAAGACCCGAGGAACTGAATTTTCCTCAAGTCACCCAGCTAGTAACTGGAAGAGAAGTATTCAGTCTAGATTGTCCCTGGGAATCTCAAACTCCATTTCTTTTCATTGCACTGACCCAAACGGTCAAGCATTCCTCCTATAAACAAGGGCTTCCAATGCTGTTATTTATCTGTCTGTAATTAATGGTTAAGCTTAACCCAAATGGCAATTTCTCTACTAGCCTCTCACCTTTGGGAAAACACCCATTAGATCTTAAATATGTTCTAAGGAGAGAGGCCAGATGGCTCCTAATGACTATTTCGAATCACAGGAGGTAAGAAGCAAAAGACAGATGGGCTTCTTCATTTATCAGCCATGTGAAAGCACAGAACCAAATATTAGATTACCAAATAGCTTGGAGTTGAGGCCGGCGCTGTGGCATAACGGGTAAAGACGCCACCTGCAGTGCCGGCATTCCATATGGGCACCAGTTCAAGTCCCAGCTGCTCCACTTCTGATCCAGCTCTCTGCTATGGCCTGGGAAAGCAATAGAAGCTCCTGCCTTCGAATCATTGTGGCCAATTGGGGAGTGAACCTGCGGATGGGAAACCTCTCTCTTTCTGTCTCTCCTTTTCTCTCTGTGTAACTCTGACTTTCAAATAAATAAATAAATAAATCTTTAAAAAATAGCTTGTAGTGCTAGACATCAAAATTTACAGCTCTCTGGCAGGAGCAACAACATCACTGACGTGGGTCCATTGACCAGCCCACTAATTAAAAGAGGTCTTGGCTCTGCCTCACACTACAGAAATCATCCAGGATACTTAAACATCAGTCTTCAGGTCTACAAATTCATGATGGTATTCAGAG
This sequence comes from Lepus europaeus, assembly GCF_033115175.1. NCBI lineage: Eukaryota > Metazoa > Chordata > Mammalia > Lagomorpha > Leporidae > Lepus > Lepus europaeus. The sequence goes on along the minus strand of NC_084843.1, from coordinate 21,022,212 downwards.
AGGAACCACCCAAGAAAATGCCTTATTATGTACTCTGTGTCATTCTCAACCTGAGAGCACTCTTTAAAAGAAGTTTCCAGACATATTGGAGCAGAGGAAAAAGAGACCCAACATGCCATGTAGTTTGGCAGGAGAAAGAGACCCAAACGTGTCATGTGGTTTGATAACATGGCATCTGAGATAAGAGGGCTCATTTCCAGTGTCCTATAACAGTCACAGCACAGATACCCTCCAGATAATCCCCACCCCAGCCCACACCTTAAGTTAATTAAACATTTTTCCCTTTGTATCCCAAGTGTAAGTGTATGTCTTCAACTGCACAGAACCCCTTTCTGGGGAACTCTAATCCTCACCATAACCCTATGGAGTAGATACTACTACTCTCTCCACTCTGAGTGCCCAGTCGCTCAGACTGGGGGAGAGCGGGGTTACATGGTTGAGTGGAGAATACACCTGACCAGGCCAGGCGGGCGGCTCAGCAGCGAGGCAGAGGGGCTGAGTGTGCAGTCTGGTTGAGGCCAGGGGTCTTTAAGGGGATGGGTCTTTGTCTTCTCACATCTCCTCCTGAAACAAAAGACTTTATGGGTGTAAATACTAGAAACTCCTATCTGACTTTTCCCCCTGAAGTTATCAGACAGGGGAAAGCCTGGCTGGTGCTGCCCGGGTTAGAGGATCGGGATTGGAGCAGGATATTTGAAATGCAGATACTGGGCTGCATCTGGAAGGTTATCAGGCAGAAGGGGCGGGGACCCCCACCTGGCAGGTTATTGGGTAGAAGGGTCAGGGCAGGATGCAAATCCTGGGCTGCCTCTGAAACGTTATTGGGGTGACTTTGAGATGCATATGCTGGACCTAGATGTCAACTCTTTAGGCCTTTGTCACACACACATCAGCTCACATCTGACTTCCTACCTAACAGGGTCAGACATGGTAAGGACTTCCAGCAGGGACTTTCCAGTAATAAGAAGGCAAAGGGACTGTCTGAGAAAAGCCACTGTGAAGGTGAGCAGTTTTAGTATACACATGTGCTGCCTGGTAACAATTATATAAGCAGTGCTATAGCTCTAAAATAGCCAATCAAAATATGTTTCACCAAGTATGTAAACGGAAACACAACAGTTGTTTGTGCCAGAGTATGTAAGACAAGGCTCTTTTTTGTTCAGGACCCAGATTGCAGATACAAATCCTCTGGGACTACCAGCGTAAAATACAACCTGCTTCCTGCTAAGAGCCGTGATGTCCCGCCTCTCTGTCTGAGAGTCTCAGTACACTGGGGCCAAGGTGTCTTAGTGATCTGACCAGGACAAGGAGTCATCCACGACTGAGATTTTTCTACTTTGCTCCTGCAGCTTCCTAACTTTGCCTTTTCCCAGCTTGATCTACATTGGGCACTATTGTTTACAAAACCACAGACACACACAGCCCAAAAGACAAAGCAGATCCATAGTACAGTATAAATAATGACCCAGAGGAGACCCAAAGGGTGAAAAATGCAATTAGAGTCCTTAAGATAAGAAAATAAGCAACCCATGCAACTTTACAAAATGCTCCTTCTGATTCTAGGCCATTAATCACGCACAGGTAGGTCTCTCCTTGCAGCTATTAATCCTGACACCATTGTCTTAAAAAAAGGGGGGGGGAATAGCAAAGCTGTCCTGGGTGTCCTCCCTGGGGGCTCAGGTGCTTGGCAGTTGACATACAGAGGGAATTTCATTGTGTTGTTTGTCACACTTGTGATTCTGAGGGAACTGGGACTTAAACTTTTAGAAGGACAAGCAATCGGCTCACTGGGGAGAGTGGTGAACACTTTCTATTGCTTTGGGTGAACTCTTGTGATGTTCAAGGAGTCTTTGGTCATTTCTAACATTGACATTCAGGACAGTAAAATCTTGAATCTCTAAGGACAGGTAAGTCCAAGTATTTCTCTACTTCATGCACCTTATCTAGTGTGGGATTGTGGCAGTGGCAAAGGTACTGTTAGTTGGGGCTAAGTTTATAAATGTTATTTTCTATCCACTATTGTCAACTGCTACACCCACAGCTGTTGTGACACCTGCGTAGCAAAATGTTGTGGCGTTGGGGGTCTACGGCTGCAAGGTCGAGGTGGGAACTCCGTGGAGTGGAGCCTCGGGCGGTTCCTGTGCAGCCAACGGTCGTAAAGACCCTCGGCTCACTCACGTAATAAGAAGTGAAAGACCTAATTGCTGCTGGTTAATAAAGCAATGTGTCCCAGCATTGACAATGATTTTATTATGCATGATTTACTTGCTTTATTTGTATTTAGTAGTTATGCCACGTAGTGCGTCAGGACAAGTGCACCATGATTAAAAACAAGGAAATCAAATAGTGCCAATAAACATTTCACAAAAATTAACAAAAAACACTTTAGACTTTGGCCCACCAGTCATTAGGGCTATTTACGAGGAGGCATTAAACACTGACAAGAAACAGCACACCCTAGACAAGATAAAACAAAGGGAGCTGATGTGTGAGTTTTAGGGAGCTGAGGTGTGATTTAGATTCCGGGTTATCAGAAGGTTTAGGCAACATGGGGATGAGAAAGCTACATTCAATCTTACATAGGTGATATATGGGACTTGGGCTAACAAGCACCACCATCTGATAACTCCCCTGTCCCAGGTTTTCATAATAAGAGGTTAACTAGTAACCTGACCTTTACCTTTCCTTAAAAGTAGGACTGCGAATCATCACCACAATGTCTCCCTGTGTCCCTTGTAAAGTTAATCATGTAACCCTATTAACCTTAACAAGTTTTTGTAATCTTGGAATTTCTTTTGTCTTCAGCAATGTAGGCTTCCCTATATAAACTCTGGTTTCCTCTCTAATAAACTGCAGCAGCAGCATACTCATAGTGTGTGTGTCTGTCTGTCATTTCCCCGCCGATTCCTGATTCTCCTGGCCCTTCGCCCCTCGTTCTCCCTCGGTCGGTGTCTCCGCGAGAGCCGGTCCGGGGCAGTCAACCAGTTTAGTGATTATAAGGATGGATGGTGGAGTCAGACATAGCTATGCTTAAACACTGACTATATCATTTACTACCTGAGTGACCATCAATAACTTATTTATGCTATCTAGTCCTCAAAGTAAAAGGGGATATTGACTACTTATCTAACAACTCTACTTAGAGATACATTAAACAAGTGCATGTAAAGTTGTACAGGACTTAAAATTCACTTTTGACACTATACCCCAGAATTCTGGATGAGCAAAGACAACATGTGTGTACATATGTATACATGATAACATGCACACACTACATTTCTCTATATAAGAATATTGGTTTGGAGATTTTTTTTCAACTTCATAGGTATATTTGCTTGAGATATATTAATTAGCTATAAACTTATTTGTTCTGATGCATTATAACCTATTTGTCTTCTCCACTTTGGTAGAAGTCTTGAATTATGCAAAGAAGTACAATGCTTTTTGTTTACATAACAAGAAGGCAGAAGACACAAGAAAAGCCTGGAAATGCCTCCAGAAGTCAGATTATTCAGAACCTTGTAGGTCAAGGTAAGAAGTAACAATTATATTGAAAGTACAATATGAAAATATCTAAGGATTTGAAGAGATATGCTTGTTTGTGGCTTTGTTTTGCTAATAAATTGACCCTACAATAAACATTGTTCTACGTCTTCATGCACACATATAAATATGTATTGCTAGAAGTGGAATTACTAAGACAAACATTTTTCATATATTTAAGATTAATATATAAATTACTTTATGATAGTGTTTTGCTGAGACTATCAAAAGTATGAATCCATATCCAATTTAACCAGCTTATTATTATCAATGATTTTAAGAATTAAATCAATCTTAGGATGAAAAACAATGAAACTGAGTTGCTTATTTTACTGGTATTGGGTTCCATATTCAGCATGTAACATAAAAGCTGCCTGTTGTCTTAAATTATCCTGGCAAGTCTCTGGAGTCACCCACAAGGTACAATACATGCAGCTGGAAGTACGTAACCCCGTACAGTAACACATTTGCTTGGGGAAATGAAAGATACACCAAACCAGATGAAAAGGAAGGGACCAAAAGAAAGTCCTGTGCTGTAACTCAAATAACTTCTCTCATTTCAGGAAAACTCTTAGAACATTGGCATTTTTGCCCTTAAACAGTGGCTGTCTCACCCAGATTCTAGTTATGTCCAAGTGCAAAAAGTGGCCAATATTTTATTTCCACTTGGCCTCCTAAAGCCCAGTACAAACACCTTTAAAAATAAAAACCTGCCATTAGCTTCAAATACATAATAGCCTCTGTCACTAAACTAACAATTCATCAGGTTAAATTCACCCTAATGCTCTTGGTGACGCTGAGTGTCTTCACTCTTGACTAGTGCTAGGATTATAATGAGCTGACCCTGTATTAACTCCGAAAGAAAACTCAAAAATTAAGTAAGCCTCTGCCTGAAGGAGACATTGGCCTATGAAGTCCTTAGTTGACCTGTAGTACAACACTCTGTGGCTCTGCCACAGAGTAAAGTGGTGAAAATGTGCTCACTAGCAAGGATGCACTGCAGAGAGACCAAAGCAAAACTGGAAAGGTGGTTATTCATTGCTATTGCCATCCATCTGGATTTTCCATTTTGCCTGCTCATAGTGATGGATCCAGAACTTCCTAATGTTAGGTATGAATTTGTCTCTAAGCCAAAATTTCAGAAATAGCTTCAAAGCAACAAAGATCTAGAGGATATTAGTGTTAAAAACGGCTTTGTGCAAGTGTTTTGTTTGTTTGTTTGTTTTGATAGGCAGAGTGGACACAGAGAGAGAGACAGAGAGAAAGGTCTTCCTTTGCCGTTGGTTCACCCTCCAATGGCCACCGTGGCCGGTGCACTGCACTGATCCGATGGCAGGAGCCAGGTGCTTCTCCTGGTCTCCCATGGGGTGCAGGACCCAAGGACTTGGGCCATCCTCCACTGCCTTCCCGGGCCATAGCAGAGAGCTGGCCTGGAAGAGGGGCAACCAGGACAGAATCCGGCGCCCCGACCAGGACTAGAATCCAGTGTGCCGGCGCCTCTAGGCGGAGGATTAGCCTATTGAGCCACGGCGCCAGCCTTGTTTTGTTTTTTAAATATTCATGCTGGGATCAGTGATATGGCACAAAAGTTCAACCACTACCTGTGATGCTACCAGCATTCCATTTCAGTGCCATTTCAAGTTCTGGCTGCTCCATTTCTGATCCAGCCCCCTGCTGATATTCCTGAGAAAGCAGTGGAAGTGATTGGTCTCCTGTTACCCATGTGGGAGACTTGGATGGAGTTCCAAGCTCCTGGCTTCAGCCTGGACCAACCCCGGTTGTTCTGGCCATTTGAGGAGTGAACCTGCAAATGGAACAGCCTTCCCTCTCTCCCTGCCCCCCACCCTGCCCATGGCTCCACCTTTCAAACAAATATTTTTTAAAGAGGAAATTACTCCTCTTTCACTTAAACCCACTGATATGCTCTTTGATATGCTTTTGCTTACTTATTTTTTGTGTTTCCTTAAAATGTCCACTTAGTTTTATACAATTTGTTGAGGTGAAAAACCACAAGAAGAACAAGTATCTAAATGCCTGAGGGAACTCCAGATATTGTGTGGGAATCCTCATCTTTTAAGTAGAGACTGATGACACAAACTCTGCCTTCATCAAGTCTGTGACAAAGGCAGACTTACAACCATTTTGGAAGGGAGACAACCGAATCTCAGGAAGTTTAAGGAAATTTGCCAAGATGAGATAGGGAGTAAATGATTCAGTGAGAATTTTTGTTTAAAGGCCACATTCTGTTGTTTTTGTTTCTGTTTTTGTTTTTGTTTTTTTTTGAAGATTAGTTTTGTTTAGAGGTAGAGACAGATAGAGAGGTCTTCCATTCACTGGTTCACTCCCCAAATGGCTACAATGGCCAGGGTTGGGTCAGGCCGAAGTGAGGAGCTTCCTCTGTGTTTTTCGGGTGAGTGTGGGGCCCAAGCACTTGGGCCATCCTCTGTTGCTTTTTGCAGGCCATTATCAGAGAGTTGGATCAGAAGTGGAGCAGCTGGGACTTGAACTGGTGCTCATACAGGATGGCAGAATTGCAAGCGGCCCCTTTCCCTGCTATGCCACAATGCCAGTGCCTTGAATGGGAATTTAAACTCAAGTCAGCTTGCTTTTAAAGTGGAAACTTCTTCAACTCCTACACATTACCCTCAGGTACAACTATAAGAATTGTGTCTCCTATTGTGCAGCTTTACAGATCATAGAAATTCCTGTATAATCTACTGTCTCATAAAGAAAGAGAGCTACATTTCTCTCACAATATAAGGGGGACAAACACACCTCCTGAGGCCATCCAGTGGGTATGAAGATCTATGGGCCACTTGGTCACAGGTAGAATGTCCTTCACATGCAGGCTGCCAGCTGTGGCTGGGAAGCTTGTTTTCAGACCTGCCAACATCTCCCCCATTATAGCTTCTTGTGCTACATGTGTGACCTTGTCATTTTAAATCACATCTTCAAGTTAGTAGCAATCTTCCACATAGAGCTAGTAGAAGAGGGGGCTGAGCCCCTGAGGAGAATTGATCTATCTGCATGAGACCCTTACTATCTCCATGAACCCCCAGCCAATCAGCATACAGTATGTGAACCACCCCCACAATGGATATCCTCATAGGATGACCCAACGAAAAGATAGTAATGCCTTAAAAACCCTGGGTACTTCCTTAAAGCTAGTATCCCATTAAGGCACTGCACCTGGTTTCCTCTTGGACCAGATGCTTTTCTTCGCTTGCCAAAGTTTCTGTTTCTTTGCAATTTGTCTTGGCTTTTTATTTCTATACTGAGTGGAGTAAAAGAACCCAGGAAATTCACTCTGGCAACTGCCTTCCCCTCTGTGACTGGTAACACCACTTAAATATTGTGTGTGTTCCTCTGGGTAAAGCTAAAAATTTGCCATAGGTCTCCAAATTCCATTAAGTTGGCAGGTATTAATGCCATTCTACTAGTTAAAATGATCATTTCAAGTGTGTAATTGATCACATAGATAGGATTAAGTGTTAAAGGGATCACATAAATAAGACAAAGTGTCTTGTAATAACAATAGATAGAATTAAAAAGGAGAGAATGATCCATAATGGGAAGCAGGCCACATAGCAGACTCAGAATGACAAATGCCCTAAGCAGCACTCTGACCTCAGAATCAGCCCTTAAGGCATTCAGATCTGGCTGCAAAGTCCAAGAGCATTTCAGGCATGGAAAGCCAAAACACTGTGGCAAAAAAATGACCTACATGAAGGATCTCTGTGAGTGAGATCCCAGTGGAAAGAAGGGGCCATCAAAGAAGGATGTACTTTTCTCCAAGGGAGGAGAGAACTTCCACTTTGACTATGGCCCTGAATAAATAATGATGGAGTTTGTGAACTCAGAAGGCTTCCATAGCCTTGGCAGCTCATGACAAGAGCCTTGGGTGATCACTGACATCATAAATAAGAGTGTCAATTGTTAAATCAACAACAGGAGTCACTGTGCACTTGCTCCCTATGTAGGACCTCTGTCCTTAATGAGTTGCACTATAAGAATTAATGGTAAAACTTGTCTTCAGGGGCTGGCGCCACGGCTCAATAGGCTAATCCTCTGCCTGCGGTGCCAGCACACCGGGTTCTAGTCCCAGTTGGGGCGCCAGATTCTGTCCCGGTTGCCCCTCTTCCAGGCCAGCTCTCTGCTATGGCCCGGGAGTGCAGTGGAGGATGGCCCAGGTCCTTGGGCCCTGCACCTGCATGGGAGACCAGGAGAAGCACCTGGCTCCTGGCTTTGGATCAGCGTGATGCACCGGCTTCAGCGTGCTGGCCGCGGTGGCCATTGGAGAGTGAACCAACAGCAAAGGAAGACCTTTCTCTCTGTCTCTCTCTCTCACTGTCCACTCTGCCTGTCAAAAAAAAAAAAAAAAACTGTCTTCAAACAGCACTTTATACTTTGTGTGTCTTTATAGGTATAAACTGTTGAACTCTTTACTCAGTATAGAATTGATCATCTGTATATAAAGATAATTAAAAATGAATCTTAATAAAGAATGGGAGAGGGAAAAGGAGGTGGGATGGTTTGGGAGTGGGTGGGCGAGTGAGGGGAAGAACTGCTATATTCCAAAAGTTGTACCTATGAAATTTATATTTCTTAAATAAAAGCTTTCTAAAAAAACCCTATTGTGTGTGTTTTAAAAGCTTTTCACTCAATTTTATAACAGCTCATGAGCAAAATAAGCCTTTTATTTCTTATTTTTACAAATGAGAAAACAGAGGTCAAATGAACTCCTGCTGATCCCAAGCTGAGTTAGTGGAGTGACCAGACTGGAAACCAGACTTCCAACCTACCTCTCAGGTAGAAGCCTCTTCCCACCACATCATGCTACTTGGAGATCTGAATAGAAAGACAACTCTTTATATTCTGACATTAGGTGCTTTTTCATATAGAGAAGTTAGATTGTCTCCTCTTTTCAAGATAGGAGGGTAATAGGAAGTCAAATATTTGCTCATATCCAGGCTTAGGAGCTGCTGATCCATTCTGGATGTAGCCTCACCCCTTTCATGCTCTCAACTCCTCCTGCCCACAGAAACTACAGAAAGAATATTACACTAGGAAATGTCCCCAGATAAAAAGTGATGTCAGCCATTCTGATAGACCTCTACCTGGGGGATGGCTCAGGATGCTTGGCTGCCTCCAGCTGCTCCATAAGGACAAACAGCAGAGGGGGAGGTTCCCACTGTGACCCATTAGAGCACTGATGTGTTTAACCTTCCAATTACCTCTGTACATTGAAAGTCTCAGAGGAACACACACAACCCCCAATACAAAAAAATATATATGCATATGATATTTACATAATTATTCAAATAAATAAACCAACATTTATAAAGAATTTTATTATTATAGCATTATTTACAACAGCCAAGATATGGAATCAGTGAAAATGACCACGGATGGATGGATGGATGGATGAAGGAAATGGGGTAAATATACAGATGGAAAAACTATTCAACCAGAGGAAACAATAAAATCCTGTCATTTGTGGCAGCATGGATGGACCTGAATTCATTATGTTAAGTGAATCAGGCATAGAAAGACTGATACCATATGATCTCTCTCTTAAGTAGAATTTAAAGAAATTGATTTCACAGAAGTAGAGTAGAATGGTGGTTACCACAGCCTGGGCAGGGAGAGATTGGTGAATGTGTACAAAGTTATAGTTAGATAAGAGGAATAAGTTCTGGTCTTCTAGAGTATGGAGGGTGACTGTGGTTAATATATCATATTTACTATTTCAATATGGGTAGAGAGAGGCTCTTAAATGTTCTCATAACAAAGATATTGTAAATGTATGAAGTGATGGAAATGCTGAATATCCTGATTTGATTGTTACATAATGAAAATGGGCTACTTCTATCTCTTGCTTAGTAAATTAGTCACTCTCAATTCTGCAGCCATCACTTTTCCTTTTTTCAAAGACTATTTGAAAGAGGGAGGGAGGAGGGGCTGGCGCTGTGGCACATTGGGTTAACGCAGTGGCCTGAAGCGCCGGCATCCCATATGGGCACTGTTTCGAGGCCCGGCAGCTCCACTTCCAATCCAGCTCTCTGCTGTGGCCTGGGAAAGCAGTAGAAGATGGCCCAAGTCCTTGGGCCACTGCACCCACGTGGGAGACTGAGAAGAAGCTCCTGGCTCCTGGCTTCGGATGGGCTCAGCTCCGCCCCGTTGTGGCCAATTGGAGAGTGAACCATTGGACGGAAGACCTCTCTCTCTCTCTCTCTCTCTCTCTCTCTCTCTCTCTGCCTTTCCTCTCTCTGTGTAATTCTGACTTTCAAATAAATAAATAAATCTTTTTAAAAAAGAACAAAAAATGGACCAGAGTTGCTGGAGGAGAGAAGAGAGCATGGAGTGAGCTTCTCAGGGAGGAAACTGGCTTGCCAGCATACAGTCTTACAAGCTCAGACTTGCAGTCCAGGGGCCACCTGTGTCACTGTTGTAGTGTTCTACGTTCTGATCCGTCCCTTCTCCGGTCCTGATTACTGTACTCAATAGTTTTAGATGGCATGGACATGAATAAATGCACCTTTATAAAAAAAAGAGGGAGGGAAGGAGGGAAGCAGGGAGAAGGAGAGGGAGACAGAGAGAGAGAGAGAGAGTGAGAGAGAGAGAGAGAGAGGGAGGGAGAGAGAGATCTTCCATCTTCTGGTTTACTACCCAATGACTGCAATAGCTGAGCCAATCTGACTCTGAAGCCAGGAGGCAGGAACTCCATCAGGTTCTCCCATGTGGGTGGCAGGGACAAAAATACTTTACGCATCATTGGCTACCTTCTCAGTATTAGCAGGAAGCTGTATTGAAAGTGCAGTGGCCAATACTCAAACTGTCCCTCTGATATGAGAGGAAGGTGCCCCAAGAAGCGACTTTATCTGCTGTCATACAATGCCCATCCCATCACATTTCCTTTTGTCTGCAACAGCTTTATGTAAAATATTCATTTGATATTATGTAAAATATTCATCTGATCTCAAAACACTCTAACACCCAGTTTGCAAACAATAGAAGGACAAGCCACACAACTTTTGCAGAGTTGCTATGCTCAAAGAGATATATTTTCATCTATAAAATTAGGGGTCTTGACTACATTATCTGCAGAAGGAAGGAAAAGTAGAAAGGAGGAAAGAAGATTTTTTTTTAACACAGAAGTGGAATGATCATAATAGGAGAATTGGAGTGGAATTTAGGGGACATAAAATCTATTGTATTCAGTTTTTGCAATGTAGAAACATTATGTCAATAGCACTTAATTGGTATGGGTTATAGACTCCATTGAGAGTCAGATAAAAACTACAAACTCATACAAGAGACGTGTATGCATACAATTTCACTGAAACCCACCATAACCTTAGGTTAAGAACCTTGTAAATGCTATACAGCTCAAGATTCAATGCAATTAGTATTAGAATACATATTTAGTACTTAATTTAGAAAACATGTTCTAGGTCATATAATTACTTTCAGTATTATTTAACTGATTGATGTTTATTAAGCTAGTATATTTAACCTGAATACTTGCTGAATATATTTATATAGAAGCTATAGGTAAAAAATATCAGAAGAAAATGTGCAAATATCTAAGTCAAATTGAAGAAATAAAGTTGTGGTACAATGCATTTCACATTAAACCAATTTACTTCCATGATATTAACAGAACTTTATTATATATATATATAAATATAATATATATATACACATATGATGTTAACAGTTTTATATATATATATATTTCACCAAGTAACAATTTATCACATGAAGTACTCTCTATACTAAGGAATAGATTATTCAAGTGAAAATTTTTGTCTTTAGATATTTGAAATTGAAAGATTGTAAGGTTAGGTTTTATTTTAATTAAGTGAAAACCTGAGAAAGTGGTCCTTCTCTGCTTGGGTGATAAATGATTGTACACCTAAAATCTTATTATAATTTCACTGAATCATGAAACATAGATAATATAATTAATCATAAAACATAGCAAATATGCTGAAGAGAAATAATTAAAAAATGAACTCAGCAGTATTTTGAAACCTGATAAAGAGGTGTTTAAAATGTTTCTTTAAACTTTCTTGTTTCAGTGGCTTCATATCCTTTTTTAAAACAAGTTTTATTATAGTCCATAGTAAGAATATATAATTTACTACAGTAGGCAAACTTAAGTCAGAAACTGCAGGAAGTAGCAGGAGGACAAAAACATGGAAATATATTATAAGAAGCATCAGCAATCTCTTCAAACAGATACATTAGTGCTTTGCTTAATGTGTTCAGTAAGAAAGGCCAGAAGAAGCTGAGTCCAGACAGTACCAGTGCAGGAGGTTTTCCAATGCACAAAATAGGCTCAGTCTTTGTGTAATTGCTTATACTGCAAAATTCAGCTCTGACAATCCACATACACCTTAGGTTTCCCCCAAGTAATCGCTCCATGTAATCTTTGAGAGAGTATTTTCTGAAGATAATTATCTACGTAAGGATATAAGTGACACAGAGTTCAAGTCCAATCCAGACCATTCAAATTTTGAAAGACCCATGCCAATTCCAACCAGGGGTGTAAACGCATTCCTCTTCCTAGCATCTCTGGCTGGTCTTAGAAAATCACAGATCCAGAACTGGAAAAGATTATGTGCTATTTTTACCTGAACACACTCTATTTTAAATCAGAAATATAAAAGGGGCCAGCACTGTGGCACAGCTGGTAAAGCTGCCGCCTACAGTGCCAGCATCCCATATTGGTGCTGGATTGAGTCCTGGCTGCTCCATTTCAGATCCAGTTCCCTGCTAATGCCCCTGGAAAGCAGTAGGAGATGGCCCAAGTTCTTGGACCCCTGCATCCATGTGGGAGACCTGGAGGGTTTGGTAGGTAGAAAGTGATCACTCTAATTCTAATATTTCACCGAGGCATAAGCCCAATTCTGAAAATTTTATTTACTCAAAATTATTGAGTGCTTGCAATGGACAAGGTGCTGTGGTATATACCATGTATTTAAATAGGAGGAATAGATGGTCAATAGCATTAAAGCTTTTAAAATATAGTGAGGTGAAAGGAGGAAAAATTATCAGAATCCTAAAAGAGACATACTCTAAAAATTCCATGCACTCCTGAGAATTGACCCCTCTCCCATAATCATGAAGCTTTATAAATAAAATTTCACATCTCTAAGAATGTGTTCTCTCTCAGAATGCAAATTTGGTCCATAAAATGGTAATGAATTGCAGAGTTTCCTACCAGTCAGTTAGACATGCCCTAATGTGTAGGAATGCTAATGGCAAGAAAGAGCAAAAAGCCAAGATGATATTCTCATTCCAGATTAAGGATTCAGAATGTGATAAAATGTTGAACTGTCCCAGCCTTCTAAATATATCCTGATATCTTATACACATTGAGGCCAATTATTTACTCATTTGCCAAGAGGAAGTCAGCAAAATTCTTGGATGACCCCAGGAAAATGAAATCTGTATCAAATGTCACAAGCCTGAATTACATTTGATTCTTTCAAGCACAAAGTCCTACAGTCTGGCATACAGTTCAGGTCCTAAGGCTATTCTAAATGCCAATGTCACTGAAGCCAAATTACATACTCAGCCTCTTTGAATATGGACTAATGGAGATTGTACTTGAACCTACAACTCATGAACTGAATGAGTTGCCGCAACTGAGTTTCTAAATATAAATACAAAACCTCTCTGTGCATATAGCTGAAGCATCTCTCAGCTTCTTAACTCGATGTGTGTTCTGCCACTCATAGGGTCAGTGGCCAGAATTACTGCATAGTAGAGAACTGGAAGTGATCTTTTTCAGAGCACAATTTGTCAGGTTTACTTGGACGTTTGTATAGGACAAGAGACTATCATGGATCGTGCATATAGTCCCCTCCATTGTATGCCTGGGACCCGTTACAGTTTCTGACATATGACTGGTACTCAACAATGAACCCCCAGGACAGACAGTAACACTCCATAGAAGAGGTGTTTCTTTTGCAGAAGAAGTCTTTTTTTTTTTTTTTTTTTTTGACAGGTAGAGTGGACTGTGAGAGAGAGACACAGAGAGAAAGGTCTTCCTTTTACCGTTGGTTCACCCTCCAATGGCTGCTGCGGCCGGCGCACCGCGCTGATCCGAAGCCAGGAGCCGGGTGCTTCCTCCTGGTCTCTCATGCAGGTGCAGGGCCCAAGCACTTGGGCCATCCTCCACTGCACTCCTGGGCCACAGCAGAGAGCTAGACTGGAAGAGGAGCAACCGGGACAGAATCCGGCACCCCAACTGGGACTAGAACCTGGTGTGCCAGCGCTGCAGGTGGAGGATTAGCCTATTGAGCCTGCCACAGTGCCAGCCAGAAAAAGTCTTTTGAAGACAGCTGTACATGCTAATGATTGCCCCCTTTTCACGGACTTGGTGACCAACCTCATACAAAGTGCTATTCAATACTACCATTTTACAAATCTCTTATCGCAGAGGCAAAGCTGGGTATCTTTCAACAAACAATACTGCTCTAGGGTGGAAAATCAGAACACTCAGGAATCTCTGGAAGATTATTGAGCCAATCAATGTTGGAAAACACCATAGGAATGCATGACAAGCGTAGCACTCCAAAGTAAGTAAAGTTTCATCACAGAGCAGTTAAGACAGGAAAACTTTTTGAAGAAGAAGAAAGGAATACCAATGACTAAGGCTGCTAATTCATTTATGCAAAATAAATTTTCATTATACTGAAAATAAAAAGTTATGCTAATATTTAAAAATAAAGAATTCAAGGAAATTTCTTTTTGAGTGTGCAGTTCAACATAATGACATGCAATCACATTAAGAAAGCATAAACATATCTTCAAACACTTTCACTTTATCTCTAAGTTTGTCTCCTTATTTGTAAAATGTGGATAATAATTGTGCCCACTTTCTAGGGCTGTTCTAATACTCAATGTATAAGTTGCATGGAACTCTTAATGTATTGTTTTTCTAAGATGACTTTTTTCAGTTATTAAGGAGAGAGAAGTAAAAAGTTGATAATCTGTGAGCTTAGAAATAATGAATTAAATCAAATTAAGGAAGTGCATTTCCTATAAGGTATCACAGTTCAGAACCAATAATATGATAAGGTGCATTATAAATCTCCAAGATGTGGATGTGGTACACTACATTTCTGAAATAACCCCATCTATGCCTCCCACAAACTATGTTCTTCTAAAGCATCAGGAAAAGTTTGCATGTACCACTTTGGGAATCATTGACTTAAATCAACTTTTTTATCTAAAAGTAAGGCAACTGAGAGGGTATGGAGTAGAGATAGGCAACTGAAGGAAGCCCATTCTCAGGGCTGATGTTTCAGCTTCAAGACTCCAAGGGTGAGTGTAATTGAGGGCCTCCATAAACTGAATGCTTTAGCCACTTCACTCACCTCATCCTAGGCCTAATCCTAGAGTTAGGATACTGAACAGCAGAGTGCTTTCCCATCAAACAGGGAAAGGAGTGGCAGCTGCACTTGATACAGCCACCCTGATTTACATGCTAATAATCTCTTCCCATAATATTATCTTTGAGTATAAATGAAAAATTCTTGAGCAACGTCAAACATCTGGCATATCAAGCTATATACTCCCCTACTGGAGAGTCTTAAGAGTTTTTCTTCCAGCTCCAACTCCAGGTTAACTGTGGATTCAAGTCTGATGTTTTATTAAGACAATACTAAATATTGACCTGTATGATTCATGATATGATAAAAAACAACACAAAACTGAAAGTTAGCATTTAGGGGCATGAGTCAAAGAAACTCATTCTTTACAGGATTGAGAAATTGATGTGATGGTCACTGAATTCTATAGTGAGCCTGTGAAAACATTCAATGCTTACCTGAATACTTCACCTGTTGTTATGAGACAGTTCTACCAAGGGCTCAGTTCCTAAAAGGAGGTTTAACTGCTGCAATCTGATGCCATTCAGACTATCTACAAACGTCATAAACCATTTCTTTTCAAGATTTGCTCGCTTTCATCACCAAGTGATTTTTTTTTTTCTGTATAAGCTGAAATTTATGAAAACAAGCTTGTAATATTCACTTACTGAATGTTCTCTGGAGGTCCACAGTTGTTAAATTAGTGAGAAAAGGTTGTAATCATATCTTATGGAGAGGCTTTGGAAAGACACTACCACTACCAAGAACAACAAAACTTTAGATATATACAATGAACAGGCTTGTTTCTACTTTCAAGGATGTGTGCCTAAGGCCTGGGTGCATTTATCCAAAAAAATCAAACAAATAAACCCAAAACCACCTTAAACAGCAAATTCAGTCTTAGGTGTACACAAACAGCTACAGATTATCCATCAAAACTGATCTGTTCACTGACAAGCAAAGCTCTCAATGTTTCTATTATATTTGATATTCTAGTTAATTATTATTTAGTTTAGCCATCATTTTTGACCAGTTCACTCTAGCATTAATATTAGAATCAGAAATACCTACTTTGCCAGACATACCCAGGAAACTAAATAAATAACAAATAAAAGTAGAGAGAAAAAAATTACAAAAAATACGCAAATAGCAAAAAACACTAAATAGTAACTGAGGAAAAAGTCCTATAGATTTCAAAAATGCTATATTGCAGTGTCCAAATGCCATAGAACATGGTTAACAACAGTTATAAAATATATCCATTATTTTAACATAGAATACTTGAATCTATAAAGAGAGCATCATTGTAGGTTAGAGAAAATTTGGAATGTAACAAAGAGCCCTTACAATTTAAGGTGTTTTATACACACACACACAGACACACATTTCTGTTAAGATTCGTTAAGGTTTTGTTCATAGAGAAAGAAAGAGATGGACAAAGAAATGATAGAAATAGAGACAGAAACAGAGACAGAGATAGAAATGGCTCTGTTAAAAAAAAGCAATATGTGCATTTGAAAAAGCAGCCCTATTAAAAGCTTTCTTTGTGTACTTATTCATTCACTAATTCATATTGGGATCTTAAGTATATGCATAATGCTTCATAAATCAAAATGAACCAGTATGTGAAGTTTTTCTATGTTTCCCTTACACTTTCTATCTCTACTCCTCTGTTCCCTCAGCAAACAATAATGTGGTCAATGAAGAGTTGGCAAAAAGAGGAAGAAGATGAGACCAAGCACACCTCATCCACAGACAGGAAACCCGATGTCAGGGACGCAGGGAGGTTGTACTGCACATGCTGGTACTGGACGGTAACAGAGCTGTGCCTTGTGACAAAGCACTTGGGAGTCCTGCAGACTTGACTTCAGATCCTAGTTCAGCCAACTAGTGACTTCACAAACTGGGACAAGTAAATATTCCTTTCTGAGCCAGAGATTCCTGTAACACTGTTTTTACAAAATACCTCCATTACAGCATTATAAAGGAACTCACTTGAGCATGAGCTAGGAACTTTCAAATATTATGTTAACTAAGATATCAATAAGAGGAACATAAATGGAAGCTGCTTTCTCTTTCTTACCTTCTTCACTTCCAAGTAAAAGCAAGATGAAACTCAGTCTCTAGGTCAGATATACCAGTGAAGTACAAAAGATAGCTCGTCCAGACCAGGATTGCATGTGCTGTGTTTATGGAAATAGATTTGTCTTTGAGACTGAATCTACCTAGGAAATTCCAGACTCTCACTTCGTAACAGTGAGCTAAAGATACCATCATGGCTTCAGAAGCAGAGGGAGGAGCAGGTATTTTGAGCAGCAGTGAAGATACTGCTTGGGACACTCAGTCTCCATATTTTAATGCCTTGGCTTAAGACCTAGTTCTGCTTTTGATCATCTTCCTGCTAATACACACCCTGGGTATATTAGTGATGGCTTAACTACTTGGGCTTGTCCCTAATACATGGGAGACTCAGATCGAGCTTTGGGCTCCTGACATTGACCTGACTCAGTCCTAGCTGTTCATCCTTCTGATGAGTGAACCAGTGGGTGGAAGATCTGGTTCTTTCTGTCTCTGTCTTTCCACCTGTATCTCTGCCTTTCAAATAAATGAATATTTTTTTTAAAGGAAAGGGAATGCTTGCTTCCATAATCTATCCATGGTGCATGTAGTCACATGCAAATTGCTCTGTTTCAAGTCTACAAAACCCTAATGATCTTAAACATGAAAACACGTACTGTGCTGCCAAAATCACTAATGACCAAGAGCAAATAAGAGGAAAATGAGTGCACTAAAAAGAGATCTGACCCAATCTTGGATCTTGGCCAGATGTTCAAGGAGTGCCAAATGCTTTCTGCACAGGTCACACCTGCTTAATTAGCAATAATAAGGGCTTTTGGAAGTTCAGAGGGAAATTAAATAGTTACAGATAAATGATCTAACAATTTTGTCTCAACCACAGAAGGAACAGGATGCAATTTAATAACATGATCACAAATGGAATTTCAGGTTAATGACCTTGCACTTTATAATTTAATGGGGCACACATAGTACCAGGCTGAAAGTAAATGGATTGTCAAATACAAATGCATAAAGCAGCATTTTATAAATAAATTAGTATAGCACTAATTACAATTAAATTGCTGGGTGTTAATATGGCCTACTAATTAAGTCATGAGTGGGTTGTTGCCTGGTTCCTTTTCTGAACTGGTACCAAATAAAACTATTTAACTCAGCTAAAGTAGTTCTGAATACACCCTCAATCTCTCGTATTGCAGTGGATATAGGAACTCCACCTATACACATAAGTAGTTTTTCTTCCTATCTCTCGCCTTTGTGATGAGTGTTTACAAAGGAAAATGGTATCACAGTGAATTGGGTAAATTCAAACCTTTCCTGAATCAGCCTTCTCCTGGGTGATTTTTCTTCTCTTAAAACTTAAAGCACTTTTGTTTCATTCATTTTTACTACCAATGTATTCATGGATACTAGGTATCCATGCCAGAAATGCTATTGCAGTTGTGAGCTCTAGTTGTGCGTAAAACTGCCAAGTGATCCCTTTGAGTCTTGTGTTTCCCTCTGTACTCTCATGGCTCCTGTGTCTAGTTTCACCTGGGAAACAGGGATGGTAACATCCAACTTGCACAGATCTGGGACAGATTAAATATATCACTGCCTATACAGTTTCCAAGCCCATGGTTGTCATGAATTTGGACAACGTAGGCTTGGCTTTTGCTGGACATTTTGCCAAGCGAAGGGTTAACTGGGTTTCAGGCCCCATTTACCCTCTTGTCCCTGTTCCTCTGTGTACAAGACAACTTCAACGCTCGTGCACCATTGTCCTGAATAAGAGACATGTAGTAAGCGAAAATCATTGTCACATTACTGTAGATGCCATGTGTCAGGAAAACAACATAGATTTATTTAAGGAAGTTGAAACTAATGTTTTTCCTTACACGAAGTTTATATAACTGGTAGAGTAGTTAGGATGGAATTTTAAAAAGAGTCATGAAGGATTTCAGCTAGTTAAGACAATCAATGCAGTTCAGTGAATTGTCAGAAAAACCAATTACATCTCATTGGTTATAATGAAAAGTGGTTTGCACTTATCTATTTCAAATTAATTTTTTAACCAGATGCCTGACCAAATTCAGCCTAAGTACAATCAGGAACAGGTTGACATTGAAAAAAAATATACCTTGTACTTCCAAAAGATAGGCCACCAGCCAGGAAAGAGCTGATCTATAACGCAGAGTGTATAATTCAAAGTGACATTAAATGGAGAGAAAAAGCCTTGCCTAATTTTATAAACACAGAAGATAAATTTTGCTGACAGATTTATGGGTTATAACTAACTGAAGTTCTGTAAATGTTCAGTTGTTTCCTTAAAATACAAGAAAATCAGTTAATCCTAAAGCCCTACAGATGGTCTTTTCCCAGGACTTGATATGTAGTGAGAATCTCGGATAGAGATGCGGAACACCAAGGTTCTTAACAGGAAAACAGCTTTTATTCTTGTGGGCAGTCCCAGAGGATTTGTATCTAGAGTCTGGGCCATAAACAAAACAAGGTGTTGTCTTATGGACCCTGGCACAAACTACTGTCAGTTTTCTTTTACATATTTCATTACACATATTTGATCGGATAGTTAAAAGTGATAGCACTGCTTATACAACTGATATACAATGCCACACCTGCATGCATTAGATTTGCTTTAGTTGACCTAGTTGTAATTTTGGTATTTCTCAGAAATCTCCCTCCAATTCCCATTCCCAGAGAGCCCCTGCTGCCCCACCATCTTTACCTTTAGCTAGTTCATTTGCTACTTATGGGAAGGTGGGGTGGGGTGGGGTGGGGGGTGGGAGGGAGTCCGTGTCACAGATGAACTCTGAAGTGGTCTAAGAGGAACTTATTTAATCTGTTTACTGCCACAGAAGGAAGCAGTCTGAGACCCTGAAGTATAGCCATTCCAAGAAGTGACACTGACCTCCCTCCAAGGAGATTTACATAGAGGGCAGAGAGTTGGCGATAATCAATACAGTCCAAATTAGAAATAGGGTGGTGGCATTATGTGCAGCTCCTGATTCTCTTTGTGGGCCCAAAGTGGCTGAGCTACTCAAATCCGTGTGTACGTGACACTGCTTAATCATCCAGACAACATCTCAGGCGAGGCAGAGGTAAAAGAAATGGGAAACATGGTTCTTAGCTTCAAAGCAAGGGAATATGACAGACAAAAAGGTGCCTCAAGTAGACACTGAAAATTGGTTTAAAAATATCATCCAAAGGACAAGGCAGAGGAAATACTTGTGTTTCCAGGCTGGGCAGGCCCAAGTCTGTGTTAACGTTTTAAAGTTATCCAGTTCAGGAAAAACTTCAATCTAGCAGTGATAGTCATGAAAAGTCAAGTATTTTTTTTTAATATCACTAAATTGGGTTAAATTGACCTATTCTATCCATGTACTCCTACCAACAACATCTAAAATCAAGAAAATAGAAATAATATTCCTGTGACATAACTCTGGAAAAGCCTAGTAAGCTGACTGGAGTGCACTAACTTCATGCCAACATGACCCTCCCTTCACCAGGTTCACTATCAGCCTTCTCCTGAGGTCACCTACTGAAACTTCCTACTGAGTCTTGTCGGAGTGGTTAATGCTGACCAAAGACACACTTCTCTGATGGAAGTGTGTTCCCTCAAAAAGTCTGAATGTTCAGAAATCACTATTATCCTTTGTGCTTATTTGCTACTTAGGAAACCCTAAGTCAAGTAGGGGAGTAGTGAAGGGAGATCCCAGCTAACTCTCTCATGACAAGTGTAGGCAAACTGCCTGGTGCCTCCAGGTGACAGCTGCACATGTCTTCCCTAAGATAAAAGGTGACGATTATTTGGAATCTTTAGAACTTAACAAACCTGCTTTTGAATCCAATGGGTTCAAAAAACCATTAACTTTGTGTGACCCATAGTTCCCTTATTATTAAAAATGGTGAGACTTTCTACAATTTAAGACTGAGGTGAGTGATAAATGAGATAATATGAGAAGACATTGTGGTGAGGCCCATCAGCTCACAATAAGTGGGAAAACATAGCTTAGTAACATCTCCATGTAAATTAGTACATGAGTCTCGATTTCCTGCGTGATGGGAGGTTTTTAGGGAACCTGGGAAGCCCACTGATCAAGGGAAGACTGAGTGCATAAAAAAGGAGTGGATTTCTGATCATGAACATTGCTAAATATTACAGAAGTCCGCAAGTCACTCAGAGCATCCCTTTCCTGAAGACGAAGAAAAGCCAACCAACTTTCACATGGTATGTTACACTCTAAAATACGTATGGAAGCAAAACTACCACAATGTTCACTGCCATTCTATCATAATACAGAGGACCAGAACACATCATGGCAATGTCTAATTCTAAACTGAGGTCTAGAATACAAAGCTCCAGACATCATTCTTGATGGAAAAATAAGAATAAATGAAAGAAAGGAGTAGGAAAGGGAATATAAGCATCTAGCCCTGAGAGCTATCTCTGGCTTTTAGCTCTGAGCATCAGGATGACTAGAGTGCATCAAGCTTTGTGAACAGCCAACGTGTGCTTCTGTTTTACATCACCTGCCCACATCACCTCCAGTTTGTGAAATTCTTGAGACTGAGAACACAAGGGTGATAGAGGGGCTCAACTCGGGTGCTCTAGTCACAGTGCCTGAGTTTGCATGCCAGATTGTGCTCTGATCAGCACTGTGAGCTTGGAGTCTCTCAGCTTGTCTAATACTCACTTTCTTCCTCTTTAATGGTGACAAACAATAGTGCCCCCTGACAGGACTGGCATGAACAACAGGATGTACATGTTCAAAGCTCAGCCAAGGACAGTTCAGGAATAGTGTTTGCATTTGAAGGATTGTAGGTTACTTTATCCCTTAGTTTGACTGTGAACGTTATTCATTGATTGTTGGTGTTCCTATTTACTTTTTCTGTCTAGTTTTACATGAAAATTCAATAAGACTGATGAATATCACTGCCGCTTTTCCAAAATCCTCTCCATAAGTTTTGACGTCCTGAGGCTGGTATTGTGGTGCAGCGAGTTAAGCCGCTGCTTTCTACACTGGCATCCAATATCAGAGTGATGGTTCAAACCTGGCTGCTTAGCTTCCATTCCAGCTTCCTGCTATTACAACTGGAAAGGCAGCAGAAGATGGCCAAAGTACGTGGGTCGGTCCCTGTCACCCACGCAGGAGATAAGGATGCAGTTCCTGGCTCCTGGCTTCTCCCTGTCCAGCCCTGACAGTTGTAGCCATTTGAGGAATAAAAGATACCTATTTTTGTCTTCTTTCTCCCTGCCTCTTCCTGTCACTCTCCTTTTCACATATATAAATAAATCAATCAAGTAAAAAGTTTTGAAGTTCCCCCATATCTCTTTTAAGAAGTAGCTTTAATAAAGTTTAAAAATTTTAATAGAGTTTGATTTATAGAATATATATATATATATATATATATACAGAATTCACATAGAAACCCTTAAAAAGTTGATCTTGAGCCTTCAGTCTGCGAAGTTGGTACCATCATGGACAACATGTATAACATGTACAACACCACCCAAATGACAGAGGTTTTCATCTTGCTGGCACTATATCTCTTGCTGGCGGATTCTCTCCAGCCCCTAGCTTTCTCATTCTGATGAAGCGCATTGCCTTGATAACGTATTCTGTGGAGTTCTCCTTCACTGATGAAGCCCTGCACTGCCCCATCACAAAGGTGCTAAGTAGGAGGGTGGGGTATCTTCTAAGCAAAAGGATGCATTGTTTTGAGTAGACTGAAAGAAAAGCTATCTACATGCACTTACCGCCCCTTTGACATCCCCCTCTTGGTTAATATTCATAGAAACTTGTGGGAATATCTGTTAATACCCAGATTTGAAATCTCAGAGCCAAGTACTGTAGCCATGGGGCCTGATTTGCATCCATGAATATGCAGCAGCACGAGTCCCTTGCTTGGATCTCTGCCCTATGAGTGGTATCAGTGGTGTGTGTGTATGGCTGCGCATTTTTCCTTCCTGAATTGAAGGCCCAACACAGGAAATGAAGTCAGAGCTGGAGAGCAGAGGAGGATGGCAGCCCCCTTTTCATGCCTTTCTAGAGCAAAACTCACACTTGCTTTGCAATTCCCTGGCATGTTTATACTCTGTCTAAATTCCGCAAGAGTTGATGTGATTTTATAGTTTCTCCCAGCCCTCAGGTTTGAAACATGGTAAATAAACCACTGAATTATAGTGCTATACCAATAGGTCACTCAGAATCAAGCAAATAGACATATAAATTAAAAATAAGCTTTGTATAATGATCTAGAAAATATCAAGAAATGACTCATTTGTAGAGATTTAAGAATGACGGATTGTATTACTTGCTGTTTTCAATAATTCTATTTCCATTGGATAGGCATGTGTCCTGTAGATAAAAAGCCTTAGAAATAAGCAAACAGATGCTGGGGATCATTCTGATGTTGGAAGAATGACTATTGTCATTCCTTAATAAATGGTACCAGTTGAAGTGGGTCTTGAGTGCTATTCAAATCACCACCATCTTTTTCATAATCACTACCTTTGAGGGGACCAAGATGATTTACAGAGTATCAGGAGAGCCTCTCTAGAGGAAGAATTAGTAGTTACAGCTCAGGCTGCTCCCCGTGAAAACTAAGCTTTCTCACCAGATCCTTTTTCTACAGAGATATTGTCTAGGCCACAGAGGCAACAGGTTTGAGAGGGTCAGTTGAGTTCAATTGGGTTTAAAGCCTCAACACTTTGAGGTATTTGGAATTATATTCACAGGGAGTGGGGCATTTCTTTAAAAATGTCAGAAGACCTCAGAAAAAACAGTATACCACTTGGTAACAAGCAAGATCATTGCTTTCAGACTAGGTGAAAAGAGGTAGAAATCAATCCACAAATATTTTGCAAAGAAAAAATGCTACCAACATCAACAGAGTGCCCAGGGTTCACAGACTTGATTGTAAATTATTCAACTGCTGTAGAAGATATTTGGTTCCATCCCCATTTCATAATCAAGGGAATTGAGGCCCAGAGTCATCACATAATTTGTTAAGATTACAAAGTCAATGTGCTGGAGATAATAAAAGTAAAAAACATTTATGCTCAATTCTCATTTCTGGTCCCTTTACATCCCACCAGGCTGGCACAAGAAATATGCACCCTAACCTTCACTCTCTAACAAGTCATCAGTATTACTTTGGGCTGATACTTTTTTCTCGGTCAGGTTGTTTTATTATGTGAGTAAAGAAGTTGTTTAGAATAGGTAACTTCTGAGGTTTCATAAGAAAATGAGCTCTCCACAATGTGACCTGAAGGAACAGTGTGATAGGTACCCAACAGGACTGGAAACTATACCTGCAAGCTAGATGGACGGGAATAATTACCTGAGAACATATCCTAATTTTCTTCAGAAAAGTCTTGAACTCCAGAAAAATCCCAACCTAGATCATATTGGGCTTTGATTTGGCTTCAGACATCAGAGGACAGGGTGCACTGTTATGGGGCTAGGGAAGTCTGCCTTTGTCTTTTAGACAAGATCCAACCTACAGATCCCTTCTTCAAGGAGCCTATGAGATGAAATTATGGTTCTGGTCTCAGCACAGCACCACCCCTGGCATCCTTAGACAAGCAATTCCTAAGTTTCTTCAGCTTTATATGGGAATAATATCTGTGTTCTTAGGTAGATCCTATGATGTTAACTGGTAAAACAATTAGATATAAAAAGGACCTGAAGGGATAAAATATTATGATTACAAATAGAAGAAAATATTTACAACATAAAAATTAAGATGTTAAATGCTACTTATTTTGATAACTTATGCCTATTCATACGACTATCATCTTCTTGTAGTTTTTAAAATGCAAACACACATACATACACACTGGTAACTACATCTCTATTTAATAGTGCTTTTCAAATTTTGGCACAACATGCCTGAGTAGGAACTATCTGGTGAATTTATTTCAAAAACTGGGAAAGGCTTGGACATTTACTGTTTAAAATGTCTACATCCCACGTTGGAGGATTGGGTTTGATTCCCAGCTCCAGCTCCTGCCAATGCAAACCCTGGAGAGGCAGCATTGATGACTCTAGTAATTGGGTTTCTGCTACCCACAGGGGAGATTTGAATTCCATTCCAGGTATTGGCCTGGCTCAGCCCTGGCAGTTGGAGGGCATTTGGGGAATGAATCAGTGCATGGGAATGCTCTCCCTCTCCTTCTTCTCTTATAAAAATAAAAATTTCAAAATAAAATAAAATCACATCCTTGGAACCTACTCATGCTTAATTATAATCAGAATTCCAATGTACAGAGTAAATAAGAAATTGCTTTTTCAAGTCATTCCCCTAATTCTTTGATCTGCAGACCACAATGTGAGAAATCTGCATGACAGATATCCTCTGGCATCATTTGAGACTATTGGTCTTGTAAATCTATATGAGCCCTTAGCAAATCTCTGAGGCCTGTCATGTTAGGGTTAGAAGATGCAGCCCTTGTACCTGAACACAGGTTTATCTTCATTGATTGGCATTCATACACATTCCAGGCAGTCCGGGGTGGGAGTGGGGAAATGTGGTATAGCATAGGAACCTAATCCAATGTTTCTACAGATTGTTCTTTTCCTCTTGCTCTCACTAGGGCAGACACTATATCTGACAATGAAAACATAAACGAATCTGTAAAAAGTAAGTCAACTTGGGGTTGTAGCTTTGGAAGAAAATCAGGACAAATTTAAGATCCTTGATTGACTCCTGGTCTTCAGATACATGAACTCATCACCTTTCCTAGGCCTACCCTTAGTTAAGCACCACATCCAAAAGCAAAAGTTCTTAAAAATGTTCATTGAAAAATGCATGTTATGAAAAGCTATGCATGGATTTCAATTTCAGGTTTTTTGCACCTGAGTCAACTTTATAAAAAGTTTCATTAATTTGTCTTTATTTGTTTGAAATGCAGAGCTAGAGAGGGAGAAGGAGAGGATGCCTGTTCTTGTCCCAGTGACTCCACTTCCTGTGCAGCTCCCTCCTAATAGCCTGGGAAAAGCAGCGGAAGATGGCCCAAGTATTTGGGCCCTGCCACCATGTAGGAGACCTGGAAGAAGCTCCTGTCTCCTGTCTTCAGCCTCTGCAACCCCTGGCTATCGTAGCTATTTGGGGAGTGAATCAGCAGATGCAAGACCTGTTTCTCTCTTCCTCTCTCCCTCACACCCCCTTTCTCTCCCTCCCTCCCTCTGTCACTGACTTTTAAATACATACATAAATCTTTAAAAAAAGTAAATTCAATTTGGAAACTAAAAGCTCCAGTTGATCAGTTCTCTCCATCCCCACTTCGATCTCCAACAAATGAAACGACCCCCCCCCCCACCACCACCATTTGATCAACCAACACCAATGAGGCAAGGGATAATGTGAATTCATATCTTAAAATTTCAAATACTTTTTTCTATTATATAAGGTTACTTCAAAAAGTTCATGGAAAATGGGATTAAAAGATAATTTGGGACAGGCATTTGTTGTAGCTGTTAAGATGTCACATGAAATGCTTTCATCCCATATACAAGTGCACTGGTCACTTCCTGATTCCAATTCAACTTCCCGAAATGTGCTTGGGAGGCAGCACGTATGCTTTAGGACTTGGATGACCTTAGTACTTGGGTCACTGTGATCCACACAAAAGACCTGTGTGGAGTTCCTGGTTCCTGGTTTTGGCCTGTTCTAGCTCTGGCTAATACAGGCACTTGGAGACTGAGAAAGCAGATCAAAGATCTCTCTCTCTCTCTCTCTCTCTCTCTCTCTCTCTCTCTCTCTCTCCTCCCTCTCTCCCTCCTTC
This sequence comes from Lepus europaeus, assembly GCF_033115175.1. Lineage (NCBI taxonomy): Eukaryota > Metazoa > Chordata > Mammalia > Lagomorpha > Leporidae > Lepus > Lepus europaeus. Next base: position 20,995,416 of record NC_084843.1, on the reverse strand, counting down.
TTTCCCTCTTCTCCCTCTTCTTCTCCCTGTGTGTGTGTGGGTGTGTGTGTGTGTGGGTGTGTGTGTGGGTGTGTGAGAGAGAGAGAGAGGGACAAAGAGAGAGAGAGCGACTTTGCGTTTCAAATAAATAGAAAAATAAATAAGTTTTTAAAAACAAGATAAATTGGGGAACCATGCTGTGGTACAGAAGTATTAAGCTGCCACTCATCACACCAGCATCAAATATTGACATCCTGGTTCAAGTCTTTGCTGCTCTGTTTTCAATCCAGCTCCCTGCTAATGTACCTGGGAAAGTCAGATGATGGTGCAAGTGTTTTGGACCTGCCACTCATGTGGGAGACTCAGATAGAGTTCCAGGCTCCTGGTGTTAACCTGGCCTGTGGGCACTTGGGGAGTGGACCAAAGGATTACAGATTTCTTTCTCTCTGTCCCTCCTTCTCTTAGTCACTCTCTGTTTTTAAAAAGAAATTTTTAGTCAGTGCCGCAGCTCAGTTGGCTAATCCTCCACCTGTGGTGCCAGCACCCTGGGTTCTAGTCCCAGTTGGGGTGCCGGATTCTGTCCCAGTTGCTCCTCTTCCAGTCCAGCTCTTTGCTGTGGCCCGGGAAGCCAATGCAGGATGGCCCAAGTGCTTGAGCCCCTGCACCTGGCGGGAGACCAGGAGGAAGCACCTGGCTCCTGGCTTCGGATTGGCGCAGCGCTGGCCATGGTGGCCATTTGGGGGGTGAACCACAGAAGGAAGACTTTTCTGTCTCTCTCTCTCACTGTCTAACTCTGCCTGTCAAAAAAAAGAGAGAAATTTTTAAAAAAGATAAATTCATATGGGTGTTTGGTGCAGTGGTAAAATACACCTTGGGATGCCCTCATCCCATATCGGAGTGCTTGGTTTTGAGTCTCCATTCCACTTCTGTTCTAGCTTCCTGCTAATAATGGGCAAGATAGGAGGCACCAGATGATGTCACAAGCTATCAGGTCCCCGCTACACACATGGAAGAAGCAGATCGATTAGTTTCCTGGTTTCAGTCTGACCGAGCTCTGGCTGTTGTAGGCATTCATTTGTAGTGAATCAATGGATGGGAGTGTTCTTGCGCTCTCTTTCTCTCTCTCTCTGCCTCCCCCAAGCTCTGCCTTTCAAACAACTAAAGATAAATAAATAAAACTTTAAAGTGTTGATTCAGGTGCAAAAAAACTGAAAATGAAATCCACGTATAGCTTTTTCATAATGTACATTTTTCATGAACATTTTTAAGAACTTTTGTGTTTTGGGATGTGGTACTTAGCTAAGGGTAGGCCTAGGAAAGGTAATGATTCCAAGCATCCAAGGAGCAGGAGTCAATCAGGGATCCTTAAATCTGTCCTGGTACAAGCTTCCTAATACTCAATATCTACAGAATCAAGATTGGCTCAGGAGTTGGAAACCAAACACTTAGTTAGGAATCAAATCTGATTATTAGAGTCTCTCATACATCAGAAATATCCTAGAAGCCATAGGAAAATATAGTAAAACTCTGGATCAGGAAGCTGGGAGTGACTTCCAGTTTGACCAGTTATTAGATGGGTGACCATGAAACCATTTGTTTCTCTGAAAAATAGAGGAAATAATAGTAATTATTCAATTGTATCTTTATAAGCTTTCGTTTAGATGACTTTGATCAGCAGAGTGATGAGAAACTGATCACTGTGTTTAGTTTAGTTCAATAAAGACATGGTGACAATCCCTAGGAATTTAATGGATGTCTACTCCCCTACCCCCAGGAATAGCTTTCTTAAACAAATACTTAAGCCAAGATTGGTGTCTTCCTCACCTGATTACAGAATCTGTTTCAATCTTCATCTTTCTAAACATGTTAAATATGTATCTATAAAAATATCTATAAAAGTATAGTCACTGATATGACTGGTTTCCAGTTTCCCTAATGTGATCAGGCACTAAATAAGTGATTCAAGATATATCTACAGGCATGAACTTTGTACTAACCCCCATGTTAAGATGGATTAATCCATTTAAAATGTAACTTTGATTTTTAAAGTACAATTTGATGCAACAGATCTCCAGGATGTGTTCATACTAATTCAAACTCTGTGTCCATTGACCAATAGCTCCCCTGTCCCCACCATCCCCAGCCCATGGTTCGGACTTTTCTACTCTCTGCTGCCATGATTCCAATACTTCAGATTTCATATACAAGAGAGATCACATGATATTTGTCTTTTTCTGCCTGGCTTATTTCACTTAGCATTATATACTCCAGTTTATCCATGTTCTTGCAAAGAAAAACATTTCCTTATTTTTTAGGGCTGGAAAAAAAAAAAGATGGTTCCTTAACACTCAGTTTGTAACAACAACTTCTATTGGTTAGACAACATTTCCTATTTTTAAGGGTGAGAAAATGAGATTCAAAGAGATACATTTCCCAAAGTCAGTTGTAGTGGACATCAAACTAGAAATTTTTATTTTGAGATTTAAAAGCAAGATTTATTAGTCAAAGGCCTCCAGCCAGAGTGGCATGGAGGGGAGCTTCCAAGGGAGGAAAATCCCAAAGAAGCTGGTGGTAGTGGAGTTTTTTAGTATAATTTTGGGGAAGAAACTGACAATCACTAAGGTGGGGGCAAACCCAATTTGAATGTGGTTTTTAAACTCAAAACATATATTCTTTAAACTCAGTAACTATCATGAAATACATGTATACCACCAACACCATGCAATTCAGAGGAGGGGGAACAATATCAGGAGGTCTCCACAAGGGATAAAGAGTAAACTTCTGAATTATCAACGGTGAGATAAATGATAAATGTCTCCCAGCTACCACTGGCTCACAAAGAAACAGAAATTCATTGGTACTGAATATAAGTGCCCCCGCAGCCCCATGCTATCTGGCATCATGCAGCTTCCTCTCTTCAAATAGGAGGCTTAGGCATGAGAAACCTACATCATGATAATGAGATCAAGATCAAGTAAACACATCTCACTTTGCTGCTGACACACCCTCCCTAAGGCATCAATTCAGTTACAAGGGAGTCATTATCTTTCCCTGACAGTGAGGAGCAGAAATCAGATTCTGCTGAAGGAACTTCATAGGATTAATACCTTTAAACAGGCAACAGCATGCATGGAGGTGCAAGCTTCTCAGCCTCTTCCTACTGGGCCTCGTGTGGATCTGTGGATCACAGCCAGGTCTCCCCAACAAATCTGACCCTTGATTGATGGCTTTGCTCACTGGCATTTTCATATGTAATATTTGCTTGTTGGTACATTCTGAAAGCTAAAAAAACAAAAAAACAAAAAAAAAAACAAAACAAACAAACAAAAAAAACAGCTACAGATCTTGACCCTGCATCTTTAATAAACCCAGTTCATGTTTTTATCACCATAGCTCAAGTATTGATGTTACTTTCTTTATAATCTTGTGAAATTTATGTATGTAAAAATAAACCACAATACAATATTTCTTTTCCTTTTTTCATAAAAGGTAGTGTGCTATGCAACATTCTGAATTTTATTCCTCCATTTTTAATGATGTATCTTGCAGTTTTCTTCAGCACATGGAAAATCGTGGGGTTTGTAAAACACAGTTTAAACAAAATGTTATTATGTTTGCATGAACCATTATGTATTTAACCAAATATATAGAAATAATACAGATTATTCCTGATCTTTTGGTATCATAAGTAGCAAGGCAGTGAATAACACTGAACACATATCATTTATGTAAGACAGAATATTTCATGTAGATTTGCTGAGTAAAGAATAGGCAAATTTACAATTTAAAAAAAATAACTATTTTTCAAATACAATAGTCAAAATTAGAAAATGAATGTATCTTTAAAAATGTTCACTAGCTAGTATAAATATTTCATGTTGTTTACAGAAAGAAAATTGTTGCAAGGTTCTTTCCTTCAAAACGGAGATATCTCAATTCTTAGCAGCCAAGGCCTGTGTGATCAACTTAATATACCGAGCACCTGGCTTAAATCATAAATAATTTCATGAATAAGTCATAGAATACAGTCTGGAACTCAAGACCATTTGCTAACAGCATTGAAATTTCTACTACTTTTCTATAAAAACATGTGCTGTGTATAAAACATTGGAATATAATTATATAAGCCCTCAACTCCTTGTCAGAGCTAAATTCTGAGGTTACTGATATTGTGGGCCAAACTGGATCACCAAAATCATATCAATTTCTAGCACCGAAGTTCTAATTTAAAAGAAAAATGTTTGTCTTGGGGTCCCAGACTATGAACATTAGCCCTGTCTCTTGTCCCCTGCTCCAGGTACAGTTCATTCTACTTTTTCCTCCCAAACTTTTCAGTGTTTCTAGTATTCCAGTGACACGCATTTCCTTTCATTCTGAAGGCCATAATGATGGTCAAACATGGCTCAGATTTCCATATATCCTCACTCGAGGTGTGAAACACAATCTATTCCCACAACTCCTGTGTTCTGATGAAGTTGAACAATTTCTATTGAAATGCTACCATAAAGGTGACCCAAAATATCATTGAAAGAAATTCTCTCTTTTCTCTTTTCCTTTTTTACCTTGAATACATAGGATGACACAGTTTGTGAATTTCAGGACGCTAAATCAAGAATAATGCTCAGAGAACAGAATGTTACTCACAGAAACACAGTCAATCTAAACATTTTCCTCTACTATCCTCCATACCTTTATGTCTTCTTTGGTGAAGGATTATTTTGACTTTTTTTTTTTTTCTGATAAATTTCCTTGTGCTTAACCATAAAACAATGCACCCAATGCCCAGGCACATGCCATGATGTTATACTAGATAAAGAAAAAAAACCTAAAATTTTCCTACATTATAAAAATTTTCATTTATCAGTCATTTGAGACATGCAGGTCTACATTCTGTTACCAACTTAATCATTAGTTTAAGATCATCATCACACATTACTAGAATAGTAATAAAAAGCTTCCAGATATAAGCATGACAAGGATAAAAAAAGAGATGATCATTTATACTAGTTATAATACATTATTCCAACATATCATATTTTCCCCTCTTCAGCCAGTTAGAACTTCATACTTCTTTAATAAGTGTTTTGTTTTAATTTTTTTAAAACCTTTTTCACTCACTTTCAATTTGATCACCTGGATTTGCAATTTCATCCATGATAGAGAAATAATGATCAGTTCTACCATATTTCTTCAAATAAAACCACATGAATCACTTTTGTATCTGATATTGAATAACAAAAAGCGTAAGAGTGACTCAGCAGCAAACACAACAAATGTGAGATTTGTATTTTCATCACTTTAAGCCTAGACATCCCCTCCATATGGTAACTGAGAAAAGTGAATCCTCACACAGAGCTCCATTCCTTCTGGTGTCAGTGAGCAGAAGACATGACGTGTGGGCGTCTGAGGGAATGTGTAAGTTGTGGCCAGAGGAACACAGACAAGCACCCTGCCTGGGTGCGACATGAGCAGAGATGACAGATGGCAAAGAGTTATGGGGAGCTGGCAACGACATAATATTGAGAGATACCGGCATTCAGAGCACTTCGAGATCACTTCAATCCCAGGCTCTAAGAACCCAAACAGAAGCCAGACCTGAAGAGGAGGGCTGCCATGACTTCAGGTGAGGGCAACGCAGCCTAACACAATGAAGCCTGAGGTCATGCTTAGACGGGAACAAGCTGAACTGTCGAACAGTCAAATACATGCACGGAAAAAACCACAACACATTTTAAAGACACAAAGCACTCAACAATACAACAGCAACAATTTCAACACAAAGTGTCATTATGCTCTTAGAATTATATCTATAAAGCATAATGAATCTGTTAAAAACTAATATAAAATTAATATTCTTAAAATTTTAAAAATATTGGAAATATGAAAAATTCAATAGTGCAATACATAACCAGGATAAATATAAGACAAATATAGCCAAAGATGACATAGACATTGAAATCAGCATGTGATAAATTTCCAACTATTATGAATATGATTTAAAGAATGATTTAAAGAAACTGGGGTCACTATGTGTGTTAACATATGAAACAGAAATTATTAAAATATGGAAATCCAATATCTAAATATCACAATAACGAATATAATCAACCCACTATAGTGCTTGGGTATAGTGTTCTAATTATTTTAATTATTAAAAGTATGTATCAGTATTGTTCAAATTATATAAGTTTTTACTTGCTTCTCCCTTTTGATCTAGTTATTCTGCAATTAATGGAATGGAAGTTTAAAGATCTTCATTTATAATTGCAAATTCTTACTTTCACTTGCAACTGTCAGTTTTTTCCCCGATGTAACTTCACTATTAAACATATGAACATTTATGAGTATCCTCCTGATGAATTCACATTTTTATCTTTATTAAACTTCCCTTTCATCTATCCTGGCACCATGTTTTGAAGACTATTTTATTTGCAACTAATAGAAGATTTCAGATATATTTTGTTTATCATTTGCATGATATAACTTTCTATCCATTTGTCTTCAGCCTATCTATGTCTTAATATTCAAAGTATATCTGACAGATAACACAAAGTTGTGGGTTTTTTTTTTTTTTTTTGGCTTTTCATCTTTCTGCTAATCTCTGCAAATTAGATCAGGTATTTTGCCACAAAATGCAATTTTGATCTTATTTAATATATAACTATTGCTTTAATTTCCTATATTTTTATGGTTTCCTCTGTTTATCTTTCCTTATCTTTTTTGTTTCCTTTATTATCTTTTTTATTGGTTAGATAAGTATTAGAATTTCATTTTTTTTGTTTTTATTGATATCTATTTGCAACATTATTTTAAATAATTTCCTCTAGGATATACAACAAGTATTTTTTGACTATTCACATATTTCTTAGAGTTAATATTGTAATACTTCCAATAAGTGTTGAGCGGTGGGTATTTTGTATAGCAGTTAAGATGCCACTTGGGCTGCCTGCTTGGGTTTGAGTCCTGGCTCCTCCTGCAATTGCAGCTTCCTGCTAACACAAACCATGACACACAGCAGGTTATGGCTCAGGTAATTGGGTCTTTGCCACTCACCAGGAGATCTGGAATGCTGGATTCAGTTCTTATCTCCTGGCTCCTAGCTTTGGCCTAGCCCCAATTATTCATTTTCTCTATCTTTTCTCTTTGTTCACATGTTGAGTCATTTTGTACCATATTATACAGCATTTTAAATGTTTTGAATTGTGTGTGTGTGTATAAAATTTGGCTGTTTTCAAATTATCTGTTTTTGCAGGCCACCATTGTGTTGCAGTATAACAGGTGATACTGCCTGCGATGCTGGCATCCCATATGGGCAGCTGCTCCACTTACGACCCAGCTCCCTGTAGAAAGCAGCAGAGAATGACCCAAGTGATTGGGCCGCTGCAACCACATAGAAGATGTGGATAAAGCTCCTGGTTACTGACTTCAATCTGACCCAGCCTTGGCCTTTGTACCCATTTGGGGAGTGACTCAGTGCACCAAAGATCTGTCTCTCCTCTCTCACTAACTCTGCCTTTTAAATAAACAAACACATATTTAAAAAGAATTATAGGTTTGTGTTTTTCAGAAGATTGACAATGATGACTATTGAGTCCAAATTTTGCAGATAATTATGGTCAATTCACCTGAAAATTCATGAGTAGGTACAACTATGAATTTGAGTCCATAGGAACAAAAAATGAAAGTGTGTAGGTGCTAGGTGGGATGCCTTTCTATTTCATACCCATAGCATGTTTCCAGGACCGATGCTAGTAGCCATCTCAAGGACCTCACAACATTCCCTAACAAAGTAGAAAATATACCATTGTCTTTAGCTTACTGTTGCCCAGCTGTATGCTGCTAAAATCAAATAGTACAATACAAAGTCACAGGTGCTTGATAGTATATTCAATACCATAAGAGAAGCTGGGGGCCGGCACCGTGGTGCAGCGGGGTAAAGCCCTGGCCTGAAGCGCCAGAATCCCGACTGCTCCTCTTCCAGTCCAGCTCTCTGCTGTGGCCTGGGATAGCGGTAGAAGATGGCCCAACTCCTTGGGCCCCTGCACCTGCATGGGAGACCAGAAGAAGTTCCTGGCTCCTGGCTTCAGATCAGGGCAGCTCCAGCCGTCGTGGCCAATTGGGGAGTGAACCATCAGATGGAAGACCTCTCTGTGTAACTCTGACTTTCAAATAAATAAATAAATCTTTAAAAAAAATAGAGAAGCCGAACCTTATTTCTAAATCCATGCTAAAGAATGGATTCAGTTTCACCAGCAGCACTTTCCCCAAAAGCAAATTTTCTGCCTCTGCTTCTCTATTTACTCTCCCCACCACATACACACACACACACACACAAACATACACACACCTCACATATATTAAGGTTCTCTCTCTCTCTCTCTCTCACACACACACACACACATACACACACGCACATACACAATTCACGTACATTAAGGTCTAAAAGCATTCTTTAAAGTAGAATTCCAACCTCATGTCATATTATGGACTTAACCAATTCCTAAGCCAATCCTGGTGCAGTTTCTTTGTTTCTTTTTAATATCTTCAATTTGTCATTAAATTGACTTTCACGGCACAGAATTTTAATGTTAGTTCACTTACTACACAAAAATGGTTAAGCTTCCCCATTAACTCCAAAACCCTTAGCCAAATTGCTTTGATGTAGCCCAATTTTGCTTTTCCAGGTTAATCTTTCCTCCAGAAATGAGACAAATCAGCCATCAGTAGGGCTAGAAAAATGATTACATACCCTCTTGATAACGGAATCTCATGCAATTATTTTTTTCCTTCTCTTAAACAAGGAACTTTTCTAACCAGAGTACTTCAAAAATTTCATACAAGATATAATTTAAAGATGAGTTTATTTTTATGCAAAAAAATGAAATCCATGCATAGTTTGCTCACAACACTCACTTTCCATGAACTTTTGTGAGGTAATATTGCTACAATTATCTCCAAGATATGTTATTCAATGATAACAAAACAGTCAATATGCACATCTCTCTAAAAGTGGGGGGAAAATGACATCTGCTGAAGAGTACAAAAGAAACTAATAACACAGATTTCCTTCAGGGAAGAAAACTGGACAGCTAGCACTGGATAAAGCAGCAAAAGGCAGAATTTCTTCTTTGTAAATTTTACTCCTATTGAATCCTGAACAATAAAAATGCATTACCTATTCACGAAACAAATAAAACTAGATTTAATTAAATGTAATTTTAAAAACTGAATTTAATACGAATCATTGTCTCCTTGTATTGCTATTTATGAAGGATGTTTCTCTCAGTGAATCCTAAGAGGACTCTCAGGAGAGACTGTGAAATGCAAAGGTAGAGTGTGCTTATAGGATGGTCAGTACCCTAAACAAAAGGTAAGGAGGGGAGGGAGAACACTGTAGGAGTGTTCTTGGTGAGTTTACCATGGGGAACTTCCTTCCTACAACAGAAACGCAACCAGTAGCTATTCTATAATCTCAACTCCTTTTAACAATGACAACTCTTGCCAAGTAAGAAATAATAAAGATAAAGGTAGTGTCAAAAACTAAACTAGGGGCCAGCACTATGGCATAGCGGAAATAGCTACCACCTGCAGTGTCGGAATCCCATAAGAGCGCTGATTCAAGTGCCGGCTCCTCCATTTCCCATCCAGCTCTCCGCTATGGCCTGGGAAAGCAGTAGAAGATGGCTCAAGTCCTTGGGACCCTGCACCCACATGGGAGACCCAGAGGAAGCTCCTGGCTCCTGGCTTTGGATTGGCACAGCTCCAGCTGTTACAGCCAACTGGGGAGTGAACCAGTGGATGGAAAACTCTCTCTCTCTCTGCCTCTCCTTCTCTCTCTGTGTAACTCTGACTTTCAAATAAATAAATAAATCTTTAAAAAAAAAAAACTAAACAACACTTTTCAAAGAGGAGAATGCTGTTTTTTTAATTCTCCAAATATTTTACATACTGGTAAAGCCAGTAAAGATGCTTCTGAGAATGTATGTCATCACTGAGGTACATTTAATTCAATGCCTGTTCATTAATACATATTATAAGACTGGTTTTCTTAGTGTCTTCATATTTCTCAATATAAGTAAATAGAAATGAGGTATATAAAGGGCTTTTTTAAAAAAATGGAAAGAAATGGTATCTTGTCAGGACTAAAAAAATCAAACAATATTTATTTAATAATTCTTTATATTAATAATATGAATAACTGGGAAAAATAAGAACTCTCAGGAAACATGAAGGATGGTTTGCTAACCTTATTTTTGATGAGAGATTTTCTTAAACTCTTTAATTTCTGCTTCCCAGAAAGGAATTTATTTCTCATAGGTGAAGATATATTTCCCATATCTTGAAGTTCTGATAGTCACAAAGTATCACATCAAGATCAAATTAATCAGTTCCATGATTATATAATTTCAAATTCACTCTATTTAACTACTCCTGACTGGGATGTAAGCCAGAATTATTAGTAAGGAATGATTTTATCTCCACCTTATCATTCTTAAAAAGAAGCGTCATGCCTTTACTTTGTCTCATATACAATTACAGCTGCTTCACCACAGAGACATCGTTGAGTTTAAGTATTTGCCCCCCAAAATGCAATTTATATATTGTGAAGAGGAGATAAGAATAGCTTGAATATTCTAACCAACTGACAAAACATAATATTTAATATAAAAATGGGAAAATGATTGAGAACTCTCCATGAATTTAACTCCGAACTTCACCATGTGGATTATTTTATGAATTATTCCATTTATGCAATAATTATTACTTTTTCTCTAAAAAAGTCCTAAGTTTTAATTGCCTTAACACCCTGAAAAAAACTGGCCTTTCAAAATGTCTTTATCTAACATGTTAACAAAGCTTCCCAGGAGGGCAATCTTCAGTTAATTTTTTAAAATGACAGAAATTCTTCACTTCCTTTCCAGTATGAAAAAGACAAATATCTTCAGTGTTTCCCAGCAAAGCCTGAGGACCTTCTGGAAGATTCCTATGGAATTTATCTGATGAATCTAATGCCTACCAGACGTGGGAAAAGAAACAGTAATGGCAATGGGATTTTTTTTTTCCTGAATTTTTACAGGATAAGACAGGCCTCAACGTCTATTGCTTGTTGGTATTTTCAGGAGCAGATGTCCAAACCATTTAGGATCCTGCACTGACCCCTGTGTTACAAAAACCCATGCGGTGACCAAACCTCTTTCATGTAGAGTACCAGTTATAACTTAAGCACTTGCTACTGCTTCCTACTTTTCTTATTAAAGTATTGCACATCCAGAGATAGGCCCATTACTTTTGATAAGCTTGTTGGGTTCTTCTTTTGCTTTTTTCATGGCTTTAAGATTGGGCTAAAAGCTGATTTACTGAATGTTTTATATTTCCTTTTATTAAATATTAATTATGTATTTGAATGTCAGAATGAGAGAGAGAGAGAGAGATGTCTTTCATCAGCTTGTTCACTCCCTAAATGGCCTCTTCGGCCAGGGCTGGGCCAGGCAAAGTCAGGATCCAGGAGCTTCTTCCAGGTCTCCCGTGTGTATGCAGGGACCCAAGCACTTGGGTCATCCTCTGCTGCTTTCCAAGCTGAAGGGAGCTGGAATAGAAGTGGAGCAGCTAGGACTTGAACTGGTACCCATATGGGATGCCAGCACCACAGATTGCAGCTTAACCCTCTGAGCCACAGGGCCACCTTCATGAATCCTTTATATTTCTAGAAACTTCTTACACAAGTTAGAAAATGAATGAGTAAAAAGAACTGAAATACAATTGAGAAATTAAACTGTGGGTATAATTAATCTCTCCTAAAATCATACAGTATTTTAGAAAAAGAAAAAAAATACCAAACATGTTCACAGAAATAACAAAGATTATCTATAAGAGAGACAAGTGAAAATATCAGAAAAGAAAATTTAAAAAAAGACTTCTCTGTAAGTGAATAAATAGCCAAGAATTATCAAATGCTGATGAGGAGGAGTCATGAACAAAATAAAGATATCAATCAACAGAAAACAATTTCTGAAGGGACCAAGGAGAACAAATAGCCAAAAATCATAGGATAAATAAATATTATTGGGAAAAAACCAAGATTGATTGCAACCAATTAAACAAGACAAAAATTTTTAAATACTATATTCTGATAATTAGACATTAGATTGATGAAGGCTATAAAAGTTGAAAAAATAAAAATTTAAGATAGGATTGGCAGATACAAAAAAAGCAGTGCGTTACAATTAGAATAAGAGCTGAGTAAACTATAAAGAGTAAAATATAATTAGCTATTCAATTTATTATAAGATGATTAGCAGACAATTAACACAGAGAAACAGTAGCAAGTCCCACAGTGGAAGCTGAGAGAAAACTCTCCCATGTGTTTTATTTTTTCCATTTTTATTAATTTTTTAGAGATTTACATTTTATTTATTTGAAAGTCAGAGTTACAGAGAGAGAGTGAGACAGATCTTTCATCTACTGGTTCACTCCCAAAATGGTCACAACAATCAGAGCTGGGCCAGGCAGAAGCCAGGAGCCAAGAGCTCCCTCTCAATTTGCCACATGGGTGCATGGACCCAAATACTTAGGCTGTCTTCTGCCGCTTTCTTAGGCCATTAGCAGGGAAGCTGGATTGGAAGTGGAGCAGCCAGGACATAAACCTGTGTCCATACGGGATGCTGACACTGCAGATGCAGCTTAATCCACTGGGCTACAGTGCCAGCCCTTCTCTTGAGTTTTCATAAAGATATTATGTTCATTGGCATTCCTTTTTGTGATAATCTGCAATTATCACTGTGTTCTTAGGCAAGACCATTCCTCAGGTCAAACATTGTTTTTTGAAAGCACATTTCCTCCTTTCTTTTAATTGACAGTAGTTAATGGTACTTAATTATTTTTAAATATTTATTTACTTATTTATTTATTTATTATTTTAAAAATTTATTTGACAGATAGAGTTAGACAGTGAGAGAGAGAGAGAGACAAAGAAAAAGGTCTTCCTTCCTTTGGTTCACCCCCCAAATGGCTGCTAAGGGCAGTGCTACACAGATCTGAAGCCCGGAGCCAGGTGCTTTTTCCTGGTCTCCCACATGGATGCAGGGGCCCAAGTGCTTGGGCCATCCTCCACTGCTTTCCTGGGCCACAGCAGAGAGCTAGACTGGAAGAGGAGCAACCAGGACTAGAACCTGGTGCCCATATGGGATGCCGGCGCCGCAGGCAGAGGATTAACCAAGTGAGCTATGGTTCCGGCCCCTATTTTATTTATTTTAAAAGACAGAGTTACAGAGAGAGGTAGAGACAGAAAGAGAGGTCTTCCATCTGCTGGTTCACTCCCCAGATGGCCTCAACTGCCAGAGCTGCGTGGATCCGAAGACAGGAGCCAGGAGCTTCTTTCAGGTCTCCCATGTGGGTGCAGGGACCCAATAACTTGGGCCATCTTCTACTGCTTTCCCAGGCTACAGCATAGAGCTGGATTGGAATTGGAAAAGCCAGGACTAGAACCAGCACCCCTATGGGATGCTGACACTTCAGGCCAGTGCTTTAACCTGCTGCACCACAGTGCTGGCCCCATTGGTACTTAATTTTATGAGAGTTGTTTAAAAGGAGACCCCAGTGGACTTCTGGGAAATGTACGGTACCACTCTTCTTATAAGTACCAAGGTCTGTTATGTCAGCACATCAAAATCCACCTGCCCCAGGCATCTTGTAGAACTCAATGATCCCCTTTCACTTTCACCATGGATTCCTGACCTCAGATAACATCTCCAAAAGAATAACCAGGAGACTGCCTTCAGTGTCTAACAAGAGCCAAGGATATTCGCTCCTATTATCAGGAAGGATGATTCAAGAGAAGAGGGAGTGCAGAAGGAAAAAGGAGCCAGGCAGAGATCTGTTTTGTAACAAATGACTCCACAGGCACCTGCCTAAGGAGGATCAGACAGCAGCAGAGATTGTTTTGAAAGTTTAATTCCTGTAATAAAATGTAACTAAGCTTGTTAAGATAAAGCAGGCATGGGGTCAGCACTGTTGTAAAGTGGATAAAGCCACCAGTGCCTGTGACACCGGTATCCCATATGAGTCCAGGTTCAAGCTGTGGCTACTCCACTTCAGATCCAACCCCGTGCTAACGGCCTGTCACCCACGTGGGAGACCCTGAAGAAACTCCTTCTCCTGTCTGGGCTCTGGCCTAGTCCTGGCCATTGCTGTTATTTTGGGAGGAACCAGTGCATGGAAGATCAATCGATCTCACTCTACCTCTGATTCTCAAATAAATAAATAAATCAAGAGAAACTAAACATTATCAAATTACATATCTTCATTTTCAAATGAAAAGAAAACAAGAAAAGAAAAACACAAATCTGCCATCTTTTTCTTGGAAAGTTGACAGCTTTTATGCAAAAATAAAATTGCAATATCACAATTCAAATCTCTTTGCTGACAAGATTTTGCCAGCTAGTTTTGATCTCAAAGGCTGAATTTTATAAATTCCAGCTTCCCATATCTCCTTCTGTGTTCCCACCCCCAAAATCCTATCGATAAGAAAAATCAATATTCTAAATTAACTTCATCAGTATATGTGAGCTCAACTCCTATGTCCCCTGAAGACTCAAACTGGCTCAGTGCAAGATAGAAGCAGCCCTGACTAAACTACAAAAAAACAAAGCCAAAACATCTAAAAGGCTGAACTTTGGCCACAATTAGCATTTTGAACCACAGTATATATTCAACTAGTTTTAGTCTGGTTCTGATATTCACACAAATGTAATACAGAAATTACAGGAGGAGCTCACAAGCACAGGAGAAGAGTCATGGCTTTGGGTAACAAACCATTACAACAGGACAACATTTTATGGTTAGCAATTTAGGCACAGGCTTCAACTTTTGCAGAAGTGGGTTATAGTGGCAAAACCTATGTACCCTGCCAAGTATCAAGTAGACCAGCAGATTTTGTTTTTCAGAGGGAATCTGGGTCCAAAGTTAAAAAAAAAAATCAACGAGGGAGATGGGTGCTGACCCAACTAAAAATGGGAAGAAGCTGGGTTTGTTTTACTGGGCAGCGGTTCCGAGTGCAGACCACAGAGTAGGAACAAAGGATGCCAGATCTCTGGCACAAAGACTGACCCAAGCCCTATGACTGGCGTGCTGAGGAACTGCTGCGAAATGTCCAGAAGTAGGCAGGTTTCACCTACCAGTACTGCATTCCCAGCATTCCAGCTGAGAGGGCAGTCAGCCACTAGGCACCATACACTCTTCTTCCATAAAGAAGACAGTAAACCCACAACCAGCATGCTTGAGTTTTAGAGGGAATTTTGTAAAAATACAAATCAAAACAAACAGAAAAAAGAAATAAGGAGGGAGCCAGGGAAAGCTAGAGAATGGTCAGACAACACGGTCTGAGTCCGAGAAAGAAAAAGAGAGTGGAGTTTAGATAGGAACCCTGATAGTCCCAGGAAGGCTCAGTAAGTCACCTGTGAGTTCTTGAGCCAAAGGTTAACAGAGGAGTCCTGAGTGCCATAGGAATGGGCCTGCATTAGTATATCTGCTGTGCTCTGTCACTGTTTATGAGAATTTCCTGAAAACTGAGACCTCATCATAAACACAGAGTTGAATTTCTGAGAAAAACAGCCAGGGCTCTTGTTCGATTAAGCTCCCAATGTTAGATTGCAGCGACATTCTTATTCATGTCATGAGTTGAGATAACATTTCTCTGTATCATGTGTTTAAGCTATGGAACAACATGGGTCAAACTTATCTAACACAGGGCCAGTGTTGTGGTACAGAGGTTTAAGCAGCTGTCTACAGCTCCAGCATCCCATATGGGTGGTAGTTCAAGCCCCAGCTGCTCCACCTCTGATCCAGCTCCCTGCTAATGTGCCTGAGAAAGCAGCAGAAAATGACCCAAGTGCTTGGGCCCCTGTACCTAAGTGGGAGACCCAGAAGATGCTCCTGACTCCGGCTTCAGCCTGGCCCAGTACTGGCCATTGCAGCCATTTGGGTAGTGAACTGCTGGTGGAATATCTCTCCATCTCTCTTTTTCTCTATAATTCTGACTTTCAAATCGATCAGTAAATAAATCTTTAAAAAAATTTTGTCTAATACCTACATCATAACTTCTGGGTGGTTATTAGCTTATCTAGAGGGATTAAAATGATATATTAATTATGTATAATCTATTTTAAAATGAACATATAAAAAAAGGAAATTTGCTTGCTTCCAAGTTCACACAGCTAGGAAACAAGCAAGTCAACAGATCAAATGGGACTGTCCAATCTGGAGCCTGCTTGCCTGAATACTGTATCTAATGAAATCCCACTTGTACGCATTGAAACCGCACCTGTGAAGAACCAAATGGTAAGCCCCAAAGCAGAAGTGTCCTTATAGCTAACTATTATTTCAAATCAGGACAATCTTTAAAAAAAAAAAAGAGGAAGTAATTCTTCCAAATTCATTTTATAAGGCCAGCATTTTCTTAAAAACAAAATTACGCCAGGATACAACGACAAAAAGGTGGATAGCAATGTCCTTGATGGATATATTCAGAAGTCCTCAATAAAGCGGTAGCAAAACAAATCCAACAAAACAATAAAAGTATCCTTTACTATGATCAAGTAGGATTTATCCCAGGGATGCAACTCAATAAACTATATATACTGTATTAACACAATGAAGAGCAAAAATTATATGATAATCCTAATACTTGCAAAAAAATGAGATGAAATACAACACTGCTTCATGAAAACATTCTAGTTACAAAGGGAACGTACCTCAAAATAATGAATGTTGCAGAAAACAAGGAATACCTAGTAACACTATAAAGGGAGAAAAGTTGAAGGCTTTTTCTATAAGACTTATAACAAGACAAAGATAACAAAAATCATCACTTTTGTTCAACAAGGTATCCAAAGACATATGAACAAAATGCTGAACATCTCTAATCATCAGCGAAGAGAAAATCAAATCCACAAAGTACCATCCCATTCACTTAGATTAACTATTATAAGAAAGTTATATATAACTATTATAAAAATGTTATTTTTTATAACAATATTGCTGAGACAATGTGGAGAAAAGGGAATCCTTGCATCCTGTTTGTGGGAATGTCAGTGAATACGCCATTGTGGAAAGTAGTATGGCAGTTCCTCAAAAGTGGAACTACCATATGAGCCACCAGTCCTCCTACTGGGTATGTATCCGAGGGAAAAATCTGATCTGTCTGTCAGAGAGACACCTGCACTCTCATGTTTATTGCATTACTCTTCACAATAGCTAAGAAATGGAAACAGTAAGCATTCATCCACTGACAATGGATAAAGACACACAGACACAATGAAATAACATGCAGCTGTAAAGGATAGAATTTTGTAATTTACAGGAAAATGGATTGAACATGAGGTCATTATGTTAGTGAAATAAGCCAAACGCAGAAAGACAAGTGTCACATGAACTCACTCATATGTGGAGTCCAAAAACACAGGTGATCTCCTAGAAGTTAAAGGTATAATGGTGGTTATCAGACTGCAGATGGAATAGCAGGTGGGAAGAATGAGGAAATTAACAGGTACTAAGTTATAGCTAGACAGAAGTAACAAGTTCTAAGGATCTATTGCACAGTAAGGAGCAATAGATAGTATTGATATACCAAATATTTCCGTATATGAAAAATTAACTTGAGCCAGTGTTGTGGCATAGTAGATAAAGCTGCCACCTGCTGCACTGGCAACCAATATGGTTGCCGGTTTGTGTCACAGCTGCTCCACTCCTGATCCAATTCCCTGCTAATGGCCTGTGAAAGCACTGAAAGTTGACCTAAGTGTTTGGGATCTACTACCCACGTAGGAGACCTGGATAAAGCTCCTGGTTCCTGGCTTCTGCCTGATTTCACCCCTGGAGAGTTAATCAGCAGAGGGAAGACCCCTCTCTCTGTCTTTCCCCCTCTATCTGTAACTTTAATTTACAAATAAATAACTATAACTTTAAAAAAAAATAACTGGACGAAAGGATCCAAAGTCTTTTCACCATAAAGAAATGTTACATTTGTTCACTATTTTAAAATATTTATTCTAATCAAATCAATGTTTATTATTTATATTATTTTTCATTTAGAATGAAAATATAATATCAATATATAATCATACTTTTAGACTTTTACAAAATGTTTTTAAGCTTTTATAGTTTCAAACTGACATAGAATAGAAAAAATATATTAACAATAAATTTTAAATTTTTGAGGAGATGAATGTTTATTCTGATTGGACATTAAACAAGGCATACACATTTCCAAGCATCACACATGGTACCCTACAAATACAAAGAATTTTATATGACTGACAATTTTTTTTAAGTGAGGGCTGGTTGTGACTTTTGAGTATTAACAAGGACTCTGTGTATGATTTATCAATCATAGGAAGTTTATTTTCCTTTGAATACTGGAGGATTTCTGAGAGAGGGAAAATGTGGGGTCTGTTAAGTACTGGAGTTCAGTCTAGAAGTCAAGTCAGCCAAAATCTCTATCAAATGAGATTATTATTTTCTATACATCAGCAGCACAAAGACAAGGCAAGGCAGCATGGGAAGGATTACATAAAGTAACCATTTTATTTTTCCCCAACTTTTATTTAATAAATATAAATTTCCAAAGTACAACTTTTGGATTATAGTGGCTTTTCCCCTCATAACCTCCCTCCCACCTACAACCATCCCATCTCCCACTCCTTCTGCCATTCGATTCTTCATCAAGATTCATTTTCAATTATCTTTATATACAGAAGATCAAGTTAGTATATACTAAGTAAAGATATCAACAGACCGTACCCACACAGACACACAAAGTATAGAGTACTTTTTGAATAGTAGTTTTACCGTTAATTCACATAGTACAACACATTAAGGACAGAGAGCCTACATGGGGAGTAGGTGCACAGTGACTCCTGTTGTTGATTTAACAATTGACACACTTATTTATGGCGTCAGTAATCACCCAAGGCTCTTGTCATGAGCTGCCAAGGCTATGGAAACCTCTTGAGTTCACAAACTATGACCTTATTTAGACAAGGCCATATTCAAAGTGGAAGTTCTCTCCTCCCTTCAGAGGAAGGTACCTCCTTCTTTGATGGCCCGTTCTTTCCACTGGGATCTCACTCAGAGATCTTTCATTTAGGTCATTTTTTTTTGCCACAGTGTCTTGGCTTTCCAAAAACAACCATTTTAAAATCTAGAGTTGTTATAACAAAATATTTATTAAACTATTTTATTATATCTATTTTGAAATACACCTGAAAAGATTTGGCTAGTGTACTCAGCTTTTATGATATGATGATGAATTATATTTCCTCCACTACTCTATTCCCAAAAATTGGGACTTCTATTTCATTCTACTATGGGCTATTTTGGGGTATATTTCAAACAAATCTGAGTTTGATAAATTATTTAGTGCAGGTTGGATAACCCAACCTAGAACCATTGCACATAAAGCAACTTTAAGTAAATTGTATTTTTGATAAATGAGTTCTGCCTGAATGATTTATCAAGTTATTGTGGAATTGCCCTACAATTGCGTGGTATAGAGACTGTTTTGCATTTGAAGCTTCTATTGCAGGCTGAGAAAATGTAGGTGGAAGTATAAGTTATTTCCAATTAGAGATTAGGAAATAACTAGCTTTATGTAACTTGACAACATATGGCTAAAACAATAGAAAATAAAGTAGAAGCAATAAAGATACATAATTTTACTTAACTTTGAATTTATGTAAATGATCCAGGCCTGCTGAATAATGGAAAAGATTATAATTACTAATCTGATTTAACACTAAATTAAGTCGTAGCTTTTTATATCATAAATTTTTTTCCAAAGTTCCACTGTCTCCTTATGCTTACCTGCTGAACATTAAGTAATATAAAGATTGTCCATGCAATCTAAATGGGTAGAACATGCACTTGTTAAGAAGCATAATGTCAGGGGTCAGCGTAGTGGGGTAGTAGGTTAAGCTTCCAACTACAGTGCTAGCATTTCATATGGACACTGGTTTGAGTCCCCACTGCTCCATTTCCAATCCAGCTCCTTGTAATGGCCTGGGAAAGCAGTGGAAGATGGCCCAAGTGCTTGGGCCCCTGCACCCATGTGGGAGATCCGGAAGAGATTGTCCTAGCTCCTGCTGTTGTGGTCATTTGGGGAGTGAACTAGCAGATGGAACACCTCTCCCCAGCTCCTTTCTCTGTCTATAACTCTGCCTCTCAAATAAATAAATACATCTTTAAAAAACAAAACAAGCATATAATCCAGACCCCAAAGATCAGCCTTATTAACAAGAAACCACAGTGGTTTGATCTTTATGACAGGTGAAATCATGCTACTATTTATATCAACTAAGATCATAACAGAATTTCATCAATATAGATTGTGATATAAAATTTAGTTAAGCTAAAGAAGAGATAGGCACAGCCCTGTTCAGGTAGCACATCCGGCCGGCACCACGGTTCAATAGGCTAATCCTCTGCCTCTGGCACAGGCACACAGGGTTCTAGTCCCAGTCGGGGTGCCGGATTCTGTCCCTGTTGCCCCTCTTCCAGGCCAGCTCTCTGCTATGGCCCGGGAAGGCAGTGGAGGATGGCCCAAGTGCTTGGGCCCTGCACCCCATGGGAGACCAGGAGAAGCACCTGGCTCCTGGCTTCGGATCAGTGTGATGCGCCAGCCATGGTGGCCATTGGAGGTTTAACCAACAGCAAAAAGGAAGACCTTTCTCTCTATCTCTCTCTCTCTCACTATCCACTCTGCCTGTCAAAAAAAAAAAAAAACAAAGGTAGCACATCCTGAATTTGTAGTCCTCAATACATCAATTTCAAGTTCTAGGACACACAGTCATCTAATAATTTAATCAAATGCGTTTGGGAAATATCTATATCTGATACTACACTAGCCATGTGGGCTGTAGTGATAAATAACACAGGACTATTTCATGCACATGCTGAGTACTAATCTAATGGGTAGAATACTAATCTAATGGGTAGAACTGGCATTAAAGCAACAAAGGTACATAATATTAATTAATAAATATTGTTATTCCAAAAATAAAGATAACTGAAAATTGTATGTCCCAATAGAAGTGCACAAGATCATATATAACTCATTTATTACTCAAAGATTTGTGAATCTGAAGGTCTCTGACATGAAACATCAGTTTAAAGAAAATGTGGAGGAGGGAGACATGTCAACACTATGGAGATGCCTCTGGCAAAATTCAGGCTGCAGAAGAACATACAGGGAAAAAGAACTAGAATTCACTGAAAGAAACAATGATAGAAAACGGTATATGGAATCAATATATGGAATCAATAAATGAAGTCTCCTAAGTAATAATAATTGCAATAAAGGGACTCCAAATCAAATATGTAGCATTTCTATGAACAAAGAATATTAAGCAAAATTAAAGATCATTGGTCACTGGGTAGAATATCTTCACATTACTCTTGGAGGAGGGTTTATATATCTGGTGTTACTAAGGTACAGAATATGGTTTATTTAGAACTTAAAATGACTTTTTTATAGAGACCTATAAGTTAGAGATACACATTGACATGTTTATAAGCGAACTATGACATCTGGTTATTTTCAAAATAGCCTGGGGTTCAAGATTGCTTGTGATTATGACTGAAATAATATTGACACGTTGTCAATCATCGATGGTGAGAGTTGGCTGCATGTAGATTCATTATGTTAATTTATTTTGAAACTTAGAAGCTTCATTTCACTAAGGATAGAATATGAAAGGAAGAAATTATAAGGAAATACTGCATATATGGTAACTTAAAAACCCCATTAAGGATTTTGGATAAATGTAAAGCAAATATGAATTTATGAAAGTATTTTAATTAGAGAAGTAACAAAATTTTATTTAGTTTTATGAAAAAAACATTCAATCTCTTTCCTATGAGTTAAATGGAGATAAGAAAGAATGTAAAGACTACTGCAGTCTGCCAGCGTTGCTGCTCACTAGGCTAATCCTCCACCTTGCGGCGCCGGCACACCGGGTTCTAGTCCCGGTTGGGGCGCCGGATTCTGTCCCGGTTGCCCCTCTTCCAGGCTAGCTCTCTGCTGTGGCCCGGGAGTGCAGTGGAGGATAGCCCAAGTGCTTGAGCCCTGCATCCCATGGGAGACCAGGATAAGCACCTGGCTCCTGCCTTTGGATCAGTGCGGTGCGCCAGAGGGTGAACCAACGGCAAAGGAAGACCTCTCTCACTGTCCACTCTGCCTGTCAAAAAAAAAAAAAAAAAGAATGCTGCAGTGATCCAGATGACTTATGATAACAGGAACAGCGAAACAGGTAGAGTAAAATGAATAGACTCAGTAGATACTTAGATGATAACCACTAATTAGCAGGGAACTAGATTTCTGGGATTGTGCAGAAACAGATGGCTTGGAGAGCTCTTATAACTGAGTGTTAGTGTCACTCAGCAGGATATGGAAAAGGATATGCTGAGGAGTAATGCCCATGAGGTCAGTTCTGGACTTAGAAAATCTGAAGTGATTTTGTAACATCCAAGATAAAAGGCTAAGTAAACAGGTTTATAAAATGATGTAAACTCCAGAAGAGGTATCTTTGTTGCAAATATAAATTTAAACATCTGAAAACAGATGAGCTAACACAGAAAAATAACGAATACACAAAGGGCTTTGGTTTAAGTCTTCAGAAATATCACTCCTTAAGGCCCATGTTGATGATTTTGCTTTTTGAAAATTATAGCAAGTCACTGAAGTCATTGTACATGCATTGCGAAGTAAGTATAAGCTGCTTAACTTACTTAAATCACAATACTTTTTTAAAAATTAGAGAATGATTGAAGAAAAGTAGAATAAATGAGTTAGATTTAGATTTTCGTAGAGACACTTTTCAAAGACAGCTGAATGTTGCCTGCTAATTTCTTCCCTGAAGACATTTGCTGATCTTGTTCATTATTTTTTTAAATTTTTTTTTTGACAGGCAGAGTGGACAGTGAGAGAGAGACAGAGAGAAAGGTCTTCCTTTTGCCGTTGGTTCACACTCCAATGGCCACCGCGGTAGTGCGCTGCGGCCAGCGCACCACGCTGATCCGATGGCAGGAGCCAGGGGCTTATCCTGGTCTCCCATGGGGTGTAGGGCCCAAGCACTTGGGCCATCCTCCACTGCACTCCCTGGCCACAGCAGAGAGCTGGCCTGGAAGAGGGGCAACCGGGACAGGATCAGTGCCCCGACCGGGACTAGAACCCGGTGTGCCGGCGCCACAAGGCGGAGGATTAGCTTAGTGAGCCGCGGCGCCGGACGATCTTGTTCATTATTGAAGATCAACTCTGACCCAAACAGACATAGCATGTTGGGTAAATGAAAGATCACCAACTCATTGGTTGTCATGTGCACCTTAGGTGATAATGTAAACTCTTGAGAAACCTGAATGGGTAACTAGTTTTGTCACTGGTGTATCCCAGGTCTGTGCATGGAATACCATAGGGCAACATTAAAAGCATAATGAAATCTGTAATCTAGTCTGATTTTATAGGCAAGTTCTCACTATGAAGAGAGTGCCTATCTGAAACAAGTCTCTGAGATGGCCATTGACACATTCCTTCACCGAGCACAGACTTGGGTTATGGAAAAAAAAACAAAAGGAACTTGGAAAGTAATGACTAGGTATTCCCGAGAGCAACAGGCAAATGAGTCTTTTAAAGTTGTTCAAACCTATGGCACTGATGTTGGTACCACGGTAGTAAAATTCAAGTTGTTATACAGTGCTTTTGTGGGAAAGAAAAAGTAGGTGAGCATGTATTCATACAGGCAACACCTCAACCGTAGTCCAGAAATGTGGCCAAATCTCTTGTACCTTCACTCCTTAAATATGTACATTAGAAAACTTAAGAGGGGTTTGCTAACTGGCATACATGTCCTCAGGTGAGTCCTGTAATCCTAGCCTGAGCTCGTACTGCAGCTCAGATCTCCCGGGCCACAGCAGAGAGCTGGACTGGAAGAGGAGCAGCCAGGACTAGAACCCGGTGCCCATGTGGGATGTCGGTGCTACAGGCGGAGGATTAACCAAGTGAGCCATGGCACTGGCCCCTGCACAGAAGACTTTATCCCTTTTAGAAATTAAATTCATAACTGAAAAACTCAACAACAATGAAACCAAAAACTAGCCAAGATTTATTCATAGAGTTCTATCAATATTTAAAAAGGAAGTACCTATGTAATTTATACTTGCTCACTCTAGATTAGAGAAAAAACACTTTCCCTGTTGATCTTTTGAAGCCAATATACTATTGATTTCAAAATCTTGAAAATATTATGAGAATGAAAATTATTTCCCATCTTTCACAAAAATATACTTGCAAAATGCTCAATTCAATAATAGTAATCAATAACAGTAAATCATACAGCATCATAATCAAGTTGTTTTTATTCCAGCTATTCAAGATTGTTTTTCCATTGAAAAATCAATTTAAGTTACAATATTACCAAAATTAAGGATAAACGATTTAATTATCATAACAAATGCCTAAAATTACTTAGAGAAATTCACTCATATGTATTCACTTGATACACAGTGATTACAAGGAACTTTCTTCATATGATAAAAGTACGAAAACTCTATGGTAAAACTCCCAGTCAATGGTAAAATGTTGAGGACTTATGATAGTGAAAACAATACACAGACATAAAAGGTATAGACATTTAGAAGAGGTCATTTTTGTTCCCCACTGTCTTGAACACTTGCTTGGCACATGGCACATTTTCAATAGTTAATTAATGTTCACGATTTACTTGTTTAGGTCTAGGGATGGCAGCTAAGACTATATTGAAAGAACATTTTTTTTTTTTTTTGACAGGCAGAGTGGATAGTGAGAGAGAGAGACAGAGAGAAAGGTCTTCCTTTTTGCCACTGGTTCACCCTCCAATGGCCGCTGCGGCCAGCGCATCGCGCTGATCCGAAGCCAGGAGCCAGGCGCTTCTCCTGGTCTCCCATGCGGGTGCAGGGCCCAAGGACTTGGGCCATCCTCCACTGCCTTCCTGGGCCATAGCAGAGAGCTGGCCTGGAAGAGGGGCAACCAGGACAGAATCCGGCGCCCCAACCGGGACTAGAACCCGGTGTGCCTGCGCCGCAAGGCGGAGGATTAGCCTGTTGAGCCATGGCGCCGGCCAAAAGAACATTTTTTTTCCACTAAACATCAAATGGAAACTTAGGAGCCACATAAGTTTCTTAGAAGTTTAATTCTTACATAAATTAAACCCAAAGTATAATATAAAGAATGAAGAGAAACTCAGGGATGGGAGAGTTACTAAAAAATGTAGACTTTTCCTATTTCATTGCAAGTGTAGCTGCCACACATTTTTAAAACGTATTTTTTCCAGAAAGGAATTCTCCAAAGATGTTAGGTAATAATTTTACAGCAGCCAAAAAGGAGAAACAGAATTATCTCTATAGTAACTGCTATTAAAGTATCCAGCATAACATTACTAACAAGAGACATGTAATGGGGTGGATGTATAGCATAGTGATTAAATGCCCATGTCCCACTTTGTAGTGTGTGGGCTCAACTCCTACCTCCAGTCCCATCCCAGCTTCAGGCTCATTCATATGATGGCTCAAATAGTTGATACCTGCTCCCCATGTGGGTGACCTAGATTGGATTCCTGGCTCCCAGCTTCAGTTTGGCTGAGCCTTGGCAGGTACAGTTATTTGTGGGGTGAACCACCAGATGGGAGATCTTTCTGTGTCTCTCTCTGTCTCTTTGTCTCTCTGCCATTCAAATAAATAGATAATTTTTAAAGACATGTATCAGACAGAGAATATGACTTTACCTAAAATTTACTTCGCAAAGACAAAGATCTACCACTTGTCACGTGTAATATATAAAAGTATGGAGTAAAGTTTAAGTGATAACTGCCTAGCACTAAAGAGAAAATAACTCTTTGTGACTTCTAATTACTCCAGTCTTCTTTGGGGGAAGATCTCATACAACTGCATTTTTAAATCATGATATACATGATTCAAAGCACATTTATGAGAGCCAGATGGCATTTTCCAGCCTTTAATTTTAAGGAAATATTTTTATTGCTAAAATTGTTGTTGCCGCTGTCTTTCACATTAATTTGGCCATTAAATACAAGACATTTTGATTTTCATTTTCCCATCTGCCCAAAAGTGGGAACATTAGCAGCCTCTACTTCTGCTTTTCCCTTCAAGAGAAATAATTTCGCAAGGGAAATTATGAAAATGAGTAGTCAAATGCTGGGCTGGATGTAATTATCCATCCCTCATGGCCTAGTGTGTAACCTGTGCCCACCAGATGCAGACTTAAGAATCTTGGCACTGTGGTGTCTGGGAGTTGCCATAGCATCAACTGGCTTACCTCCCACACCACTTGTTTTCTCTGCTTCCATTCCCGCTTCCCCAATGCATTCTCCACTCAAAGCCAGAGTGAGATTTAAAAACAAATTGGTTTTGTTATTAATAGGCAAAAACTGAAAAACAGACCGTAGGTGTCCGTCAACAGGTAAAGGCTTACAACTGAGGTACACATGCTGTATGCTTATAAAATGAAATCAGTCTTGGCAATGGATGAACTGGGGACTGGAGCACAAATGAATGAAGGAATTGCACATTATTGAGTATGAGAAGAATCCAGGACAGTTAAAGTATCTTGATGTGACATCTTGGCCCATGCCAGCACTCACTTTTAAACAGTATCAAACACTCACTCAGAAACTGTCAGCAAATAAACTCATCAAAAACAACAAAAATGTCATTGTGAAGCATGCTGATATAAGTTTTATTACTGATGATACTATGATACCTCTGCTGATTCTCTGTGAAGCCTTCATACAATCCATTCTTGAGGTCACTTGAACCTACATTTCCTGATACAATGACTTTCTTCTACATTCCATTTTTCTGCATATTTCAAACTAGCTCCTCCTCAAATTTTGAGGGTTATCTCCTAGAAAAGCCTAGTATTCTACATAAACATATATTGCTAAGATGTTCATGATACCCAATTTCAGCAACACTTTTTGGATTCATATTTTACTGAGAAGCCCTGATTATGTCCCAGTACTTTTGCTGCTATTTTTCTGGTTCAATGACTCAAGCTCCTACTATTCTCATTCTCCAGCTTTAGCATGAAGACAGCTACTTGAGTAAAAGTTATCCATTTGAAATGTGTTTGCTCTGGAATTTATATTGTTCCTACAAATTAACTGTTGTCCGCTTTTTTGTAATTTGTGTGTGTGTGTGAATCACATGCTCTCCATTTACCTTCAGGGTGAACAGAGGATAGAAAAAGACTGATAGAACTATGTTCCTCAGAATACCCACTGATCTGACTCTCTTCAACAGTGCTTGGACACACAAGACCCAGAGACTCTGTTGCCCAGCCTCCCACTGTCCTCCAATCTCCTCTGCAATAGGACCTCCAGGAATACCAGTTCAATCATCTACTGCTTTCTGAACCAGCCAACACTGATTTTTATGGTGAGCCTCTTGTTGCCAACCAACATAATCTACCAGATTCATCAGAACAGCTCCACCAAGGTGGAGGCTGCCATCAACAGCCTGGTAAATTTGCATCCATGAACTCCTAACTCCTATTCCTACCTCTCTCTTGGCTTCTGCTTCCTCTAGGATGACCACACTGTGTCTTAGTCTATTTGGCTAAGGAGAAGCATAGGGCGCAATCTCTTGAAGTCACAAACCAACATGGCAGATGCTACCTTTTCCAGGACATACAAGATCCATCTCGAGACAAATGGAATTAAACACTATAAGCTATGAAAGCTTCCACAGCCCTGGAGAAGAATCTGAATCTGCACGCCATGGGTTTGGCCCACGTGGACTCCATGTTTGTGACGTCCTGCAAAATCGCTTTCTGTGTAAGGAGTTAAACATGGAGAAGATGGGTGAGAACCTGAGCGATCTCCTCAGGCCGGATGTCCCCAGGCCATGCCAGGTAGGTATCCCATGAAAGGCTCCCCCTCAACACCAGTGGTAGCCCCCAGATCCCAGCAGCCCTGCAAGGCCCCTCTATGTCCTGGTATCAGGCCTTCTGCCTGAGTTTTCTCCAGCCACTAGGCAGCTTTTCAACAACCCCAGAATCTCTTTCCAAGCTTTAGAGGAAATTCTAACAAAACTTTTTGCAGGAAAAATAAATAAATAAATAAGCACGCTGATGAAGACTACACTAAACCATTCCCTCCCTCAACACAGCATTCTGCTCAGATATAGCATTACAGTCATTTGGGGGAATTGGCAGTGATTATTAAGAATTCCACCAAGTGATTACTTAGTACATAACAATAACCCCAAATCATTAGTCTAAAGAGCTAAGGGATACAAGAGACAGTTGGTTAACATAGTTTAACAACTAGATGTGCCTGACTTAAATCAATCCATTGCAAAATCTGGAAACGTGCTGTTGCCACCACATCTAAACCCAATCAGCCCCAAAGATGTGCCGACCAAACTTCTGAAAAGTCAGAAACTGTTATCTGCTCCCTCCTCTCCCTTCCACTCACTAGTTCAGGCTCTCTTCACCCTTTTCCCTTGTTGTTACAATACCCAGCAGTTCTCAGTTTCTTTTACTCCTCAAACCTATTCTTCATCTTGCCCCCAACCATCCCTCTATCACAAAATATGATTAAATTGTGTAACCACATAAAAAGGATTCAGAGTTCCCCATTGACAGTTGCAAATATTTTTAATGGAAGACTTTTATTTGAGCTAAGGAGTGAGCAGACTTATTAATATTTTTACATGGTTTATTATTTTATCCTAATCCTGTAGGAAAAAAGTACACCATACTGGGAAAGGGTTCTAGAGTCCAAATTTTTAAAAGACTTTATTTACTTATTTATTTCAAAGGTAGAGTTACAGAGAGAGGGAGAGACAGAGAGAAAGGTCTGTCATCTGCTGGATTACTCACCAAATGGCTGCAATGGCTGGAGCTGGGCTGATCCAAAGCCAGGAGTCAGGAGTTTCTTCCAGGTCTCCCATGCTACTGCAGGGATCAAGCACTTTGGCCATCTCCTACTACTTTCCCAGTCCATAAGCAGAAGGCTGGATCAGAAAACGAGCAACCAGGACAAGAGCTGGTGCCAGAGGCAGAAGCTTAGCCTACTATACCATAGTGCTGGCCCCCCTGGAGTCCAACTTTTAAAAGCATATAAGTGTGTCTTAACAGCTGCATTAGCATTTTTGATCCTATGACGACTTGCTTTCATCAAACCTCACCATGTAGTTCTTTGACCTCCACATATGAGGCCATATGATCCATTTGGTTAACATCTACTGTGTTCAAATCAGCTCAGTTAACTTATTTGTTATTTGAGTAAACTTGACTAAGTCGCCATACCTTCTTGAAACTGTTTCTTCATATATTAAACAAACATACTAATAGCATCCTGCTCAGAAAGATACTGTAATGATTAAGTCAGTTAATGTATATAGACATCCATACAACTACACCTTCCCTGGATTAGCCATTTTATCAGCTTTGAATATCAGCAGCAACAGTAGCAACAGTAGCAGGATTTGCAGAAGCATTAACCTTGCTCTGTGTAGAAAGCCTTTTGGATTAGACATCCTGAAAAGCCTTCAATCCTAGAAGCTTCTTTACCCTTAAATTTCAAGGCATTATGGTTTTCTTGGGTCTTTAAATGTTCTTTCTCACCAGGTTTATCCCTGCCAAAAATATCTTCTCCCTTGCGCTGTATTCTGGGTCCTTCTATTTATCATGCTTTTATTTCCTGACCTGCACCTTGGAGATAATCATTTCATTGTCCTGCCAAATATGCCCAGATTAGAGCATATTTTAATGCTTTTAAGAGTTAAACTCTTCAGGATTCTACCTATTATCCATACTCTAAAAGTAATGAGTATGTTGCCAGCTTCCAGAAGCATCTGCCAACCTACAACTGTGATCAGCACTCACAACAGCAATGTGGCTGTGATGCTCAGAACTTTTTCAAGAGCTTCCATTGCGGGCAGAAAAAACACAGCTGCTGAGCTCAAGCCAGAGAGAGGAGAATTTTAAGAAGCTGTTAAGACCTCAGGAAGTGCCTTTATGTGTCTCAGTTTGGTGAACTTACTTGCTGTTCTGTGTGAGGTGGAAAAGTAACCGCAAGTGAGCCCTTGCGAATGTTTCCAAGTTAAGTCCTCCCCTAAAATCTTTTAATAGTCAGCAAAGAATCCTGTTTTCTGGAGCCAGCTTAGCTTTGTAAGGAATTTTTGCACCCACAAGGACCCTGTCTTCACCAGGATCTCGATATAGGTACCTTCCTAGAAAAATAATTGTTCCTTGGATTGACAAAGCTAGCATTTTGTCCACTTCACCTCCTTCACGGCACTCCTTTCCTTGCTCCTCATTACGTTAGGTCAGGGAAAAACAGAGCCTCATTTCCCATAGAGAAAAAGATTCTTCTCAGAATCTGACCCCAGAAGGCAAGACAGTGTCTCCCAGTGGGATTGCTCAGTGACCTAGCCTAGGAAACAGTTCACCTGTACTTCTACTATTTCCTCATATACATTACAATGCAACTCTGTGAAGAGGAAGGAGATAAGTCCAAACTATTCTAAATTTCACAGATAACACTTCAGATTAGGGAGTATAAATCAGTTTAATTACATTAATTCAAGATTTATATTTATCTGGAACCGGCATTATGGTGTCAGAGATAAAGCAGCTGCCTAAGAAGCTAGCATCCCAAAGGAGCACCAGTACATGTCCTGGGTGCATCAGTTCCAATCCAGCTTCCTGCTAATGGCCTGGGAAAAGCAGTGGAAGATGGCCCAAGATTTTGGACCCTACCACCCATGTGGGTGACCTGGATGATGCCCTGGCTCCTGGCTTTGGCCTGGCCCAGCCCAGGCCATTGCAGCCAATTGGGGAGTGAACCAGCAGATGGAAGATCTCTCTCACTCTCTGTCTCTCCCTTTCTCTCTCTGTAACTCTGCCTTTCAAAGAAATAAATGGGTCTTTAAAAAAATAAATAAAATTTATATTTATTCATTCTTTTCAAAATATATATAATATGCATTCTTCTCTAATAAATGCTTTTAATTTCAGCTGCAATTGAGCAAAGATTTAAAAATCATTATTAAGATCAGTTTCCAGGATGACCCAGATGAGGAGGAATTGGGTTTGAGATGATATTCCTTTGCTTCTCGAAGCTCCATGCTGGGCAGATAATCAAACCTCCTTCAATGCTTGGGTCTTGAAAGAGAGGTACTAACAGAACTTGAAGCCAATCAAGGATATCAGACGTGGCAGGCTAATGTATAAATAAAGTATTAGAGTATGAGGTATCTGGCCATGTGTTGCTGATGTAGCCTGAGCAAGCCAGGGCAGGATGGATGAAACATTTTCCAGTGCTGGGTTCTGCACTCCACTTCAGAAGATGGATTACAGAGACTAGGACTGAGCTGTGGTGCTAATCATTTAAAATTAGTCATTTGCTCCTTCACTGTCCAATGGTGAACATGAAATAGTGGAAGATTTATAGGCAGAATCCAGGGCGTTTGCGGTTGCTATTATTGTTCTGGTATAAAAGCCTGAGTAAAGGGAAGGAAACAAAATGCAATGCCAGAGACCTTAAAGACCCAAAGAATCACAGAGCCAGAAAATCTCACTTGAATGAATACTAACTCACTTTAATAAGTATTGAATTTCCTGTATGTTGCTGAGGATATTAAGATACTCAGAAATCTATCTTTAAAAAGTATAAAATATACATGTGAGGATAAGATTAAACTTTGAAACAACCAGGATTCAGAAAAGGTGTGAAAAGTCTTTGAAGGATGAAATACTAAAAATTGCCGGAGAGAGTTAAATGTCCAAATCTTACTAAGCCACATAGCTAAAGTCATCACAAGTAAATCCTATGCATATGAAAATGCCTAGTTTTTCATGAAAGGCTCATGTTAAAATAACAGGTAGTTATTTTATATTACATAGTTATATAAATTAATATATTATTTATGATTAATTATTATGTTAATTCCAACTTCCAGCATCAATATGGTCTAATTCACCTGCTGAAGAAGCCCCCCCCCCCCCCGGAAAAGTAGTAGAGAATGTACTATTTGTTCTCTAGCCGGGATAAGCATGGGCTGTGCTTGATGCTACATCACTGTGTTAAGCCTGAGCATGCTCAGAAACTCTTTCCAACTACAAAGCGTCCTATGCTGTCCCTGGGCTACAGATTCACCTGCTTAAAACACTCACCTGGAATACTCTCATTTCACACTATCTACGCACATCTTTCTCACCCTTCATTGTCTACTTCAAATTATCCTTCCTCCAAGCAACTTTCTCCAATGTTAGATCCCTTCATCATTCATTCACATTTCCTGTTTTATTTGCCTCTGCATACTGAACCACATTTGTTAGAAAAGAAGGGCCATGTGTGGAAGGTGCATTGAAGTATTCACAAATCTTCTACTTACTGAACACATGTAGAAACTGCACCCTAGCCCTTTGTCACTAAGTTAGGCAATATGATTAGTTTTAATTAGTGGAATATGGGTAGAAATGAGAATGTACTACTTTGAAATTTGGCTTGCAAAACTTCTCCCATTTGGGGGCCAGTGTTGTGGCATAGTGGGTAAAGCTACCACCTGCAATGGCAGCATGCCACATGGGTGCCAGTTCGGGTCCTACCTGTTCTATTTCTGATCCAGTTTCATAATATTGACCTTGAAAAAACAGCAGAAGGTGGCCCAAGTTTTGGGGCTTCTGCCACCCTTGAGGGCAATCCAGATGAAGCTTCGGGTTCCTGGTTTTGCCCTGGCCATCACAGCCATCCGTGGAGTGACCTATTGGATGAATCTCTCTGTCTCTCCCTATCTCTGTGTAACCCTGCCTTTCAAATAAATAAATAAATAAGTCTTTAAAAAATTCTGCATGCCTTATTGTCCTAATGCCCTTTAATGATAGCAATGGAAGCTCTGTGACAAGGATGGCAGTGACTCGAGACAGAGCAGCCTGAATTATTTAATCATTGAATAGGAAGATTGTCAGAAGAAACATCCAACCAGCAATTTCCACATGGGATTTAAATGAGTTAAAATTGAACCCCTGTTGTGTAATGGTACTGAACTTTGCTATATTTTTTGGCAAACTATCATTAATTACCCTTCATGGTTAGATATCACAAGGCCTATGTTATACAGATCTTATACTAGACATTTTGGAGGTTGAAGGAAGAATTTCCAGCAGCAAATAAAATAGTCATAAGAAATATAAAAGTCATGGAACTTAAAATGGCCTAAGATATTAGTTATGCTGCGACACTAGATAACAAATAGATGTGCCAGAGGGGATTCAAATCATTTCAACAAACACTGTGTAGAAATTTAATGGCATAATGTTACAGATATATTTCTAGACTACAGTTTAGAAGATTAGTAACAAAAATTATGGAGAGGACATAATAGCACTCTATAAACCCATATGTCAGGAAACTTAGGCTTATCCTTTTTTTTTCACTCCACCTCTTAGAAACAAGCCAGTTATTAGGAGTCACAGGAGATAGATTTTGGCTTGATGTAAGTATTTTTTGTTACTTGAAATTATCTAGGTGAAAGATAACAACACTGTTCCAGGAGATACCAAGTTTTCCATATTTGAAAGCGTCGAGTAAAAAAGTTCAATATCAAATTAACAGGGGTATTTTAGAGATATTTAAAGTTGGACTAAACACTACTATTACTACCACTGCTACTACTACTGATAGAATTTTGGGAACTGTTACTGGGAAGGGTAACAGTACCCAATATGGCTTTGTAGAGAAAAGGACATAAAATTCTGCCAGCACTACTATATTCAACTGGTGCTGCCAAAACCAGCCTTACCCTTGCTTTACAGACCCTGTGAGAAATTACATAACTTATTCATGGTAATGACAGAAACTCCTGGATGGCGTGCAGCGTGCTTGGTACTAGATCATCTATGTTAAGCAGGAGCACCCCCAGAAAAATCTCACCTAGCCAGGTAGGAATAGGGAAAGACAAAAGGCATAATTCACCAGCAGAAACTCAGTTTTGCTTTACGTGCTATCAACTATTGTTTAGGATAATCTTATTTTAACTTCCATAATCGTGATGGTGAGTCTAGCTGTTCAATACACTTCTATAACACCTTTTCTTTTGGTTATGGAAGTAATTTGTGCATGATGCTTGAAACCTTCCCTTTCTCTGCAGCTCCTCATTATTAAGCCACTGCAAATCCACCCACCCAATGATCAGTATTCAGAATTAAGCACAATGCCTATTCCTTTCATTGCCACCTGGTTATTTTCTATTTTTCATCACTTCTAAATTTTGACAAAAGTGTATGTATTATACAATTATCTCTAAACTTCTTGTCTGAGGACTGACCTTTCTCTCTGTTAAAGGAAGATAATACCTTAAGACTGAGAGAGCACGGGTCCCCTTGATCTCTAACAAGAAGTATCTCATTTCAATTCTTGAGTTCTTTTCCTCCTTGGATATTTTATTGTTCCTGCTTATAAAGGATAGATTCATCTTCAAAAACTATGATGCTGCTCTGTTTCAATTTTTCCATTTCATCTGACTTTTTCTGGATGTGGCTTACTTTGAGGGAGCAATTCATTTTGCTCTTTGAGCTCAAGCCCACGAATGTCATATTTACAGAGTACAGGTTTATCTAAATATACCAGCCTATGATCTTTTAAAGACTCCCTGTTTCTTTCAGTTCTATCTAATCCTGGTTTGAATGAACTAAGGAACACAGAGGAAAAAAGGATGAAAGTTTTCCACTTTGACTATCAACTATAAATTACTAAGAAAAAGATAGTACTTGACACTATAAATCTCATAAAGTTCAAGGAATTGGGGGAGAAAAAAGCTAATTGGAATAGCAGCCAGGAGAACAATGAATTCATTGATTATTCTTGAGTTATATATACATTTATATTGCTTACTTCCTATATTCTTGCATTGTTAGTTTGTATCAGCCGCTTTTGTCTTTATGGAACTGAGGAAGATTAAGGAAAGATAATGCATATGAATTTCAGTATTTTTCACGATCCAAAAAAGGTATGAAAAAAGCAAGATGTCTTTCTTCATGTCATAATCAGTACAGTTCACAAATAAACATGAACAGAAATCCCAAAATTCCAGATTACATAGTTAAGTACTTTTCCCAATGGGAACATCAACATCTTTGTGATGTTTTTAACCTTAAAAGAGAGCATCATATTATAATTATTACAGTGAGTGAGAATATTTGTCATTTACTCTCTTTGTAGCTTTGGGAAACCACTCAGCATTTATGAACCTCAACTTTCACACCTATAAATTTAGAATAAAAATATAGTAGCCACTAAGATTCAGCAGGATTATATACACTTAGTGTACTTGTAATTAAAACTCAGAATTCATGTCTTTTGTAGGCAAGGTTGTTACTCAATGGAGTGATATGGATGTGTTGCTTAAGGAAATTGATCTGCCAACAAGGCCAAGATTAAAACAAAGAGAAAGAGATTGAAATGTGCAGAGAGTATCTATCTAGAGAAAGCTAAGTAGAGATGAAAGCACAACAGTAGATGTGACAGAAGATGGTGAAGGTGAAATCTACAGAAATTCACAATATGGAATATGAGGACCTCCAAATTTAAAGCTTTAGTGGGCCATTCTCAATATAAGATTTGATATTCAGTTGGAAATTCAAGTATGGATGTAACTTCATGATGATGTACAAAAAGGGGTGATGGTACAAATTAAATTGAGGAGGAAGATTAGTAGCAAAGAGCATGAGAGAGTGTCATTTAGCAAGATTCAGAAGAGCCCAGAGCAGGAAAGCCAATTAAAATTCAGACAGAGTGGCTTTTGTCTTTGAAAGGACCGTGAAATTTTCAGAAAACAAGTATTACTTAGATTCAAGATAAATCAAACCACAATCTGAATAAGGATTTTTGCAGAAATTGAGAAGTCGATACCAAAATGATTGTAGCAATACATTAATAATTCTGAGAGCACTTTCAGAAGAAAAGCGGGAAAAATAGGAGCAAATTTGAAGGATTTACACTATCTGACATCAAAATGCTTCTTAAGTTAAAATGATATCGATTGGGATAACAAATTGTTTTCACAAATAATGCTGACCAAGCTGAATTTTCACATTAAAAATAAATGAACCTTGACTGATTTGTTATACCATACAAAAATTTAATTTTGGGTAGATCATAGTTCTAAATATAGAGACTACAACCATAAACATTTTAGAAAAACACCATGGGAGACCTTTTTCAAGACTTAGAATAAAAAGTATCATCAGAAAAGCTACAGAAATGTTGCTATTTCATGAATTTATAACTCACAGTCTTTTAAGGCTATGGCCTCCTCTTCAAAGTTGCTAATCATTGCAGTTTCCTTATTCTGAACATTTTGACCCAAGATGAAGGGACCCCAGGAACTGAGTACTCTGAGTAAAAGAACCTCCTGACCAGAGAAGTCAGACTCCTGAATGTTACAGCACAGCATCACCCTGTGCATCACTACTGCCATACAAAGTATCTAGTCAGTACCTGGATTTCTGAAACCACACCTACTCACACACACACACACACACACACAAGTACCTTCAGTTAGACTCAGTGCTGTCAAACATGACTTGCTTACTATGTAGTTCTATTCAAATGCTGATATTAATATTTAAGAAAAAATATGATAGGATTTGTTAATTTGTTGACAGCCCCAGTATTATTCATATTTCAAGTCATGTCACCAGAAATTCATTGCTTCCACAGAATTTCTATACAAATGAAACATAGTAATATTATCTCCATGCACTATTTTGAAAATAACTTTTGATTTTCTTGTGATGATACAACTAATACTTATAAGTTTTAGAGGAAAACACAGAAAATGTGTATAAGAAGTATGCAGAAAATAATTTAAACAATTCTTAAATTTGTCATTTAATAAATGGTAAGATTGGGGTCCATAACTCTCCAGTCTTTGGGTTAAATTGTTAAAATACCTTGTATACCTTTCTAAACCTGGTTTCCTTCCCACACCAAACCACATAGCACATGGGAATATCTCTATTGCTTCTCTACATTATTAAAAATTAATCTAAAGTTTACATTTTTTGTTGACATATGGTTTTTGAACATCCACCTATCATAATTTCTTTATTCCTATTGTTGGTTATTTTAGGTTTATTTTTTTTCGTAAGGGAAACTCACTGAATTATGTTTCATTCCTAGCGGGAGAGAAACATAATGGGTGGTTAGATAAAAAAATAAAACTCCCAAAATTCCAAGTAAGTTGAATCTTTGGATTCCGTGTCATCTATCTTGATATGTAAGTTCATTAAACAAATATAACTATTTATATGCAGTTGTTATGAATATGTGAATTTCTCCTGAAAATAATTGGGTCACAGACCTAGTTACTCTGATGTCACTTCTGGATTGGAATAGTTAGGAATAGGCCATCATTATAAAATTAGAAGTTTTCAAAAGTATTCTTTAGCCAATTGTCACAAATCCAGACTAAGATACATCCAGCATCTTTTCATTTCTGAGTGAAATGACAGTAAGAACATATTATCTCAAAAAATAGAGAGAGAGAGAGGGAGGAAGGGAAGGAAGGGAGAAGAAAAAGAGAGACAAAGAGAGGGAGGATGGATGGAGGTATCATTATATTCTTAGAACTACATCCAGGAAAGAACTGTCATTTTTAATGTACTTTATATTAATTCACAGATAAACTCCTCTGGACTTTAGACTGAAATTCGTCTACCTTTACAAAACGTTTAGCTTCTGTCAGTACTAGTGTTACTGTGGTTGATTACTTCAAAAACCATAATCAGTGTTAGATATACCAAATGGCAGCACTCAGAATATACTTAAAACGTGAGCATAGTGAAGACATCAACATCATTTGTTTAAAGCATAAGCTACTTTAAATTGTGTTTAAAATGCATTGAAGTAAACATCAGTCATTCAGATAGGTCCATAGGTATACACAAAATTGTTCAGGATCTCTAATTATCAGCAAATGTAACTTAAAACTACAATGAGGTATCACCTCACAGATGTTACATGCTTTTAAAGTAAGTCAAAAATAGTACAATCATGGTAAGAAAATAGTGAATAGAAAATCATTTTAAAGTATTGGTGGGGGGCCCCGTGCTGCACCGTAGCAGGTAAAGCCACCGCTTACAGTGCCAGGATCCCATATGGACACTGGCTTGAGACCCGGCTGCTCCACTTCCAATGCAGCTCTCTGCTATAGCCTGGAAAGTAGTAGAAGATGGCTCAACTCCTTGGGCCCCTGCAATCACATGGGAGACCCAGAAGAAGCTCCTGACTCCTGGCTTCAGATTGGTACAGCTCTGGCAGTTGCAGCCATCTGGGGAGTGAACCAGAGGATGGAAGATTCTCTCTCTCTGCCTCTCCTTCTCTCTCTGTGTCTCTGACTTTCAAGTAAATAAATAAATCTTAAAAAAGTACTGGGGTGAGTTTACTGCAGCTATTTTGTGAAACAGCATGGAGGTGCCTCAAAAAAATAAAAATTAAACTACCATATAACTCAGAAATTTTACATCCAAATATATGCCAAACATAAATTAATAAAGATATCAAAGAGATATGTGCACCCCCATGTTTAATGAAACAGTCTCCACCATTGGTCAATATGGAATCAACCTATGTGTCAACCAGTGGATATATAAATGAAACAAAGTTGGTCTATATACATAATGGATCAGTATTAATTCTTTTAAAAAGAAGATAATCCCATCATTTATAGCAACATGGATGAACCTAGAGGACATTATATTAAAAAAATAAGCCAAGCACAAAAAGACAAATACTGCATGTTCTTATTTATATGAGCAGTCTAAAAAGTAGAATTCATGGAAGTAGAAAATAGGATGGTGATTACTATAGGAGATGAATTATAGCATGGACAGATGTTGGTAAAAGGGTACAAGTTTTCAGTTTGAAGTCAGGAATTAATTCTGGAGATTACAGCATGGCAATTGTAGTTAATATATATGTAGTTAATATATATGTATATTTGAACATTGCTAAGACTATATTTTAAATATTCTCATTATAAAAATGATAAGTATGTGAGATGACATATATGTTAATTAGGTTTAATCATTCCATAGAGTATACATATATTAAAGCATCATATTGCACCTCATCAATATGTACAATGAACAGAGTTAAGAAAATGAATAGTTAAGAATTTAAAGGACATAGTGGCCAGCACCGTGGCTTAACAGGCTAATCCTCCACCTTGCGGCGCCGGCACACCGGGTTCTAGTCCTGGTTGGGGCACCAGATTCTATCCCGGTTGCCCCTCTTCCAGGCCAGCTCTCTGCCGTGGCCAGGGAGTGCAGTGGAGGATGGCCCAAGTGCTTGGGCCCTGCACCCCATGGGAGACCAGGAGAAGCACCTGGCTCCTGCCATCGGATCAGCGCGGTGCGCCGGCCGCAGCGCGCCTACCGCGGCGGCCATTGGAGGGTGAACCAACGGCAAAGGAAGAACTTGCTCTCTGTCTCTCTCTCACTGTCCACTCTGCCTGTCAAAAAAATTAAATAGATAAAATAAAAATAAAAAAGAATATAAAGGACATAGTAAAAAGTAAATTAGTGATTATAATTCATAGACTAAATGATTAAACAGGAAGTAGGGATACCATGCAAATGGAACCAAACAGGGAGACACAAGCATGAGTACCTGAATGAACCTTACCAGTTAAATTATTTTCATACTAATTTTTTTGAAATGCCTGGGACATAGTGCATCTGTGGTATGTTGAAAGAGTTGTAGCCGATGGGTACACAGGATTTGTTGATATACAAATGAGTAAAAATTTGAAACAGATGAAAATACTTTGACCAAGTGAACAACATTACTTCATGAACATGATAGAAAGACCATTCTGTAGCAATATGGAAAATGGAAAAGGGTAGGAGACTGATAGCAGAGAACTCACTTAGAGACAATTATCGCAATTCCTGTGAGTTATGATAAGGATCAAAACTAGATCATCTAAAGTTTGGACTTAAGAACTGGATGGTAGGATGGTAGTGCAATCAATGGAACAGAATCAATAGAGATTTTAGAATTCTTGGGCCGGGAAGTTATAAAAGATATCTAGGGTCATCCTGTAAGCAGAGACCTGTGTAAATCAATAAGAGTGCAGCTGGAGAGGTAAGAAGAATGTTTAGGTTGCAGTCAGGATAAGTGATTCCAAGATGAAAGCACATAATTGAAATGGTAGCCTGTAACATTCAGGTTGGTGCAAATGAATTTAATAGAGAGGCTAGGGAAGCTGACGGGGCCAGGAATCGAGATGACTTGAAGAGCAGGTAACAGTAAAAGCCAAGAGTGGAGAGGGTAAAGGAAAGTTCTCTTCATCTCAATAGAATGTGACACCACATGATGAACTAGCTAAGACATCTCCCTTGCTATTGCTTCACTCCACACTTTAAATTTGAACAAAATTTTCATGAAGCAAGCATGAAACAAT
The DNA here is from genome assembly GCF_033115175.1 of Lepus europaeus. Classification (NCBI taxonomy): domain Eukaryota; kingdom Metazoa; phylum Chordata; class Mammalia; order Lagomorpha; family Leporidae; genus Lepus; species Lepus europaeus. The sequence goes on along the minus strand of NC_084843.1, from coordinate 20,954,919 downwards.
GTTTTGCTATCTATGCCGCTTTCCTAACTCAAAAAGCATCTTCTTTCAGTAGAGTGTCTCTTCAGTCAAAAAGGCAAACAGAAATTAGAGTGTTATGGTTAATTTGATCTAACTGATAAAAATGTTATTCCTGGATACAGCTGTAAGAGGATTTCTAGAAGATGCTCGCATTTGAACTGGTACGCTGAGGAAAGAACATGTGAACTGGCACCATCTAGTCCAATACATGGAGGGCCCTGACAGAACCAAAATGTAAAGGAAGAGTAAACTCTCGTTCCCTCCTTGAGCTGGAACACATAGCTTCCGTCACTCTCAGATATCAAGGCTACTAGTTCTCGAGATTTGGGGCTGTGTAAATTGAACCAGTACAGTGTCCTCACCTCCTCCCTGAACTCTCAGGCATTTGGCCTTGGACTGAGAGTTGCACCATTGGTTTCTCTGGATCTTGGGCCTTTAAACCTGTTCTGAGTTATGACACAAGCTCTCCTGCTTCCCCAGATTGCAGATGGAAGATCATAGGACCTCTTGGCTTACATAACCACAAGTCAATATTCATAATAAGTATGAGGCTACCTCAGCGATTTCAACAGAAAAGGAATTAAAAGACAAGCATATTTTGGTGTGAAAATTTGAAATCCCTGAGTGTTTTTTTTTTAAGTGTCACTCAGTTTCCATGAACTTTTTGAAGACTCTTTGTATTGGCTTTCCTACTGGTTCTGCTTATTTCCTCAGACATGTGAAAGCATGCTAACCTTTTAATAAAAACTGTGTTCATTCACCTTGTATCATCACTGCTTCTATCCTTCAGCAGTACTTAGTCCAACTGGGAAGAAGTTTGTTGTATTTTTTTTAACCTAGGCACACACAAGCAATCATTCTGAGATAGCATAGAATCAAATGCTTAGCTAAATAAAACCAATTTTTTTTGGCCACAGGAAGCATCTTGTCTACTAAATTATGAGGATAATTTATATAACATATTGAAGTAGTAGGAGTTCCAAGTGAGAAAAAAGGACACTTTCCTATCTTAATAATATCATAGTCCAAAGTAATTTAATAATTCAGATTCTGCAGCCCAATTTTCACCAATAGTGATGATTAATAGTTATCTGAAGGATCAGCCATAGATAACAATAAAGAAAATTCCTCCACCGTGGGAAATGATGTTGAGTGAACTTGTCCCTTGGGAGCCACAGTGAAAAAGACCATTCATCAAAATAATTTTCCCCTTTACTGGCCTCACTATTGATACTTTAGAATCTTAGAATCCTCTTCTAAAGGGTGAAATAACCTGGTATTATTGAACTACTCAGTACTAAAGAGAAGCAGGAGCGCCACTGATACTGTATTTTTTGACCTTTGCCATGACTTTACTCGAGCTCCCGATTTACCTGCACCACTCTTGTTCCTTTCTAAGTTTCTGACGGATGTCTATGTCCTTTCAAACTGCTCATTGCTCTCTGCCCCCATGAATCAAAGGACAATGCCCAGATACATAAAATTTCTTGTTGTTTATCAATTATCTGTGCTTTTATATGCCCTCTGCTCCCCAGATTCCTCTATTCCATACCAGGTGAAGGGTTAGCTAAATACATTCTCCATGATGCCTTTTACATACATCACTCTTAGGGAAACACTATTTCCTCCTTCCGTGTTTTATTTTTTCATTGCACTGAATATTTACATCCCTTGTAGAAATTCTGAAATTGAATCTTTTCTTACCATGTTTTTTAATCGTTTTTGGTAATTGTCACTGGAATAAAAAGTAGGAATTCATCATCAAGCAGGACTTGGAGATGTTGAGCACTGCAAACTAGTCTAGCATTACTAAACTAACGGTGCTATAACCAGATTTGTTTGAGACATCACAGATATTGGAAAGGCTATTATGGACAAGTTGATGGAGGATTTTCATTCCATCTCCCCAATTACAACAGGCTTCTCTACTTTCTCACCTCACCAAATTTCCCAGTTAGTGATGAATTCTGGTGGCCTTCATAAATGAAGCTCTGAAAAGATCTGGGGAAAACTACTAGATATTTCCTACCAAAGCTGTGTTGCCTAGAATTAGACCTAAGTATTGTAGTAAATTCATGGGCATTCAATGTTTTAAAGTTCCCTACATTAATTTAACTCCCTGCCTCCTAGAGTGTTACATCCCTTTGAAATTGAAGGCAAATTGTAGCCGAGAAGCTGTTGAATTAGCTACTAAACAAGAGTATGGTGTCTTAGTATCAACCAGTTCCTAGCTGCAAAGAATCAGTTTTATCACTAATATTGGGAAGAGGACATTAACTGGTGGAATCCTAATGTTAAGGTTGCGTTAAAAGACCATGAGGTGACATCTATTCTTTCTATGGCAAAGAACAGACCAAATTGTAATTATGACAATGGTAGGCATAATAACAGTTTCTCTAACCAGGTTTGGTAAAGCGGTTTCAATGCTTTTGGAGGCTCTGCTTTAGTTTATATTGAGTTGTGCTAATTATTTTAACCAAGGAGGAAGGCACATAGAATCCAAATGTTGTCAAAACAATTTAAAAGCCAAAAATTGAATTAAATTTTTATTTACTGCTCATTATTTGAGACCAGTATAGGCTATTAAGGCAAAAATAATATTCCTATGGAGAAATTGAGAGAACAGTTCTGATAGCTAAGGTGATGCATATCTGTTTTTATGTTTGGTACATCCATGAAAAATATAAAAATTATATGATGTAAACTTATTGTGATCTCCCAAAATCATGGCGATTAGAGATCTGTGTTGATTAAATCATGAATGCTTGCAAAGGTGTGTTTTACAGTTAACTCAGATTCTAGGTTGAGGATGTTATATATTTATATGCATATTTATTTATGTCATAATATTTATGTAAATACTAATAGAGACAATAAATGCTTATAAGAATCTTAGTAATGTTTATTTAAGAAAAAATACTAACAAATTTCTCACTATAAGATAGTCCTCATTTGCTCACTTAGCCATATAATTCTTTATTTGTAACTGATTCATTTTTAATGATTTATTCTTTTTTTACTTCAAAGGTAGAGTTACAGAGAGAGGGAAAGAGATCTTCCACCCACTGGTTCAATCCCCAAATGGCCACAATGGCCACGGGGCTGGGCCAGGCTGAGGTTAGGAACAATACTCCACCCAGGTCTCTGTCATGTGTGGCAGGATTCTAGGTACTGGGCCATCTTCTGCTACTTCCAAGTAACATTAGCAGAGAGCTGGATTGGAAGTGGAGCATCCAGGATTCAAACCGGTGCTCATATGGGATGCCCATATTGAGCGTGATGGCATAACCTGTGCCGTAACACCATTCCCATAACTGATTCAAGTTTTAGTTAGTGCAGAAGCTAGTTCAAACCTATACAATGCTCTGGTTCTTCTTGGAGAAATCAGAGACTAGAAAACAAGGACATGCCCTGCATTTTCAGTCTGATTGTGAAATTTGGACATATATGTTAAACAACAAAAGGTCAAATCCAAAGCCATGGCTGCAAGGTCTAAAGAAGCCATTAAAAACTCTATGAGGAAGTCAAATGACTGCTTGAAAGTGAATCTTGATGCAAATGGAAGGGGAGAGGGAGCGGGAGAGGGGAGGGTTGTGGGTGGGAGGGAAGTTATGGGGGGGGTGAAGCCATTGTAATCCATAAGCTGTACACTGGAAATTTATATTCATTAAATAAAAGTTTAAAAAAAAAAAAAGATCTCCTCAAACTTATGCTTTATAGTCATCTTCTGCCCAAAGTTGTAAAGTATTTCAAAGAGCATGGCCAAAATAAGGGATATATGGATATTTTCCCAACAACAATAATTTCATTTATGCTCTTATTTGTGGAGAATGAGATCATTAAAATCAAGCTCTGGTTAAAATATAGTCCTAGCATTCTTCATCCCAGTCTGCACCTCACTTGCAGGTGAAGAGATTGACCAAAAATGACAGACCTTTGGATTTAACCATACTAAGTGACACCTTGGGATACAATGTGTTATGTTAATTCGAGCTTCCAATAATTAACTTGGAGTCAACCCCTGGTTATCAACAGATATTCATTGACTCATAAGCAAAGGTAATAAAAGGACTGTTACCATAATGAATAGTATGTATTAGGGTATAATTATCAAGGCAGGAGCATGGAGCTTGATGATGTTTTAATGAAGGGTAAGATGCTTTTTTAATTTAGAATTGTTCATCTCAAAAGCTCATTAGCAATCCCATTCTCTAGTGCAACAAAATTTACCCAAGGAAGAAATGTGAAAGTTAACCTAAAGTTACCAGAGTATAAATAGCAGGATATGCAATTTTCCCATAGAACTATTCTTAGCTATTATTTTCTGCAATTATTTTTAATCTCTTTTCAAGGGTTGCAGATTGTTAACATTTTACTGGGCTCCCAAAAAACAAGAGAATTCACACGAATCAAAATAAAATCTATGACTATTATTTATGCCTTAATGTTTAATTTTAAGGGGGCTAATGATAATCGCATTGCTTAAAGATACAAGAAACTTCATTAGGTAGGCTAAAAGTCTCAGATCCTCATCCTTTTTACACAGTATCCTGATCAAAGTGATCCTGGAATTCAAATTGAATCCCACAGTCCAGATATGCTTCCAATATGGTGGAGAAAGAACCTATGAAAAATAAGCTGCTCCATAAAAGCAATGAGAACACTGACCAATAGTGTCAAAATCAAGAGGTGTTTTTGGATTCTGAAAAGGCATAAATGTTCTTAAGAATTTGAGTAATATTCAAATTATTTAACCTCACAGCTGCCTGAAATAACAGTATGAGGTGGAATAGATAACAGGTTTCTGGGGGGAAAAAAAGCCGTAAGCAAAAAGATCCTGAAAGTCAGATGTTCATAGAAGTCTTTAAAAGCTCCAATATAGTCCGGGGAGTTTTGGAGATACTGGGATATTCATATGCCAAAGATATGCTTAAAAGTCCTAAACATTCTCCTCTCCCGGACTTGTAACTCTTCACTAGAAGACAGTGAAGGTTACTACAGTGTTGAGAACTTCTGGAGCACTGAAGATGTATCCTAATGCTTACGGAGCCTTTCCAATGCTGAGAGACTTCCTAGTCACATCTAAGGACTTTGCTAACTGACTGGATGCTATGGTAGCCACACAAAAAAGGAAATACACACTTCACATAATTAGATTAGGACAAGCTGGAAAACTATTAACAACAGAAACAGCAGCAAACTCTGAAGTGTGTATTTTTGGAAGGATGTGGGGAGGTCTTCTGATTTTCAATATTGTCACATTAGTTAAAGTAGAAACATATGTCGTGAAACAGGGTATGCTCCAGACAAAGAAAAAAACTAGTAAGTCCATGTAAAGTTTGGCTAAGGATCCCTAGATGTTGAACTTTAAATTAGAAAAATGCTTCAATTAATCATTATAAATATGTGTAAAGGACCAAAGGGAAAAAAATCTTTAAACAAATAAGAAATGAATGAGAATAAAGTCTCACAAAATGGAAGAGTTGAATACAAACTATTTTTTTTATAAAAAGCAAATAGAAATTCTAGATATGAAAATGTCCATAACCTAAAGAAAAATACACCAGAAGTAATCAATAGCAGATTAAATTAGTAATAAAGAATCAGCAATTTGAAGACAGGTAAACCGAGATTTTTCAAAGGAACAGAGAGAAAAAAATAATGAGGAAAAATGAAGTCTCGTATACATGTACAATATAGTCAAGTTAACAAGTCTACTAATAGGAGTGGGCCCTAGGGTTCAGCAGGTTATGATACTATTTGTCATGTTGATAACATATCAGAGCAACTGTTTGATGCCAGCATGGCAGGTGGTGCTTAACCTGCTGTACCACAATGCTGGCCCCAGAAATATATTTCAGCTGCCTTATATATGATCTTTCTGCCCAGACCAACACCTACTTGGCACATGGTGAAGAAGCAAGAGTCTTATTTTAGCTTTCAAGCTTCCATGCTTAATAATTCAAATGGCTCATTAATTCTCCCTAGAGCAATGGAGTTGATGAACAGAGCAGAGAAATGAAAACTGTATCTTGTATTTTTCAAATAAATAGATGCAAATAAAACAATGTACTTTTAATCAACAAGCCAAATAATAAATCACAAGGAAAATTATAAAATCATTTCAGTGAATTAAAAACCCACACAGGGGGTGGGAATTTGGCATAGTGGTTATGTTGCCATGTGAGTTGCCCACATTCCATATCAGATTCCTGGGCTTTGAATCCTGATTCCACTTCCAATTTTAGCTTCTTTATAATGCACACCCTTAAAGACATCAGGTAATAGCTCAAGAACCTTGCTCCTTTCTACTCTCTTGGGAAACACAGACTGAGTTCTGGACTCCTGGCTTCAGTTTGTCCCAATATTGGGCATTTGGGGAGTGAAAGAACAGATAAAAGATTGTCTCTCTCTTTCAACCCTGTCTCCTCCTCTCTCCATTTCCCCCGCTCCCTCTCCCTCTCTGCATTTCAAGAAAAATAAAATAAATTAGCTGTTTAAAATTAAAATGCTATAAGTTATTTTCTTAAAAATCTATACAATATAATGAAACATAAGATATAAAGCTAAAGAAACACTTGGAGTGAAGTTTGTAGTTATACATATGAGCACCTATACTCTAAAAAAGGCTTCAAACCGGTAGACTAGTTTCTATCTAAAATACTAAAGAGCAACAATTAAGGCAAAGTAAGTAGGAAAAAGGAAATCATGGCACATCATAAAAATGAAATAGAGAATAAAAATAGATAAACCATCAATAGCAACATTCTTCTTTATGCAAGAGTGTCAGAGAAGCCTCAAATTACTATAACACATGAAAGGTGGGACCTCAGAACTGACGCTACACAAGATTATAAGGGAATATTATAAACAATTATTTTCTAGAATTTTGATAGCCTGAATGAAATAGACAATAATGCTCTACTAATTAAAGAGTTCAACAAGTAATAAGCAGAAAGTCCACTATTCAGCAAGAATATAGACAAGGGCTACAAATAATATTCAAATCCCAAGACAGCAATTTTACTCAAATACATTATAGGTTTTGTCTCTATGTATTAGCTGCCACAAGTTGGAGAAATCATGGTATCTGTCTTTTTGGATCTGGCTTATTTCAGAAAAATAATTGTCTCCAGTGGCATCTATCTTGATGCAAAAGACAGGGTTTCATTTTTTTTTTTTCATGTCTGAGTAGTGTTCATGCAAACATAGCACATTTTTTTTCAGTCATCAGTTGGTTGACATCTAAGTTGATTCCATATCTTAGCTCTTGTGAATTGTGCTGCTATAAACATGGGGTACTGGTAGGTTGTTTATATGCTGATTACATTTTCTTTGGGTATATTTCCAGGAGTGAGATATGGATCATACGGTAGGTCAATTTTTACTTTTCTCAGGAATCTCCATACTGTCTTCCATAATATAATGGTTGTACCAAACTGCATTCCCACCAATAGTGCAGTAGGGTATTATAGGGACCTATAGAACAGTATCCCCGATAAACATAGTTGTAAAAATCCTAAACAAGCTACTAGCTAATTGAGTTAACAACACATTAAAAAGATGATCAGCTCAAACCAAGTGGGATGTATCCCAGAGATGCAGGGATGGAACAGAGTATGTGGAGCAGAACAGAGACCATAGAAATAAACCCAAATGCCCATAATGAATAGATCTTCCACAAAGGTGCTAAGAGCATTAATTGGACAAAGAACAAACTTTTCAAACAATCATGCTGAAAAAATTAGATATCCACACGAAGAAGAAAGAAACTGGATGCCTGTCTCTCACCATGTAGAAAAATTAATTCAAAATTTATTGAATGCCTAAATACAATACTAGAAACATAGAAACTAGTAGAAGAAAACATATTTAAAAAAAAACATGAGGACTTTGGAATGGGCACAGATTTTCTGAATCAGACTCTAAAAATACAACAAACAAAAACAAAAATAGATAAATAATGTTTCTTCAAGTTAAAGAACTTTTGCACAGCAAAGTAAACAGTCAACAGAGTTAAGACAATTTAAAAAAATGGGAGAAAGTATTTGCCAGCTATTATTTGGAAAGCAGTTAATAACCATAATACTATAGGGAACTGAAACAAATCAATCACAAGCAAAATAAAAACAAAAACAAAAAAAAACCAAAAACCAATTACCAATTAGCAATTAGCAATAGATGTAAGCACACACATTCTTCAAAGAAAAACAAACAGCCAATATACATGAAAAGTGCTAACATCACTAATTATCATAGAAATGCAAATCAAAACAGTGAGATACCACCTTATTCCAGTTTGACTGGCTATTTGCAAAAAGACAAAATATTACAAGTGCTGGCAAAGATATAAACAAAAAGGAATCCCTGCATGATTTTTGTTGGCATGTAATTTCATACAGCCATTCTGGAACACGTATGCAAGAGAGAGAGAGAGAGAGACAGAAAGAGAGAGAGAGACAGAGAGAGACACAGAGAGAAAGACAGACAGAGAGAGGGAGAGAGACACTATATGATCCAATGCTACCCCCAGATGTGTAACCAGTGGAAATGAAATCAGCCTGCAACAGAGACATCTGCACTCCCATGTTTATCACAGTACCACTCACAAGAGTTAAGAAATGGAGATAACCTAAGTGTCCATACACTGATGAATACATGAAGAAAAGTGGCACTGATATACAGTGGAATATTACTCATCCACAAAAATAATGACGTCTTGTCATTTGCAACAACAGGAATGTTACGTGGAATAAGCTAAGCACAGAAACACAAATATCACATAATTTCACTCATGTGTGTAATCTTATAAAAAGTGATCTCTTAGAAGTCAAGAAAATAATGGTTGGGGCCAAAACTGTGGCATAGTGGGTAAAGCTGTTGCCTGCAGTGCCAGCATCCCATATGGCTGCCAGTTCAAGTTCTGGCTACTCCAATCAGCTCTTTGCTATGGTTTGAGAAAGCAGTGGAAGATGGCCCAAGTCCCTGGGTCCCTGCACTTGCATAGGAGACCTGGAAGAAGCTGCTGGCTCCTGTCTTCGAATTGGCACAATCTCATTCATTGCAGCCAGCTGAGGAGTGAGCCAGTGGACAGAAGACCTCTCTCTCTCTCTCTCTTTCTCTCTCTCTCTGCCTCTGCCTCTGTAACTCTGCCCTCTGACGTTCAAAAAAATAAAATTAAATCTTAAAAAAAAAGAATGCAATAGTGGCCATCAGAGGTTGGGGAGGAACGTAGGAAGGGTAAAAAAGGGAAAGCCTGACTAGTGGGTTCTAGGTTACAGCTATGTAACAATAAGAAGTTCTAGAATTCTATTGCACAGCTCAGTGACAATAGATAATGTCAGTGTACTGCAGATTTCTCTGATAAAAAAAAGCAGAAGTTAAAAATTTTTTGAGAGGCTGGCATTGTGGAGTAGCAGGTAAAGCTGTGCCCTGTAGTTCTGGCATCCCATAATCCCATATGGGCACTGGTTCGAGTCCCGGCTACTCCACTTTTTTTTTTTTTTTTTTTTTTTTGGCAGGCAGAGTTAGACAGTGAGAGAGAGAGAGACAAAGATCTTCCTTTTTCCTTTGGTTAACCCCCCAAGTGGCCTCTACGGCTGGCACATTTCAGCCAGCATGTTGCGCCGATCCGAAGCCAGGAGCCAGGTGCTTCCTCCTGGTCTCCCATGCGGATGCAGGGTCCAAGTACTTGGACCATCCTCCACTGCACTCCCGGGCCACAGCAGAGAGCTGGACTGGAAGAGGGGCAATCAGGACAGAATCTGGCGCCCCAACCGGGACTAGAACCTGTGGTGCCGGCGCCGCAGGCATAGGATTAGCCTAGTAGCCCAGCTACTCCACTTTTGATCCAGCTCTCTGCTATGGCCTGGGAAAGCAGTAGAAGATGGTCCAAGTGCTTGGGCCCCAAGTATCCATGTGGGAGACGTGGAAGAAGCTCCTGACTTCTGGCTTCAGATTGATCCAGCTCCATCCTTTGCAGCCATTTGAGGAGTGAACTACTGATGGAAGATCTCTCTCTGTTTCTCTCTCTCTCTCTCTGCCTCTGACTCTCTAATTCTGCCTTCCAAATAAATAAATAAATCTTTAAAACTTTTTGATGCTTTCATTATAAGGAAATGTTAAATGTTTGAAGCATTATAACATGCTTATACCATTATTCCATTTCTATCACATAGCACCCCATATATATGTACAGTTTTATATGCCTATTAATTTTTTAAACACTTAAAAATAGATCACTATATTCTAGTACCGAGTATAAATAATTTGGATAAACCAAATCCTGCAAGAATTAATATATCTGAAAAGAGATAGTTACTGGAAATTCATTGATAGACTATGTGATAGACCAAATAAAATATATTATATATATGCATGAGTGTGTGTATGTGTGTGTGTGTATACACACACAGTAGAATGCTACTTGTCCACAAAAGGATCAAATTTGTGATCCGCAACAACATAGAATAGATACAAAGGATATATTCATTTTGGTCTATCACATATTATATGCAAATATATAAATCTGTATAATACATGTGCAAATATATAAAATACATGTATTTACAAGCTATGAAAAATTTTAAAGAAAGCAAAAAAAGTTGATGCCCAGCAAGAGATATTGAGACCTGACACTTACACATCCTGCATTATTCCTACTTCGCAAATAAAGATATCTTTGTATACCGAGATTAAAGGCTAATGTTACACAACCATGTGGTGGCAGAAACAAAACTTGAGCCCAGGCTATCTGGTTCCAATGCCTCCTCTACACTCCGCTCAAGTATGTTGCCTACGAACAGAGCAGCCGGTCTTGAGTTAAGAGAAGCCGTGTAAGGCAGAAGAGGAAAACTTTAAGGCATTAAACTATTTTATTATACCACTTTATAACATTTATTGAAACAGTTTTTAAACTTTCATTTTATGAATCAGAATCTAATTCATGGCCTCAATTTCATGAAAGCTTGGAAGATTAAAAAAAAAAAAACACTCACTTTCACAGATGAAAGCTAAGTTCTTAACGATTCAGTGCAGGTAATTGAGGTTTGTAGAATGGGTTTTTCAAAAGTCCACTATCTTTGCCTTCAAAATCAGGGACTTCAGTGCCTAAATGTTATCAAAGGGTTCCTTTTGTTATTTGTTCAAAGATTAGAACTTCTTCTATGAGCAAGTTGAGATCACTAACGCCATGTCATTTCAGGTCCCTCATTACGATACTGAATAGAGTCGTATAATTGGAAGTTTAGCCAAGTGTAACAGACATTAACAGATGATGGTACAATCGGCTACCACCTTATCTTTTTGCTTGAAAACCCAAGCCATTTCACACTGGTATGGATTTATAGTTTCAGAAGGGACAAAAAGAAAGAAATCCATGAAAAGAAAGCGTTCACAAAAGAAGGAATATCAATATCCTCAAGTGACTGCAGTGATAAGCAGGGTTCAATGTACGCAGGGCCCATGTTGCACGAAAAAAACAGATAATGTCAAAACAGAGGCTTTCATTGGAGTGGTCTCCCAAAAAGCAAATATATAATATAAAACTTATGAAAAGTGACTTGCAACTAGCCACTAAACATTAAGCACATCAATAATCTATTAACTCCCATTTGCTGGTAATGAAATTTTGTTATAATATCGGATCTGCGTCTTGTTCATTTTACCCCAAATGTGGAAATTTAAATTAAAGTGTCCTATTTATATAAAATAGTGACGCACTAATGCCAAAGTATAACTAACTCAAAATGGCTTTGTTCTTTTCTCAGATCATTCATCATGGCTTTCTATGACACTTACATTTCTTCCGTTAGATAGTCATCTTGATATCAGAAATTATAGTAGAGCCTAAATTACAATAGAGGAAGAAACTTCTCAACGTTGTGTGATTTTATAAGTTTCTTCCTCTACTGTAATTTTTCTGAAGATCTATTTATTTTTTTGACGGCAGAGTTACAAAGGAGGCAGAGAGAGAGAGAGAGGGAGAGAGAGAGAAAGAGAAAGGTCTTCCATGTGCTGCTACACTCTCTAGATGGCTACAAAAGCTGGAGTTGAGCAGATCCAAAGCCAGGATCCAGGAGCTCCTTCCAGGTCTCCCATGCAGGTGCAGGGGCCCAAGAACTTGAGCCATCTTCTACTGATTTCCCAGGCCATAGCAGAGAGCTTGATCGGAAGTGGAGCAGCTGGGACTTAAAATTGGCCCCCAAACGGGATGCCGGCATTGCAGGCTGTGGCTTTAACCCCTTCACCACTGCACTAGCGCCTCTTCTTCTATTGTAATTTAAAAGCTATTTATCCATGCCACTGATAGGCAGCATGGAAGGCAGAGTCAACATTTGAAAATGCAAAGAAAGTTCTGGTAGGAAGCTTCCACGGGGAAGGGAAAATTGAGTTTACAGTTAACTTTTAAAGGAACTTGTCTGGTTCAATCAAAAAGAGATCCCAAGATATTATAGTTCCCTGCTCTCTGTTATTTAACTCATGACAAACTTCTCTGAGATTGCAATCAAGAACAGAATTTTTCTTAAAGAAAAGAAATCATGTATGCACATAAAATATTCCATTCATTTGACAAACACCAGGAATACAACCTAACTGCTTGTATTTTCAATCCAAATTTAGAAAATAGCTTCATTATATCCTGCACGTGTCACATTTCCTGCCAACATTCAGAACTGGTCATAGAAGCATCGGGGAGAGGCTTTAGTAGATCTTGGTTTTGAGAAGGTAGGAGAAAAGAAGAGCAGAAGGCTGCCTCAAAACTCTTAACTCATCACATGTTAATCAGAAGACATGCAAAGCCATATCACTATGAAATGTAAAGAATAGAACTGGAATTATAAATACAATACTATTACTGAAATGGTTGTCATTTTGGTATTCCCACATTCAATATAGGAAAGCTTGTCTCCTCCCTTTGAGTATATGCAGGACCTAACAACTTGGCTCTTACAGCAAAAGTGTTGAAGTCAAGACAAGCAGAGTGAGCCACTGTCGTACCACATCAAGGTAGGAAGAAATTGCTGCACACCCGCCACTTGGAGTTTCAGCTGAGAGGGAGTTCTACAGCCACCCACTGACGGGGGTCTGAGCAAGTGCTCTGTTTGGAGCAGGGCAGCTGCCTTGCTTCCTTCTCCCACCCCCTCCCCACTCCACTTCCACAGAGCTCCATACTCTGCAGATTGCAGGAAGAAATGCCATCTTCTTACAGAAGCGAAAGAAATCTACACAAACTTGTATCAGTGTGATATTTCTTCAGGGAGAACCTGTGGACCTCTCTGACTTTGAGTCTAGCCTGGAATGCTAGCAGAAGTCAGGGAACCTATCTAACCCTGTGGGAAGAGAACATATTGTTAGCTTCCCATCCCCACACAATCAAGGAGGAGGCAATACCTTGATGAGGCCAGTGTAGGCAGCCACAGCTGATGCATGTGCAAGTAGGTGATTTTATCTGAAGGATAAGGATAAATCCACAGTCCCTACTGACTTGGTGTCTAGCCTGGAAGGTTGGCAGGGGGTGGGGCACCCACTTAATCCTGTGAGGTACTCCTTTCCCCTAACTCTAGCAATGACTACTGTGTTCAAATGCCAGTGTAGACCACTGACATCAGCAGGCTCTGGGAATGTCTCAGATCTCTCCGTGGATGGACCAGAATCACAGGGCTGAGAGTGGATCCCCTGCTTCCTGTGACTGTGGGATCCCAGCACACTATGACTGTGGGAATTCTATGACTGCATGGTAGGGCAGGCGTAGTAATTGTGTTCCTGGGCAATCACTGTGTCTGGCTTCAGAGGCTCAGATTCCCTAGACAAGGATACCCACTCTCACTGTTGCTATTCAATATAGTTCTAGAAGTTTTATCCAGAACCATTTGGCAAGATCAAAGGCAAGAAAACTGAAAAGGAGCAAGTTAAAATATCTCTGTTTGCAGAAGACAAGGGAACCAAAATACTCTACTTAGAGACTAATGGTAAAGTTGCAGGAAATATAATTAACACACAAAATTATGTATAGCATATATGCCACAGCTGAGAAACAGCTTCTAAGATCAATCCTATTCACAATAGTTATAAAAATTTCAATACTGTGGAATAAATTTAACCAAGGAGGTAAAACATCTGTACTATGAAAATTATAAAACATAAAGAAATAAGCAGCAGACAAAAAAATGGAAAATTTTTCTATGTTCATGGATTGAAAGAATATCATCAAAATGCCCATACTGCCCAAAGAAATTTACATATTCAATGTAATCACAATCAAGATACCAAGGACATTCTTCTCAGATCCAGAAAAAAGAGATGCTAAAATTCATATGGAAAACAGGAGACCCCAAATAACTAAAGATATTTTAAACAAAAAATGCCAAAGGCATCACAATATGAGATTTCAAGGCATACCACAGGGCAGTTACAATCAAAAAGCCTCGTACTGGCACAAAAATAGATGAGTAGATAAAATGGAGCAGAGTAGAAACCACAGAAATTAGTCCATGCACCTACAACCAACTTACCTTTGACAAACAAGCTAAAAACATTCACTGGAGAATGAACAGTCTCTTCAGAACTGGTATTGGGAAAATTGGATCTCTGCATGCAGAATTTGAAACAAGGGCACTACCTTACACCTTATAAAAAAATCAACACTAAATGGATCAATTATCTAATCTACCATGTGATACTATCATATTGCTAGAGGAAAACACCTGCAAAATATTGGAATAGGCAAAGAATTTTTGGAAAAGACCCCAGAAGCAGATGCAATAAAAGCAAAAATATGCAAATGGGATTATATCAAGTTAGGAAGCTTCTGCACTCTAAACCAAACATTAAACAAAATTACAAGTCAACCAACAGAATGGGAGAAAATATTTGCAAACTGTACAATTGATTAAGAGTTAATATGAAAGATCTATAAAGGGCTTAAGGAACTCAACAACAACAGAACAAACAATTCCATTAGGAAATGGGCAAATCGACACAAACAGGCATTTTTCAAAGGATGAAATTCAAACGGCCAACCGACACGTGAAAAAATGTTCAGGATCATTAGCCATCAGGGAAATGCAAATGAAAATCACAACAGGGTTTTACCTCGGGTACCCTAGTCAGAATGGATATCCACTAAAATCACAAAACAATAAATGATGGCAAGTATATGGGGGAAAGAGACCCTAATCTACTGTTGGTGGGAATGTAAACTAGTATAATCATTATGGAATAAAGTATTGAGATTCCTTAGAAATCTTAAAATAGATCTACCATCTGATCCAGCAATTCCAGTTTGGGGAATTTACCCAAAGGGAATGAAATCAGCATATGAGAGTTATCTGTGCCTCCATGCTTATTGCAGCTCAATCCAGAGCAGTTAGGATATGGAATCAACCCATATGTCCATCAACTGATGACTGGCTAAAGAAAATGTGGCATATATACAGTATGGAATACTAGTCAGCCATGAAAAGTAATGAAATCCTATCTTTTGCAACAAAATGGTTGCAACTGGAAACCATTATGCTTAGTGAGATAAGCCAGTCCACAAACAACAAGTATCATATATTTCCCTGATCTGTGATAATTAATACACAGAGCACAAAAATGTAATATATGAGCAAAATTGACATTTTCATGTTTGATTATGGTTTACAATCCTTGTCTGTTCTCTTAAGGAACAGTGGTTTTGCTACTTACAAAAAGGAGAGACAAACAGTAAATTCACAGCAAATGCTTGATGAACATCACCTTAGCCAAGTGAGGAAGGTCATCAAAAATTGTTTAAAGTTGTGTTGATATCACATATTCCCTGATGTAATGAGAAAGATACTTCTCCTCTACAGTATTCTTATTCTCCATTCAGAACCTCAGTTGAAAATGAGAAGGTATCAGATGACCCAAATTTGCAGGATACTCTACAAAATACCCGACCAGTGCAGTACTTTTCAGTAATGTCAAGACCATGACAGACAAGACAGAAAAACAGTCACTGAAACACTAAGGAGGTAACTAAACACAGTGAGGGATTGTTTTAGGAATATGAGTGTATCAGTAGAAACACTGTGGTGATCTGAACAGTTTGTAGCTGAGTTTGGTGTCTTAGTTTTGGTATGAATGTCATAGCTATGCAAGCTGTTAACAGAAAGGGATGTTAGAGAAAGTTCAATGCTGTATGTACTATCTTTGCATTTATGATGAGTCTTCAAAAAGTTCATGACAATGTTTATTAAGAAAAAATTCTGCATTTGAGTCAAACATTTGCACCAAAGTAAACTTTTCTCATGATTCCATTTTCCATGACATTTTTAAGTAACTTAGTATTTCAAAATAAAAATTTTAAATATCAGAAGTTAAAGGAGTTATCATGAAGCACAGAGATTACAGGAGTCAATCTAATATAATATCCAATGAGCACAACAGTAACAATATCAATACCAAAGTAAATACTGTGCTGTTGAATGATAACACAAAATATAAACTAAATATCCATGAAACCAGATTAATGTAAAGAAAAGATTAAATAATAAATGCAAGAGAACAGGCAAATTGCTTATGCAGAATATTCTCCAATAATTGATATAGACAGTTGTCTCTGTAGATAAAGCTTAACTCTCCACCTACCCCATTTTTACCTCCAATGAACTCTGCACTTGGCAATTTAGTTCCAAGGCAAGAAGAAATCTGGTAGACTTAGCTTCAGTCTCAAGGTCAACAACATTAGTGATGTCAGTTGTGCACATGTGTCCTTGATAGAGTGCAAAAAGAACAGCACTTCTACCTCTATGATCTTTCGCCTACAAATCTCTGACCCTAGTCAAATCATGGAAAAAAAGCATCAGACAAGCCCAAATTGATGGGTAGTCTACAGAATTCTTGGCCAGTACTCCTGAAATCTGCCAAGGTCATCAAAAGTAAGGAAAGTATGAGAAACCATCTAGCCAAGAGGAAGCTAATGAAGCACAAAAAATGAAGGCAATGTAGTATTCTGAATAGAAACCTGAAACAGAAAAGGAATAATTTGTGTACTTATACAACAGTTAGTGTTTTCATTGTGATAAATATACCATAAAAATTAAGATGTCAAAACTCAGTCAAGTAGATTAAGGGATATAGGTACATGTGAACTATATTTTCACATATTTAAGGAAGCTAACAATATCCTAAAATATTTCAAACGTTTAAAAATAAAGAAATATATAAACACATCAAGTATTTGGGTGGATCTTTCATAACAGATTCCAAACTGGGATCTTGCTGCCTCCTGCCATGCTTCCAGGGAAGAATGTAGGCACAGGTCTTTTCTCTAAAAAGTGCTCACCCTGCATCCAAATTTCTTTAATGTACTTCATTTCCATCCTAGTCTTTCTGAAGAGCTTTTAAATCTTTATGTTTTTGAAGTTTATTTGTTACGATCTCATTGTTAAGCCTCTTCTGAATTCATCTATCTTGTAGGGCTTTCATCACTAGAAATGTTCCTAGGAAGGGAAAATCAGCCCTTCTGCATGCCCGTAGGTGGGTGTCCGCCAGGATGCAAAGCTGAAATAAAGGCTCTCTCTGGATCCCCTTCATGGTCCATTCGTATTAACGGTAAGAAAATTGAATGAGAACTGAATATTGGCTCCTTCTTAATAAATAGTTTGTACAGGCTGTGCCTTCCTACACCTAGTATGATATTTTATGGAATCTGGACACTGTCCTATTCCCTAGATAGATAAATATTCATACATCTAATACTCAAAGCAACCTCCTTTCTCGTTCCTTCTTTCCTAAAATTTCTCACCTAAATAGGCAAAATGCTGGTAATCCATAAAATACACAGGTCTGTTGTTAGAAAATATATAATAGGGACCTCATGTTTCATGCAACCTATAACAGAGAGGGGATACATACAAACCAACACTGGAGTCAGATATAGTACATGATTTCTTTTTATCTTCAGTTTCTTCCTCAAAACTGTGATTAGAGTCCCTATTATCTAGTTTTGAGATTTAAATAAAATGACATGGCATATTATCTAGGCCTTAATAGGTCCTCACACATGCTAATTTCAGGGATCTAAGCCTTGTAATAAATGGTACAGGCATCATCTCCTCTATTCAGCAGGATGATCATGTGTAGCAGAAATTACTATTATTCTAAATAAGCAGATCTCCCAGAAATAATCTATCTAAAGGTCACATAGAAAGGAAACTGCAGAACTAATGACTTGTAACTCTAATTCCATACTATGCTCCATCTACAGTTATCATTGTCTTCTTCCTGCATATCAGTCTGATTCAAGGTGGACTTGGCTCTGGCCTGACTTCTTCTTCATACAGTGTTTCATGGTTGATATTGATATTACCACCTACAAAGTTCTCCACTCCTTCTATATACTCTCACTCAACTATTCTCTCCCCTTGAGCCTCCACTACCATTAGGCGATTAGAGAGTTCTTCATTTCCTGTCTCTAATTCTTGCTGTGTCATCCTTTCCAAACAAGCTGTATTTGGCCCCATGACACCAAAGCCACTCCTCTTCTCTGACTCTCTTAGCCATTTTTCTTCCTACATTTTTTAATCAATTCCCTCATGATCTGACAATTTATAGCTACAATAGAGCTTGGAAACAAAGCCCTAGTATAATGAAAGATTCATGATAAATCCATTTCCATTCAAGAAGGGAGAACTACTGTTTCCTAACACACGGTGCTTTCAAATCTAAAAGAGCTTCAAGAAACCATATTGTCACTATAGTTAAAGCAGTGACTGCAGATGCTCAGTTGCATGAAATGTGAGGGTGGTGGAAGATATGGAATCTGAAGCTTGGTTCAGGTTGGAGAACCGCAGAGTAGACAGCTGAGACAGTGAGAGGCAGCTGAAACACAGGAGCACTGTGCTGCTTGTCTCCAGAAATATTTCAATAAAAAAGAGCTCATTACAAATGCTCTCATAATGAAAAGCTGAGAACGCTGTCCAAGTAAGCCATCTTAACTACACTGAGATTTCAAACATAAAAATATGGGGAAGGAAGCAGAGAAGCAGCCCTGACACATGTGTACAGACATGCTTTTTTTTCAAAAGCTTGCTATATGCTCTGTAGCTATAGTTGGAACAGAAACAATCAACACTCTTCTGAAGAGGTTGAGCCTGGAAAAAGAAACAAAAAATAAGCAAAAGGGAATGAGAAGAGCAGGAGTAACAGAGCTGCAGCCTAGCTGGGAGAGGTTTTCTTCAATCCATGACTGATGATTCCTGTTAGTTTTATCAGATAATATCTGTATACACATTATCTCAATTTTCGCAAAACTGTGAGGCATGATCTATTAAATGCATCATCCAGGGAAGGAAATGAGGTTCAGACTATTAAATAGCAGTCTGAATATCATTACTCATCAGGGAAATGCTGATCACAATGAGATACAATCTGATACCCACTAGTGGCTAAAATTTCAAAACACTGATATTACTGTTGAGGATGTGGAACAAGTAAAATTTTTTTAAGATTCATTTACTTTATTTGAAAGGTAGAGTTACAGAGGGGCTCATGCAGAGAGAGAAAGAGCGAGGTCTTCCAACTGCTGGTTCACTCCCTAAACAGCTGTAGTGGCTACAGTTGGGATGATTCAAAGCCAGGAGCCAGGAGCTTCTTCCAGGTCTCACACAGGTACAGGGTCCCAAGAACTTGAGCCATCTTCCACTGCTTTCCCGGGCCATAGCAGAGAGCTGGATGGGAAGTGGAGCAGCTGGGACTCACACTGGTGCCCATTTGGGATGCCAGCACCAAAAGCTACCTGCTACACCACAGCACCAACCCCACAAGTAAACTTTTTAAGTCAGGAAGTTTAACAAAATTTATAGTCACAGGGTGGGCACTGTGGTATAGTGGCTAAAACTGCTGTCTGTGAGAGAAGCATCCCATATGGGCACCGGTTTGAGACTCCCTGTACCCACATGAGAGACCCAGATAAAGTTCTTGGCTTTGGCCTGTCCCAGCTCCCACCATGGTAGTCATCTGGGGAGTGAACAAGTGAATGGAAGATTCTCTCTCCATCTTTCTCTCTGGAACTCTGGCTTTCAAATGAATAAATAAATCTTTAAAAAAATTCACAATGCCCTGAGGCCAGAGCTCTGGTGAAGCAGGTAAAGCCGCCGCCTATAGTGCCAGCATCCCATATGAGCATTGGTTCGAGTCCCAGCTGCTCTACTTCTGATCCAGCTCTCTGTTATGGCTTGGGAAAGCAGTAGAGGATGGTCCAAGTCCTTGGGCCCCTGCACCTGTGTGGGAGACCCGGAAGAAGCTCCTGGCTCCTGGCTTCGGATTGGTGCAGCTCCAGCTGTTGCGGCCAGTTGGGGAGTGAACCAGTGGATGGAAGACGTCTCTCTCTCTCTCTCTCTCTCTCTCTCTCTCTCTCTGCCTCTTCTCTCTGTGTGTAGCTCTGACTTTCAAATAAATAAATGTCTTTTTAAAAATTCACAATCCCCTACAACCTCTCATTGTTGTGCTAGATATTCACCTAAGAAAAGTAAAACCATATGTTCAAAAAAGGAATTGTGAAACAATGCTTATGGAAACTTTATTTATGGTCACCAAAACATAGAAAGCCTGTAACTGAGAAAATTGCTAAATAAATTATGAATTATACATACAACAATATGTTTTACAGCATCTAAAAATAAAACAAATTCTATGACAAACATGAGTCACAGAAACAATATTTTTTATGAAAAATGATATATATCATGTGATTACATTTAAATGAATTAGGAAATGTTAGGTGAAGTGATCAGAATCAGAACAGTGGCTGCAAATGAGATATGGTGACCAGAAAGAGCCTTAAGAGAACTTTCTAGGAATATGGAACTTTGCGATGTTGATAGGGAAGAGCTTAATAGGTATATAGATTTATCACATCCTCTGAATTGCATAATTTGAATTTCATAATTTTTTCTGTGCCATTTGCAATTTTTCCCTTTAAAAAGCATTATTGGGGCTTGAAGCATAGCAGGTTAAGCTGTCAACTGCAATGTAAGCATCTCATATGGGTGTTGGCTATTCCACCTCCAATTTAGCTGACAGCTAATGCAAGTGGGAAAGCACTGGAAGATGGTCCAAGTGCTTGGGCCCCGGCCACCCATGTGGGAAACCCAGAAGAAGCTTCTGGCTTCAGCCTGGCCCAGTCCTGGCTGAGGTAGCTATATAGAGAGTGAACCAGGAGATAAAAGATCTCTTTCTCTCTGTGTGTGTATCTCTCCACTTCTCCCTCTGTAAATCTGCCTTTCAACCAAATAAATAAATCTTTCTTTTTAAAGCACTAACCCTCTTCCTGCAGCACTGGTTTCTCATAAGTGCACAAGTTCATGTCCTGGCTGCTCCACTTCCATAACAGCTCCCTGCTAATGCACTAGCAGAAAATGGCTCAAGTGCTTGTGCATCTGTGTACCTATGTGGGAGACCTGGAAGAAGCTACTGGCTCCTGACTTTGGCCTGGCCCAAACTGGGTCTTTTGGCCATTTGGGGAATGAACCATCAGATGGAAAATCGATCTCTCTCTCAATCTCCTCTCTCTCTCTGTATATCTGTCTCTCTCCTCTGTGTATATCTGACTTTCAAATAAATAAATCTTTTTTTAAAAAAAAAAAAAAGCACTAGTGTATTTGAATCAATTAACAAACAACTTGGAACATTCTACTTAATAATGGTCAATTATTACTATTATCAACTAATTATTGGATTAGGGTTGGGAGAGGAGAGATGTTAGAAATGTGAAAGTAATTCCTCAAGAAAGCCAAGGATGTAGATAGAATAGCTTGCCAACCTCCTCCAAATTTCTTGAATCTATTAAATTATAGTCAGATCTTCCCCATACACAGTGATTTTTATGAGTCCATTAAAAAAATGTTATTATCCCCTTCACTGGAAAATAAAATGTTTCCTTAAACATGAAACTTGTATTCAACAAAAATACACAGAAAATAAATATTTTAAATTAATATTATTGCTTACATCTCATTTCACTTATTAGGCAAGTCTTGTTTTCTGACAAGCATGATTACTCTCATAATACTCCTACATTAAAATATAATAAATTCCATCAAATCAGAGAACATTATCAGTCAAGGATATCAATATGAAATTTGTTTATGAGGAGCAGTGTTTGAGTTCTATCACTCTTAGTCAGCAAATGTTTTATAAACCCTCTATTTATTAATGAAAGCAATAAATAGTGGAGAGTGAGGAGGGAAACATCGAAGTAGGAAATAACGAAGATAAAAGGAATCCTCGGTTTGCCACTGTGGCGTAATAGGTTAAGCCTCCAGCTGCGGCACGGGCATATGGAATATGGGTGCCAATTTGAGTTCTGGCTACTTCACTTCTGATCTAGCTCCCCATAATGGGCCTGGGAAAGCAGAGGAAGATACCCCAAGTACTTGGGCCCCTGCACCCATGTTGGAGATCTGGGAGAATCACCTGGCTACCAGTCATCCAGCTCTGGCTATTGCAGTAATTTGGGGATTAAACCAACAGACGGAAGACCCCTTCTCCCTTTCTCTCCCTCTTTACACAAGTCTGCCTCTCAAATAAAAACATAAATCTTTAAAAACAAAAAGAAACCTTAATGATTACAAACAACTATCCAAAATCACATACTATACAACTAATAAATGATGGATGTCCTGGCCAGAAAAAGTTACATGTAGTTCATTATAATAATTAAAATCATGTGAAAATGTTAAGAATAAATGTTAAAATCAAATCAGGGTGGGGCCTTCATGGAGTATTTCAAGAAAAGTGTGACAGAGAAACTCAGTGAGTTCCATTTCATGGGACATGATACCTACTGGACTGTAAGAGGTGGAATTGGTCATCCAGATCACATCTGTGTGGAAAATATCTGGCCAAAAATTCTTGTAGGCTGAGAATCCTTCTTGATCATCCATGCATTGGTCAGCTTGTCACCAGTATAACTAAAATATCTGAAATCTACTTACAAAGAGAAGTGATTCATTTTGGCCCACAAATTTTGAGGTTCACTGTCCTAGATTAGGGAAATCTCATTGGTTCTACAGCCTCTGGTGAGGCTGTTGAATGACAATGGTGTACACGGAGAGGAACAGTCATGCGGTGAGCAGAGGAGCAGAAAGAATGATGAGGTCTGTATAGCCAATGCTTCTCATAAGTGCACAAGTTCAAGTCCCGGCTGCTCCACTTCCAAAAATCTCCCTGCTAATGCACTAGCAGAAAATGGCTCAAGAGCTTGTGCATTTGTGTACCTATGTGGGAGACCTATGGACTTCCACATATTCCAATGACCTAAGGACTTCTCACCAGTTCACCTCCTAAGTGACATAATTAGATCAAGCATCCATTCTTCTAGAATCACCAATCTACATCTCTGGTATTTTATCTACATGATCTGGGGATCAATTCCTATGGCAACCATAGGAATCCAAAATCTAGATATGTCATATGTACAACATGTATCACATGCCCTGACATAGTTCAGATTGTGAAAATATTTGGTAATGGTTTTTCTTTTTGAGTTCATCCTAGGGCTTGACTCAGTTGCAGTCCAGCCAACAACATTCCTTTACAAACAAGCCTGCAGCCAAGCAGCAGATAACTCAAATCAATGGTGTAGAAATGCACTAGACATCACACACAGAAACTTCACAAGTGAGAATTAGCTCTTGCA
The DNA here is from genome assembly GCF_033115175.1 of Lepus europaeus. Taxonomy (NCBI): domain Eukaryota; kingdom Metazoa; phylum Chordata; class Mammalia; order Lagomorpha; family Leporidae; genus Lepus; species Lepus europaeus. Next base: position 20,931,233 of record NC_084843.1, on the reverse strand, counting down.
GGGAAATCTTACGGGTATCCCAGGCAGTTTATAACTTCAAATTTACCAAGATGGCCCACAGAGATATGGTAACCCCCAATTCACCCTTCACCACGTAACATCTCAGATACTGGAAGCAAAAGATGTTTGATCAGAAGAGTCTGGCTTCACAAATGCCTTACTAAATCCCTAACCAATCCCTAACCTGATGATCAGAGCTGCCCTGAGAGATCCTCAGGAGTCCCTATGGACACAGATCTTTTTAGTCCAAATATCACAGCCAGACAATCCCAAAGGATATGGAGCAAGGGAAAGAACTTGAGGGGCAATGCCAAGTTTCAAGTGGAGAGATGGAGCCCCATTTAAAAAATGGTGAGATGTTGTGAGAAAACTCAAGGACCAAGCTACAGGAAAAGCTCATCATTAAAATCGTGGGGAGAAGGCACAGCTCCACTCAACTGCATCTCTGCATGATGGGCTACCATATGTTCAGCTGAGGATGGGGAACCAAAACTGCAGGAACCCAGCGGGCTCCTGTGAAACAGCTGCCTCCAAATCGCTCCACCCCAAACCTCCTCACTCTAACCCATTCTACAAAAGAGCAAGTTACTTTCACCAAGTCCTGGAAACAGTGTCTTATATCCAACAGGGAGACATGTCAAGGATTCAAAGGCTTCCATGAGAAAATTGTGAGAAGTAATGTCATATATTCCTTCAGATTACTGGCCTGGGAGAAGGAGAGAAATGTGGGGGAGGAGGAGGGAAGTGAAAGGAGAAGGAGAAAACCAAGACAAGAAGTTTAATGAAGTCATGTTCTGTGGGTACATGGCAGGCATGTAAATACCTAAATGATACTCTACAAACTTCTGCTGGAATGTCATGGATTCAAACGTGAAACAAACTGACAAAAATTGGCAGAAATTGTGAAACAAACAGTAGAGAAAGCAAGCCACATCTCATGAATCCCAATAATGATAACTTTGAATAATAGCAATTTAACAACTAGAAAATTCATTCCTTAATTGCATATATATTGCCTAAAACTGGCAGAAATAGTGGAGCAAGTGATAGAAAAGCTGAACACTCCCATGAATTCCAGTAATGACTGATTTAAACAATACTGTTAGTGGATACTTGAAAAAGTAGTCCTTAATTGTATAAGGTAACTTTGCATATACTAATACAGCTTACTTTCATTATAATTCTATACAGTTTAACAATGCCTTGTAGATGTAAATACACAAATCATTGGTGATTAAAAAAGATATTTTAAAGAAAATGTCAGTTTGTAGAGACCTTCAATTAGGTTAGAACTGTATTCTTTATTTATAAGACAAACAATGGTTTGTTAAGCCAGATCTGTGCCATAAAGGAAATAAACCACTTGTTAACAATAGGCAAAAAAAAAAAAAAAAATCAAGTGTACTGAGTTAAAAAAAAAAACTCCAGAATTAAATAAAATAAGTGATCTTTAGTCCCACGATATGTGCATAACCACTGCATTAACTTAGATATTTACTCCAAAATACTTAAATTTGGTAATAAATATAACTAGAGTCCAATTTCCTGGCATTGAAACAAAAATATGACCATTTACTGAATATATGAACTTGGATAGATTATTTAAACTCCCATATCTTCAGTATGTTCATCTAAGTCATAATATATATTTTGCTGTTACTAGCATGTGAAAACTTCAGCACAGGGTATGGCATTTAACTAAAACCTCACACAGTTTCTAAACACTGATTTTGTCAGGCTTTCAGTAATTTTTTTAAAATATAAAAATAAAAATACTCATTCTATTTTTATCACAAGTGATACAATAAGATTATTCAACAATATGTAGACCTTTTGAATTACCTGACTTGTGAGTGGTAATCTCTTTCATTTTACAGTGTCTTCTAAAAAACTATTTATTTATTTATTTATTTTAGAGTCATAGAGACAGAGACAGATTTCTAATTTGCTTGTTTACTCCCCAAATCCAGGTTTCCCATATGGATGGCTGGAAAAAAAACTACTTGAGAAATCACTACTAATTTTCAGCATCTACAGTGACAGGAAGCTGTATTGCAGGTGGAACATGGATTCAAACCCATGCACTCCAATAGACAGTGTGGGCATCCTAATCAATACGTTAACCACTAGGGCAAATCCCTGCTCCTATTTTTTTATAGTCGCTTGATTCAAATGACTGGGATTTTTCTTATATCCATTTTACAGATGAGAAAATGAAAGAATGTGGATGAAAAAACTTGCTCAAGATAGTCTGTGTAGGGGCTGGCCTTGTGGTATAGCAGGTAAAGCTGTGTATGCAACGCCAGCATCCTATAGAGGTGCCATTTCAAGTATCAGCAGTTCCACTTCTGATCCACCTCCCTGCTAACACACCTAGGAAAGCAACAGAGAATGGCCTAAGGGGTTGGGTCCCTGCACTCATGTATGGACCAAGATGAAGCTCGTGGCTTTGGCCTGGCCCATTCCTGGCCTTTGCAGCCATTTTGGGAGTGAACCATCGTATGGAAGACCTCTCTAACTCCATAAATTTGCCTGTCAAATAGGTAAAATAAATAGGTTTTGTTTGTTTTTAAAGACAGTGTATGTACCACTGGTTGAACTTCGCTTCCCACTCCCTGATCTAATTCATTAACTGCCAGCATGAAGCAACAGAGAAATCTCAGACCTAATAATTTAGTTGCTCCAACAGAGGCATGTAGCATACCTGCATCAACATCATTTTATCTTATAAATTTTCAAAATTTCTTACTTTATTTTATCTTTTAGTATTATACTTAGTTTCAGCCATGAAACATATGAATAGGCTTTGGTTAATATATTACATGTCAAAAATACCTCATATCACTCACCACAAAATTTGTAAACATTAGAAGAATGATTACAAATCAAATAAACATTTGTGAATATAGAATATAATAAATATCAAATGGACTGACAGAACACTGAATGAATAAATCACAGTAGGTGAAAATGGAGAAACGTCACCTAACCTTAAAAATAGAAATCTAGATGGAAGAGGGATGCCATGGGACTTTACTGAAGGTGTGGATGTGCAGCAACAAGTGCGCACACACATGACACCCACAGCTGAGAGCCAGAGAATATGCCAGTCTTTGAGAATGAGGGCTCTTAGCTACCAGCACAGAGAAGGCTGATACTAGTATTGGCTGTTGTGCATGCACATGATCTGGGGATTGTGGAGAGGGAAAAATCTACATTCCCACTGATGTTAAGTCTGGTTAAAAGGGATGACAGGGAGCTGGGTACCCACGTAGGACTGTGATCCTACAGTCCTCTCAACAGAGCAAAGGTTCTGGGGCTAAAACTGACAAGATGGAGCACCCACAGCCAGCCTACTCTGGGAATGTCTTGGGTCTCTCTGTGGACAGGACAGGCTCGTGGGGTGGAGTGGATCCTTTGCACCCCATGACCATGGGAGCATTGTGTCCTGAGATTGTGGGAAATCTGTGACTGCACAATAGGGTGCAGGGTTTAGCTGGTGTCTGAGCAATCACCGTGTCAAGCACAAGAAGCTCAGATCTCCCTGACTGCCTGGGGCGGGTTGCAGTTGGATCCATGCTAATACTGAGGACTACACAGATATTTCGTGTGGTATGTGCAGCAGCATGTGCACCACTGTGGGCTAACCCCAGGCATTGATAAACTTGGAAGAGAGGAGGTAAGGGTATGATTATGCCAACAGTTGTGATCATACCCTCCCTCCTGCTGACAACAGAGGAGATTGACAACACACAACTTGGGTGTCACCCTGGATATTTGCCCCACCTTGAAACACTGACCAGAGCTCCCTGGCCACAACTAGCACATGCCTCCGTGTATTCACAAAGAGAGAAAATGCTCCACTAATCCACAGATGTACAGTTCAAAGAAAAAACAAGTATTTCTACAAATGCATAAAAATAAATGTAGAAACTCAAGAAACAAGAATAAAAAAGATAATATGATTTCCCAAAGAAATATAACACTTCAATATTAGAATGTGAAGATGAAGAGATTGATGAAATGCCTCAAACAATATTCAACAGATTGATCATAGGATTTCTCAGAACCAGTGAAAAGCAAACTCACAAGTTAAAGAAATCCATACATGACATAGAAAAAAAATTCCCATGAAATTGTGATTATGAAGAGAAATCAAACTAAAAGTATTTCAAATGAAGAATTCAATTTATCAAATAAAAATGCAATGGAAAGCTTTAACAACAGACTTGTTGAGGCAGAAGAAAGAGTATCTAAGCTAGAAGATAAATCTTTGGAAATAATCAGACCAAAAGGAAAGAAATAAAAAAATTAAAAACAATGTTCACAATTTATGGGATACTATCAAACTGCCCAACATACGAGTCTTAGGATTTCCTGAAAGTGTGGGGAAAAAAATCGATTAGAAGGCCTATTCAGTGAAATAATTACAGAAAATTTCCCTAAGTTGGGAAAGAAAGGGATTTCCAAGTACACAAGGCAAATAGAACTTCCAATAGACATGACTAGAAAAGAGCTTCACCACAACACATTGTAGTTGAACTTTCAACTATAAAACATAAAAAAAAAGATTCTAAAATGTGCATGAGAGAAATCCCAGATTGTTTCAGAGGATCTCTGCTTAGACTGACAGCTGATTTCTCTAAGAAACCCTACAAGCTATGAAAGAATTGAGAGACATAACTCTCATTTATGAATGAAGGTGAAATAAAGACCTTTCAAAACAAACAGAAATTGCAAGAATTTGGCACCACTCATCCAGTCTTACAAATCATGCTTAAGGATGTGCTACACACAGAAACACAGAAAGACAAACATCATTATGAAAGAAGATGAAGGCAGAAAATCTCTCAGTAAGGTACAAAGAAAATGCAAAACAAACAACAGAAATATTTATGGAAAAATGGCACAGCCAAACAATTACATATCAATAATAACCTTGAATGTAAATAGCCTAAATTCTCCAGTTGAAAGATACAGACTGGCTGAATAGATGAACAAACAAGAACCATCTATTGGCTACCTAAAGAAAAACACCTCACCAACAAAGATAAATGCCAACTGAAACTGAAAGGATGGAAAAAAGATAATCCATGCTAACAGAAAGCAAAAGCAAGCAGGTGTATCCATTTTAACAGCAGACAAGTGGACTTCAACACACAAACAAAAGAGACAAAGAAAGGACTATATAATAATTAAGGGATCAATTCAACAGTAATATGTGACTATAATAAATGTATATGTACCCAATGCGAGGGCACCTGGCTATTTAAAAAATATTAATGATCTAAAGGGAGACATAGATTCCAATACAATAATAATGGGGAACTTCGACCAACTTTCATCAATGGAAAGATCAACTAGACAGAAAATAAACAAAGAAACAACAGACCTAATCTACATTATGAACCAAAAGGACTAAACTGCTATTTACAGAACATTTCATCCCACGGTTGCAGAATACACTCTTTTTTTTTTTTTTTTTAACTTAATTTTTTTTGACAGGCCGAGTGGACAGTAGAGGGAGACAGAGAGAAAGGTCTTCCTTTTGCCGTTGGTTCACCCTCCAATGGCTGCCGCGGTAGGCGTGCTGCGGCCGGCGCACCGCACTGTTCCGATGGCAGGAGCCAGGTGCTTCTTCTGGTCTCCCATGGGGTGCAGGGCCCAAGAACTTGGGCCATCCTCCACTGCACTCCCTGGCCACAGGAGAGAGCTGGCCTGGAAGAGGGGCAACCGGGACAGGATCAGTGCCCGGACCGGGACTAGAACCCGGTGTGCCGGCGCCGCAAGGCAGAGGATTAGCCTGTTAAGCCATGGCGCCGCCCCGAAATACACTCTTTTCATCAGTGCCTGGAACATTCTCTAGGATAGACCATATGCAAGGTAATAAAGTAAATCTCAGCAAATTAAAAAAAAAAAATTAATCATATCATGTACCTTTTCTGACCACATGGAATAAAGCTGGAAGTTAACCAAAAAAACTCAAGAATCACTAGATTATATGCAAACACATGTAGACAGGGCAAAATGCTCCTGGATAAACATTGGGTTATTGAAGCCGGCGCCGCGGCTCACTAGGCTAATCCTCCGCCTTGCGGCGCCTGCACACCGGGTTCTAGTCCCGGTCGGGGCACTGATCCTGTCCCGGTTGCCTCTCTTCCAGGCCAGCTCTCTGCTATGGCCAGGGAGTGCAGTGGAGGATGGCCCAAGACCTTGGGCCCTGCACCCCATGGGAGACCAGGATAAGCACCTGGCTCCTGCCATCGGAACAGCGCGGTGCGCCGGCCGCAGCGGCCATTGGAGGGTGAACCAACGGCAAAAGGAAGACCTTTCTCTCTGTCTCCCTCCACTGTCCACTCTGCCTGTCAAAAATAAAAAAATAAAAAATAAAAAAATAAAAAAAAAACATTGGGTTATTGAAGAAATCAAAAATTCCTGGAAATGAATGAAGATGACAAGACCACATGTCAAAACTTATGGGACACAGCAAAAGCAGTTTTAAGAGGGAAGTTTATGGTGACTGGTGCCTACATCAAAAAAATGAAAAGATAACAAATAAATGAGCTATCAATGCATCTCAAGAACCTAGAAAACAACAACATACCAAACCCAAAATTAGTAGAAAGATACAATTATTTTAGAGAAAAATAAACAAAATTAAAATAAAAAATGGAAAAGGTGATTGAAATGAGGACTTTTTAAAAAAAAATAAACATAATTGAAACACCATTGGCCCACTTAACCAAAAAAAGAGGGAGAAGACACAAATTAATAAAATCAGATATGAAAAAGGAGATGTAACAACTGATACCACAAAAACAAAAAGAATCATCAAGAATTAATAAAAATAGCTATATGCCAACAAACCAAAAAATGTAGAAGAAATGGATAGATTCCTGGAATACACAATCTAACAACACTGAGTCATGAAGACATAGAAAACATAAACAAGCCAATAACCAAGACACAGATTTAATCAATAATAAAGATCCTCCCAGCAAAGAAAAGCCAGGACTGGATGGCTTTACAATTGAAATCTACCAAACTTAAAGACGAACTAATTCCAATTCTTCTAAACCTATTCAAAGCAATTGAAATGGAGTGAATCCTCTCAATGTCCTTCTGTAAGGCCAGAATCATCTTAGTTTCAAAAACAGAAAGAATATAACAAAGAAAGAGAAATATAGGCTAATATCCCTAAGGAACACAGATGCAAAAATTCTCAACAAAATACTAGCTAATTGAATCCAACAACATATCAGAAAGATCACTCACACAGATCAAGTCAGCTTTATTCTGGTATGCAGGGATGGTTCAACATTTGCAACTCACTAAATGTGATACATCACACTAACAAATTGAAGAATAAAAGCCATATGATTGTCTCAATAGAAGCAGAGGAAGCATTTGATAAAATAAAACTTTAAGTAAACTGTGTATAGAATGAATACTCCTCAATACAATCAAGGCAGTTTAGGACAAAACTATGGCCAGCGTCTTGTTGAATGGGGAAAAGGTGGAATTATTTCCACTGATATCCAGAACCAGACAAAGATGTCTACTTTCACCATTGCTATTCAATATAGTTCTGGAAGTTTTAGTCAGAGCTATTAGGCGAGAAAAAGAAATCAAAGGGATACAAATTGGAAAGGAGGAAGTCAATTTATCCCTATTTGCAGATGACATGATTCTATATATAGGGGAACCAAAAGACTCCTCTAACAGACTATTGTAACCTATATGAGACTTTGGTAAAGTTGCAGGATATAACATTAACACACAAAAATCAATAGTAATTATATGTACATAAAGTGCCATGAATGAGAAAGAACTTCTAAGATAAACCCCATTTACTGTAGCTACAAAAATTTTAATACTTTGGAATACATTTAACCAGTTTTCTCTATGATGAAAATACAAAACATTAAATAAAGAAATAGAAGAAGATACAAAAAATGGAAAAAACTTCCATGTTCATGGATTGGAAGAATCAACATCATCAAAATGTCCATACCATCAAAAGCACTTTACAGGTTCAATGTGATTCCAATCAAAATACCAATGATATTCTTTGCATATATAGAAAAATGATGTTAAAATTTATATGGAGGGTCTAGCACTGTGGTGCAGGGGGTTAAAGCCACAGCCTGCAGTGCCAGCATCCCATATGGGTGCCAGTTCAAGTCCTGGCTGTTCCACCGATCCAGCTCTCTGTTATGGTCTGGGAAAGCCGTAGAGGAGGGCCCTGTATGGGAGACCTGGAAGAAGTTCTTGGTTCCTGATTTCAGATCAGTGCATCTCTGGCAGTTTTGGCCAACTGGAGTGTGAATCAGCAGATGGAAGAACTCTTTCTCTCTCTGCCTCTCTGTCTCTCTCTGTGTAACTTCTCTCTCTGTGTAACTCTGACTTTCAAATAAATAAATAATTCTTTAAATAAAAAAAGACATTGGCATAGGCAAAGCCTTCTTGGAAAAGATCCTAGAAGCACAGGCAATCAAATCCAAAATTGACAAGTGGGATTACAACATGCTGAGAAGCTTCTTTAAGGCAAAGAAACACTCAGCAAAGTGAAGAGGCAGCTGCCAGAATGGGAGGAAATTTTTTCAAACTATTCAACCAATAAAGGATCAATATTCAGAATTTATAGATTTCAAGAAACTCAACAACAACAAACAATCCAGTTAAGAAATGCGGAAAGAACTTGAACAGGATTTTCCAAGATTTGACATACAAGTGGCCAACAGACATGATTTTTTACAGCCCTTGTCAGTACTATTGAGGAATAGTGTGTTTTTTTTTTTCTTACTATTTGTTGAACTCTTTACTTAGTGTAGGGTTAATTTTGTGAGCCTAAAGTAATCTGAAAGTAGATCATTATAAAAATTAAGAGTAGAAATGGGAGAGGGAGGAGGAGGAAGCATGGGAACATGGTTGAGAAGGAGTATATAGTGGGAAGTATCACAATGTTACTAAAACTTGCATATATGAATTACCTGAATTTTTTAACTTAAATTAAAAAAATTAAAATGAAGAAATATAAATCTAAAATAATGTCTAATAACATCAAAATATGAATGAACTATTAAGTGAGAAACCAGAATACAAAGTAGCTAACATTGTGGAACACCAACGTATAAAATAGTCAGCACAGATAAAGCCCAGGACATATTCATGAAAATAAACAATGGAAAGTTCTAAAGAACAAAACAGATTGGGGGATTTGCTGCAAATATCACAAATTTTATTTTCCTTATTTCTTTTCTTCCTATTTTATTTTAAACCATTGATTCGGATTATAGTTAGAAAACTAAAATAATAATATATTCTAAATCCTGTTTTCCTGCATGGTTTTAATTATTGACATCCTAAATCTATTTTAAATAAATTACAACGACAATGTATTTCATATCAGTATCAAATTCAAGGAACTTTTTTTCTAATATAGAATCATACTAAAATAAGCTGCCCATATTGGTTATTTTTCTAGCCATAGATCCTCACATTAGAAAGGCTGCACCCTCTCAAACCTCCTTTCATACAGCAGTGGCATTAGGATGAAATATTGAGCAAAAGAGACTCCTGAAGCATAACTTATATACATGGAGATTTCAATAGGTCTTCAATACCCTTGTAGTTCTATAGCCTCTGTGTCCCATATATTTTTTTAAATAATTCAGTATTTCTTCCGTGCAACCCATCTTTGCCTACTGCATTAAATATGGCCAATCTACCTCAGATGTCACCTCAAAGTGAATCTAGGTACACCTCAGGTCATACCACACTTAAATTTGGTTTGCCACATTACTTACAGGCTTTAAATGTATTATCTTATCATCAGGGATAGAATTTCCCCTAGGAAGGATAAGTATGGGCAAGCGCCATCAATTATTAGTTGGCTCCTCATATACTTGCTTGAACTTCTCCTGGGCTCTTGGAGTCCTAACAACATAATTGTTTTTCTGAATTATTATTTTGTCTGTTTCTACATAAAAGTTTAACTGTCATAATGTTTCCTAAATATAAAACTTCAATTTGTTATTAACTAACCATGGGATTTTTCCCTCGTCTGTACAATAAATTCCATTATTGACCCCAACCTTCCATATATAATTTTGACAAACACTCTCCTTACATTTGGTCAGATCTCTATGCTAATTTTGCTATCTTCTTTTATTGTAAATAAAAGAAATAAGAGTAAATAAGACCTTATTGAAATGTGACTCCCTTGGTAGTCATTCCCCAGATGGTCACCCTAAATCAATCCCATACCTCCTCTTCATAAATGTCAAAACTTCTTGACCAGTGGAAAAATCACTGTGATGTATTATGACTTGGCATATATAGAAGAATTTTAAGTTCAGTGAAAAACTAAAATGACTAGTATGATGAAAAATCTAAATATTTTTATAAAAGTTCTAAGGGGTTTAAAGTATTTTAGGGAAAAGATCTAACAGGAAAACATGATAGCATCAGTATCTCAATGTTTACATGGAGATTGTTTGATTCAAAGTGAAATACCGCATCAATTATTCTGCCACACAACAAGCTAATCCTCTTTGGCAAACACAACACCCATCAGAAGTGGAGGGAAACAAGTATTGATTTATTCTTAGAATAAAATGTCCTACACTCAAAATTAAAAAAAAAAAAAGTAGACAAACATCACTCTACCTTTACAAGCTTTCTGTCAAGGACAAGAACTGTATCTTGCAGGAAAGGCAGTATAGGAGATAGGTAGCCAAAATGGTTCATTGAGTGTCTTGACCTCTATGATCCATCCCAAATTCTAAAATTAAGGGTTTCCTAATGAATATCTTCCCATGATTCATGTAATAAAACTGATGCACACTGGATCCAAATAAGAATAGAATCCAGAAAAGATCAACGTTTTGCCTTTCTTCAGACTCAAGTGTTGGAAATAGTGCTCACAGGAAATACATTTCAACCTGCATCTATATATTGCACCCTTTATTCACACAGATTCTGAGGTATCAAAGTAATATACAAAGAACTTATGCTAGGAGTAAGAAGTTTAATTCATTGTCTGTTAAGGAGATGAATTACCTTATAATAATTATTTCACTTTTCTGAAATTCAGTTCTCTCAACAAGGCTCTTTGATTAACAATATTTGGTTTTCTTCCCAGTATCATATTCAAACATCTTTAAAAATCATAAAATAGTATAAAAATGCAAGAGAAAATGATCACATGACTTGTTTTTTATTTAGGGTTATTACCAAATTTCTGAGGATTGTCATATTCAACAGCAATAAGATCAATTGGTATAATCTAAATTTAGAAACATAGTTTATAAAATCAGAATATATTTGAATCATAATCCATAGTACCTGTAGTTGATATAGAATATATTTATCTTTACAAAAAGAATTCTCCATCAAAAAGCCTACTTTTTAGCATCTGTGATATTTCATTGATGTATAGCCTAAAGTTTCCTTAACGACATTTGCAAAATAATAAACCAATTATGAAGCCATCTAGAACAGAGTGAAGAAAAATTACTATTTAAAAAAGTCTCTCTCCTGAATAATTGGCACTATAATAAATGACATGTCAGAACAACAATATTAACAAAACCAATGTCATTAAATAAAGGAAGAAAGCTATTTGCATAAAGAAAATCAAGAGTTTTTATCATCAGACACAGGAGGATCATCTGTTGATGCACAGCTGGAATAAAGTAAGCATCCATCTCTACCTTTAAGACTCAAATTGAGGGGCAGGTGTTGTGGCTCAGTATAGGCCACGGTCTGCGATGCCAGAATCCCACATGGGCACCAGTTTGAGTTTACGCTGCTCCACTGCCCATTCAGGTCCCCTTATAATGTACCTCGGAAAGCAGCAAAAGATGACCCAACTGCTTGGGCCCCTGCACTCACTTGGGAGAACTGGAAGAAGGTCCTGGCTCCTGGCTGTAGCTTGTTACAGCTCCACTCATGGCAGCTACCTGGGGAGTGAACCTGCTGATAGAAGACCTCCCTCTTTCTGTCTCTGCCTCTTTTTCTCTTAAACCCCGCCTTTCAAAATAAATAAATAAATAAATCTTTTTTAAAGAAAAGACAAAATGAAGCCTTCAGCTAGTGATTTATTTGGTAAGGTTGAGTAAAACATTGAAGCCTACAGGACAGCATCTGTCGAACAAAATACATGGAATTTTAAACCCCAACTCATGCCACAGAACCAGAGAATTAGCAGTAGAATTAATCAAGACATTTAAGAAAATATTTGCCTCAAAACTTTAATCAACTCTTCTAACTAATTTTAGAGGAGAAAAATTAATACTTGCCACTGCTAATCTGTTACTGACAGTGCAGGTAAATTTTTAACAATTTCTCCCATAAATAGAATGATAGTAGAATGTGGTTAATTTTAAAGATAAATCTATTTTGACTTAAAATTCTGAAAATTCCTGTGTGATCTTGACTTTATCAGCTTTTGACTTTTTTGATTCACCTGAAACCTGGAAGTTATTAGAGTAAAATATCTAATTATTAAAATAATTCATACTACCATGGCATATATTTTAAGATTTTTAGGGGATGGTGCTGTGACATAGTGGGCACAGTTCCAAAATCTTTAAATGGAGAAAATATATACCTTATTCTCTTCAAATGACACCTGCTATAATTGAAAACATGCTGAATCTTTGGATTCAATGTAATGTCTATCAAAATATCAATGGTACTTTTAACAGAAATAGAAATAGCAGTTATAAAATTAACATAAATTCAAAAAGAGCACAAAATAGCCAAACAAATCTTCAGAGAAAACCAAATTGGAGGCAACATGCATCCTGATTTCAACCTATTTCAAAGCCACAGTAATTCAGACAATATGCTGCTGGCATAAAAGCATATCAATAAGCCAATAACAGAGCAGAGTCCAGAAAGAAACCCATGAACATATGATCAATTGATCTTCCACAAGAATATCAAAATATTCAATGGGGAAAAACAGTTTTGTTAAGATATAAGCTTGCCAAAACTGGACACTTGCATACAAAAGACTGAAATAGAACCTTATCTTACACCATACGTAAAAATTCAACTCAAAATCAATATTGAGATTTCTTTACAAACTAGAAATAGAATTACCATATGATCCAACAATTTCACTACTGGGTATATATATCCAAAAGATATGAAATCATGGTATCAAAGAGACACCTGCTCCATTATGTTCACTGAAGCACTTTTTACGATAGTCAAGATGTGGAATCAAAAAGTTGTCCATTTTCAGATGCATAAAAAAAATGGAACACTATTCAGACATAAAAGGAATGAAATACTGTAATTTGTTCAAAATGGATGGACCTGAGAAGACAGAATGAAGTGAAATAAGAAAGACAAATACTATTCTCCCTTATATTGGAGAGAAAAATAAAATAAGCCTCAATTTGAGCACAGAATGGGAAGGCTAGAGGGAGATAGAGGGAGTTTGCCTAATGGGTATAAAATCAGAATTAGACCAAAGGAACAAGTTCCTTGTGTTACACAGTATAGTTGTCTGAACAGAGAAGAGAACCCCAAGCCTGCAGTCATAATGCAAGGTCAAAGAAGGGAAAATGCTGATTACCCTGTTTTAATCAACATACATTGCATACATGTACTGAAATATCACACCATAGCCCATAAATGACTATAATTATTGTTCATTAAAAATTTAAGTATAATAACGAAAACTAACAAACCCTGTCATTTGTAAACAATAGGGACATTTGGTTGAGTAAAATTAGCTAGTAACAGAAGGACAAATATTATATGATGTCTCTTATAGATACTTAAGGTTGTGTTCAGAATAATAAAACTCATAACAAGTAATACGCTTGTTGTTAAAGATGGACCAGAGGGGAAATGGAGAGTTTCTCTTTAATGGATATGAAGTTTCAGTATACAAACTGATAAAATATTAACCTTATGCTGTACAGTATTGTGCCTATAGTTATCAGCACTGTATTGTACAACTAAAAGTTTAAGAAGATAGATGTCACAGCTAGCACCGTGGCTCACTAGGCTAATCCTCCACCTGTGGTGCCGACACCCCGGGTTCTAGTCCCGGTTGAGGTGCCGGATTCTGTCCCAGTTGCCCCAGGTGCTTCTCCTGGTCTCCCATGTGGGTGCAGGGCCCAAGGACTTGGGCCATCCTCCACTGCCTTCCAAGGCCACAGCAGAGAGCTGGACTGGAAGAGGAGCAATCGGGACTAGAACCCAGTGCCCATATGGGATGCCGGCACTGCAGGCAGAGGATTAACCAAGTGAGCCACAGCGCCGGCCCTGTTAAGTATGTTCTTATCATATGATACAAGAACCATATTGTGTGACTTTACAATTGATGTGGGAAAAGCCAGTTTTATTTTTATTCTCTATTTTACCTTTTGAATATTTTTAAAGTTTTTGTTTTAATATAAAGAGAACATGTTTCCTGTGTTTAATAAATTCAGTTATAAGATTACCATATTTCACTCCCCCTCCTTAATTCCTTTTATTTAATTTTTACAAAGACATAATGTCAACCCACTCTATTGTCACAGGTTTAATTTATCACTAGCTGTAATATTCAACAAGTAAAAAGTAGGAAGACCACAGTTCCACAGGAGTATAAGCAACGGCTAAAAACAACTATCATATAAAAAGATGTCTGCTTTGTTACTATACATTTTTTGTATTCTATGTTAACTGGCACATATCACGGAAAACTTAGGATATTTGTTTTTTGGGGACTGCCTTATTTCACTAAGCACAATGATTTCCAATTGCATCAATTTGGCAGCAAAGGAAAGGCTGTCATTATTTCTTCAAGGCTGAGAAGTATTCCATATTGTATATTTATTGCATTTGCTTTATCTAGTCGCCAGTTGATGAACATCTGGGTTGATACAATATCTTAGCAATTATGAATTGAGCTGTAATAAATATAGGGGATGCAGATAACTCTTGCATATGCTGATTTCATTTCCTTGGGTAAATTCCAAGGAGTGGGATGACTATCTTATGGTATATTTATTTTCAGCTTTCTAAGGAATCTTCATACTTTCTCCCATGATGGTTGTACTAGCATTCATTCCCACCAAAGAGGATTAGGGTACCTATTTCCCACCATCTTCATTTTTTGTACCTATACGAGCCATTCTAACTGGATGAGGTGAAACCTCATTGTGGTTTTGATTTGCATTTCCCTGATGGCTGGTGATCCTGAGCATTTTTTTATGTGTCTGTTGACCATTTGAATATCATCCTTTGGAAAATGCCATTCATGTCCTTTATCCATTTCTTAACTGGATTTTTATTTTTTTATTTTTATTTTTTTTAGCTTCTTGAGCTCTTTATAGATCCTGCGTTTTCATAATCAGTTGCATAGATTGCAAATGTTTTCTCCTATTATGTTGGTTGCCTGTTAATTTTGTTGAGTGTTTCCTTTGCCATATAGAAGCTTCTTAGCTTGATGTAATCTCATTTGTCTATCTTTGCTTTTATTGCTTGTGCTTCTGGGGTCTTTTCCAAGAAGAAATACTCAATGTCTTGCAGTTTTCCAAATGTTCTCCTCTAGTATTTTGATGGTATCAGATCACAGATTAAGATTCTTCATTTATTTTGATTTGATTTTTATATAAGATTTAAGGTAGGTGTCATGTTTCACACTTTAGCATACATAGATCCTTTTTTTTTTTTTTTTTTTTTTTGCAGGCAGAGTTAGACAGTGAGAGAAAGAGAGACAGAGAGAAAGGTCTTCCTTCCATTGGTTCACCCCCAAATGGCTGCTATGGCTGGCGTGCTGCCCCGATCCGAAGCCAGGAGCCAGGTGCTTCCTCCTGGTCTCCCATATGAGTGCAGGGCCCAAATACATGGGCCATCCTCCACTGTCTTCCCGGACCACAGCAGAGAGCTGGACTGGAAGAGGAACAACCAGGACAGAATCCGGCACCCCAAGCAGGACTAGAATCTGGGGTACCAGCGCCACAGGTGGAGGATTAGCCTAGTGAGCCACGGCGCCGGCCACGTAGATCCAATTTTCATATTTTTCTTTTATAATGTTTGTGTTTGTTCAAGTGACTGTCCTTTCTCCAGGCATTGGTTTTAGTCTATTTGTCAAAGAGTAGTAATAAATGTGTGGATTAATTTCTGGGGTTTCTATTATGTTTCCTTGTATTTTGATAACTATTCTAGGTTTTTTTTTCCTTTCTGTCAATCATTAGTATCAGTTTGCCAATATTTACAAAATAGTTTTCTGGGATTTTAATTGTAATTTCATTGATTCCACAGATCAATCCTGAAGAATATTTTAGCGATACTCAGTTTACAAATCCATGAACATGGACTATTCCCTAATTTATTGAGGTCTCCTTTGGCTTTTGTCCTGTAACCTTGACCTAATAAGCTGTCTATGATAATTATGAATTAAAATTGAAAGAATCAGGAATGGTCATGTATGACAAAATAAAAAAAGATATTTTATTCAAGTTATTCAAAGTTCTGTTTGAATCCTAACTCATTATTATCATTGACTACAAAAGAGAAACAAGGCATCCAAAAAATGAGTAGATACCCCTAACTACAGAATGTTCCCCTAAAATTTTTATAGAAAAAATTCATAACCAACATTAGCATCAATTCCATAACTATACTCTTCTTAACAACAGTTGCATACACCATTATGGTAGTACTTTTTATATTATTTCATTTGATTTTCACTGACTTTACATCATAATGCATTTGCTTCCTCCAAATGCTTTGGGAAAGAACCCAAATGTATATTCATTAAATAAAATAAAATAATAATAAAGGTAGAAAAGGTGTTTTAGAATCCTAAGGCATTCAGAAGAATGGATGGAAAGAAACCCTCATTATATCTAGAGTTTACTCACTCATTTTCTCTTCCCATGACTGTGTGTTCTAACCTCTCATTCTAAGAACAGTTATTTTAGTATTAAAAGTTAAGTTGAAATTAGAAATATAATGCAAAATTTCTGCAGCTTTTGCTAGGGAGATTCCCCAAAAATGTATCCTGTTGCTTGGGTCACAACTCCACAGACACATACGAAAAAAAAAAAAAAAGAAAGAAAATGCTGTTATTGCCATTCTAGGTCACAAACTCAACACTCAGTTTCATAAAGTGAGAACCCATAATTAACAATCTAATCAAAAATGAATAATAAATGAGTAATTAAAAAAGTTAATGTCAATTATAGGTTGACTTTTTTAATAAATAATGACTTTGAATATTAGAATTTAAGTAGCTCATTTAAAGTCATCTGGGTAAAATGCCAGAATAAGATTTGATTTCATTAATAATTGAATTGGATACCCTAAGTCCTAAATACCTGAAAATATTACCTTCTATATCCTTACCATGATGATATTTACAATTGATAGAGAAGAATATCGTTTATGCTGCTGCTGATGATAAGAAGATAATGGCAACATGATGATTATAACAAAGTCAGATGGTCAATACAGGAAAGTAGAGTACTCTGGAATCTTCTCACAAGTTATAGGAGTTCTCAAAATAGGAGCTATTGTGTTCCAATAAGAAAAGTTATAAAAAGCTTCCTAGATAAATTTTAGAAAATTTTATAAATTTAATAAAAAATTGCAAATTTTAAATGTATTTTTAAAAAAAAAGAATTGGTTAACGAGGAAAAGATATGGCAATGCTAACCTCTCTAGCAGAATTACTATGAGTTAAATTCTGTGCTCCAAGTAGTTTTTATTTTTATTTTTGCTTTCTTTTATTACATTGTATCTGGGTGAACTACTTATTTCTTTATCTTGTATAATCTTCAGTAAACAAAGGATTCTTACTTTCTCCACACTGGTCATTATTTTCCCTTGACTCTGCTTCTGTAATATATGTAGCTCTTTCATTTCTCCTTATGAGAAACATTTTTTCCCCAAATACTTCCAGTCCTCTCAAGGGATCCTTTTCCCATACAATTCCAAATGAGAATGTGACATTGATTTATGTTAAGTCTCTATCCACAGCACTAAAGAATAAAGTAAAATGCTGCATTTTGTGAATAATTGGTTTGTAAAACAAGCCCAGAAATCAACAGGGAAAAAGCAACGGAATTTATGTTTCATCTCATTTATTTTGACAGTTGCAGAAGTTCAGGTACAGTTATACACATTAATATTGATAAGCAAATGCAGAAAAAGAAAAAAAAAAACAAAGTCACAGAGACTCAGATTCACTGAAGCTCAGAGACCATTAAATTGTGACTGAATAGGGCTGCATATTTCTAGTATTATTCAGGGATACAATTTGTCAGAGGACTCTCAGTGGTTTTATATATTTTCTCTCACAATGTGATAAACAAACAACTCATTAAAAGCATTCTCTCAGGAAACCAAAAATTATGGGCAGTGGCAGCTTCCTTCTGGCCTCAGAGCAGCACCCATCCTGTACAGGACCCATGGATATTGGAAATTAAAGGAGAAAACGTCTCTTTTCTTCACATTCAGTTATTCCATTTGTGTTTGATTTAGGAAAAAACAAAATTGTGAAAACAGCAGAAAGGAAAAACGTATAGAATGAATGACTATCAGAACCAATATAGACAAAGATGCATTACTGAAAGACTGTGATACAAACATTAAAAAAGAAAAATATTCAAATTGCTTGAAAATATCTTTAAAATATTAATATTGTACCCAAAGGGTGAGATTACAGCTTGGATGTTTTGGCATGAGGACTACTGTTTTTCAGTGTGGAGCTTTTGATTTTATTGTGTTTGATTTTACTATGTATATGCTACATTAATAATGATGGTGATGATAATACCAGCCATATTACTAACAACAATGTCCATAACTAAAAAGATTACAATCCATGCAATTCCAAAAAATTATGAAATCATTGTTCACAATGACTAGCCTATTGTAGCAGCATAATAACTTGTTGAGTTATATAGATCAGATTTACTGCCCTATTGTTCAGATAAAGAACATGAGGTCTGCCGTCTCTGTTCCGGTTGCTCCTCTTCCAGTCCAGCTCTCTGCTGTGGCCGGGAAGACAGTGGAGGATGGCCCAAATGCTTGGACCCTGCACCCGCATGGGAGACCAGGAAGAAGTACCTGGCTCCTGGCTTCAGATCGGTATAGGACGCTGGCCACAGCAGCCCTTTGGGGAGTGAACCAAAAGAAGGAAGACCTTTCTCTCTGTCTCTCTTTCTCTCACTGTCTAACTCTGCCTGTCAAAAAAAAAAAAAAAAAAAAAAAGAACATGAGGGTCCAAAATTTCTCCCAATGTTACCCAGCAACTGATGGTAAGGTATTTGGAAGAGAACTGATCTCCTAAGTTGGACTTCAGTGTTCCCTCCTCATCACCAGAATGTAAGAGATATTCCCATGACAGCAATCACTAGAGTGAAAGAGATTTCAGGCAAAGGGAAGGAGTGGCAATATCACTGTAGACAAAGCAACATCAACTTTAGAGGTGACAAAGCTAAAATTATCAACAGATTCAGGAAAACTTTAAATGATAAACATGGGAGCAATCGACCTACACAGATGATGTGAAATGCATGTTATTGTGACAGAATCCTGACATTTCACAAATGACATGAAAATAAATCATCCCTGGCCAAATACACAAAAGAACAGAAAGCACAATCTTCCCTGATCAAACACACAAACTAATAGAAAAACACACAAACACAGGAATGAGTGAGCCATAATATGACACAGTGAGGCAATGTGTTTGATTCTAGCTTTGGATATCAGCATAACCCTTCCACTAAGTACTTCCACTAAAGTACTATCTGCATATATATGTAGGCAAGTACTGACTTGCACATAACTTCCACAGATAACCAACAGCAGTAGATCTTTAGCAACCTATAGCGCGCACCTATGGCTCATTGCATCTCCCATGTAGGATGAAGCTCATTTGCATTAGAAGAAGCTCACCGTGTAAATGTCCCCTGGCTCCACACATGTTCTCATTGCATTCAGGTCTCTGGGCAAAAAGTCATGTAGACAGAGAGGCCCCCCCTGACCACTGTTTCCGAAGTCCAGTCTTTTATCTTCTTTTTATTCTCACCACAGTTTTTCTCTGAGCATGTTTTATGGACATACGATATGTTTTGAACAAATGCAATAATAGGGAATGCTTCTGGAGCGGGTGCTGTGGCGCAGTAGGTTAATCCTCCTCCTGCGGCGCCAGCATCCCATATGGGCGCCGGTTCTAGTCCCAGCTGCTCCTCTTCCCATCCAACTCTCTGCTATGGACTCGGATAGCAGTAGAAGATGGCCCAAGTCCTTGGGCCCCGGCACCCACATGGGAAACCCAGAAAAAGCTCCTGGCCCCTGGCTTCGGATCGGCGCAGCTCCAGCCACTGCGGCCATTGCGGCCATTTGCAGACTGCAGACCTTTCTCTCTGTCTCTCCCTCTGACTGTCTGTAACTTTACCTCTCAAATAAATAAATAAAATCTTTAAAAATAGGGAATACTTCTGTTTTGTCCTCTTCTATATTCCCAACACTTACAATGTTGCATAAAATAAGTGCTCCATAATTATCTAGAAGATAAAGAATGAATGACACTTGTTTTATTAACTGGATGAACTGGGTAATTTATTCAACTTCTCCATATTAACATACACATATCTCACTAACTATTATGAGATGAAAGCCCATGCCTACCATATGGTAAATGTTCAATAAACAGCAGGTTTTTAGAGAGATGCAAATAGACAACATAAATATGCACCCATTCCATTGTTTTAAATATCTTTTCAAATGCCACAAAAGCACCTGTTTTATCTCTGACTTTACAGAAAGAAAAAAAGAAATAAAGAATTCAGTGATAAACTCGCCATAATCTAGCTTATCATTTTTAATGAGCCACATATGTTAACCCAATCACAATCTTTCATCTCCCACAATAGTACATTAGATTCCACACAAGGGTGTGAACTTTCATATGTGCATATTTGTAAACACATGGATGCAGAGAGCACATGGAGAGCATCTGTAAAAATGAACCTTTAACTCTGCTTTCTCTGTGTCTCTGTGACAATAAAATTGCCAGGATTTAAAATTAAAACTAAGGAATGATCTTTTGGTTTTACAAAAGGATTCCACTCCTGCCACCCATAAAGAAGGTGGGTTAAACTTATAGACATATCTGTTCAATGAGCTTTATACAATGCAAAATTGAAAGTAAGTAATGCAGGACCAATCAATGGAGCTCAAGCAGTAAAAAGGAATCATATCTGCCAGGTGTTCAAACACATATGAAAGTGTGAATAGTCACTAGGGTGCTTTGAAACTGACTATGTGCTCAGAATTAGTAAAAATACCATAATCCGTTTCCCATCCTTAAAAATTTTCTCACCTATGTTGCAGAGTTGATGATATTTTGGAAGTTACTAAGCTTCGTGGTGCCAGTGGATCAGATGGTCAGGGGCCTGATGCTTCCAGAAAACACTTTGTTTTTAATCTAATGTATCCATTTGTAAGCAATGGCATATTTGCCAATAAGACTTAATGTGATGCAAAGCACACTAGTTTTTGTGCCAAGGCTGTGTTTTTCATTATCTGGGGCCTTTTTTATGGTAAGTTAGGCCTGGCCTTGTTCATCTCGCCCAAGTACACCTGTCAGTATACGGGTAGTGAGGGAAGGTATGGAGATAGAAATTATCAATTACTACTTCAAAAGTAAAAAATTCTCAGCAGGAAGCAGCTGAGAGACTGCTTATTTGTACTCTCTTTTGAACTACGGTAGTAATAAGTACATCCTAGGCCTGTGATCCGTAATTATTTTTCCCTTGGATCACCATGGATCTTCTTAATAAAAAAAATGAGTCCCCATAAGTATAGCTCCCAAAGTTCTGATTCAGGCAACCTTGGGTAAGAGAATCTCAATGTTTAACAAGCACCCAAGTTGCAATGAGCCAGAGGCTGCATTTTGAGAAGTACTAAAGTGATTAATACACCGTTATATGTGTTGTACATGACTTGTTGGTTGACACCCAATCCCTTTTTCAATTGATCCCTTGTCTATTCCACATCCTCCATAAATTTTCTTAGTTTGTTATGGCAGGCTAAATTATACAGGTAACTCTAAAAGTATACAAACATTGGTGGCTGGTCCTCCCTGGAATTCAATGATAGGGGAAAAGAAGCTGCACGGCAGAGAAAAACAAAGATGATCACCCAACATAAACACCACAAGTTCTTCATAAACTTTGCCTTGTAGCCCCTTTTGAGCAGAAGAAACATGATCAGAGAGTTCACTTGACTGGGTCACGTTCACCCAAAAGGAGAAGGAAAGAATGAGAAGAGCAGGCCGGCGCTGCGGCTCAATAGGCTAATCCTCCACCTGCAGCGCCGGCACACCGGGTTCTAGTCCCGGTCGGGGTGCCGGATTCTGTCCCGGTTGCTCCTCTTCCAGGCCAGCTCTCTGCTATGGCCTGGGAGTGCAGTGGAGGATGGCCCAAGTGCTTGGGCCCTGCACCCCATGGGAGACCAGGAGAAACACCTGGCTCCTGGCTTCGGATCAGCGAGGTGTGCCAGCCGCAGCGCGCTGGCCGCAGCGGCCATTGGAGGGTGAACCAACGGCAAAGGAAGACCTTTCTCTTTGTCTCTCTCTCTTACTGTCCACTCTGCCTGTCAGAAAAAAAAAAAAAAGAGATTCCACCTGGGATGCCCACATCCCTTCTCAGAGCAGCTTGTTTGAGTCCTAGATGTAGTTCCATGCTGCTGGCTTAGCTCTGGTCCAACGTGTGTGCTGTGGGCTTTTGCAGTGTGAACCAGTGGATAGAAAGCATTCTCATTCTCCCTCTCTCTCTGCCTTTCAAATAAATTAAAAATATATAAATAAGCATTTAAATTATATTTTAAATAGTAGTTTAGCACATTATTTAATTTTATAATACCTATTAATTTACTTATGAAACACTACAGAGATCCATATCCTATATAAAGAAAATTGTTGTGTATAAAGACACCAATGTTAATATAACTTTGGAATGTTAAATGAGTCTAAAAGAACAAATTTTATGATACTATATGCTGTATCAATACAAAATATAAAACCAATAATGACTGAAATATGGATTTTTATTCAGAATGAGTTATATTCTAAGTACCAGAACAAATTATGATCTCATCATTTTCCTTCTGAGGGGCTAATACAATTCTCAAGTATAGTAAATGAGTTACAGATGTATGTTTATGATGATAGAAATATATGAGAGATCATCAAAAAGTTACTGGAAAACGCATATAATAAAAAATCTTCCATAAATTTAAGAATTTATTCCACCAAAAGCAACCAGTCTTTTAATTCAATTTTCCACAAACTTTATGAAGTAGATTTTATCATGCTTATTCAGAAGGAGATACACTTTTTAACAGCCAAAGTTCATCAGAGAAACATACAACTGTGTGTGTGCGTGTGTGTGTGTGTATGTTTGCATGCAGATGAATACAGGTTATGCAGACTATGAGAGTTGCAGATCAGAAACTGGTATAATTTTTTAAAGGTTTGTTTATTTATTTGAAAGGCATAGTGACAGCGAAGCAGAGTGAGAGCAAGATTTTCCATTACTGATTCACTCCCCTACCAACAGCAACAGCTGGGTCTAGGCCAGGTCAAAGACCAGAGCACAGATCTCCATCAAAGGCTCCCGTGTGGTATCAAAGACCCAAGTACTTGGGCCAGAATCTGCTGCATTCCAAGGCACACTACAAGGAAGCTGAACCACAAGCAGAGCAGTCAGGATTCATACCAGTGCTCTGATACAGGATGCCAGCATCTTATGTGGCAGACTGACCTGTAGCACCACAACACAGGCTTCAGGTATGATTTCTATGTCAAGGTCTTGAGGAGTAAGTCCTTTTTCAGCTTTCAATTCTGTTCTTTGGCTAGCTAGATGAGGTCTACCTGTATTAACAAAGATAATCTGTCTTCTACTTAAAGTCAACTGATTACAGATACAGATATGAATCACATGACAAAAATACCTTCCTGTCAATATCTAGACTTATGTTTTACTACCTAATGAGGCCATTATATTCCAACCGAGTTGATACATAAAATTCAACTACTGAAGACTTTGAAAGGAGTAGATCCTCTTGTTGAGGTACAGAAGGTTCTGAAACAAATATTCCAAACATTTTGATGATTTAATAGAAGCTTACTCTTTATTGTTGTAACTGCCTTATATGGCTTTCCAGATTGGTGACCATTCTTCCTACATGTGGCTACTCAAACTCTGAAGGTCCTTCTGGTTTTGGCCTCTAAAAACCCCTTAAAACTGCCGTGCTCTGCAGTCATTCAACTCTACAGGAAAAATATTGAAACTGCATAACAATTTATTCAAAAATTTTGCTGTGGCAGTTACAAGCATTACTTATTTTTTAAAAAGATTTATTAATTTATTTGAAGGAGTTATGCAGAGAGAGAGAAGGAGAGGCAGAGATAGAGAGAGAGATCTTCCATCCGATGATTCACTCTCCAAGTGGCCACAACAACCGGAGCTGCGCTGATCTGAAGCCAGGAGCCAGGAGCTTCTTCTGGGTCTCCTACGCGGGTGCAGGGGCCCAAGGACTTGGGCCATCCTCCACCACTTTTCCAGGCCATAGCAGAGAGCTGGATTGTAAGCGGAGCAGCCAGGACTGAAACCAGCGCCCATATGGGATGTCAGCATCGCAGGTGGTGGCTTAACCCACTATGCCACAGCACTGGCCCTACAAGCATTACTTATACTCACATTTCAATGGCAAGAAAGGATCACATTACCATACTTAGATGCAAAGGGACCAGAGAATTTGAATGCTACCTAGACAGCTCCTTGCTAGTAACATTGCCTTACCCAAAATGGAGGATTTTTCCTATTGGCCATCTATAAACCTAATAACAGACAGTAAATTTCAAGAGAAATAAAGTAATACAATTGTTTATAAACTAGGCCCTGAGTCAGCATTACTAAGTACTTAAGGAGTTTATTTTTTATTATTCAAGAAGTAGAGGTAGAGAGCAATAGCAAAAAGGAGATCACTCATACAATTATTTGGTCCTCAAATTCCTGTAATGACCAGAAATGACCTAATGCTGAAGTTGAGAAATGGGAACTCAATCCAGATCTCCTGTATGGACCCCAGGGACCCAATCACTTGAATAATCATCAGTCAGGATTGGAGCCACACACTCAACCCAAGGTACTCTGATTTAAGACTCCAGCATCTTAACCAGTGTCTTAATAGGGCTAATGCCCACTCTGGAAGTTTATTGAAGTTTATTTTAAAATGCTTGTTCCTTTTACTCTTGATCCATAGATCATTCTATGGTACAGTCCAGAAATAAATATTATCAAATAAATTCGTGCAGGTCATCCAAATGTACTGCTAACCAGGCCACTTAATTCAAATCTTTCATTTGTCTCCAACTAGGGGCATAGTAGGCTATCTCTTAAGTGGATATTTTCTTTGGAATTCAATATCTCTAAAACTTAGTAAGCAGGCATATCTCAGTATGAGCCCCAGTTTTATTTATCTTAACAAAATTCCTGGGTGATAATATTATTCAACTTTTATTGAGTACATAAGACATACTAAGTCCTCTTCTAGGAATGTCACATGAATTAACTTATTTGTCTTACATGGAAAAAGTACAAGATGGCTATTACCAACCAGCTTTACAGATGACAAAATTAAGGCACAGAAGATTTACTTAGCTGAAAATAATTACTCTTGGAGGTGGCAACAATGGGAATCAAACTTGGGCAGTATGACCCCAAATCCTCTGTCTTTCCCTCACCTCAGTACCAAGGGAATCCCAAATACTTTAATATCTATAGCACTTTGAATTAAGAATGGATATTCTCAACTCCCAGTTGAGACTACATAGGGTTTTTGTTTAGAATCACCACAGTAAACAGTAAGTGTCATTTACCTTCTTTCTCTCATTGAAATTTCCATCTGAAAAACTCCTCTAAAATCTAATTCTGTATATCCAACATCAATTCTGCTTTCATAGCACATTGTCAAACAAATAATAATCTTTTTCTGAAAATTAAATTTCCTCCAGTGTTGTAACCTCACTAAATGGTGAACAACTCTTTCAAGTATTGCACGTCTGTTACCCAAGAATCATACTAAACATATTCATCAACATTCCCCATGATCTCCATCCAAACACAAATTAACCCTATCAATTTATTTCCAAAATCTCGTTAAAGCCATGCATTCTCGATTTCCAATATCAATTCCAATGGCTACACCAGCATGGTATTTTGGCAACTGCAAAGCCTTCCAACAGAGTTCAGTCTCTTCCACCCTCCAGTCTATAGATGATATTGTGGTCAGAGTGATCTCTCCATCATATAATGGGTAAAGCTCCAAATCCTTAACTGTTTGGAAATCCTCCATGTGCCAGCCCCATCTCACAATCCTCCATTCAGACCATCCTTCTCATCTTTCCTATTTAAGTCATCTTCTTTTGAAGTTAAGATATTTGCACAAATAGATTTCTCTGCCATTTGTACCCACTAAGGTGTAAGTGTAGCATACTTCCAAAATTCATACCTAATCACCAGTTTGATGGGTATTAGGAAATTGAGACTTTGGGTAGTGGTTAGACCATGAGAGCTCCCTTGTAATATGCAGTAGTGTCCTTTACAAAATAGGCTACAACAGAGTCATTGCCCCTTCTACATGAAAGAACACACAACACATCACTTGTGAATGAGGAAGTGTGTCCTAGATACCACATGTCCTGGGGCATTTGTCTCAAATGTCCCAGCCTCTAGAACTGTGAAAAATCAATTTATTTTACTGAAAATTCACTTGATCTATTGTTGTCTGTTACATCAGCCTGAAGGGAAAATGACATTAGCTTAACCCAATATCAATGATTCTTAACCACCTCAAATGTTATGTATAAAATAAGAATTAAACATTACCAAGAGTGATAAAAACAATGAAATAAAATGGTAGTTCGCATGTAAAAGCATTTCAGTAAATTCCAACCATCTAAATATTATCCAACATAGTTGAAAATTTATATCCATTTTGTCTTCAGCTCTAAGTCATGATATTTATAGAATTTCTAGGTTGGAAAGAACCTGTAAGGGATACATTTATCTTAATTCATAAATTAATGAAAATTACAGTGTATCTTTACCTAAAGGAGGCTTAGAACAGTTTAAACTATGTCAAGTTATTACTATCTTTAAGAGTTTGCAACTTTGCCCAATAAAAGTGTTAAACTGCTATAATTTTCAATTCTACTAGTTTGTTTTGGAGTCACTAATGAAATGCACATATCTTCAAAGTCCTGGCATGAAAAAAGGCAAGATTTCAAATAAATTCATAAATTAAAAGGCATCAACTGACATCTAATCTAAAAGAGCACAGTAAAGCATTCAATAATTTGAAAATGAATTGGAGCTTCTATTGATACAAAAATTAGAAGCATAACCAAGTTCTTATTTCAGTAAGGTTTGTTGAAGAAACACAGACATATTTTACGAGGAATATCCACATCCATACACAAGAAGGGAAAGTGTTTGAAGGATACAACATGGCTGTGAGAAACAGAAAAGCAGAGAGATTCAAAACATAAGAAAACAATCAAGTGATAAGAACAAGAACAGTGTTAATAAAGGTTAATTCAAATGACTAGAACCCAATCTTCAGTAATATATTAAATTCCTTTAGGAGAGTCTTTGTAATTTTCAATTGTGTTTCCTGGGATATGTTTTTAGGAGGGCAGCATTATGATTTTAAAAGTATTCTACACAGGTGATAGACACAAAAGAACGAGCATCAACCATTATCTGCACAGAACCACAATCAAGAGGTTGGGCTGTGGACTAAGATGAGTTTCAGTCCTATCACTCACTCTTAGGGGGTGTGCAAACCTCACCAATTATTTACTCTAAGTTTTTGTTCCTTTTTATAAAGATTTAAATGGCAAAGTTATAGGGAGAGAGAGAGAGAGAGAGACAGAGAGAAGGATCTTCCATCTACTGGTTTACTCACCAAACAGCTGCAAAAGCTGAGGCTTGGCCAGGCTGAAGCCGAGATGCTGGAACTCCATCCAGGTTTTGCACATGGATAGCAGGGACCCAAACTGTTGGTCCATCTTTGACCAATTTCATAGGTACCTTACCAGGGGGCTAGATCAGAAGTGGAGCTGCTGGGACTTGAACCAGTGGTCATATTGGATGATGGCATTGCACATACTGGTTTAACACATTGCACCACACACTGGCCCCAGTTTTAGTTTCTTCATCCGAAAAGTAGAGAAAATATTACCTAATCATTAGTTTACTTTGAAAATCAAATAAGGTTATTATATAATGTGGCAAGACCATGATTCCAAAACATGCAGTCAAACTGCAGACCCCTAAATCATAAAAGGATGATTCTTTACTTAACTTTCTACACAAAAAGATTTGGATATAAACAAGTATTACCAGGTGCACAATAAGTATGCAATATAAGTAAATATTCTAATCCAGAATAATTAATTTCATATTTTTTTGATATTTGACCAACATTGATCAGGCAGATATGTATTCAACATTGACCTAGCATGTCAACTTCAGAGGTCGAAAATTGCATGTGAAACAGACCAGGAAGTAAGGTGAAGCCGAGGAGAAGAAGAAAATGAATGCTGTGAAGATCAGCAAGACATCCATTTCCTAGATGCACCTGCAGAGATAATATGGTATACTACAAGCTTTGGCTATATTTTGTGTCTCTTGATTGCCCTACTCATCACAAGCAAATGTCAGCCTCCCAGTCTAGCACTTGTATAGGGAATCTATGAGTTAACCCTGACAGATTGACTCCTTCCCGGTGAAGAAGGCTGTTTACAGCTCATCTGAAGAGAAATCAGTGGTTGATAAGCCAACCTTCCTTTTTATACTAGTGGGAAAAGTTTTCCCTTAAATTAAGATTGTTTTTTGAAAAGTTGTTTGAAAAATAGAGTAAAAGATATTCAGTTGGGGCTGGTGCTGTGGCACAGCAGGTTAAAGCCCTGAAGCACTGGCACCCCATATGGGCGCTGGTTCCAGTCCCAGCTGCTCCTCTTCCAATCCAGCTCTCTGCTATGGTCTGGGATAGCAGTAAAAGATGGCCCAAGTCCTTGGGCCCCTGTACCAGTGTGGGAGAACCGGAAGAAGCTCTCGGGTCCTGGTCTTGAATCCGCACAGCTCCAGCCATTGCAGCTATCTGGGGAGTGAGCCAGCGGATGGAAGACCTCTCTCTGTCTCTATCGCTCTCTGTAACTTTGTCTTTAAAAAAAGATATTCAGTTAAAATAACTTCTAAACCAACAAACTTGTAAACAATGGACTTTTTGTCCATTTTATTGCTGTATTCCTATTATTTAGTACAGCTGGCATATATATATAGATAAGCCATAAATATTAAATATTTGTATAATGAATTATTGAAAGTGTCTATAAAAATGGTGATCATAATAGTATGTGAGGCCTACAAAAATCTCATGAAAAGTGCAGATTATGAAAAAGTATGCATGAATCTGAAAATTTTTACAACAAAATAAGCATGTTTGAATTAACTTTACCATGATCTTTGGAAATACTCCTATATCTATGTAAGGCAAGTTACCTAAAGCATTTATCAAGTGCCTAGATTACAGTACTCCATATATAGTGTATATATGTATATGCTCTTCTATACATAGTGTATAGTGTTCCACAGATTAGGCGTTGTTACTGATAGATAATTTTGGCTGGAGATACCAGTATGGAGATATATGAGATTATGCTTTTGAGGAGTACAAATAGTAACAACAAGGAAAGGATCACAAGCCATTCTCAGGAGTTTTCTCTTTACCACATTGGCAGTGGAAGGTTAGTAAGAAGGTGGGGATGTAGCAAGTCTCTAGCACATTATCACCATTGGGCCTTAGTGTTCAAGATGCTTTCCAGGCATGGAAAGCAAAAGAAGGGCAAGTCACTTAATTCCTCCAAACTTCAGTTTCCCCATCTGTAAAATGGAGATGATATTGTGTAACCTATCTCCTAATGTTGTATAGATGAATAGGAAGGGAAAGTCTAATTATACATGAAGACACATGCAATGTGAAATGCAGGATAATCTATGAGTTAGTCATGCATATGGTTGTTTTTAATCAGTTGAGACTCAGAGAAATATTGTCCTGTTATTAAACTGGGTCATCCTGTTCCCACCCGCATTTCATTTCTCAGTCTCCTGAGGACATAACAGAGTGAAGTGAGGACTGATATGTCTATGGATAAATTTGTATTTTTCTAAGAGAAGGAAGGAAGAGGAGCAAGAGAAAAGGGGTAAAATCAAGCTTACATCGAGAAGAAAGATTACTCCAGGGAGATTCTTTAAAATTACTCTGATGACTTCTGTCTTGTAATGTTAGTAAGATTTTGATTCCCTGGGACTTTGATTTTTCAAGGAAATTAAGGGCTCTGAAATGACAGACTGAGGTAATCAAAACAGATAAAAAAAACTGTAATCTCCTCCTTATTCAATTAAATTAATGAAAATTTTCCCACTTGTCAAACCTATTAGCACCTGACAATAAGTTGTTAACAGAGCGCCTGCAGCTGATTATTCTTGCTAAGGAAAACAACTTGCTGACATTTCACTTTTAGGTTGAGTGCTGATTAGCCTTTCACCTAAATTTTGACCTTGCAATGCTGAGCTGCTTAAAATGATCTGAAAAGGAAAAGAGCTGAATACAGCCCTGTAAGATCTTGCACAAGAATGAATGGCTGGCTCCCTTTAGAGATGGATATGTGAGGCTAGTGTGGAGTGAGCAAAGGCCAGACAAGGAGAAAACATTGCAACTAGAAAGCAGCACCATCAGAAGGCAGCTGGTAAATAGTGCAAAGGTTCACACACACACACACACACGTGTATACACATGCACACACATGTACATACACACGCACACACACATACATACACGCACACACAGACGTACACACACACACAAAGGAGCCCAAGGAGGCCAGCCTATGTAGGAGTCAAATGGATATATTAAGTGTGATAAAACAAACAAAAAAAAATCCTTAGCCCAGTTAAACTTAGGAGAGCTTATTTAGCACAACATAAATGGTTCACAAATCAGGCAGCTTCCTGAGAACCTAAGCAGGTTCTGGAAACTCCAACAATGTAATCTGACAGTGTTTATAGAAAAACAGAAATGAGGTAATGAAAACAACGAAATTGCCTATTGCTTAGTCAACCAGCCAGTCAATTAGTTACAGAATAACTAGTTAATATCTTAAATCTTAATTAGTTCATTGGCTATATGGACTTCTGCAACCAGTCATAGCCCTACTACTGTGATTAAATTCTACAATGGTTTGGCCTGATGAGCCCAGTGCAGGAGCTTAGTCCAAATCAACAGTATCTTACAATTTTATTTAACAAATACAAAGAGTAACATCTTAAGAGCAGTGAGCCCTGTGTTCCCTAAAGGCCAGGGTCATGGACACCTTACTCCCTGGACTATGCAACTGTACTGCTGAGTGAGAGTCTGTGGACAAGATACAGACTTGAACATTTAAAGCAAGACTAGGGTGATCCTCATTCTTCTTACAGTACTAAAGCGCAGCACTGAGAGGAGGAAGCGGGCTGTGAAATAAGATTGCATACTTACACCACAAATGAAAAGCTCATTTTCTGCAATTTGAACCTTATAGCAGATACATATAAATCTCTGTGTCTTTCTTAATATCAGTACAAAGATTCAAAGAGAATTTGAGAAAACATAAATAATACATTTTGAATAAAATGTTATTATTTAACTCCATGCCATAGAGATGACTGTTATATTTTATATAGTTCCTCCATTTGTTCCACCCACGTTCATTATCATCTGCTTGCCTCCCCATGAGGTGATACTTTAAACATAATGAAGTATCCTTCTTTATTTCACATATTATATAGTCTTTTCACATATAATTAAGATTCTGAAAAACTACATATTATAACAGTTGTATAATATATATATATATAGATAGATAGATAGATAGATGTAGCATCATGTATTTATTGTCATAATTTAAAACAATTACATGGTTTCCCATGTTTCACTATTATATCATACCACCATGGTTTCCCATGTTTCACTGTTACACACCATATCACTGTGATCAACTTTAAGCAGTCTCCATCTACATGGATTAAAAGTGAGCTAAAAGAACTGTGATTGTTTTTCATGGCCACAAGAGGTAGAGACAACTAGTACTCTCCTTAGAGTTTGCTGGCCCTTTGTAGCCGCCTTAATGAATGGAATGAATTGAATGAATTGGGGTTGATGATGCCAACTTCTAGAGATAGATGTACAAGACGGGGAAAAAAAACTTCTTCCAGATTGTCTAGCATTGCTTGTTCTTGGAGTCTTTATCCACCAAAGAAGTCACCCTACCCTAAGGCTGCCATGTGAAATCACCATATGGAGAGAACAGAGTGTTGAAAGGAGAGACAGAAGTCCTCAGGTGTTTGTGTACTTGTTTGAATCCCAGCCTGGGAGACTGTGTCCAAGGAAGCCTTTGAGATGATCCTAGCAATCACAGGAGGGACCCCAAAGGAGAACTGCCTGAATTCAATCAGCCGCCAGAATTGCGAGCAAAAGACTGCCACTGCTCTTCAAATTCACTATTTTGTAATTTTTTTAATAATAGGTACCCGATCAGAGAGGCTACTTTCTGTCAGATTTCTGGTACTTCAATTAAAGTACCTGTCAGGAGATACTTAGGAAAGAATAGGTTTATTCCAGTTTATAGTTTTGGAGGTTCATACTCTGATATCAGGGAAGCCCCTTCAGTTGAGCCATCTAGTGAGGTTAGAGAAGGGATCATATGGAGAGTCAGGATGCAGAGAGATCAACTGAGCTAAACATGGCTTACAAAACCAACTCTGTCAAAAGTGCTACCATCTGAAAGAAAGCCATCAGTGACCTAAAGATTTCCCATTGAGCCCGCCTCCTATACACCATAATTTTATCAAGTCTCCACCTTTAACCCATCAACCATTTTCATAAGACTTTGGAGACCAAGTCTCTAAAACATAGACATTTGGGGGACATCCAAAATCTGTCAACCCAGAATACTTTATAGGCAAAGCTCTTATTCATAAATGAATATAAAATAAAGATACTCCAAGTTGAATGAAATTTGAAAGAAATTGTCACCACATAGCCAGCCTTACATATGATACTTAAGGATATACTACACACAGAAACACAGAGAGATGTTCAGCACTATGGAAGAATGCGAAGGTGAAAAACCTCCTAGTAACCGAACAAAGGAGATTCAAAACAAATAATAGTAATATTCATGGAAAACTGGCAGGATGAAGTCATTACTTATCAATAGTAACCTTGAAAGTAAACAGACAAAATTGTTCATTTAAATGATACAGCCTGCCTAACTGGATAAAAAAAAAAAAAAGACCAATTTACTTCCTATAAGATATACACACACTTCATCAATAAAGATACACAGACTAAAAGTTAAAGGATGGAAAAAGATATTCCACACAAAAAGAAATAAAAAACTAGCAGGAGTAGCTATTTTTATAACAACCAAAATAGATTCTAAGACAAAAACCTGTTAAAAGAGATAAATAAGGTCACTATGTATTGATTAAGGTATCAATTCAACAGGAAGATTTAACTATGGAACTGGTATGTGGTTCTGTGGGTTAAGCCACAACCTGTGATGTTGGCACCACATACAAACACTGGTTTCAATGCCCAGCTACTCCATTTCTGATCCATCTCCCTGATGATTAACCTAGCGAAACATCAGAAGATGACTCAAGTATTTGAAAACCTACCACCTACATGGGAGACCTGGATGTTGTTCTTAGTTTTGGCTTTACTCTGAGCCAGCCTCAGATGTTACAAACATTTGACTCTTTCTGTCTCTCCCTCTCTCTCACTGTAATTCTGCCTTTCAAGTAAATAAATAAATCCTTTATAAAAAATGTGACTATAGTAAATATATGCATACCCAATGCCAGGGTGCCCAGTTTTATAAAACAAATATTAAAGGATATAAAGGGGGACATAATCTCTAATACAGAAAAGCAGTATACTTCAACACCCCACTTTCAACAATAGGCAGATCAACCATACAAAAACACAGTAAAGAAACAATATAACTAATCTAAACTATACCATATGGACCTTATAGGCATCTATAGACTGTTTCACCCCACAGCTGGAGAACACATTAAAATTATCAGTTCATGGAACATTTTATAGGATAGACCAGATACCAGATCATAAAACAAATCTCAACAAATTCCAAAAAAGCTGAACTCAAATAGTGTATCTTCTCTGGCCACAATGGAATAAAACTGGAAATTAACAAAAGAAACTCTAGAAAATATACAAACACATGGAGACTGAACAACATACTCCTGAATGAACAGAGGGTCATAGAAGAAATCTAAAGGGAAATCCAAAAATCCCTTGAAATTAATGAATATGAAAATGCAGCATATCAAAACTTAAGGAGTACAGCAAAAACAGTGTTAGGAGGAAAGTTTACATCAATATGTGCCTACATCAAAACATTAGAAAGGCATCCAAAAAATGATCTAACAATACATTTTATGGACCTAGGAAAACATGAGCAAACTGAACCCAAATCAATAGGACAAAAGAAATAATAAAAATTAGAGAAGAAATAAAAAAGAGAAAAATAAAAAGATCAGTAAAATTAACAGTTGGCTTATTGAAAGGAAAATAGATAAACCATTGGCACAAATAAGAAAAAAAGAGGGAGAAGACCCAAATAAACAAAATCAGAGATGAAAAAATGAGATGTTACAACTGAACCTCAGAAACACAAAGAGGGGCTGGCGCTATGGCACAGCAGGTTAATCTACCATCTACAGTGCTAGCATCCCTTCTGGGCACTGGTTTGAGTCCCAGCTGCTCCACTTCTGATCTAGCTCCTGCTAATGTGCCTGGGAAGGCAGGGGGGGATGGCCCAAGTTCTTAGACCCCTGAACCCATGTGGAAAATCCAGAAGTTCTTTGTTCCTGGCTTCAAACAGGCCCAGCCCTTGCCATTGCAGCCTCTCTCCCTCCCCTTCCCCCTCCCTCTCTCCCTCTCTATGTAATTCTTTCAAATAAATAAATAAACTCGAAAAGAAGAAACACAAAGAAGAGTTAGGAATTATTACAAACAGCTACAGGCCAACAAATTGAAAGATCTAGGCTAAATGGATGCATCTCTAGACAAATAAAATTTACCAAAATTGAGGCACAAAGACACGGAAAACCTTAACAGACCAAAAACCAAGACTGAGATTGCATCAGAAATAAAGTGCCTCCCAAAAATGAAATGCTCCCAACAATGCATGAGATGGCTTCACGCTGAATTATACAATCCTTTTAGGGAATAACTAATCACAATTCTTATTAAATTATTCCAAACAATGGAAAGGGATCAAACTCTTCCAAACTCAATATATGAGGTCAGCATTATTACCTTAATTTCAAAACCAGATAAAGGTACAACAATAACAAAAAATAGAACTATAGGCCAATATCCCTGATGAACTTGGATGCAAAAATATTCAATAAAATACTAGCAAACTAAATCCAGCAACACATCAAAGAGATTATCCACCTGGAAAAAGTGGAATTTATTCCAGGGATACAGAGAGGTTCAACCTATGCAAATCAATAAACATGATACATCACATCAACATGATTATTTTAATAGATTCAGAGAAATCATTTGATAAAATATACCATTCTTTCATGATAAAATAAATTTTAATAAATAGGCACAGGAGGAACTCAATGCAATCAGGTCAATAGGTGACAAACCCACAGTCAGCATCTTATTGAATGAGGAAAAGCTAAAAGAATTTCCACTAAGATCCAGAACTAGTCAAGGATGCACAAAGAATTCAAAGAGATATAAATTAGAAAGGAGGAAGTCAAACTATCCCTGTTTGTAGATGACATGATTTTACATTTAGAAGAATTAAAGGCACTAAGAGATTACTGGAACCCAAAAGAGAATTCGGCAAAGTTACAGGATACAAAATCAACACAAAAATCAATAGCATTCATATACACCAACAATGATCAGGCTGCAAAAGGACTTGTAACATCAGCCCCAGTCACAACTATTATAAAAGAAAATTAGATAACTTAGGATAAATTTAACCAATGATGTGACAGATCTCTGTAAATAAAATTACAAAACATCAGTGAAGGAATTAGAAAGAGATCCAAAGATTGGAACTATCTTTCATGTCCATAGATTTGAAGAATTTATAACATCAAAATGACCATTCCATTTAAAGCAATTTATAGATTCAATGTGATTTGAATCAATATACCAAAGACATTCTTCCTAGATCTAGAAAAAACAAGTCTACATTTCATACGGAAACACAAAAGACACCAAGTAGCCAAAGTAATCTTAAAAATTAAAAACAAAGCTGGTGGTATTACAATATCAGATTTTAAGACATACTACAGGGCTGATAAACTCACTCCCTGAAGAAAACACAGACTCTTAACAAATGATTTTGGGTAAATTGGATCTCCACATATAGAAGTTTGACAAGGTCCCTACCTTACATCCTACACAACTCACAATGGAACCAGAATCTATACCTAAGGCCACAAACAATCAAATGACTAAAGGAAAACAGGGGAAACATGCTGATACATTTGCAGAGGTAAAGCTTCTTGGATAAAACCCTTAAGCATAGGGAATAAAAGCAAAAATAGACAAACAGGATTACATTTAAGAAGCTTCTGCACAGCAAAGGAAACAATTAACAAGATGAACAGACAACCAAAATAATGTGAGGAAAAATTTGCAAACTATGTATTCAATAAAGGATTAATATTCAGATTACATAAGGAGCTCAAAAAAACTCAACAACAACAAAACAAGCAATCCAGTTAAGAAATGGACAAAGCATATAAATGGGTATTTTTTAAAGTATGAAATATAAATGGTCAACAGATACATGAAAAAAAAAGCTCAGGCTCACTTGCCATCAGGAAAATGAAAATAAAAATCACAATGAGGTATCCACTCATCTGAGTAAGGAAGAATCAAAAGATAACAAATGCTGGTGAGGATATGGAAAAAATGGTGCCCTAATATGCTGTTGGTGAGAATGTAAACTGGTACAACTATTATGAAAGACAGTACAGAGATTCTTCCGAACCCAAAAATAGATCTACCATATAACCCAGCTATTCCACTCCTGGGAATATATTCAAGCAAAATGTAAGTAGCATATGAAAGAGTTTCCTGTACTCCCATGTTTATAGAAGCTCAATTCACAATAGCAAAGATATGGAATCAACCCAGATGATGACTGGATAAAGAAACTTTGGTATATATATGTGATCGAATATTAGTTAAACTTAAAAAAGAAGGAAATTCTACCTTTAGCAACATAATGCATGCAGCTTATCATTATGTTTAGTGAAATAAGCCAGACCCAAAAAGAAAAATATCACAGGTCTCTTATTTATAGTAGCTAATACGGAGAGAGAGGATAAAAATTGTGTGAATGTCTGAACATTTGATATTTGGTTATAAGCATTGTTTCAATGAATTATAACCTGTAAATATAATGTTTCCCATGTTGAAAAAAAAAAAGAAAGGGAGAGGGTGGGAAATAAGATTCTTAGCACACTAGTCATGCTTTGTTCTTAATTTGGGTGTCATCTGAGTGTGATCAGGTGACAAAAAAACACATTGACTTATACACGTAAGTGCATATCTTGGTATGTATACTGTATTTTAATAAAATGTTTTTCAATAAACTGATTATTTTTTTATTTTTGGCAGATTATAGTGACTACTGTGCTGCAGTAGCATATTTATTTGTACATTATTTTTAATTTTTCTATTTTTAACAAATTCAGTAAAGTTCATAGACAAACTCCAAGAATATAGTGATATTCTTTCCTTCTCACCATTCTTCACTCTCCTCTTCCCTCCCTCTTTCTGTCCTTCCCCCCTTTCTTTCATCCATCTAGAAAAACTATATAGTCATTTAAAAATGGATTTAGCTAATGGTTTCAAAGCAAAATGTAAAAGTTATAATTATTTTAACTACCTATCACAAATATCAGAAGAGATCGATTAAATAAAGAACTTTTAATTGGAAAAGCTATATCTGAGAGGACATAAAGGAGCCAGGTATTTCTGTGTCCAGAAACATGATTGTTTCTCATTCCCAATTATCAAAAAGAAAAAAAAGAAGAGGCGTCCGGAACCTTAGCTCACTTGGTTAATCCTCTGCCTGCAGCGCTGGCATCCCATGTGAGTGCCGGTTCTAGTCCCAGTTGCTCCTCTTCCAGTCCAGCTCTCTGCTGTGGCCTGAGGAAGCAGTGGAGGATGGCCCAAGTGCTTGGGCCCCTGCACCTGCATGGGAGACCAAGAGGAGGCACCTGGCTCCTGGCTTCAGTTCAGTGCAGCTCCAGCCATGGGGGCCACTTGGGGAGTGAAACAACAGAAGGAAGACCTCTCTGTCTCTCTCTCTCTCTCTCTCACTGTCTGTAACTCTGCCTGTCATATAAATAAATAAAAATCTTTTAAAGAAAAAGGAAGAGCAAAGAGTAAATCCAGGGAGAAACCATAAATTTCATCATAAAGACTTTATAAAATAAAAACATTATTACATAGACCCTCTCAAATTAGAAAAGATACTCAAAGTTCATCAGGTCGCCCTTATAGCTGTCCTCAGATAAATGAGAAGCTGGATCTAGAGAATGATTTAAATACCCAAGATTTGTGAATGTGTCTTTATTCTAACTCAACAGATTCCAAAACAGTTAAAAAAAAAAAAAACCCACAAAGTTCTTCATGAGAACTCTTCTGACAGAAACAACAACATCTACTTCTTAGAAACACAGATAAAAAATTAAAAGAGGATTTTTGACCCCTAGATTAGTGCATGTATGAAAGAATTCAGGAAAAGTTCTTAGCTAAAAACTCTAGATACTTCTGAAGGAAACAAAGATTATTGCAAGCATAGGTTGAAGAGTGTAGAGCACTCAGCCTGGGGCCATGGTAAACTATTCTCAAACAATAGAACCAACACCTAATCAAGGAATTAGCAGGATTTGCTTGGTCTGATTTCAGAGTTACTATGGAACTGTGATAGCTTTATGTCTTCCTTTTCCAAAATTTCTGAAGTGTCTGTGGTGTTCATGTTATGGTGCCTCCACAACGTTACTGAGTGTGAGCAGGTGGGGGGAGGCACATAGCTATACTTCACCTCGATGCTGAGCCCTAGGTTTTCATAGAAGACACTTCTGAGCACCCTAGAGATTGCATGTTTTTTTTTTTTTTAAGATTTATTTATTTACTTGGAAGTCAAAACCACAAAGATAGAGGGAAGTGTGTGTGTGTATGTGTGTGTGTGAGAGAGAGAGAGAGAGAGAGAGATTGATTGATTGATTCTCCATACACTGGTTCATTGCCCAGCTGGCTACAATGGCCAGGGCTGGGTCAGGCCAAAGCCAGGAGCCAGGAGCTTCTTCCAGGTCTCCCACATGGGTGGCACGGGCCCAAGCACTTGGCCATTTCCTGCTGCTTTTCCCAGGCCATTAGCAGGGAGTTGGATCAGAAGTGGAGAAGCCAGGACTGGAACCAGCACTCACATGGGATGCTGGCATCAGAGATGGCAGTTTTCCTTGATATGTCACAATTTTATATTGTTTATTTTATACTGAGGAGGAATTTCAATTAGTTTGGGATAGTGATGGTCATTGGAGGCTTTTAAAACAAGAATGCACACTCTGTGACAGTCTTCTCATCAAGAGGAGTCCCTTGAATCTTAATGGCTTTTGTGACTAGTTTGATGAATACAAAGCTACAAAAGTTATGTTGCATGGTCCCACGGCTGGGTTAGAAAATTCCATATCATCACTACTGGTATTGTCACCCTAGGAGTGTACATCTGCTATGTTAAGAATTCGGTCTAACCTGAAGATGCTACATGTGAAGACAACTGAGAGGGAAGAAGGAAAGGAGAAGAACAAATACACGAGAGGAGACAAGAGCTTCTAGTTGTCTGAGTATTCCTATCCAGCTGCATAGGAGACTGAAGGGGCCTGTAACTGAGACAGACTCTGACCGCAACCTGAAGAGCAATCCCGTACCTAGCTCGGCCCAGTCAAACCTCGGGTTCTTGTGCAAAATTAATGAATACCGCCATTTTTACTCATGCTGGAATAATCTGTTATATAAGAACAAGGGTTAAATGAAATCATATTTGTTAATACAGAGGACATGGCACATGGTCCATATTGTCAACTACTCTCTCCTTGCTTCATGGAGCATCAGTGACTTTGGAGGTAGAAATGGTTTCAAGGAACCTGTCAGCATCGACAAAATTGTGAAATGTCCCTCAAAGGGACCTCTGTAGGAGATCTACAATGTTCCTGACTAGGGTTGTAAAGTCTGTCCAGGCTTTATTTTATCTTAATTCTATTTTATTTTACTTCTTTTTTTAAATCCAAACTCCAGTCAATTTAACATGAATTGGTTGAACTTGTGTTGCGTACCCAATAGTACTGAATTGATAGTGAGAGAAATATAGTGTCAATTTTAAGGAACTTTGGGGAATTATAATTTCACGCTAACAGCAGTTTCTCCTTGGTCTGTAGTCTAATTTATATCTCTGTCACTACCGATATATTTTCTCTATGTGTCTTTGTATTTCTTAATACACTGAGAAATAGAAAATGAAACATCTGAATTTTCTAAGTATTGGCCCCCGTGTTGATTTCATATCATTATTTCATTTTCAATATCTCAAAAATCTTGTGAATTATATATTATTTTTTCTCTATTTTACAGTCAGTAAAATGAGTGAGGCTCCAAAATGTGGGCAGCCACAGGCAGTGGCCCCTTTTGTTTACACTTAAACATATGTATGGAGACATCCTGGCACAGACAAAAGGCTAAGGAGATTCCAGAAAGAGACAGGAAAAACCATATCTCACTGTGAAACTTCTCACAAGAGATGATGTAGATAATCAGTCACACCTGAAACCTGCATTTATCACCTAGGTGTTTTATTATACCCTTGTAATCCATGATTGATAACATTTTGTGATCTGTTAAGTGGAAGAACCTTATCGGGAACTCTTTGTAACCCAAAAAGTCTTTTGGATATGTAAAATCTTTTGTGTGTCTTCTTGTATACAACTGGTCATGTTTAAATACTACTGGACTTGTTGAATAAACGAGCCTTGATCAGGATCTGTCTTGGCTCCATTCTTTGCGTCCTTGTCCCCACATTCCCACTCTCTGTTTCAGGAAACCCGGTTCTTTGTGCTGCAGGCCGGCACACCAAAAGTTTCAATAAATACCCAGTA
The DNA here is from genome assembly GCF_033115175.1 of Lepus europaeus. Classification (NCBI taxonomy): domain Eukaryota; kingdom Metazoa; phylum Chordata; class Mammalia; order Lagomorpha; family Leporidae; genus Lepus; species Lepus europaeus. The sequence goes on along the minus strand of NC_084843.1, from coordinate 20,889,861 downwards.
CCATACATCTCTAAAATGTCAGATTTGGGAGTCAAACCCAGGTCAAACTGACCCCTGTGCTGGCACCCACGATAAAAACATAGCCAACTCTTGGACCTCTGTTTGCTCATCTATATATTAGAAATAACAAGATCTTCCCTGGGTTTCTGAAAAGGCTTGCAGTTTAGCGGAGGCAGACAGACCCATGTTCAAATGTCAGAGTTACTACTTATCACCTGCCAAAATTTGAATAAATCTCTTGATATCCCTAAGCCTCCATATCTACAGTAGTAGAGTAAATTAAAGAGCGTTATGCATCTTACTGGTCACTACCACAGACTGGCGAGGAAAATGATGCATACTTCACGCAGGGTCAACATGGAGAATGGTTTCACTGACCACGGCGTTGTTGGTTATGTTATTTTTATCCACTTCCACCCATCTGTCCTAGATAGTTACTTCTCTGCACAGTTAGTCTGGGATCATTTTATTTCTTTATTCAACTAACATGGATCAAAAGGCTGCTCTGCTCCACGTACTTGGAAACAAGAACTCCTGAGTGTCTTGCCTTTGACAAAGAACAATGTGAAGCCAAAGCTCTGACCAGGGATAGACAGGGGGCATCAATGAGATGAAACTTATTCTAAGAATCTTGCCCTCATCACCTTCATGACCCTCTTGGCTACCACATTAATGCTGTCCTATCCTCAGGGAGACATTTTCTTATGCCTCTGTTTTAAATTTTAGTCCTGAATGTTTCTGAGTAGCACAATGTGACTTCCTCCACTTGCCAGTTCACAAAATTCTCTTCCTTATATGACAACATAGTAAACTGCTGCCTGCTGGAAGTAAAATAACCAATGACAGAAAGCACTTCTCTCACTGACAGTAAACAGACAACAAAAGTAAGAAGTCTCTTGGGGCTGATGCTGTGGTGTAGCGGGTAACACTACTGCCTGCAGTGCCGGCATCCCATATGGGCGCCAGTTCAAGTCCTGGCTGCTCCACTTCCCATCTGGCTCTCTGCTATGGCCTGGGTAAACAGTGGAAGATAGCCCAAGTGCTTGGGCTCCTGCACCCACATGGGAGACCTTCAAGAAGCTCCTGGCTTCGGATCAGCACAAATTCAGCCGTTGCTGCCATCTGGGGAATGAACCAGCGGATGGAAGAGCTCCTCCCCCCATCTCTCTAGCTCTCTGTAACTCCACCTTTCAAATAAATAAATAAATCTTTTTTTTAAAAAACATCTCTTGTCACTGTGGCAGGCATTCCTCCTAAGAACTTTGGTCTCTTCTCACCTACTACCCTTGACAAAAAAAGAATAAGACATGTGAATTTACCACATCCATCTAGCACTTTGGCAAGTGTGGGATGAGGAGGGAGTGGATTGTAGCCTGTGAAGAAATGAAGCATGCATCAGTTCTACTTTCTCTAACTGAAGGACTGAGCTCTTTTGGAAAATGACCACGGGCTCACCTGTCAAAAAACAAAGACCATCCTAATGACATCTGATGGTTCCCACTGATCAGCAGGAAAGAGAAGCCTGGCGAACCTTCTCTGAGAAAGTCGCACTTTGTAAAACACCCTGATGAGTAAAAAGGCCAAAGTACTACAAGTTGCTTGGTTTGACTGTCTTTTGAAGAAAATATTTTTATAACACATTTTGGGCCCAGTTACTTAATAACTAGAAATATCTGATTTCCCTTAAAACATAGAAGTGAGAGTCAAATCCATTCATTTGTGCTGCTTGTGGGGGTTGGCAGAGGCCCACATAAAAATCTTGGCACGGGAGTTGGTTAACAATTAATGATTCCAGTATATGTTAGCTACTACTGCAACCGTTTTCAACAGTTATGAAGTGGGAGGTATATGTGAGACTTCAAAATAGTCATGGAAACTGAATTTACTTGTACTATGGAAAACAGTATTGACTTTATTATGAAAAATTTCGTTGACTTCAAAAAACCTGCACCCCCAATACTTCTTTTATTTCTATGTCTTATACAAACTTTTTTTCTTTGAAGTACTCTCACATAAGGCATATGTTCAAGTACTGTGGGAGATGACAAGTTTCTGCTTTCCAGAAATATCCACCGCATTGGAAGTGAGAGTTCAACTAGAAAAATGACACATAACACAAAATATAGCAAACCAAGTAGATTTTGGGTACATTCTGGTATACAGCCACATTTTTAGAAATCTCAGGATGACAACCATAGATAATTAGAATTTAATACTTATTTTCTTGAGACTTACTTATGTCTACCACATGGGGATCCCATTCATATCCCTAAACAAAGCTTCTTAAATTCCTTGATTCTCAACCTCCTTCAATCATGCATAGCAGCAACCTTCAAATTCTGTCTCTCTATTCCACAATCTCCTTAAAAATTACAAATAATAGAAGTTATTTTTCTAAATCAGCCTTAACTGCAAATAAGTTTTACATTATCCTCCAGCCTGTGACTTTTCTTATCTATTTGTCGTTCACATCAATTTAAGCCTGCCACTCTTTTCAACTTTTCTAACCCTCTTTATTTGGATTTTTTGTCCTAAAGAAAGACTCAGCAGCTGACATAAAAAAAAGCAATTACTGGTCCATAAAAGTCAGCAGAAATGGGGGGGGGGATGACTGCAAACTCTTCTAAGTTAATATTATTTACTTTATCCCTGTCACAACTGTAAAGAAGCACTAGATAAAATATATATTTTAAAAAGTATAAACAAAATGTAGTATACTGTGACATTGTTGAAGAAGCCAAACCATTTTGATTTGAGGATGGGGTAAAAGATGTAAGGTTAAATATCTGTACCTCATCCCAGATACCCAATGAGTTTTATTAAGATGAATGAGTTTAATTCATTATTCATTCATTGCTTTAATATTACATATTATAATATGGAAATAGTTAATATTAGAACTTTATTAGAAATTTACAAGACTCATTGTGTGTTTCTGTGAGTCAGTATCCAGCTTAGAGAATCTGGAGAGATGCTCCTTCAACGATGAGTTGAGTTGTCAGAAGACAGAAGCTACCACATTTGTTATTTCAACATATAGAATTTAATATATAGCCTTCTTAATTATATATAAAGTTACAAACAAGTTAACTCAGTGTGATAAAAGAAAAAGGACGCTCAAGTATAAAGGATGAACTGAAATATTTTCACTCCTAGAGTAAAAGTAAAAAAGGAAACATTTAGAAATATTGAAAAGTTGAACTATGAAAAGGAAAGATGAGACTCATTGCTCTCAAGCATCATAGGACTAACACTTAGACTTCTGAAAAGAAGCTTCTTGCTGAGTGGTGATGGTGTCCTTGAATCTGGAGTTGGAATTACAGGGATCTGGGACCCAACTTTTGAGCATAGGTTGCAGAGCAACAGGGGCTGGTATATCTTAGAATTCAGGGGTAGTAAGGAAAGTAGTAAGTACCGGGAGAGCTGTACAATGGATTCAGTTGTTACTGGGGTAAAACAGTGTTTCTGGGGTGATGCTTTTAACAATGACAAGCAGACAGAAAACACCAAGAAGCAGCATCTCCCCCACACTGCCACCCCTGGCACTTGACTCCTGCTCATCTTACAATTGACCAAGAAGAGGCAACTCTCCACATCACCAACCCTGGAACTCGATTGCTGCTCATTTTACAACTGACCAAAATGAATACATTTCCCCACTGTGTCCTTAACTGTATTCCAACTAAGCTTCTGTCTCATTCAATCAGCTTGTTTCTGACTCAGAGAAAATCACAGCACCAGCACTGACGCTATTCTGAGAGGTAAGAGAGATGCCGTTGAGCTCCACAGAAGAGGTGACATTTAAAACAGTACAGGCTTCCCACAGGCAGAAATCAGTAAAACATGATTTCAAGGCAGAGTCCGCTGATGCTAGAGCAGGAGAAAGCAAATACGTTTCCTCCTACTGATGTTTTCTTCGAGATACTCTCTCACCTCTCATTCTCAGCTCAGATTCACCCGCTCTCCCTATTGGAACACCCTATCTACCTTATACTCAATGCCACACCCTGATTTTATTGAGTGGCTAGTGCTTACACTATGTGCAATGAGCTTATTTGTAGTTGCATTGTTGTCTGCAGCCCTCTTGGAATGGCAGCACTAGCTCTCCTCCAATCTGCAGTGCTTGCAAAGAAACCTGTAGAGCATGTACTCTCAGCAAACATCTGTAAATGAAGTAGGTTTAAGACCAGCAGGAGAAGCTGGAGTCAGTTGTCGGAGGGTATAGAATCTGGGCCTAGTTCAGAAGACAAAAGTTGGATATGCATGGTCACAGCTGTGTCGCTAGGAAAATTTTCTGGTTTGGAGGAGGCAGAGACAGCTGCTGGCAGGCACAAAGGGTGGGGAAATCAGGTTAGAGGGCCACTATAAACATCCGAGCAATAAATAATGTTTATTTGATGGAGTGAGTGATCTGTGAACTTCTGTATCTTCCCCTCAGGTGATACCTCACAGTGAAAGAAAAAAAATGATTTGTGACTTTCCTTCCCTTATTTCTCAGTTGACGGCATCACAATTCTTTAATCTTCAGATACTGTTTTGTAACTACACATGAATAGTGTTTTACACATGAATCTTTAACAGCTACTTCCCTCCCGGTAGTGGCTTTGAAAAGAGGACAGAAGCAATGGCTGCTTCATGATACAATCAAAGCAGAGTGATTCTCAAAGTTCACTCTGAGCCTGTATCTTACAGATTGCCCCAGTCCAGGTGCCCCGAGTCTCTGAGCCAGAGTGAGCCACGGCTAACCTCCTGCCATACAACTTATTTCTAGGCCAAAATATCTCTTTCCCCAAAGATTATGTTCATTTAGTTTTTATTACTTTGTATTTTATATGTTTGCACATTTGAAACAAACTACATCACCTTATATGTATTTCTTGGGACTTGTTATTTTTCTCTTAACCTTGGGTTTTAACTTAATAAATTGAAATATATATATATAAATCCATAATATTCACAATATTATTTTCTTTTGTATCTGTATTTTGATATCATCTCACTGAGGAACATTTAAGGTATTCATAATTATTTTGGATTTTCTAGGTAATTCTTCATTGGGCATTCTTCAAAATAAATCATTATGCAAATATGAAATGATTTCTCTAGGATATTTACAATTAGACACACACAGCTGCATGTATCTCAGATACATGTATCCTCATCTGCTAGGTGGTACACACTTGATTGTGTGTATTTATACATATATGTGCATGCTAGAAAAATTACATATCTAGAGAATGTATCTTATATGCAAATGTATGGATATCATATACACACAACCGTATATTATAATTACACATACATATAAGCCTGTATATCTACTCACACATTTACAAAATTGCTTGTTCAAAGAAATAAAATGTAAATCCAACTTGACAAACTACTGACAACTTGTAATCAAAAGGATTTTAGCAATTCACATCCTCACCAACAAAAGAGTTCCTATTTCCCACATTCTTGCTAACTGTTTGGGATTTTGCAAACACAGTAAGTGAAGAATGATGTCTCCCTATTAGTTTAATCTAAATAACAAGTTAAAGAAATATTTACTCACACTTTCATTGACCATTTGTGTTTCTTCTTTTCTAAACAGCATTTTCATTTCTTATTCCCCTTTAACTTTCTTTTTTCACTTTGGTTTATAGGAATACTTTGTAAATTCTTTGGTTTCTTGACAATTTCATTCAATGCAAATAATTTTCTTATGCCTGTGATGTGTATTTGAATCTGTTTAACAAATTGTAACTTTTTAAAATTTATTTTATCTGAGAATATATATATGGAGGAGAGAGAGAGATCTTATCTGCTGAAATGCCCTCAAAAGGCCACAGCTGGATCAAGCCAAAGCCGGGGGCTAGGAACTCAACCCAGGTCTCCTATGTGAGTGTCAGGGACCTAACTACAGGGGCTGGCACTGTAGCATAATGGGTTAAGCTGCCACCTGCAATGCCAGCACCCCATATGGCATTCGTTCAAGTCCTGGCTGCTCCACTTCTGATCCAGGGACCCAACTACTTCAGCCATCTGCACATTAGCAGGAAGTTGAAATCAGGAGGGAAACTAGGGCTCCAGTTCAGACATTCTTATATGGGATGCAGGCATCCCAATTCACATCTTAACTGCTAGGACAAATACCTACTCATTATTTTATTTTTAAAAAGGTCAAACATTGTTTTCAAAGTTTGTGTTTTTATGTCTGGTAAAAAAAAAAAATCATCTTTCCAAGGTCTGAAATAAGGGTCAGCTATATTGTGATCTTGAAGTTTTAAATGCTGATTTTTATCTGTGGCATGTTAATCACCTGGAATTTAACTTGCATTTGCTTCTTTCATTAGGTCTCTCCCTAGGAACCCTACTTTCCAGTACTCTACATCTAGGCTTCCCCTAATCTACATCCTGATTTCTTTCAGAAGAACTCTGTGGTATTTGTTACAGTGTTTAAGGCATTACTTGGTATACCCATAACCCATGTCAGATGCCTGGCATAGAGTCCTGACTCTGCTTCTGATTCCAGCTTTCTGCTCCAATTTTAGTATATGTGCAATATTATTAACTATTAATGCCTATATATAAATGATTTTCTCATTTTTCAAAGAATATCAATATGATTAAAAACTATTGTTCCATTTGTTTTTTCATTTTTGTAAATATTTTCTATTTTTCTTATTTTGTTTGTTTACATAGGTGAGGATCAACTAAACAAAGATAAAATACTCTGCATTTACTTTTGGCCACTATTACTTATTGTACACTTAATATATTCAAATAATTTTGTCATATGTAATGGGAGGTCTATTATAAGAATGAGTATGTAGCATGGTAGTTCTAACATTCATGTCCCACATCAGAGTTCCAAGGCTCGATTCCTGGTTCCAGCTCATAATTTCAACTTCCTGCTAACGCAGACCCTTGTAGGCATCAATGACAGCTCAAATAATTTGGTTCCTGCCACCCATGTATGAGAGCAAGAACATGCTTCTGGCCCCTTGCTTTGGCCTTGGTCCAGACCAGGCTGTTGGGTGCACATTGGGGCGTGAACCATGGACAGGAGCTTTCTGTCTCTATCTTTCCTAGGTCTCTCTACATCTCAGTACAAAAATGCAAAAAGCAACAGGAGACTCTTATCCATTATGTTTTCAAAAACATGATGTGTACTACTGGGTAGTCAGCAGATGAAATTTACCTATGGTCCCATTTGATTTTTTCCAACTTCTCAAACTCTCAGAGCATATATGCTTGTTCCAAGTTATTTAAAACTATAATAAGTGGGAAAAGGAGACTTTGGATCAGGTTTAAGATTGAGAATATGAATATGAACACATTTCATAAGAGCAAAGAATGCATTTGTCATTATGTACGAAATGTTCATTGTAGACAAGATGTCCCTAAGTTGAGAGATTCTAAACAACCTACAGTTACTTTTGGTATATCTCAGATTTTCATATGTGAATTGTAAGCCATGCATAATTACGTATTTTCTCTTAAAATCTGGGTAATCTTCAACACAGTTGAAAAAACTTCTCAGGTATCCAGAAAGGCAGCACACACACACACACACACACACAAAGTGAACTTCAATTAAACTGCATGCATGTGGTCCTCAAATTTCTGGGCAAGCCCAGTTTTTGGTACTAAAATCCCATGCACAATGCATAAGGGAAACCTACAACTTAACTCAGCAGTAATTATCACTGTGAAGTGAATACTGGCTATGGTTTACTAACTATACAAATACAGTGTGAGCCATTGTATTTTTTTTTCCTTTGACCATGTCTTGAGTAAGAATAGAACAAAAATGAGTCTCAAATATCTTGAGGAATAAGAGGAATGCACATAGAGATAATCTGTTTTACCAGTCTAAGGAAGAGAAAACATGCCCAAACAAACCAAACTCAGCACTTTAGAAAACTTTCAAAGAAAGGCCCTTGCTTCCTTGAGACACTTCCAATTTGAGGAACAGAAAGTTGAGTTATAAATGTGGGGGAAGCAACAATAATTAAGAGTGAAAAAAAAACTGAAATATGTATCGGTTGGGTGTTTTCATCAGCAGGAAGCAGGACAGTAAATGGACGGAAGTTTAAACCTAAAGGCACTGAACATCTACGTAATGGGTCATCTGGAAGATGGTGGTCCCAGATAACGCAGTACTTCAACAATGCAATCAGAGCCCACAATCACCTGATGGACCTGTTAGCTCTTCCCTACCTTCTGAGAAAGGCACTCTCATATTCCTAAATGCATTCAAGGTAGGTAGGGGAAAGAGAGGCTTATAAGAACTCTCCCTTTACATTTGCCTTCCCCTGTACATCACAGTATTTCCCATGACCACCTAACAGATGTCTGATTTTTCTTTGTCCAGAATTGCACTACTTGTACCCCTAACTTTTGCATTATTTGTACCCCTAACATGTTTGAAAATAAACATGTGGCAAAGGGTAAAACACTTATTACCATGTATTTTTGAATTCATAGTCCATTAGCAAAAATATTAGGGAAAGAAGTAAGCAATGAATGCTTCATAGTCAACTATCCTTTATTCATTTCATCCAATGAGATGTAAGTTTATGTCACCCTCCAATTATGATGATTGTGTCCCCACCTAATATAGAATTGCAGTAAAAAAAAAAAAAAGTCATGCAAACTAGCCACTTCCCATGAGTTTTCTCTATCTATTGGCTGGCAAGATGGCTTAGAAAAAATCAATTTGGTGAATTGCAATCCTATTACCATAATACAGGCTCTGGTGTGCCCAGAATAAAAGTATGGCAACAAAAGAACTTTTTAATTCAGTATATTTCAAATGCAATGTATTTACTTATAATTTATTTGCAGACCCATCGTTTTATGTGACACATGTGGATGCCATCCTGAGGTACACTCTTCTTCCCCTTGTCAGTTCAGTCTGTAGACAAGGCTTTAGTTTGGAAGTTGGTATTTTCCTAAGAAATATCATGTAATATTATTGATTTCCTACTAGCTGCTCATGGTGATGTCCATCAAAAATGTTTGAGATTTTTATTTCCCTTCTCTTTGAACAAGCAAGGTATAAATCAGGAATGTGAAAGCAATAATAACTCTCATATAACAAAGATCTGACAGAAACATTAGTTTAACTACACATAGGCAAAGAAGAATGTCAAGCTACCAGCATCTAGAATTATAATGTGAAACAAGTAAATACTGTTTTATGGGAAAAGTATTGTTTGCTGAGACTTAGGGGCATTAGAATAGTAGAGAAAAATCAACTAATCTATTATTCCCAGTGAATGGCTTCATGTGACTTTTCTTTGTACTAAATACCTGTTGTCCATATGGTTTTTAACAATAGACAGAGAAAAGTCATAGAAGTAAAGAAGCTCTGAAATTGTTACTTTTCTGTCCTCCATGTCTTTTCTCAACTCCACAGCTCTACCCATTCACTCTCCTAGAATTGCAAATCTCTAGATAAGTTGGACTCTGGAAACCATGGTTGATCTATCATGCTCTCCCAGTGTTCATCAGCATCTATTCCAATATTCTAATGGGCAGGCAAATAGACAAGATAAAATCAATTCACAATTGAATATAATAACTCCATTTTTCAAAATAGATTTTTATGCTAGTATTTGTTGGCTCAAGGGAGAGAAAGATCAGATTCTCTAGTACTACTTGGATCATCACAGAATATTTTAACACATAACCCATACAAAAATGCTCTAGAAATCCAATGTCTCTTGGGGGTACACAATTTTAGATATTCTTTAAATAACTACATGCATACTCAGGGACTAGAAGTCTTCATTATGATTGAAACTATTTCCTGTAAATATAAAAACCCACTTTATTTAGCTGTATTTAGTCAATACTCCGAGGCCTAGAAGATTATCATGGCAACTAGAAAGGCAGATAACAACATTAGGGCTTCACTTCTTTTTTTTTTTTTTTTTTTTCCTTTTGACAGGCAGAGTGGATAGTGAGAGAGAGAGAGACAGAGAGAAAGGTCTTCCTTTTTGCCGTTGGTTCACCCTCCAATGGCCGCTGTGGCCGGCGCATCTCGCTGATCCGCAGCCAGGAGCCAGGTGCTTCTCCTGGTCTCCCATGTGGGTGCAGGGCCCAAGGACTTGGGCCATCCTCCACTGCCTTCCGGATTCATAGCAGAGAGCTGGCCTGGAAGAGGGGCAACCGGGATAGAATCCGGCGCCTCAACCAGGACTAGAACCCGGTGTGCCGGCGCCGCAAGGCGGAGGATTAGCCTGTTAAACCACAGCGCTGGCCTAGGGCTTCAATTCTATAAATTGAAATACATTTGCACACACAAAAACATTCACACCCACCCACACTCATGCCACTGCTACATGCATATGAAACAGATACTCCTGCTTCCTCCAGGCTTCTAAATAATTAACTGTAAATGCCTTTCTATCATATGTATCTCCTGGAGTTGTCTTCCTCAGCCTGATATTGGACTATGTGTACCTACTAGAGATCACCCACATGACCACAGCCTCCATTGCTTCACTGTGTTATATTTAGAAGACAAAAGCACCAATAAAGAGCTCTCTTTCTTGCTTTTGATTTTGGAAAACTAGAGATTCTAAATAAGTAACAAACATTTTCCTGGAAAACAGCCACAGTTCCTGATACATAAAAGCTCCTTTTCCCAAGGAAGATTATAGGAGTAAACTTGGATCAGATCATACTTTAAGTTATAGACAATGGGGGCCAGTGCTGTGGCACAGTAGGTTAACGCCCTGGCCTGAAGCGGTGGTATCCCATGTGGGCACCGGTTCGAGACTCAGCTGCTCCTCTTCTGACCCAGCTCTCTGCTATGTCCTGGGATAGCAGTACAAGATGGCCCAAGTCCCTGGGCCCCTGCACCCATGTGGGAGACCTGGAAGAGGCTCCTGGCTCCTGGCTTCGGATTGGCGCAGCTCTGGCCGATGCAGCCATTTGGGGAGTGAACCAGTGGATGGAAGACCTCTCTCTCTGTCTCTGCTTCTCCTCTCTCTCTGTGTAACTCTGTCTTTCAAATAAATAAAATAAATCTAAAAAAAGAAAAAGAAAAATAGTTATAGACAGTGTCCACTTTTATCTGTTTATACTTTTAACGATGCTAATTTGAAGGTCTGTTGTGAGGATTTTAAAAGTTCCTCAAAAATGCCACCAGGGACTTTTATATTCTTCTTGCTAATTTAGCCATAACATAGATCACTGATCTAGCAGTAAATTCACTAAAAATATCATGACACCTAATCTAGCACCACCTTGTTTTATCTTTACAACTGCCTTAGCTAGCAATGCACTTAGTAATTAGACGTTATGACAATTAGAATGTCCAAATTTATGCATTTAATGACAATATACTAGATAAATTATATCCTCTCAAGGATGCATTATATACAGACTCTTTTATGTCTAGTTTCATAATTTTCCTCTATTTTTTATTGTTCAATCCAACTCTTCCTAACACACACCTGTGTGGCTATGTCAAGCAGCACAGGCTAGGTTATGCTGTAATAATGAGAAACACTCAGATTTAGGGGACTAAAATGATTTCTTGCTTACACTAGATATGCCATCTGCTAAGGTCCTGCTCCACACTATTCTCAACATCACAAAAATATGCTTACTCTGGGTAGCTATCGTGCATGCTGGGGAAAAAGCAACAGTAGGCTTCAGTTTGAATTGGAAAAGGAAGACCTGTTAGGCTCTTGTCTGGCTTCTGTAGTTATCAAATATTGCTAAGAGAGCAAGCTGTTTCTTCCGTGGCTTCAGTTCTTGGCTAGTGCCCAAAACATTAGTCTGACTCTGACTTCAATATGCAATAGTGGATGGATGTTATGATAATAGTTGTTTATTCCTTTAAAGCTTACCCTCATCCTTGAGGTAGTTTTATTTGCATAGATTGAGAAGAAAGACTTCTGGGTACATACAGATATCCAGCCTGCAAATCTACACACAACTATTTCATTTTTTGTTTTAATTCATTATTTCTGAAGGCTTTTGGGTCAACTATGCAAGCTTCAAAGTTTGACCTTGTCATTTACTTGCTAAACTATCTGTAGTTAGTTTACTGAATCTTTCTGTCTCCATTTCTTCATCTCTAAAACTTAGAATATAATGGCACCAAACCCAGGGCTTACTGATTGTCAGAATTCATAGAGATAATTCAATAAATTTGAAACTAAATATTCAAACAAGCCCGAAGGAGACTCATAGTTCTTCATTTTACTATATGACATCAAGCAGAGTTCCTTAACTCAGAACCTAATCTGTAAAATAGGAGCATCTGTAGAATACCTCAGAGTTCTTGTAGAGACCAAGGATCTACAACAGACCTCATCAATAATATAAATTTTCACCAAATACCTGCATTCTAATATTTTTAAAGTGTGGTCTAGTGCTGTGAAAAGCTAAATAGATATAGAGAATTTCTTGAACCCAATTTTGAATTCCCATGTTGACTCCTGCCTATCTAACCTTGGCAAATTACTTCTCTTTTCTGAGTCTATCCCTCTTATTTAAAATAGGGGGTGGGCATTTAGCCTAGCAGGTAAAATGCCAGTTGGAAAGTGTATGTCTCCCAAGAAAGGGCAGAGCAAAAACATTGCTTTTGAGTGAAGTGGTAGGATGTTCTGTTGTTTTGCTTCAATAAGTGGTGAAGAAGAAGAATGAAGAACAGAAAGAAGGTGAGAAGCAGCAGCCATTGTCTTGCTTTGGAATGCCTGTCTGTTTCCTAGCTATGACTTCCTATTCCCGTGTCCTGCTAATGCAGATCCTCGGGAACAGTGGTGATGGTTCAAGTAGCTAGATTCCTACCATCCATGTAGGAGACCCAGATTATGTTTCTGGCTCCCAGGTTGGTCCTGACCCAGCCCTGTCTATTAAAGACATTTAGGATGTGAACCCATTTATGGGAGTTCAGTAATCATTATTTCTCTCTCAATCTCCCTCTCTGAAAGGATTTCATTATATCTGAACTAGAAGAAGGGGACTTGTGCTGTGGCATAGAAGATTAAGCCTCTGCCTGCACTGCCAGCACCCCATATGGGTACCAGTTCAAGTCACAGCTGCTATACTACCCATTCAGCTCCCTGCTGATGGCCTAGGAAAGAATAGAAGATGGCCCAAGTGCTTGAGCCCCTGGACCCATGTGGGAGACCTGGAAGACGCTCCTGGCTCCTGACCTTCAGCCTGGCTCAGCCCTGGCCATTGTGGCCATTTAAGGAGTGAACCAGCTGATGAAAGATCTCTCTCTCTCTCTCTCTCTCTCTCTCTCTCTGTCTCTGTCTCTCTCACTCTAGCTCTAGCTCTCTCTAGCTTTCTCTTCTTATCTCCCTCTCTCCCTCTCTGTATCTATCCATTCCAAATATATAAAGAAGTCAAAAAAAAAAAAAAAAGACCTGAGCGAGAATTGAGAGATCTTGTCATTCAGGACTTATTTTATTTGAAAGAGACAGAGAGACATAAGCTGGGACTCAGGGATTCAGGATTAGAAAGAGAAAATTGATAGGTGCAAGAAACTCTCAATTTGTCTCTTTCTCTGTTTCACCTTCTCTTTCTCTGTCACTCAGCCCTTTAAATAAATACATACATAAATCTTTTCTTAAATTTACCCAAAGGAATTAAATTGGGAAATAAAAGAGCTGTCTGCACTTCAATGTTTATTGCAGCTCAATTCACAATAGCTAAGACCTGGAATCAATCTAAATGCCCATCAACAGATGACTGGATAAAGAAACTATGGGGTATGTACTCTATAGAATACTATACAGCAGTCAAAAACAATGAAATGCGGTTATTTGCAACAAGATGGAGGAATCTGGAAAACATTATGCTGAGTGAATTAAGCCAGTCCCAAAGGGACAAATATATGTTCTCCCTGATCAGTGACAACTAACTGAGCTCCTAAAAGGAAACCTGTTGAAATGAAATGGACACTATGAGAAATGGTGACTTGATCAGCCCTTGTCCTGACTGTTGATATACAGTTTAATACTTTATCCCTTTTAGTATTTTTTTGTTCTACCTAATACCATTGGTTGAACTCTTCAATTAACACACAATTATTCTTAGATGTTTAAATTTAACTGAAAAGTGATCCCCATTAAATATGAGTTGGAATAAGAGAGGGAGGAGATGTACAGTTTGGCACATGCTTACTCAGGCTTAACCCTAATAGGAGAGTTAGAAACGTGCCAGGGGATTCCAATTCAGTCCCATCAAGGTGGCATGTACCAATGCCATCTCACTAGTCAAAGTGATCAGTTTCAGTTCAAAATTGATCATAATGATAGGATTAAGTGTGAAAGGGATCACATAAACAAGACTAGTGTCTGCTAATACTAACTGATAGAATTCAAAAGAAGAGAGCAATCCAAGATGGGAAGCGGGATATACAAAGGACTCCTAGATCTGGCTAAAAGCCCATGAGAGTATTTCAGGCATGGAAAGCCAAGATACTCTGGCAAAAAAAATAAAATAAAATAAAATGACCTAAATGAAAGATCTCTGTGAGTGAGATCCCAGTGGAAAGAACAGGTCATCAAAGAAGGAGGTACCTTTCTCTGAAGGGAGGAGTGAACTTCCACTTTGACTATGGCCTTGTCTAAATAAGATCAGAGTTGGCGAACTCAAGAGGCTTCCATAGCCTTGGCAGCTCATGACAAGAGCCTCGGGTGATTACTGACGTCATAAATAAGAGTGTCAGTTGTTAAATCAATAACGGGAGTCACTGTGCACTTACTCCCCAACTAGGATCTCTGTCCTTAATGTGTTGTACTATGTGAATTAATGGTATATCTAGTACTCAAATAGTACTTTATACTTTGTGTTTCTATGTGGGTACAAACTGTTGAAATCTTTACTTAATATATACTAAATTGAACTTCTGTATATAAAGGTAATTGAAAATGAATCTTGATGTGAATGGGATGGGAGAGGGAGTAGGAGATGGGATGGCTGGGGGTGGGAGGGTGGCTATGGGGTGAAAAGCTGCTATAATCCAAAGTTGTACTTTGAAAATTTATATTTATTAAATAAAAGTTTAAAAAATGTAAAGAATAGAATGTGCATGCCCAAGAGGATGTTATGACCTATCATATTAATGAAATGTTTTGAAATCATACAAAATGTGTATTGCTACCATAAATTGAACACAATATTTTGATAAGCACATGTTGGGAAGAAGCTGCATATAAGGTTGGCATATAGCGATATTTCTTGTTGAATATGCATTGATTACCTGGTTAATTAGGCAAAAATCACAAAGGAAGAGTATTGTGATCTCATGGATCTTTCTAAATTGAAACTCATTAATTTAACTTGAGAATTCTATTCTCAGGAAAGGTGCCCTGTTGGCTGAAATCTATGATATTCACACAGCACGATCTGCAGAGAAGTAGGAAATGTTGCTGCAATGACGAATAAAGATCAGAAAACAAAGTGATACTGGTATTGAAGAAAGCTCAAACATTTGGGGAGACCAGTAGGAAAAAATCAGGAGAGAATCAGGAAACCATTGGATTGAAGGGTATGTAGTGCCAGGTTCCACTAATTTGGGAAGTCCCTTCAATGATGGTACAAA
This sequence comes from Lepus europaeus, assembly GCF_033115175.1. Classification (NCBI taxonomy): domain Eukaryota; kingdom Metazoa; phylum Chordata; class Mammalia; order Lagomorpha; family Leporidae; genus Lepus; species Lepus europaeus. The sequence goes on along the minus strand of NC_084843.1, from coordinate 20,874,296 downwards.
ACCATGGTTGAAGTACGTATGTGGGTGGGAGATGGAGGGACAATCATAGAACAAAAATACCTTAAATATAGATGAGAAAGATGATGTCTGTGCTTTAAGTTTGTATCACACTTTTTGATCTAAACTTTATCCAGTGGAATTATCTGGCAGGTTATGTGGAAAAGACATCATCAAACCCATTTTATAGTCAAGAAAATGTCACTTATTATGCTGCCCCTTGTAATAAAAAAAAGGCAATCTTTCACAGCACAGACACAAGCAACTTTACAGATCTGGTCTTGACAGGTTTTATGCAGGTCATATAATCTGGAGAGTCCAGTCAAGTTTAGGTACACAAATGAATTCCTTGATACTAAGGATTCCACCTGTTGTGCACATCACTGACTCAATCACCAACACAGAAACAACAAATATTTAGTGACTATTGGAAGCTGGAGTATGCCTGAATTAAATGTAGCTGACTGGAGATATCCGTTCAGTGTGAACTTTCTCAGAGGAGGGTCCACTCTGTGCTGACTCATGGAGCAACAAACACACACCCCCACATGGCATTTCCCTCCACTACAGTGAGGAGGTTAGCAGGGACATTTTGTTTCTTCCGATCACCAAATCTGTATCTAACACTAATTAACGAGCATGTGCTCCTCTGAATGCATGATTTTCCTGCTCTCATTCAGACCAACTCACAATTCCTCAGGGCCAGAGCAAGAGCATTTTTGCCCTCAACTGTACACTTTCTCTTGGTGTCCCAGCCAGGGGGTGTTGGGTGGATATGGTCACCCAGTGAGCACCTGAGGACCCTAGTGTGTCAGGGTTCCTGGGGTTGATGCATTGGCATGTCTACTTCCTCTTTATCTGCTTCCCACTCATGGAATCCGGCAGGAAGCAGAGAAAAGCATCTTGGTTCTTTCCCCATTGAGGTCAGAATAAGAAGCAAAATAATATGGAGAAAAGTCAGAAGCAATAATACAGTTTCCAACTCCATTCAAAAACAAGGGAATTGAAAGGGTAAATAGCTCCCTTAGTGCTAAAGCTGGTATACAGCAGCCCTTCCCAGTATCCCAGCAACAGATTCACTTTCTCCAACTCCCACACCAAGCACAGTGAGAGCAGAGAATCATGGGAGGCACTGACCCTTTCAGAGGCAGCTTTGTGCTTCTCTGGAAACCAGATGACTCCTTGATTAAAAAGAAAATGTTTGCAGGGGATGTGGCTGAAGCTGCTGCCAGGCTTGCCCTCCAAGGCATAATGGACCCCTGGCTGCTCCTTAAGAGCTGGAGAAGCATTAAATATGAAGAAAACTTGGTCTTTAAAAAGCCTCCTTGTCAACTTTTATTTTACCAAACCTTTCTAAGTGCAGTTTAACCCATCCACACTAACAGCTGCAATCAGAGCATGTAAAATGCCTGTTCCTGTCAATACCAAATAAAGGCTCTAAGGGGAGGGGGCAGCAGTGGGTGCTTCATGGAGCTAAAATGTCAATTCTAAAGCACATGTATCAGGAGAGTTTATATATCAGCTGTAGGGCTTTAAGGAAAGATTGTTACTGCATATGAGTGAAGCCTGGAACATCAGGAGGAGAAATAAAAAGAGGAAGGGAACATTAGAACACAAAGGAAAGGAAACATGTTGTGACCTCAGAGGGGACCATGAATATGGCGAGCAGTTGTTCCCATTCATGCAAAATCCTGTGCTTTAATACAAAAATCACACAGTAGAATATGGCATCCTTAGCACTGCATGCAGTTCTAAAATGTCCCCCTGAAGAAGTTGCAAACCTGAAATGTTAAGTCATTCTCCCCACAACTCAGAAATAAAACAGCTATCATTATTTTCCTTTGAAAAGCTAGCAGGCATGGATGCACAGTATAACTTGCCCAAGGTCACGCCTCACTGAGATGGTAGCAAAGCTGGGACCCACACTTAGATCTATTTCCACCCAGACCTATGACGTTCTGTGGGAGGAGTAGCCAAATCTGGCCCACAGCTTGTATTTTCAAATGAAGTTTTATTGGAACATAGCCACACCCAGTCTATAGCTGCTTTGCAGATACAATAGCAGAGCTGGGTTATTGTGATGGAGATCATTTTATGATCCACAGACCCTAAAATATTTACCAACAGGATTGATACTTTCTGCGTGACCACCCACTCCTTCCAGGGTCTCTACCCTCCCCTCTGTTCTTTCATTCCAGAGGCTCGCCTCTGGTAACAACTCAAGGGGCAGTTTGAATCAGAATAATGGTTCTGCAACTTCAATTTTAAAATAAATCATAACCCCACACATTCCTTATGACTTATTTATAAGCTTGTTTTTTACTTTGCTCAGCCTAGCTCATCAATTATGTCAATCACTTACTATAGCCAAGGTATAGCATAAATCACTTTCATTTTTATTTATTCAACAAAGAATACATGTCTAAAACCTATACTCAGGACATGGGAGTTTGACCCAGCAGGTTAAGACAACAGTGTCTTATTTCAGAGTACCCGGGCTTGAATCCTAACTTGAGTGCCCAACTCCAGCTTTCTGCTGACGGGCACCCTGGGAGGCAGGCAGTGGTGGCTCAACTGGCTGATCTCCAACAGCCACATGGGAGACTCAGATTGAATTCCAGGCTCCCTGATTCTACCAGCCCCAGCTTTTGAGAACAGGCACTTGGAAAGTAGACCAGTAGACACATGTTCTCTCCCTCCCTCCCTCTCTCTCCCTCTCTCTCCCTCTCTCTCCTCCCGTTCCACCTGTGTCTATGTATGTGTGACAGCATTAATAACAAAAAATATATTAAAAAGACAAAAATATGCTTTTTTTCACCCATGCCTGTGACTTAGATTTTCACATATCTAAACGCAGCACCTTCCCACTCCTTGCATCCATCTTCCCAGCCAGGGGTCTTAGTTCAACCTATAACCAAGCTGTTGGGCTCTCATTCAAGACAGTTTTGGTGTATCCTCTTCCTAGGTGTGAGACTTCCTCATCCTGCTGTATGTTACCTGCAATGTGCCATTTCCCCCACAGATTCAAATATTTTACCTCCACTACCTCCAGGTGCTCTTCACTCGGAAGCCAGAGGAAAGAGAAGGGTTTTGAGGAAAGCCAGACGGGAGGTAGAAAGGAGAGGAGTTAAAACAGACAGGCAGGGGTTTTTCCCCTGAATTACATTCCAGTGGAGCTATTTTTATCTATTTTTCAACCTGGGTGCTGGATCCATGAAATCAGGCAATAGGTGGTTTGTTCCCCAACTTTCTACCTTCAAATAGAGCCTGTCACATAGCAGGATATCAACAAATACAAGCTGGAAGATGAAGCAAGTACATCAGGGTCAGCTTTGCTAAGGGCTTGAAGGGTGAAGTTAGCCTCAAATGCATAATGTTTGCCAGCCTTTAGCACTATTGTATCAGTACAATCTGTTTCTCTTTAATAAAATCTTAGGCCTGGAATCTCAAATCAGTCTCACCAGAAAAAGATCATGGTCACATCTTGTGAGACTGAATGGTCAAACTCAGTGTTTCTTCTTACCTGTATCCCATCACCAGTGAAGGATTTGATACTTGTTTCACGTTTTGCTCTCCAGTAATTTCCTATGAGACACTGCAGCAGACAAGCAAGCAACCAAATATCCAATCCATGAAGCAGGAAAGCCAATGACGCCATGACTCACACATATCAGAAAGCCCATGTAACTCCTGGGGCCTTCTGGGTGCAAGGTGCTTTCATAATAAGCCTAAATGAGCAAAAGTCATTAACTGCCACATTAGCCCCAAGTTGAAACACCTGTGCTGGGGTGTGACCTTCCTTTTTTGAGATCAACATTGAAGCTGACATCATTTACTATGGATTGCAATGACAAAGCCAGATTCAAGCCTAGGTAAATTGAATTTACAGGTCTGGGCCCCGCAATTTAAGAAACATTTCTGCTATTGATCAGTTACAAACTTGTAATCAGAAAGCTGTCTTATCACCCAGGATATGTGTATCTAGGGGTAAAGATAATGAAGCCAGATGTTTTAAACTGAACCTAACCTTAAATATATAAAGTAAATGAGGGCACGTTGACCAGTAATTAAAACAGAAGCAGACTTATTTACATCAATAGATCCCAGCATGGCTGCCCTTGAGATTCACCTGAGACTTTCAACCTTCCCAGAGAAGCTGAATCAGAATCATCGCAGGTGTGAGTGTGTATGTTGCTTTCGAAATCGCCCAAATAATTATACTGTTAACCTGAGATTAAGAAACACTAACATATGCATAGTAACTTGAAATTATATATAGCATTAATGAATAAGAATCACAAGTTTAGAAACAATATGAACAATTTGATTCCAGCTTATTACAAAATCCAACCACCTTAACTGAGGGTATGTATGTCTGGATAGGTGAAGAACTGAAATATACAAAAATGTTAGGGTTTCAAACTTTCTACATAGAATTATTTTATTTCTTTAAAAAGCAAATAAGCAGCTGGTTTTTCAATGCCAGGAGAGAAAAGTTATGAATAAGCAAGGATGAAAGATTAGAATGAGTACGGTTTTCTAGAACAGCTTCAAGAGTATCTATCTAAAATAGAACGTTTAACTCCTCACTGCCTAAGCATGAGTCATGTGGTGACTACCTTCCAAAGAATACCATTTGGAAAAGGAAAAAAAAAAAAGAGTGACTTGACAATGGAGACTCCTGACAAACACCATTTCAGCTAGGTAACTCAGATTATTAAAAGCAGTGTTAGTTCATTTTAATACTATGTACCCATGCTCTCACATGATGGAAATACAACTTTAACTCTCGTTTTCCTCCCCAGCACACATAAATACATAATCATAAAAACATAAGGTAAAAGACCTAATTGGTGGGCCAGCACTGTGGCATAGTAAGCTAAGTCTCTGCCAGTGGTGCCGGCATCCCATAAGGGTGCTGGTTCATGTCCAGGCTGCTTCTCTTTCGATCTAGCTCTCTGCCTGTGGTCTGGGACAGCAGTGGAAGATGGCCCAAGTGCTTGGACCCCTGCACCCACTTGGGAGACTGGAAGAAGCTCCTGGCTCCTAATTTTGGATGGCCTTGCTGTAGCTGTTGCAGCCATTTGTGGAGTGAACCAATGGATGGCGGATCTCTCTCTGTCTCTCCCTGTATTTGTCTGTAGCTCTACTTCTCAAATAAATAAGTAAAAATTTTAAAAAACAGGTCCTAATTGATGTTGCACTTTATAAAACATATGATCAGTACTCCTCCAAAGGGACAATGTTATCAAAAGCAATGTAAACGGAAAAAAAGCAGTCATAGACAAGAGGTGAGTAAGAAAACATGGTAATTAAATGTCAAATGGTATCCTGGAGGGAATACTGAAATAGAAAAAAAAAAATACATTGATTAAATACTAAATAAAGTATGGACTTAAGTTAGCACAAATTTATCAACATTGTTTCATTACGTGTGACAAATGTACCATACTAATGAGTGATGTTAATAATTAGAGTAGTTGAGTGTAGGGTGAAGCTAATGTGGACATCCCAGAAAGGTACAGTGACCAGCAACCTGCAACACCTGCCAAGGAAAACCTTGACCCGGTGTGTAGCCTCAGAGTGTAGCCATGTGGGCAGAGATCAACAGAGCTGTAGAGGCAGGGAGACCTCCAGATTTCAAAGGATATCACAGATGTCCTGGGAACCCGGCAGAGACCTGGCCCAGGAGCAAAGCCACTACATAGAGCCTCTACTGAAGCAATGCCAAATGGAAATATGAACTCGGAGCCTCTGTCAAGCCTCCACCAGAGCAGTGGCAGCATTTGGGGAGTGAACCAGCAGATGAAAGACCTTTCTCTCTGTCTCTCCCTCTCTCTATCTATAACTCTGCCTCTCAAATGAATAAATAAATCTTTTTTAAAAAAAGGGTCAGTGTCATGAAAAACAAAGAACTGAAAGACTAAAACAGATTGGGGTGCACTGAGCAGATAGGAGTCTAAATGCAACATGGTGCCCTGGATTGCATCGTAGAAGAGAAATGGGGCACTAATATGAAAGCCTTAAAAATAAGATCTGTATTTTAGCTTAATACTATTGGACCAGTACTAGTCTCTCATTTTTGATAAATATACCACTGTTTTAAAGTGAATCTGGGTGAATGGCATATAGAAACTGTATACAATCTTTGTAATTGTTCTATAAATTTAAACATATCATTATAAGAAATCAAAAAAAAGAATGTTTTATAGAACATTCATTATTTTTCTTCTCTATACCTTGGAATAAGTTCTATTCTTCAATATTAAACATCATAATTGGTTACACTTTTGTTTCATGCACATTTTTTATTATATTTCACATCCTACATAAAGAGAAAAACATGCTTCTCTGGGGTGGCCACAAATATTGCACTGGTGTGGCTCATCCTCACACTAACCACATCTCTTCTCTGTTATTATTTTGGGCGTTACAGGATGATATTTAACTACTGTTTCCTTTTTTAGGAAAGAAAGAATCATCTATGTTTTCTAGCTAAAGAAATAATACAGTAATTAAGATAACACAAAAAGGCAGAACAGCAAATTGCACAATATTTTAGAGGACTAAAACAAGCTCTTTCCAGCAAGCATGTGTACACTGAAAAAGTCACCTCTGTGTGTTCAGAGGGTTTTCAGAAAAAAAGAGTTTCACTAGTAAGCATGCTTTTGATACTCATTTATTTAACAAATACTATTTACTACCTTTTACTATTTATCCCAGAAATCTTACTGTCACTCTCTTCCTATGCCCTGATCTCAATAAGCCCCACTGTGACTGAGCGCACTTTAGACAAAAACCTTACAGTTTTTTGTGCCATCTCTCAACTGGATTTTCAGGTTTTCCAAACATGTGCTCTCTTCTCCAATTTATTTCTTTAAAGATAGGAACAAACACAGGTCAAAGGCAGAAGAGACATTTTCAAACTTGGACAGTATTTAAAGAAAAAAAAAAAGATTCAAGTCCCAAGTTTTTTCAGTCTTGGCTCTGCAAGTCTTAGCTATTTCACAAATTTAAATCACATGCTTAAATACAGAACCATGATTAATTACCGAAAGCAGCAGGAAAGTTATTCAATTAGCATAAGAAGATTCAAGTTCAAATTGGAAGGTTAATTTTCAGAGTTATGATACTAAAGATGGTGATTGAGTTACCAAGTGAAGACAAAAGTCTCAAATTTGAATGGCAAGAATTTCTGATTCAATTATTTGATTAAACTGCTCCTGGAAGTGATATAAAATCATAAACTCTGACTGAATGGCCAGGCACATTGCAGATGATCTCACCCTAAATGCTATTATCATGATCTACCTTAACAGAATATATGGGAGCCGACACTGTGCCCTAGGGAGTGGAGCAAATGCCTGCAGTGCCAGGATCGGATCGCATATGGGTGCCAGTTCTAGAACAGGCTGCTCCACTTCCAATCCAGCTCTCTACTACAGCTTGGGAAAGCAGTAGAAGATGGCCCAAGTCCTTGGGCCCCTGCACCTGCATGGGAGACCTGGAAGAAGCTCCTAGCTCCTGACTTCAGATGGGCTCAGCTCCGGCCAGTTGGGAGTGAGCCAGCCGATGGAAGACCTCTCTCTCTCTCTGCCTCTGCCTCTCTGTAACTCTGCCTTTCAATTAAATCTATCTATCTATCTATCTATCTATCTATAGGCTAGTGTGCCAAAGAAGTAAAAAAGTTATCAGTATTATTTTGACATATACACAACTTCAATACAAAGCTAAATCTGAGTACCACAGGATGAAGGAGCGCTTTTCTGAGGTTTCTGGCAATTACATTACACTGAAACTCAGGGGTAAGCAGCAGATGATCTGTGCCTTTTCCAGGAATTACACTGGAATCGAATTGCTCTGCTCTTGAGCGATGTCCTGGATTCTTGGTTTCTGAAGAAGACGGGAAAAGATGGGCTGGAAATGGTCTTTTCTGCAGCCAATATCATTTCCCAGAAACGCGGGTGATGAATATTTAGTTCAGGGTTTCCCCCAAATCTGGACTGTCTCATTCAGCCCAACCTCCTTGCGAGTGCCTGCTGATAGCAACTTTCTTCACTGTTCTTTACCGAGTCCCGGCACCATTTCTCTGCTCACTTCCTTTTTAAATTTTTCAGACGCTTGCTTCTTCGCTGAATGTCCGTTGTAGCAAACCTGCTGCCCTTCTGCTTCAGCAACTCCGTCTGGAAGCTGGAGGTTTTGTCTGTGCCTCCCCGGGGTTTGCCAAGCGCACTCCCACTTCCTTCGCCTCTCTCCTTCCGTTCCCAGTAGACGGCGTCCTTGGGCTAAGCAGGGGCGAGGCAGGAACCCTGCCTCTCCGCCCCAGGTGGAAATCTCCCACCTCTCCTTTCCCGGAGTCCCTTCCAGAGCCGCTGTGGGCAGCAGAAGCCACTACTTCCAGCTGCGCAAAGACACACGCGGAGCCCTGCGCGAGTGGCGAGCTCGCACTGCAGGCCGGAGGATGGGGATATCGTGCGCCAAATTCTGCCGCCGCTGGAGCCGAGAGGGGTCCCCCAAACAGGGGCGCTGCGGAGATCTCCGTTGGGCAATTGTAGGGCGATAGGGGGCGGCAATGGCAGTTCTGGGGTAGGTGGCAATCCCCGACAGGGACGGAGCCACAGCCACGCGTGCCTGGAGACGGTTGCGCGTCGCAGGTGGAGAGGCTGGCTGGCTGCGCAACGCAGAAGTGAGGAGCCGCGGGGACTCCCGGGACCTTATCAGGCTCCCCAGTCTCTCTGGACACCCGGCTGCGCAGCGCCTGCAGGAGCTGACTTCCCGCGTGGACCTGCCAATACCTCTACCGCCACCGCCTGGTCCCCCACCCAACTCCACGGCTTCCTGCCTTCCCGGTCCCCAGCCTTTGGGAACTTCTGCAGTGTTGTTGGGGTGTGTGGTCAGGGAAGGGGAGTGTTTTCTGTCTCTCGTGGTCCCTGTGAATCAACACCTTGATCTGCCCCAGAGACCATCTGAGTGTCCTGGGAGAACCGCTGTGGGGTTTCCAGGGCGGGAAGCAGTGGAACAGGGAGAAGGAAGAGAGAACCTGTGTGTGCGCGCTGGCGAGGGTGTGTCTGTGGGGGCTGGGCGGAGGGGGCAGTAAGAGAGTGAAGTGACTCCTTGTTTATGTACGCGTCTGTGTGTTTGTCTCTAACAAACTGAAACGGCTAACAAGTATTGAGCAGTTCTCAGCATCCTAATATATCTCCATTTAAGCAATGATCGTACCAAGATACAAATAATAATTACAGTAAACTTCAACTTCTAGTATAACTTTGCTTTTGTCTTAATACATAGCAACCTGACAAAAAAATTTAACCCCTATATCTCGAAGGTGGACACCTTAAATATAGTCATTTTTTTCATTACAACTGAACATTTTTGATAATATAAAAGAAATCTAAAAAATTAGTTATGACATTATATTTTTCTGAAAATGGCCACAATGATGTCACTCATCCCACGTGCTCTACCTCTCTGATACTTTCCAAAGAGAGGTAGGGTCCTCATTGCCTTCTCTTAATCTGGGCACATGGGGGCTAGATGGACACCACGTGATTTCAAGCTTACAGCTCAGAAGACAAGTTCTGCCTGGTTCTCTCTGGACACTTACTTTGGGGCTCAGTCACTTTGACACAAGGAAGAGGAATTGGGCCGCTGAGTTCCAGGGCCAACTAGCCCATCGAGTAGGAGGGACCTCATATTCTCAGCCCCAGGGAAGGTGCCCCATCTGCAGCCATGACAGAGAGCAGATCTGTTTCTGCTAGACTCCGCCCAACGAGACAAATGATTGTTGTTGGTTTCAATCACTGTTTGCAACTAGAATCTAATCCAGTAATCAAAAACAGATGAAAATTTATTTACATGAACCTTTAGAAAGAGGACTTTATTTTTTCAAGGATCCGCTTACTAATCAGATGAAAGGAGAAAGGAGGGACGTGAACATGCCCTGTCTGTCATCAGCCATGCCTGGGGTGTTCACAAGCATGTGCATTGCCCTTGACTAAGTTTATTCATGGAACCCGGGCCTGCACACAGTGTAAGACTGACACCAGCTGGTTAGCTGTGGTCTCCATAAAGGAAAAATGAACCAGAGAATCTTTCCCATTCCTCCATCAGGATTAATAAACATTCCTTGTGGAAGTCCCCGAGGGTCATTCCTGTACTCTATCTGAATGATTTTCAGAGATTTGCTGAAGGTTTTTCTGCTAACCTTCTTTAATGGTCTGAATAAGTCAGTGGGAATCCTTTAGACTAGAAGAACTATTAAAAAGTCTGAAATCTAAAGATATCCTAATTCAATATCAGACTGAAAATGTGGAAATCAAGAAATCAGCAGATTTTAAGGCTAAGAAGCAAAACTGATTTTCATTGAATACACATAATCATATAATCCAATCCTATGTGACTACAGACTTCACGTCAGCTTGAACTGCTTTTCTACCATGTAAACATTTCCACGAAAAATTTGGGGAAAATGAAACTGGACTTTTATCTCTACAAAAATTGGACCTCCCACTTTCTCAAACACATTTTCCTCAATTATCTCTTAAAGAAGCCAGTGTGTCTTATTTTTATTGTGCTGTTTCCTTGGTTCTGCTCAAACGCCTTACAAAATCCAACCACTCTGTAATATCCCACAGAGCACCTTTCTGTTTCACAGGTGTCATACTGTCTGCTTGATAAGTCATTTAAAAAGACAACTACACGTTTAATTGAAATTTTGTTGTTCTTTGGTAGTTAAAGCAAAAATGGAAGATCCAAACTCCCACTCAAACATTTATGCTGGAGATGACTTGGGGAGAAAATATAACCCCGAATTTCAGATATGACTGTTCGGTCATGATTTTGATTTACCTTTAATCAGATGGCCCTTACAAAACCAAATTGCATTTTCATCATTTGTAGTATTTTTTGACAGTTTTCAAAATAAAATTTTAAAACATCTTTTCCTTAACTTGCAATGTCTTTGCATAATATATATTTGCCATGTATTTATTTGTCAGTTGGTTAAAAAGGTGTTTCTTTTTCTTTTGAAGCCATTCATTTCATACCAATTTTGATGGGTAACTGAAAATACACTTCACAGATCATTACCCTTGTAATCTTTCTTTCCCCATCATTATTCTTTATCCTCCAGTAAGCTCTTCCAGTCAACTGAAGATCTATGGTGACAATGATGGGCAAGAATTTTTTTGTGCTTTGTCAATTCAAATAAACTCTAAGCACATAAATACCAAGTTACTTTGTTAGCAAGAATTAACATCTAGTAAGGAAAAATGTAGACACAATCACAAACTAAGCTGGCAATAGTTTAAAGATCATTCTTTTATGGCCAGCACCGCGGCTCACTAGGCCAATCCTCTGCCTGTGGCAACGGCACTCTGGGTTCTAATCCCAATCTGGGTGATGGTTCTGTCCCAGTTGATCCTCCTCCAATCCAGCTCTCTGCTGTGGCCCGGGAGTGCAGTGGAGGATGGCCCAAGTGCTTGGGCCCTGCACCCACAGGGGAGACCAGGAGGAAGCACCTGGCTCCTGGCTTCGGCGCAGCACACCGGCCGCAGCAGCCATTTGAGGGGTGAACCAAAGTAAGGAAGACCTTTCTCTCTGTCTCTCTCTCACTAACTCTGCCTGTCAAAAAAAAAAAAAAAAAAACATTCTTTTAAAAAGATCCATCACTCCTCTGATATGGTCCAAGCACATCCAGTGTCTTCATTTTTCCCAGATATCTATCACTGCCTCCATTTTAAACTTGTCTGAAATACAAAGCACTTTTCTTATTGAAAATTTTTAAATATTAAAAATATTACAAATTTATAAAACATGATTTAGTGCAAAATTAAGTCCAATTATTCATTTAACATAGGATAGTCTATCAGGGGAAGAGAAACAAATGAAAATATTGTTAGAAGAGACTTCAAGATGGTGGAATAGGAAGGGAGCACACTATTAGTCCGGCGATTGAGACAGGTTAATAAAAGTGGAGATACCGCAGGGTCAGGGAAGAGTAGGGGAAGAAACAGCAGAGGAAACTCTTCTGGAACTAGTGATTCACAGTGGACCTGCCTGGAGAGCGTGGGAGCCCAAGTTCGGGACACCAGCGGCAGACTCAACGCACCAGCGCTGGAACGCGAGGTGAGCCGAACCTCAATAGCCCGAGACACCAGCGGGCAAGCAGAAAGAGGAGACTAGAGGGAACGAGGCTTGAGACTCTGTGGGGAAAAGTTCACCAGGCTAACTAGAAGAGAGAGAGGGAAACAAAAAAAGTGACCGATACGGACACGAGTTTCTCTCCCTCCACTCACCCCTCAAAGCCAAATAAGACAAAGAGCAGGCGCCATTTTGGACATACGTCATAAGCAGGGCGACCTCAGGTCTGCACCGGACCTGAGCCTAGCAGAAAAACCTGACTCTGGGGGGAGGGGTGAAATAACTGGAGATTAGCATCTAACTTGGCAACCCAGGGGGAGACTGCAGGAGAATTGGAGCCCACACTGAGGGCAGCAGAGATTCCCTGTGTGGTCCTTGGGAAAGAGCTTTCAATCTCTGGCTCCTGTGGGTATATCATTTGCCTGCTAACTACCTCCAATTATGTTCAGCTGTGCGGAATTACTTCCCTTTTGAATCAAAAAAAGAAAGAAAGAGATTTACCACACCTAACCTGGGAGTGTCATCTTTGACACACCCTCAGCCCTGAGGAACCAAACACAGCTCTCAGTCCACACTCATCTCAAGCCTCTAAGGCTCCACCAAAGCAGACAGTCCACTTAATATAGAGCCATAGTGTAACAAGAAAAAACACCACAGTGAAGAAACCAAATATCTCAAACATGCCAAACAACAAACGCAAAAACCGAGGTAACAAGAACAAGGAAGACACTATGATGCCCCCAAGTGAAAAAGACACCCCAGTTCAGGATTATGAAGATGATGAGATCGAAGAAATGCAAGAAGCGGATCTCAAAAAATTGATAAGAACATTAAGAAGTTCTCAAAAACAAATTCTTGAACTACAGAAATCCTTAATGGACAAGATAGAAAATCTCTCTCATGAAAATGAAATATTAAGGAGGAATCAAAATGAAATGAAACAACTAGTAGAACAAGAAACTGTGATAGTGACGAGAAATCATAATGAAATGAAGAATTCAATGGATCAAATGACAAACACATTAGAGAGCCTTAAAAACAGAATGGGCGAAGCAGAAGAGAGAATATCAGACTTAGAAGACAAAGAACAGGAAAGGAAACAGGCAAACCAAAGAAAAGAAGAAGAAATTAGAAATCTAAAAAATATTGTCGGGAATCTACAGGATATTATTAAAAAACCCAACATTCGGGTTCTAGGAGTTCCTGAAGGCATGGAGAGGGAGAAAGGATTAGAAGGCATTTTCAGTGAGATACTAGCAGAAAATTTCCCAGGTTTGGAGAAGGACAGAGGCATTTTAGTACAGGAAGCTTATAGAACCTCTAATAAACATGACCAAAAGAGATCCTCACCACGACATGTTGTAATCAAACTCACCACAGTGAAACATAAAGAAAAGATCCTAAAATGTGCAAGAGAGAAACGTCAGATTACTCTTAGAGGATCTCCAATTAGACTCACAGCAGACTTCTCATCAGAAACCCTACAAGCTAGAAGGGAATGGCGAGACATAGCCCAGATACTAAGAGAGAAAAACTGCCAGCCCAGAATATTATATCCTGCAAAGCTCTCATTTGTGAATGAAGGTGAAATTAAGACTTTTCATAGCAAACAGAAACTGAAAGAATTTGTTGCCACTCATCCTGCCCTGCAAAAGATGCTTAAAGATGTGTTACACACAGAAACACAGAAACATGGTCACCAATATGAAGGAAGGTAAAGGAAGGAAACCTCACAGCAAAAGATCACAGGAAACTCAATTTCTCTTTGACATAGAATTAAACTCTGATGCTCTGTTAAAGCAATTTGTTAAAGTAATCTATTATGTTCTCTTGATGTCTGTTAAATTCTAATTGTTCAAAAACAGCTGAATTTTTATTAAGAGCTATGGGTTATTTAAATATGTGCTTATTTTCAAAGATTTGAATAATCACCTTGTAACAATGATCAGATTTTGTCTATGTTATGTCATAATTTTAAGAAATCTTATTTCAACCAGATATTTTGGATTTTGAGCCTTCTTGGCATTCTTGACAGGCATTCAAAAAATCAAAGTTTCAAACAATCTGGACTCTAAAATTTCCGGTAAATCTTGGACTTTGGTTTTTCCAGTTTGGGCCCAACTGAAAAAATCGAAGGACCTATGTCTCTCATCTTATAGAGACACCAACTAATCAGGCTATTTGGATTATATTAGAAGGTCTGTCAAGATGTGATGTGGTACCAAACTTTAAGTTTCTATAATGGAAAATGCTATTAATACAAATGTTTGAGAATTAAAAAGTCTAATGATCTTGTGTTACTAGACATGATAGTTATCTTAATGAGAAAGCCCCAGAGGCCTAAAGGGTTAAATACTTGTAAAATCCTACAGGTGCTTTCAGAAATACTGTGAAGTAAGCAAGTGCCTCTTGTTGGTTGATGAGTTTATAATTTTAAACATGGCGACTTAAAGTCTTTTGTCATCCACAGTTACATATGATTTGCTGCTCATAAAACTAAACCCTTGTTGGTTCTGTGTTTAGCTGTCCTCCTATAGGTTCCTATGGACTTTTTCCAGCCACTTCTATTGTATTCAGTACTTTGGGATGGCTCTGTAAACAGATGAAGCCAATAATGTATTAACAGTACCAACTGAGAGAAAGTATGGTTAACTGAGGTTACTAAAAACAAAAAGCAATTCAAATCAGTTGGCAATCTACAAAAATAGTTAAAGATTTTAAAAGCTATTATTAAAATTGCTATATTGGTCTATTATGCTATGTTATATGTGTGTACATATTGTATGTCCACATGGGGAAATTTTATTAAGAGTTTTATTTTAAATGGCTTATAGATAAGATTGTCCATAAATTTAAGCTGCTAAAATCAATCAAAGATACATTTTAATTTGTGTGACCTGAATCTGTGTATCATATGTTTCAAACTTGTTGGTAGAAAGAAACTAAAAACATTTTATATGGTTGTGCTTAAGTTTACTGGTTAAACAAACTACACCATGTTAGATATTTAAGAGGTGTTTTCAAATACATGATTCTTAAAATTTTATAGAAGGCATTGGACCTTCTGGTAAATGTTTTCTTAAGTTGTTATCTAATGGTTGAAACTGTTTGCTAAGTATTCATGTGATATTGCTATTGTCAGCAAGCGATCTAGGACTTGCTCCCTCATTTCTCTATTCTAAGCCCAACTTGTTCTTTCATTTCTCTATTCTCTTCAAGGTAGGAAACTAATTCTATTATAAAGGAATCTGTAGGACACACAATTTAATCTTTAGACCTTATAAAAGAGATGGCTAACATTTTTCTGTAATAGCATAGCCAAAGTAAGAACTTAAATAATAATCTCATAGCTAGATTCACTTCGCCATCAGCAAAGTATACAGTAAGTAGAAAAAACCTCCCTTTCAGACCAAAGAGAAAGAAAGTTTTAAAGTGAGAATATAATTTTCCTCATGGGCATTGTCTACCTTAGAAAAACTACTACAGAACATGCCTGTGACTACAGACTTGTAGTTCAGGCCACAGAAGATTAGAGATGGGACACGGGCACTCCCTTGACTTGCATCCTCTGGTCTGCTTTAACACAAACCAGGAGGAAAAGAAAGCTAGGCATCAGAAGCAATGGGTGGCAGGCCTATTAATGGCTGATCTGTACAGTGATCTGCCCTCAAGCAGACCCAACAGGCCAGTCCACTGCAGTGGCTTTCAATGTGGTAAGCCTGGGCTTCAGCAGAAGTCAGCCTGTGAAGAGCCCTGGCAGCTCTGCCAAGAGTTGGATCACTGGAAATGGACCTGCCCTGGAGTCGAAGGATGCCCAGGTCAGAGCCACAGATCTTATTGGCTCTAAGCTGAAAAGCCCTTCACTCAGCCCAATTTCCAAAGTGACCACTGCAGCTGAGGGGATGGTCAAGTAGGGTCAGCAACATTGCAGGCAGAACTGTCAATTTCTTGTTAGAGATGCCCCCTGCCTTTACCTGGCCAGCTCTCCTCCCAGGCCAGCCAAGTAATGAAAGTCAACAGAGTGCCTTCCCCTAGGAGGTTCACACCTCCCTTAGGATATACCCCATGTGAAGAGATAGATAGGTCTGGGCCTCTTAACTTACAAGGCCTAAAGCCCAACAGATTATTATCAAGCCCCTTCTGTCACGTTCTATTTGCCTCTCAGTCAGAAAACTTAATTGTAGCTTAGACAGCACCTTTCTTAGCTCCTCCAATAATGACTCTGTCCTTTGTTCTAGACCCTGTCTAGCATACTTGGGCCTCACTCCTTCGTAATCATAACCTCTACCACCAATGGCTCTACTCCCAACCTGTGTGTACTGATGGTCCTCTTCCCCACTTAATGCTGTATAATTGTTCAAACCTGGTAAATGCCACTCTTAGGATCATTGGTTACTATCCTCACTCTGTCTTTTATGACCTTGTCTAAATATGATCAGAGTCGGCAAACTTGGAAGGCTTCCATAGCCTTGGCAACTCATGACAAGAGCCTAGGGTGGTTACTGGCGCCATAAACTAGAGTGTCAATTTGTTGGGTCAACAACAGGAGCCACTGTGCACTTGCTCCTCATGTGGGATCTCTGTCCTTAATGTGCTGTACATTGTGATTTAATGCTATAACTAGTACTCAAACAGTATGTTTCACTTTGTGTTTCTATGTGGGTGCAAACTGTTGAAATCTTTATACTAAATTGATCTTCTGTATATAAAGAGAATTGAAAAGGAATCTTGATGCAAATGAAAGGGGAGAGGGAGCGGGAGAGGGGAGGGTTGCGGGTGGGAGGGAAGTTATGGGAGGCGGAAGCCATTGTAATCCATAAGCTGTACACTGGAAATTTATATTCATTAAATTAAATTAAAAATTAAAAAAAAAAAGAAAATATTGTTAGAACTTGTTAGACCACTGATAGAATCTGTTAGGTCACTGGGCCTAAACCCCCAGGTCTGATGAAAGTGAGCACAGACAGATAATCCAAAGTCTTGGGAGATGTTTACTGTTCCAGAAAGCGCTGCACCTGGGCCATTCCAAAATGCTAAGAGAATGCACTGTAAACTTCACCAAGGAGCCCTTCTGCAGTCTGCTACCCACCTTATCCGGATCCCTGTGACACTCCGCATCTCCCCTAACAAGCAGTCTAAGAAGGGACTCTGCTTACTACTCAAAAGGAATGAAGCCTGACTTCAAACCCCTGCCCTCTGACCCTGCAGGTTCAACCCCTGCTCTGTTTATCCCCTCTTTCTGCCCTCCCCCACCCCCCAAAACAAAGTCTTTGCTACTTTAACTGCCTCTTTGCTCTCTTCAAACCAAGAAATACTAAAATCTTTAAATATGTTTCCTGGTGCTACATCATCTGATTACATGAGAAGTGACCACTTCATCTATTTGTCAACCTCTTTTCAATCCAATAACAAAATGAAACAATAGTCGGCGCCGTGGCTTAACAGGCTAATCCTCTGCCTTGCGGTGCCGGCACACTGGGTTCTAGTCCTGGTCAGGGCGCCGGATTCTATCCCGGTTGCCCCTCTTCCAGGCCAGCTCTCTGCTATGGCCCGGGAAGGCAGTGGAGGATGGCCCAAGTGCTTGGGCCCTGCACCCGCATGGGAGACCAGGAGAAGCACCTGGCTCCTGCCATCGGATCAGTGCAGTGCACCAGCCACGGTGGCCATTGGAGGGTGAACCAATGGCAAAAGAAGACCTTTCTCTCTGTCTCTCTCTCTCTCACTATCCACTCTACCTGTCCCAAAAAAAAAAAAAAAATTAAACAATAAATATCTTTTTCCTTTAAATGCATTATACATTTAACTGAATGCAACCCAAAGTGTTTATCCAAGAACCTGAACTTAATGATTCCTCAGTGATTATCTGCTGTTAGCTGAGGAACAGAAGCGACACTGCTCAATGGTTAAGCACAGCTGAGAAAACCTACATAGTTTCAAACCCTGTCTCCTCCTTAACTTTTAGTATGCAAAACATTTAGAAACATGGTCCATTAAGCACCAGAGATGTTTTAAATGTAAATGTCATGCTATATCTCTGCTTAAAACCTTTTGATGGGTTCTCATTCCATACAGTGAAATCCAATATCCTTATAACAGGCTTTGGTATTTTCAGTGAGCAAAACGCTGACTGTATCTTCAAAGGCATGCCTCCTCCACTCCACACATAGGTGCTCCAGCCTCACTGGTCTATCAGTTCCTTCAGTGTGACAAGCATTTTTCCCTTCTCATTACATTTGTATATACTGTTCACTTGCTTAAGTTCTTTTCCCCACATTCTTCACAGATCTATTTCTCTTCCTCCTAACTGGATCACTGGGAATAGGAGAGGCTTCCTCTTTTGCGATAGCATTTGTTAACACCCTTGGTAGCATAGATCCATATTTTTTTCTACTTAAGTTCCTTACTATTCATTGATCACATTTACTGAAATGTGCAAGTAATTCATTTTATTATGTATTTTGTCTATCTTCCCTACAAGAACAAACGTTTTTGAGACCAGAGATGATGCCTGTTTGTCAATTTGCTCTGATCCCAGTGCCTGGATTCCTGTGGTGATCATTCACTAGTGATTCACTGAGTGAGTGATAAATTCATAACAGCACCATGTAAATATTACTTTCTAATATTTATCAGTGTTCACTATATGCCAGGAACTTGCTATAAATTTTACATGCCCTACTTCATTCTCTTTGACTGAAACTATTGAGATAAGTACAATTATTTTAGTAACAATAGTGCTTTAGTACTCGTAGGTTAAATAAATGACCTGGTCATACAGCTAATGTAGTGGAGGAAGTGGGATTTGAGTCCTAGCAATCTCCTCCACCATATTTACATTTTTTAAAAAAAGATTTATTTATTTGAAGGGCAGAGTTACAGAGAGGAAAAGGCAGAAGCAGAGAGAGAGAGAGAAAGAGAGAGAGAGAGAGAGATACCTTCCATTGGGTGATTCACTCCCCAGATGGACACAACAGCCGGAGCTGGGCCGATCCAAAGCCAGCAGCCAGGAGCTTCTTCCAGATCTCCCATCGGGGTGGGTGGCAGGGACCCAAGGTCTTGGGGCCATCTTTGACTGCTTTCCCAGGCCATAGCAGAGAGCTAGATTGGAAGTGGAACAGCCGGACTCAAACCAGCACCTATATGGGATGCTTGCATTGCAGGCGGCAGCTTTACCTGCTATAGCGTGCAGGCTCCTACATGCTTAATTATTATCAGATAACAACTACTAAGCATTTATTGTTTCTAGGTCCTATGGTAAGCATTTTGAGTTATTTTTAGTTCATTTGTAACAAGAATTCCCTTTTTAAGTATTCAAAGAAAAATGTGTTCTCTTTCAATTTTCTATCATGTTTGCAATAATAAAATAAATAACATGTTCATTGCTTGTGTAATTCTATGGTGTGTCCATCAGATAAGATATTTCTCATTTTGTTCCCCTTGTTCTTGTGGTCTTCCCATACTTTATAGGTAATTTGGCTTCATTTTATATAAATAATATATTAGGTCATAAAATAAGAACAAATTTTTATAAAGGCAAACAAAACAGTTGGTTCCTAACAAGCACCAGTGAGAAAAAGCATCTTGTACTTCATATCAATTTTAAACAAAACCAATCATGGAAAACAGGAAAAAGAAGATACTTGATCTACATGAAGTATAGCAAAGAACTGATGATTTTTTATTTGTTGTTTTTTTTTATAATGTACTTTTGAAATTCTATCAGCACCACTTCTAATTGTGTGTAAAATGGTCCTTTTTTAACCCACCAATGGATGTTAATTTCTGCTAATGAAATAGCTTGTCACTTACTAGCTTAGAGTTGATTTGAATTGATAAAACACAAAACATTCTTACACATCAATGTCACTACAAGTCTTCACTTCACACTAGAAGAGCTTAATGGAGAAAATGCAATAATCACAGGGAAAGCAAAATTATAAGTATAACAATCTGAAAATTATATTTTGAGTTTTTCATCAATAAGGATCATATAAGCGGCTTCAAAAAAATCCATGTCACAAGTAGTATGGCAAATAGATATTAACAAAATGAGTTTCTGAGTTAACTGAAAGACATTGCATTTTTAAAACTGTGTTTTGAAAAGCATAAACGGTAAGCACATATATCTTAAATTTTAATTTAATGTAAATAGGATCCTCTAATTGGAGATCTATAATTGTGCAAATTTGGATTAGTAAATCAAATCATGATTGGGAAGTCCTACATATTATTTGGTAGATATACTTCCTCTCCCAGTCATCTCAAATGCAAGATAAGACATTCCATCTCAACTCATAAATGATGTTAGCCAGCAGCATGGATGGATTTGGTTATGTTCATCTTCTTATTTTATCAATGGCTAATAGACTACTTTGTTAAAGGAACTAATTCTCTAACATCCAACTAGCCTTGCCTTTGACTGTCAATTACACATTTGTATTACAAAAAATTACAGAGTAATCTTCAGCAAAATGCAATATACAAACAGAATTTTCAAAGCAAGCTTTCTGACCATCTTAGGCCGTAAGCTACTTCTAGAATTTTTGGATTCCTTGACTAGAAAAAAGATAAGAAAAGCCACTGGCAGGTGGAAGTAAGAGAGGATTTTTTTAATTGTTAATTTTTAAAATTATTAAAATTGGGAGAGCTTTTTTTTTCTTATAAAGCACTATTGTGCATAGATTCCCCTAGGTTTGGGGCTTTGTAAGTGTTTCACCTCATTCCTAGTGAGAGAGGTAATCTTGAGTCTACTCTTAGTAAATATACTCCCCGCCAGGTTGGGTGTGACTCTCCCACTAAAGATAGAAAAAGGGAACAAAACATTTACTTTATGAAAAATAGCAGAGAGGACGTGCTACGTTATGAATTTTTGTGACCCTCCTAAATTCATATTCAAGCCCAAATTCCAATGGTAGAGTATTAAGGAGTGGGGCTTTCAGGAGGTGATTAGGTCATGAGAGACCCTCCCTCATGAATGACATCAATGCCCTAGTGAAAGAGGATCACACAACATTCATTCTTTTATTCTAGCCAATCGAATCCAACAACACATCAGCAAGATCATTCACCTGGACTAAGTGGGATTTAGCCCTGGTATGCTGGAATGGTTCAACATTTGCAAAGCAATCCATATACTACATTACATTAACAAATTGAAAAAAAAAAACATGTGATTATCTCAATAGATGCAGAGAAAGCATTTGATAAAATACAACACCATTTCATGATGAAAACTCTAAGCAAACTGGGTATAGAAGGAACATTCCTCAACACAATCAAGGCAAACTCACAGCCAGTGTCCTAATGAATGGCGAAAAGTTGGAAGCATTCCCACTGAGATCCAGAACCAGACAAGGATGCCCACTCTCACCATTGCTATTCAATAAAGTCCTGGAAATTTTAGCCATGGACATTAAATAAGAAAAGGAAATTAAAGGGATACAAATTGGGAAGGAGGAAGTCAAATTATCCTTATTTACAGATGACATGATTCTATACATAGGTCATCTAAAAGGCTCTACTAAGAGGCTGATGGAACTCATAGAAGAGTTTCATAAAGAAGGAGGATATAAAATCAATACATAAAAATCAACAGCCTTTGTATACACAGACAATGCCATGCCTGAGAAAGAACTTCTAAGATCAATTTCATTCACAGTAGCTATAAAAAAAATCAAATACCTTGGGATAAATTTAACCAAGGATGTCAATGATCTATATGATGAGAATTATAAAACATTAAAGAAAGAAATATAAGAAGATACCAAAAAATATAAACATCTTCCACATTCATAGATTGGATGAATCAATATCATCAAAATGTCTGTACTTTTTAAAGATTCAATGTGATAACAATCAAAAGACCAAGGACAATCATTTCAGATATAGAAAAAATGATGGTGAAATTCACATGGAAACACAGGAGACCCCAAATAGCTAAAGCAAACATATACAACAAAAACAAAGCCAGAGGCATCACAATACCAAACTGTAAGACATATTGCAGAGTAGTTATAATCAAAACAGCCTGGCACTGGTACAAAAACAGATGGATAGACCAATGGAACAAAATAGAAATGCCAGAAATCAATCCAAGTATCTACAACCAACTTATGTTTGAGAAAGGAGCTAAAAGCAATCCCTGGAGCAAAAAGAGACTTCAGCAAATGGTGCTGGGAAAACTGGATTTCCACATGCAGAAGTATGAAGCAATATCCTACCTTACACTTTACACAAAAATCCACTCGAAACAGATTAAAGACTTAAATGTATGATCCAATACTATCAAATTATTAGAGAACCTTGGGGAAACCCTGAAAGACATTGAGACAGGCAAAGAGTTCTTGGAAAAGACCCAGAGGCACAAGCAGTCAAAGCCAAAATTGACAAATGGGATTACAATTAACAAATGGGTTTATATCAAATAGAGAAGCTTCTGTTCTGCAAAAGAAACACTTAGGAAGGTGAATAGGCAACTGACAGAATGGGAGAAATTATTTGCACACTATACAACAAATAAAGGATTAATAGCCAGAATATATAAAGAGATCAAGAAACAACAACAATAAAACGAATAGCCCAGTTAAGAAATAGGAAAAGGACTTACACATTTTTTGTAAGAGAAAATCCAAATGGCCAACAGACACATGAAAAAAATGCTCAGGATCACTAGCTGTTAGGGAAATGTAAATTAAAACCACATTGAAGATTCACTTCACCCATGTTAGAATGGCTTTCATACAGAAATCAACAAATAATATTGCTGGGAAGGATGTGGGGAAAAAGGAACCATAACCCACTGTTGATGGGAATATAAAGTGCTAAAGCCACTATAGAAGACAGTATGAAGACCTCAGACATCTGAATATAAACCTACAATATGACCCAGCCATCCCACTCTGGAAATTTACTCAAGGGAAATTAAACCAGCATATGAAATACTAACCTACACCCCCATGTTTACTGCAGCTCAATTCACAATAACTAAGACATGGAATTAACAGAAATGCCCAACAACTGAAGACAGGATAAAGAAATTATATGATATGTACACCATGGAATACTACACAGTGGTTAAAAAAAATGAGAGCCAGTCATTTGCAACAAATGGATGAATCTGAAAATCATCATACGTAATGAAATAAGCCAGTCTCAAAGGGACAAATACCATATGTTTCTTCCTAACCTATGGTAACTAATACAGCACCTAAAAGATGATCTGTAGAAGTGATAATGACACTTTGAGAAACAATGACTTGAACAGCCCTTGTCTTGACTGCTGAAGAACAGTTTTTTCCTACTATTTGTTGAATTCTTTATTGAACATAGAGTTAATCATATGTGTATAAAGTCAATTGAAAATAGATCTTAGCAAAAAATAAGAGTGGGGATAAGAGAGGGAAGAGAAAGAGAGGTGGAAATATGGGTGGGGGCATGGTGGTAAGAATCACCGTGTTCCTAAAGCTATAATTATGGAGTGTATGAAGTTTTTAACTGTAAACCTGTATAACTCTGCATACATTCCTATGGACTTACTTCTAAGGGTACAGTTTAAAAATTTGCCATGGGACCCCAAATCCCCTTAAGTTGGGTGGTAAAAATACCATATTAAGTGTTAAAGTGATTATATGGATAGGATTAAGTATCTGATAATAACAATAGATAGAATTAAAAAGGAGTGAATACTCTAACATGGGAAGCAGTCCACAGAGCCAATTCAACATAGAATGATAATTGCTTTATGTAGCACTCTGATCTCAGAATCATCCCTTAAGGCATTCCAGTCTTGCTGAAAAGCACAGGAGAGCATTTCAGGCTTGGAAAGCCATGACACTGTGGCAAAAAATGTTCTACATTAAGGACTTCAGTAGGTGAGACCCCAGTGGAAAAAAATGGTCATCAAAGAAGGAGGTACTTTTCTCTGAAGGGAAGAGAGAACTTCCACTTTCTTATAGCCTAGTCTAAATACTGATGGAATTTGAGGATTCAAAAGTCTTCCATAGCCCAGGCAGTTAATGTCAATAGCCTCAAGTGATCACTGATGTCATAGGTCAGAGTGTTGTTAAATTAACAACAGGAGTCACTGTGCACCCTCTTCCCATTCCTTTCTTTTTCTTATTTAAAGATTTATTTATTTATTTATTTATTTATTTATTTATTTGAAAGTCAGAGTTACACAGAGAGAGGAGAGGTGGAGGAGGGGGGTCTTCCATTCACTGATTCACTCCCCAATTGGCCACAATGGCCAGAGCTCCACTGACCCGAAGCCAGGAGCCAGGAGCTTCTTCCAGGTGCAAGGGCCCAAGGACTTGGGCCATCTTCCACTGTTTTCCCAGGCCACAGCAGAGAGTTGGACTGGAAGTGAAACAGTCAGGACTAGAACAAGAGCCCATATGGGATGCTGGCACTGCAGTTGGCGGCTTTACCTGCTACACCACAGCACCGCCCCTACCCCCCAAATCCTTTCAACATGTTGAGGAAAGAATATTGGTTCTGTGTGGAAGAAGCAGCATCAAAGTATCATCTTGGAAGCACAGACAGAACCCTTGTCAGACACGGAATCTAGAGTGGGTCAGTCATGGACTTTTCAGCCTTCAGAACTGTGAGAAGTAAATTTGTATTATTTATAAATTATATATTTTGTGGCCTTTTTCTTTTGAAGCAGAAATGGATTTAGAAAGGGTTACTTTCATGCAATCAAGGTAGCACATAGGTATATCTTGCAAACAGAAACAGCTTGAAAGAATAGCCCCAGCAAACAATGCATATTGTCTAGTTGGATCACCACAAGGGACGCACAAATCCTAGTAGCAAAGAACTAAGGGCTCTTTGCATTTCTAGGTGTTTGAGCTGTAGTTCGGGGTCCTGGTGAGAAAGTTATGAAGCGTCTCATTATCACAAAAATAAATGAATGAGTGAATGAAAAAAGGAAGAAAGGAATCAACTTTAAATATCTGCAAGGTCCAGAGAGCAGAAAATAGCTCATTACTGCATCATTCAAATAAAAGATTTCACTCCCCTTTACAGTTTCAACCTACTCCAATCCTACAGAGGTCTGAATATATAAGGTAATAGTGTCAGGTAAGAGTAGAAAAACATGATAAAAAATTATGGAACAGGTATTGAGCCTACATTAAAGCACCTAAATTCCACATTGGAGTGTCTTGATTTGATTCCTGACTCTAACTACTGATTTCAACTTTCTACCATAGGCATGAGTAGATTCTTGCCACCCATATAGAAAACCTGACCCAGTCCTAGGTGTCAAACACATTTTGGGGAATCAACAGCACAAGGAAGAAAACTCCCTTCCTCACAGAAAGGAAAAACTATAAAGTTGATCATGCCCCCTTCCTTGTCTAATAAGGTGTCAGAGAGAGAATGAGAGACCTTAACTGCAAATAAAATTCATACTTTTGTTTAATTTCTCAGACTAGACATTTGGATTTCTGAAATGAGACTTGTGACTTAAAGTAGCTATACAATATTCTACTGGGGCTGGCCCTGTGGCATAGTAGGCTAAGCCTCAGCCTGCAGCGCTGGCATCTCATATGGGTGATGATTAAAGTCCTGGCTGTTCCTCTTCCATCTGTGTTCTTTGCTATGGCCTGGGAAAGCAGTGGAGGTTGGCTCAAGTGCTTGGGCCCCCGTGTCCACATGAGAGACCTGGAAGAAGCTCCTGGCTCCTAACTTCTGATTGGCCTAGCTCCAGCCATAGCGGCCTTTCGGGGAGTGAACCAGCAAATGGAAGACCTTTCTGTCTCTCACTCTCTCTGTAACTCTACCTCTCAAATAAATAAATAAATTCTTAAAAAAAAATTCTACTGCCAAAGAAGTAACAGTGAAAGTCATTGTCATGCCTCATAACTTACTGGTTTGACATTCATTGAGACAAAAAATTTTATCTGATTCCAAGTGGTCTGGAAAGGCAGAGGTAAGCAAAGGCTGTATAATGAAGCTTATCCCATCCCTGGTCCTCCAGTGAACACAAGTGTGGTAAGAAATGCTGACTATGAATTTAATTTCAGCATCATTTGTAAAGGTTAGGAGTATGTTTATAAGACTAATGCAGTATAATTAATCTAGATTTTTTTTTTCGTACTTGATCCAGTCCTTTCTTGCAATTCTACGTCTGTTACTTTGCCACAAACATTAATTGTTATATTTGTAATCACAGACTGAACTAATTTTAATAATGATGGCCAATGTGTCTATCAAATTATTATCCAAAAGAATAAATAAATAAATGGCAAATTCAGTTCTGATTCTTGAAATTAACTCAAATTGGGGCCTTTGCAAATTCCTATTTTCTGTATGTTTTAGTTGACTCATCTATAAATGCCTGCTCAGTAAACCAGGTGGCTATGCAGCTCAAATATCAATAGTAATGACAATTGATCTGAACATTTCAGAACATTTCATAACCTTACGCAAGCACAAGATGCAATGGGAATTACGATAGCTATTTTAAAATCACGGCAAATGAATGCTGATTTGTCTCAAACATTCCTCAACACAACCAAAGTTAAAGAGGGAGGTTAGAAAATATCAAAAACTTCATTTTTCTACTTATCCAGATGGTATATACTTCCTTTCACTGTTTCATGCACAGAAATTCTGCCAAAATCCTCTGTCACTAACACCATAATTTCCAAATTCTTATAATTGCCTATGTATTCATTTAATCAAGCTATGTTAATAAAGAAAGCAGATGACAATAATTTTTACCATTACTTGTTCTACCACAAAGAAAATATTTGCTCTAAATATTGAAAGGGAGAAAATTCCACCTTAATCAAATGAGAAACTGATAACAAAGTATTTAACTTTAATTATTCTTGTTTTTAGATGACATCTACTGTTGAATTATTGGAATTATCATAATACATTAGCCTAAAATCAGCTGTAAAATTTATTTTGCTAATGAAATTATGATCATTGCTTACACAGAAATAGAAACAGGAAAATGATTTTCAGAATAAAATTGAATAGTTCAATATCCAGAGCGTATGTGGGATAAATAATGATATTACGTATATAAAATTCTTTCATTTGACATAAAATAGCAAATTCAGATATTTTTCATACTTGATTTCTTGACAATTGATCTATATGCAAATTTAAAATTCCTACAGTGACTCAGCAAAGTCAGTTATACTTTTATCTGACTAAATTTTGGGCTAGTAAAAGATTATTTCAAAAAAGATTTATTTATTTACTTTAAAGTCAGAGTTACCAAGAGAGGAGAAGAGATCTTCTATTTGCTAATTCACTCCCCAAATGGCTTCAAAGGCCAGAGGTGAGCCAGGTCAAAGCCAGGAGCCAGGTGTTTCATCTAGGTCTCCTAAGTGGATGCAAGAACCCAAGTACTTGGACTATCCTTCAACGCCTTGTCAGGTGCAATAGTAGGAAACTGGATCAAAAGAAGAGGAACTGGGATTCAAACTGGCACTCTGACATGGAATGCAAGAGTACTAAGCAGTGGCTTAACGTGTGTAACACATGTTGTGCCCCATATTGAAAATAAAATGTATTCTTCATTGAAACTATTGGAGATATGAGTGATTTAAAAGCTGTATTTATCTCCACAGTGTGGCACTGGGCACATTTCTGAACAAAAATCTTCTTGCCTTTCTCAATATCACCCATTTTTAACTTGCTCGTTAGTCGCTCGCGCCCCAAAGGACCGGACTGCAAAGCTGGACGTTCCGCTCTCTAAAAAAAAAATAATAATAAAAATTAAAAAAAAAGCTGTATTTATCTCAATAATCAGTGGAAAAGTCGAGTTAGGTACTAATTTAATCTCAGTTACAAAGACTTAGATCTCTCCCTAATGATGCAGTCAAGAAGCAGAATAAACATTTGTTTTAAATTCTAATATCAAGCATAGATTGACTAAAAGTTAAGAACTTAATTCTAGATTATGACAGAGCCAGGTTGGGATTTCTGCTTCCCTCCTTCCTTGATGTGCATATCTAGGAGAGTCATTTAATCTCTGCCCTCCATTTGTTCTAGAGCCATGTTAGAATACCTTCAAAGAAACAGCCCCTGTCCCTAGCACATACACCCAAAGTAGGTCCATTTCAAGCATATTTAAGGTTATTTCCCGATAAAACAGTTGTTAAGACTGTGATTGAAGAAGCAAGAAGAGGAGAAGAGGAACAGAAAGAGGAAGAGGAGGAGGAGTAGAAGACAATGAGGAGGAGGAGGCAGAGATAAAAGAGGAGGAGGAGGAAGATGATGATGATGAACAACAAAAGCAAGAAAAAGATGATGACAATGAAGACAATGAAGACGACACCGGACTAGAGTGGATCTGGATTTGCTGGACTGCTGAGGCCACGGAGAAGATTCAAAGTTAGGGAAAAGTACCTAAATCATTTGAAAGCTTAGGGATGATTGGCAGATGTATTTCTATCTATAAGGAAATAACAGTTCAGAACAAATACAATAATGTCAACAGAAGTTTTGTTATAAAGGTAGACAATGAACTTTTTGTTGTTTAAACCATGAAAAAGATCAATGATTTGTTTAGATTTGTTTAGATTCATCAGTGCAGTGAATCTAACAAAAAAGTAAACTAATTCCTTGGAATATATTTTATTGAGTTTAATGAGGAAGAATATAATCAAGAGTAATAATCTTGGAGTCTTAATTAGAATACCCTTAGTACTCAATGGAAGTCATAAATAAATAATAATATAGTATTAATTTTATAACCCACACAATGAGAATTAAAAGCACAAGTGTGACAAGTTTCTTATTAATAATATTTTATTGCACATCAGAATATCACATAGTCATACATTATGAAATAGGAGTATGTTATGAAATAGTGAGATCTCATCGTCTTTTAAATACCCTCAGCATTAAGAAAATCTTCATTTTTCCATTGCTTCTGTGTGAAAAATTATGCTACTAAGAATAGGCCAGCGCTGCGGCTCACTAGGCTAATCCCCCGCCTGCGGCGACAGTAGCCCAGGTTCTAGTCCTGGTTGGGCTCTGTCCCGGTTGTTCCTCTTCCAGTCCAGCTCTCTGCTGTGGCCTGGGAGTGCTGTGGAGGATGGATGGCCCAAGTGCTTGGGCCCTGCACCCACATGGGAGACCAGGAGGAAGCACTGGCTCCTGGCTTCGGCGCAGCGCACCGGCCGCAGCAGCCATTTGAGTGGTGAACCAACGTAAAGAAGACCTTTCTCTCTGTCTCTCTCTCTCACTGTCTAACTCTGCCTGTCAAATAATAATAATAATAATAATAATAATAATAATAAAAGAATCTACATTCTTTCTCTGTCTCTTTGTCTTTATGCACCAACACTGTGCAAACATATAATTCCATATGTAATTATACATAAGTTATGTACCATACATGTATGCATTTGTACACATGAGAAAATTTATAAATAAATTTCATATATCATATATGATTTATAAATAGGTTTAGATGTGTGCATACAACTATACATATATATGTATATGATTATAACTTTTTGGAGTGTGACTTATTTTACCAATGGCCATCTGAGACACAGAGGAGAGTCTAGAAATTGAGACATCTCTAGATCTCTGAACTACAGGTCACTTAATTTACAACCTTCAGCATTTGCAGAATACTCTCAAGTGAGTTTGAGTGTTTGGTCACCTACTGATCACTTTTCTCTATTTTATAGTGCATTATCTTCATCATAAACTTAGTATCTCTGAAGGTCAGAAATCTAGTAGAGGTGGTTGGCCAGCAATGATCAAGTGAATATTGATTTAAAATGGACAAGTTCTTTAGAAACAGACATCTCAATGTGGTGGCTGGCAGACAGATAGTAAATAAATACAGAAAAAAATCTGCTGTTATTAACTCTTGATTCTAGGCTATTCTTGCCTAATCATGCAGTCTTGCTGGTTTCAACTCTTTATAAAATGGTCTTTAAAAATATCCCACTGCTTTATATTTGTTTTGAGTGACTCAAAAAAATTTGTCTTTCTTTACTTAGACTTAAATCTTTTTTTTTTTTTTTGACAGGCAGAGTGGATAGTGAGAGAGAGACAGAGAGAAAGGTCTTCCTTTTTGCCATTGGTTCACCCTCCAATAGCCACTGCAGCCAGCGCATCCTGCTGATCCGAAGCCAGGAGCCAGGCGCTTCTCCTGGTCTCCCATGTGGGTGCAGGGACCAAGGACTTGGGCCATCCTCCACTGCCTTCCCGGGCCATAGCAGAGAGCTGGCCTGGAAGAGGGGCAACCGGGATAGAATCCAGCGCCCCAATCGGGACTAGAACCCGGTGTGCCAGCGCCGCAAGGCGGAGGATTAGCCTGTTAAGCCACGGCACCGGCCTAGACTTAAATCAATAATGAAACTTAATAACAACAATACACTTGTTTGTATTATTATTTTATCCCCACTTCTGCAAAAGTTATTTATCATAAAATTATGTTAATAAATTTCTAAATGTCTTATATTTATTGAACTTCAAAAAATGGAATTCATTAACTATAGTTCAATGACAAAAAAAGAAAATGAAGAATTACGATAGTAGTGATCCCTGTTAGGAATTTTGAAAACATTATGCTGAGTGAAATAAGCCAGTCCCAAAGGGACAAATAACATATGTTCTCCCTGATCAGTGACAACTAACCAAGCACCAAAAAGGAAACCTGTTAAAGTGAAATGAACACTATGAGAAACAGTGACTTGATCAGCCCTTGCCCTGACTGTGGATGAACAACTTAATACTTTATCCCTCTTAGTATTTTTTGTTTGTTTGTTCTACTTAACACTTTTGGTTGAATTCTGTAATCAATACACAATTATTAAGTATGGAAACTTAACTGAAAAGTGATCCCTGTTAAATATAAGAGTGGGAATAAGAGAGGGAAGAGATATGCAATTTGGGACATGCTCAAGCTGACTTGCCCCAAATGGTAGAGTTAGAAACATACCAGGGGATTCCAATTCAATCCCATCAAGGTGGCATGTACCAATGTCATCTCACTAGTCCAAGTGATCAATTTCTGTTCACAATTGATCATAATGATAGGACTAAGAGCCAAAGGGATCACATAAACAAGACTAGTGGCTGCAAATACTAATGGATAAAATGAAAAAGTGAGAGAAAGATCCAACATGGGAAGCGAGATAAACAGCAGACTCATAGAATGGCAGATGTCCTAAACAGCACTCTGGCCTCAGAATCAGTCCTTAAGGCATGCAGATCCGGCTGAAAAGCCCATGAGAGTATTTCAGGCATGGAAAGCTAAGACACTCTGGCAAAAGAAAAAAAAAAAGATCTAAATGAAAGATCTCTGTGAGTGAGATCCCAGTGGAAAGAACAGGTCATCAAAGAAGGAGGTACCTTTCTCTGAAGGGAGGAGAGAACTTCCACTTTGACTATGACCTTGTCTAAATATGATCAGAGTCGGTGAACTCAAGAGGTTTCCATAGCCTTGGCAACTCGTGATAAGAGCCTAGGGGGATTACTGATGCCATAAACAAGAATGTCAATTTGTTAAGTCAACAACAGGAGTCACTGTGCACTTACTCCTCATGTAGGATCTCTGTCCTTAATGTGCTGTACATTGTGATTTAATGCTATAACTAGTACTCCAACAGTATTTTTCACTTTGTGTTTCTATGTGGTTGCAAAGTGTTGAAATCTTTACTTAATATATGCTAAACTGATCTTCTGTATATGAAGATAATTGAAAATGAATCTTGATGTGAATGGAAGGGGAGAGGGAGTGGGAAACGGGAGGGTTGCAGGTGGGAGGGAAGTTATGGGGGGGTAATCATTGTAATCCATAAGCTGTACTTTGGAAATGTATATTCATTAAATTAAAGTTAAAAAAAGAAAAAAAATAATTACGATAGTAAAATCTACAAAGAAAAAGAAAGGCCGAGATATCATTATATACTTCACTATCTTTAGAGTCAAATTTAAAATAAAATTTATATATAAATGGATTACAAAGGAATGCCTGATACTGTACTTATTGTTAGCTCTTTTGAGATAATTTCTATACTATAAAATCCATCCTTTCAATATGTAAAATTCAGTGGTTTTCAGTATAATCACAAACTCATATAAACATATCCTAGTTAATTACATAATACTCTGACCCATCAAAACCCCACATATTTCTCTGCTAATAACCTCAAGCAACCACTTCCTTTTTGCAGTTTTATGAATTAATCTGAACAATTTAAATACATAGAATTACAGAATTCGTGGTCTTTTCTGTCTAGGTTCTTTCACCTATTATAAGGTATTGAAGGTTCATCCGTATTGTAGTATATATCAGTACCTCTTTCTTTTTATGGCTCAACAATATTCCATTATATTTGCATAACATATTTTGTTTACCCATTCATTAACTGGATGTTTGGATTATTTACATGTTTTGGCTATTAGAAATAAAGTTACAAACATTCACAGAGAAGCTTCTGTGTGAACATACACTTTTGTTGCTCTTGGCTATATATTTCAGAGTAGAATTTCAGGGGAAAATTATGTGTGTGTCTTTTTTTAAGGAAATTCCAAATTAATTCCCATAAAGGCTCCCCAGTTTATACTCTCACCAGCAATGTATTTAGGTCCCAAATTCTGAACTTCCTCTCCTAGACTCACTACTGTCAAATTTATTTATTAAAGCCATAATGGCATGTGCACTATGACATCTTTTGTTTTGATTTGCATTTCCTTAATAGGTTTAACATCTTCTTATGTGTACATTAGTCATTTGGTTAACTCCTTTGGAGAAAAATATACTCAAAACTGTCCATTTTAAAATTAAGTAGTCTATATTATGTTGGTTTCTGTGTTCTTAATATATTATATATATGATTCCTTTATCAAGTATATTATTTGCAAAAATATTCCTGCTTTCATTTTCTTAATATTACCATTTAAAATACACCTTGTTTAATTTTAATGAAATCTAGTATTTTTTTTTGCTGTTTAAGCCTTTGTGTAATCATTTTAAAAATTGCCTAATCCATTATCATAAATATTGATTCATATGTTTTATAGTCTTAGTAAATATATAATGTATTTTGAGTGAATTTTGGTACACAGTGTGAGCTTGATATCCAATTTGTACTGTGCATGTGATGTGGATATCTAGTTGACTATGTACCATTTGTTAAAAAAATTACCATTAGCCATTTTATCATTCTTTCAAAATTAATTGACCTTAAATGTAAAGATTCATTTTGAACTCAAAATTCTATTCCACTGACTAATGTCTATACTTATGTCAATGCCAAAAAAAATCTTTACAATGGTTGCTTTATTGTATTTTTTAATTTGAATACTTAGTTCTCCAAACTCATCTTTGTATTCCAAGATAATTTTAAATTTTTTGGTCCTTTTGAGCATACACAAAAATTTTAGGATCCACTTTTCAGTTTCCAACAAAAGCAACTATAACAGCAGTCAACAGTCATTGTGATGTTGGATGTATTCAATCTATAGGTCAACTGGGGAATATTCAGTCTTCCCATTCATGAAAATGGTATGCCTCTTCATTTAGCTAGCTTTTTTTTTTTTTTTTTTTTTTTTAGTTTACTTCAATAATGCTCTGGAATTCTCAGTGTATACATTTTACAAATCTGTTAAATTTTACTACTAAGTATATTATTCTTATTGTTAAGAAAGTGTATACTATTCTTAATTTCATTTTTGGAATAACAATTGCTAGTGTGTAGAAATACAGCTGATGTTTACATACCCATCTTATAGCTTGCAATATTATTGAAGTAATTTATTCACTTTTGAACTTTTTTGTGAATTCTGTGGAATTTTCTTTCTATAAGATCACATTATAAGCAAATATAGATAAACTTACTTCTTTTCCAACATGATACTTTTTTTTTTCCTGACTAATTGCCCTAGCTAGAACATCAGGACAGCAGAATAGGGCACAAGGATAGACATCCTGTTCTTTAAAAAAAAAATTATTTATTTATTTACTTACTTTGGAAGGCAGAGTGACAGAGAGAGATGGAAAGACAAAGAGATAGAGATCCTCTATCTACAGGTTTACACCCCAAATGGTTCCAAAAACCATAACTGTACCAGGTGAACACCAAGAACCTAGAACTTCATCTAAGTTTCCAATGTAGGCAACGGGGACCCAAGTACTCGGACAATCATACACTGCCTTGCCAGGTACATTATCAGGAAGCTGGATCAGAAGTAGAGTAGCCATGGCCGGCGCCGCGGCTCACTAGGCTAATCCTCCGCCTTGCAGCGCCAGCACACCGGGTTCTAGTCCCGGCTGGGGCACCAATCCTGTCCCCGTTGCCCCTCTTCCAGGCCAGCTCTCTGCTGTGGCCAGGGAGTGCAGTGGAGGATGGCCCAAGTGCTTGGGCCCTGCACCCCATGGGAGACCAGGAGAAGCACCTGGCTCCTGCCATCGGATCAGCGCGGTGCGCTGGCCGCAGCGCGCCTAGCACGGCGGCCATTGGAGGGTGAACCAACGGCAAAAGGAAGACCTTTCTCTCTGTCTCTCTCTCTCACTGTCCACTCTGCCTGTCAAAAAAAAAAAAAAAAAAAAGAAGTAGGGTAGCCAGGACTTAAACTATCATTCTGATATGGGTTGCAAGGAACCCATGCTGGCAAATCCACTGCACCACAACACCCATCCCAGCATACTGCTCTTGCATGTGGTCTTAAGAAGAAACCTTTCAGTATTTCACCAATAAATGTAATTTTAGCACCCAAGTCTGCTATAACAAGTTACTCATTTTTTTCTAGGGTCTTACAGTGGATTATTAGGTTATAATTAATATACATTATAGATTTTATATCTATTTACACTATATATTTTCCCTAGAATTATGTTGGCTGCATCTCATAAATTTTGGTATGTTGTATTTTGTTTTTATTCATCTCAAATCACTTTATAACTTATCTTCTTTGATTATTAATGAGCATATTTTTAAAATATCCATAGACATCCCAAATTTTCTCATTTTGCTTATTTTTTTAAATTTCATTTTGGTCAGAAAATATATTTTGTGTCATTAAAATCTGTTTAATTTTGACTGTAACTTCTTTATGTCCTGGAATATTATTTATTGTGGAGAATGACTCAGGTGCTCTAGAGAATAATGTATATTGTTGCATTTTTAGAGGGAGTGCTTTATAGAGGTTTAGTAAATCTCCATGTTATATAGTTCACTTCATATATTTCATTTATTGACTATCTATTGTTTTCTCTTGCATGGCCATTTATTGTTTGTCTATCATATTTTTAATCAAAAACTGAATATTTTAAATAATTTAATGTAACAACTTTTTTGAAATAAGATTTCCCTGGGAATAGTGCTTTAAAGGATCTCTAACCCAAGATGCTTTTTGAAGGAGTTTTGATTCCATACTATCCCAATGACTTTGAGTCTTCTGGTTTTGTCTGTGAATGAGGACCAGTAGTTTCCATGGCTACCACTGGTCTGGGAACAAGAGGACAGAAATAGGCAGGTTAAAACACAACAAACTTGTTCTTACTGGAACTACAACATTTTTTATGGAATAAGTGTTTCATAATTATTGCAAATTTTTAATTAGATTCTAGAATTTTCAAATACTTGATTTTATAACTTTTGCCAGTGGTTTCTGTGATTTTATGAAAAAGAGGAAATTATAAAGTCCTTATTTTTTCATTCTCACTAACATTGTATTCCTACCATCTTCTTTTGATTACCCAGGAAATACTATTTCTTGATGTCATCAGTACTTTCTCTAGTTGCTACAAGCGTGGAGTTGTTCACAATGATGTAATTGTCAAATTAGAAAAATCTACCCTTCCTTGGACAAATATATAACTAGAGATATACTCTCACGACTAATAACTCGCATGGTTTTAAGAATGGCAAGAACAGCCTTACCTCTGCAGAAATGATATAAGCAAAGATGAGATGTACTTGAGCGTCTGTCAGGAAATGTTACAGATCAGATATATGTATGTCTTCTAAAATGTGCAAAAATAGCATCTTTCAAAATCAAGATAAAATTATATTTTAAAGGAAAGTCTTGTTTTCACTAAGATGATAACTTAAAAGCAACAATTTGAGCTTTTGTATCTGTAATTTATTGTACTCCAAAATGAATATGCCATGCATAGCTGTCATAGAAACTGCATTATGAATATAACATGGCTTATCCATGGCTTTAAAATATAGCTTGAGTAAGTACATTTTAATATTGAAGGGAAGCTGGATTTAAAGTAGACAAATGAAAATATTTCCTTTCAGTACAACATGTTTTCAATCTGGTGATTTATAAAATGCATCACAAGGTAATTATTTACTTCATACATTGAGACCAAGTCCAAATCGTGGTTTTATCAGATTTAAGAGATCAAAAGTATGGTTCACAGCTCTCCTCTTTTTGGTAGAAGGAAATATTAAAATTAAATATTAAAATATTAAAATTCTGATAGAAATCTTCATTTAAATAATAACTTTCAGGGGCGTATTGAATGTCAACCCAATGCTCAGGCTATGAAATAAATTAATGAATAAAGTACAAGATCAAAGGTACCTCAGAATTAAACTTAATAAAAAAAGGACATTTTAAAATTCAGCAAATATATGACTGTCAAGCACCCAAACATGCCTGTGGAATCAGTATGTCACGCAGGGTCTCCAGGGACCTTGGAAGTTGGAGAAGCTTAATTCAAACCCTGAAAACCATGTCACATGAAGACAAAAATCCCCTGGACTTGAAGGATACGTCTTTAATAGGGAAATACCCAGGAAAATGTTACAAATGGTGAGAAAGAGGTAAAGAAAAACATGAGAATTTCTGAAAAAGAAAGAGAAAGCATGCTAGTTGGGATATAAGAAATGATTCCTAAAAATTGAGTCATTTACAGTTGCACCCCTGATTTTTGAAGTGAAAAGTGATGAACTGCTAATAAATCCTCTCTCAAGCTGAAATGCGCTACAACCTCATGAATAAACTCTCCATGTTGACCAGAATGGTCCCTTGGTTTCCCACACAAAGCATGCCCATTCCTGTCTCAGTTATTTTGTTCTCACAACCTGGGATGCCCTGTATATGAATATTCTACAAGCCTTATTCGCACCTCTAGCCCTGGGCTCCAGACCATGTGAATGTCTCCTTCATTTGCACCTCTAGCCCTGGGCTCCAGACCATGTGAATGTCTCCTTCATTTGCACCTCTAGCCCTGGGCTCCAGACCATGTGAATGTCTCCTTCTTTGAACACCTATTAATAAACCAGCTAACCAGATTTTGTGAATTAAAGGAATGCTCTGGAAAGACAAAAAGATATCTCCGGGCTGGTGCTGTGGCATAGTGGGGAAAGCCGCACGTTGAATTTCTGTTCAGGCTTTTGAAAGCTTGAAGGCATTCATTTCATCTTTTAATGTTTCCTTCCCATCCTATCACCCTCCCCCTTTCTTTTATAATCTTGGCTGGGATAAAAACAAATGCCCCATGCTCCAGAAAAAAAAAAAAAAAAAAAAAAAAAACTGTCAGAGATCAACTTTTAAAAAACGCACTTCTTCCAGAAAGAGATCCTTATCCAGCAAACTGCAGGAGCAAATAATGGCCACAGGAGCAGCCAGTCTTAAGAGACAAAAAGTGATACACCAATTCTGCAGAAATCAGGAATGAAGGGGATTTTTACATTTCCCCAAATGAGTCTCATTTAATAACTATAGGTCCCAAGCACCACTTTTACCTTATGACATACAGATAAATATTCTCTAACTTCATTGTTCATTCCTCTTGAATTCTAAAGTTCAAGCTGCCACGGTGATTCATGTTAAGTTTGATGATCCAATGTAAGCTGAATGATCTTAAAAGAAAAGACTCCATTTGGAAATATCTTTTATCAAATTCTTTCTAGTTCTCCTTTTGAACATGCCATACTGGGAGTTTAGGATGCAAAGACAGATACTAAGAATGTATGTTTCCAGAGGAGACCATGGGCCCATAACAAGGGCACCATACCTTGGTATACCCTGGTTGCAGATACTATGTTAAACTGCAGTAACCGTGTGATTCTTCCAAAAGGCTTTAGTGGATTTTTACACAGAGAAGCCTTGGAGTGATTCTTGTGTGTGAGCATACAAGGCTGAATTTTTCCTTTTTCATTGATTTGAACTTTTCTATACAGGCTGACATAGGCTGACTTTTTTACTACTGTTTCTTCCAAGTTCTTCAAATGACCCTCACTAATTACTGCAGTGACCTCTTGTTTAACCACTGTGCAACATTAGCTCCTAACAGTGGTTCATTAGCAGTGATGGGTGCATGTTCAGGGTTTATGTCTTCTCCATTAATATTCTTTCCAACCTAGAATCACTCAAACACATTAAGTTCCAGAAGTGGGACATTACGAAAATGGGTTAAAACTGAGAATGCCCAGAGTCCAGAATATTGATCTTGGAACCAAGAGACCAAGTTTAGTGAACCAAGAGGCAAGACTAATCCTAAAGACAGACCACCATGCTCAAATGAGTTATAGGATAGTTAGAGGATAGGTTCACAGGGGGACTGAGGAATTTAAAATTGAAGAATGGAAGTATCTGTAAACTGGCAAATATGCATTGCTTTTCTTATTCATTAGTAATAATTCCTTAAATATATTTACTTGCTCTTCAATCTCAGGAACCATGCTAATGCTCATGAATATTTTCTCTCCTAGAACATGTAATCTTAGAGAATACAGAGTGTTTAGAACAGAACAGCTCACATATATTAGCTGTTTAACAAAGCAAACATGTTGTAGCCTAGTTGAGTATATTGTCTCTGGATCCAAGAGGATTTTGGAGATTGAGAACACCTCACATAACCCTCCACCAATGAGAGCTCTGGTCTATATCTATCAAATTTCTAATCTACTATGAGTCTTCCTTAAACACCAGAACAATATATATTCCTTGGTATCATCTACATAGTTTGTGCAACCAGTTAATGCTATAGCTGGGATTCTAAAGTTTGGGCTGTTAGTAAATCAGCTTATTAATGCATATAATTTATCCCATTTACTATTTGTTGATGTGGTATTATTTTAGGCCTAATTGCTCATAATCATATTTTTTGGTATTTATATAAATATTTTCTTGAAATCCCATATACATACCAAGAAATGCATACATGAACAGATAAATGAATTTTTTTGTTATCTGCTCATCTTCATCACCATCACCCAAATTAAAAACTACTAGTAACCCATGAGTTCTCACTAGTTTCTCCTCTCCATTTGATTTTTTAGGGTGTGAAATAAGAGTATACTGTCATTTACTTTATACAATTCAGTGAAGCACTATTTATAACTATACACCAAGTTATATGATATCCACACAGTTTTTATACTCTATCTACATATTAACTAACATAAATTAGAGAAAACATGTGATACTTGTCTTTTTGGGAAGTTTCTGCTCAGCAAGAAAACAGAAAAAGTAAAGCAGCTACAGAATAGGAGAAAATATTTACAAACTATGCTACATTGGATAAAGGATTAATATCCATAATATATAAGGAGATCAAGAAACTCAACAACAATAAAACAAAGTGTCCATTTAAGAAATGTAGAAAGAACTTGAGTAGGCATTTTTCAAAGGATGAAATACAAATGGCCAGTAGACACATGAGAAAATGCTCAGAGTCACTAACCATCAGGGAAATGCAAATAAAAACAATGATGAGGTATTATCTCCCTTAGTTAGAATGTCTATCATCTAAAACTGAAAAGAAAAAAACAACAAATGCTGGTGAGGATGTGGAGAAAACTGTGCTCTAATACACACTGGTAGAAATGCAAACTGGTACAATGATAATGGAAGATGGTACAGATATTCTCAGAAAGCCCAAAATAGATTTACCATATGATCCAGTCATCCCACTCACGGTAATTTACCCAAAGGAAATGAAATCAGCATATAAAAGAGTTACATGCACTCCCACGTGTATAGTAGCCCAATTCACAATAGCTAAGATATGGAATCAATGCAAATTTCCATCAATTGATGACTGGATAAAGAAAATGTGGTATTTATACATGACAGAATATCATTCAGCCATAAAAATGAACAAAATCCTGACATTTGCAACAAAAGGGATGGAATTAGAAAAGACTATCCTAAGTGAAACAAAATCGTTAACTCTTTTCTATTTATTTATTTATTTGATAGGCAGAGTTACAGACAGTGAGAGGGAGAGACACAGAGAAGG
The DNA here is from genome assembly GCF_033115175.1 of Lepus europaeus. NCBI lineage: Eukaryota > Metazoa > Chordata > Mammalia > Lagomorpha > Leporidae > Lepus > Lepus europaeus. The sequence goes on along the minus strand of NC_084843.1, from coordinate 20,833,957 downwards.
TCTTCTTTCCGTTGGTTCACCCCCCAAATGGCCACTACAGCCGGAGCTATGCTGATCCGAAGCCAGGAGCCAGGTGTTTCCTCCTGGTCTCCCACATGGGTGCAGGACCTAAGCACTTGGGCCATCCTCCACTGCCTTCCCGGGCCACAGCACAGAGCTGGACTGGAAGAGAAGCAACCAGGACTAGAACCCGGGGCCCATATGGATTCCAGCGCTGCAGGCGGAGGATTAGCCAAGTGATCCATCGTTAACTCTTAAACCTGTTTACTTTAATAACTCAGCCAAAACAAAATCTGCAAAAACTATGTATTATGAAAGAACAGGAACTATGTATTATGAAAGAAATTGTGCACGGATTTCAAAAAATTTTACACCAAAATAAACATGTTTTTAATAATTTTATTTATATAAAATGAACATTTTTTTGTATTTTACATAAACAGATTTAGGAGCACAGTGTATACTTTCCACCCTGCCCTCCCTCCCACCCACACTCTAACTTTCCTTCCTCTTTCCTCTCATTCTTTCTTTTAATTTTCACAATAGTATATTTCAGTTTATTTTATGAGCCTAAGCTAATCCTCAACCTGGTAAAGAATTCAACAAATTGTAAGACGAAAAAAAAAAAAAAAAACTTCCTCAACAATAGAGATAAGGGCTGTAAACAATCATCATTTCTCAAAATGTCGATGTTCCTCACATACATTTCATTGTTGGTACTCTATCAGGTACCACAGATCAGGGATAACATATTTGTCTTTCTGGACTGGCTTATTTCACTAAGTATAATGATTTCCAGTTGTGTTCATTTTGTTGCAAAAGACAGGGTTTCGTTCCTTTTTTTTTTTACTTAACTTTTTTAAAGAATATAAATTTATTTTCTTCAGAGATTAGAAGCGAGAAAGGGAAAGAGCACTCAGAAACACTGGTTACCTCCCCAAATGACCACAACAGTCAGGGCTGGACTGAGGTAGAATCTGAGAGTTAGGAGTGCAATCCAGGTATCCCTCGTGGGAGGCAGAAACACAACTGATTCATCATCACTGCCTCCCAAGGCCTACACTGACTGGAGGCTGGAGTAAGGACAGAGCTGGGACTTGAACTCAGGTACTCTGACGTGGGACATGGGCATCCTAACAGCTAGCTTAAATGCTCACTCCCCAAACTTACACTCAATTCTATGTTGTCATGAAATTCTTTAGATTTTATTTATTTATTTTAGAGAGAGAGAGGGAGACAGAGAGAAAATTCTTCCATCTGTGGTTCACTTCCCAAACAGTGGCAATGGCCAGAGTGGGCAGATCTGGAGCCAGGTTCCAGAAGATTCCTCCAGGTCTCCCACATGGAGGCAGGAACCCAACCACTTGGGCCATCCTCTGCTGCTCTCCCAGGCCACAGCAGAGAGCCGGATTGGAAGAGGGACAGCTGGGACAGGAACCTGCACATATAGGAGATGCCAGTGCCACAGGTGGAGGCTTAGCCAACTACGCCACAGCGCCAACCAGCCCCTGTCATGAATTTTTGAAACACCCTCACATGATGTGCTTTTTGCATAAAGGTTTCAGTGCACTGTAGAAACAACACACAGAGTGAAAGAATTTGAGCATGAAATCAGTAAGACTTCCCTGCAGTTACACTGGTACCAGACCACAAGAGAAAAGCCAGTGGTCCTGAGCACTAGATCGAGAGTCAGCAAAAGGTCAGATATCATACACTGTTTACAAGCCAAGAGGCAAAGTTGAATGTATTATTAAAGTTTTCTACAATTGGAAAGATAACAAATGTCCATAAATTTTAAGAAAATTACAATTAAAATAATTAAGTATTGCTTTTATAATATAGTTTTTCTTAGAATAATACTATTTTGAGGGAATGAGAATAATATTTTGCTTAATTTAGGTTCAAAGTTAGTTTCTTCTATTGTCAAAATTGATTGCAAGTACTCACCTGTTAATGCAGATCTATAGTGAGGTCCTTCGTATTTCATTTTTGAAAATGTATATTTAGGCAACAGGGAACACTGATATCAATGCAAGAGGCTATTTTAGTTGAGGGCATTTATTGTTTAAATGCATTTATGGGGGCCAGCACTGTGGCATAGTGGGAAAAGTCACCACTTTCAGTGCTGGCATCCCGTACGGGCTCTGGTTCAAGACCCGCTTCCGATCCAGCTCTCTGCTATGGCCTGGGAAAGCAGTAGAAGATGGCTCAAGTCCTTGGGCCCCTGTACCAGTGTGGGAGACTGGGAAGAAGCTCCTGGTTCCTGGCTTTGGATCGGTGCAGCTCCAGTCATTGCAACCAATTGGGGAGTGAACAAGCAGATGGAAGACCTCTCTCTCTCTCTCTCTCTCTCTCTCTTCCTCTCTCTCCTCTCCTCTCCTCTAGTTCCTTCCTCTCTGCCCTTTTTATTTCCTCACTTTCACTTAAGACTGATGAAGTAAAGATAACCTTCAGGTCACAGTGCTTTGTTATTATTGGTCTGTGCACATACTTTACACACACACACAGGTATACGTACATACGTACATACCTATGTGTGCTTATAATAACAAGAATGTACCTATGCAGACATATTATTTTTATTCCATGTAACACCCCCATTCCCTTCCTTGTCCTACATGTGTACTTAATGTATATTTTGGAATCCATTCTTATAAAATAGCACATTTTGTTTTGTATGGCTGCCTATATCATTTTTGGCAGACTGAAATAATTACTTCTACATTTAAAAATGACAATAAAAGGATTAGCTTATGACTTGAATTGTGCCAGAGAGTAACATTTTCACAGTTAATTCAGTTCATATGAGTAAAAATATCAGATAATCTACTAAGTGAAAAATAAAAGGCATTTATGATTCTCTTATATTTTTTTCTCTTGATAGTTGCCTTTTGGCATGGCATTATATAGCAGACTATATAATTAAAGGCTACATGGAAGCTACTCAAGTGGTTATACAGATTTTCTTCTACAGATTTTATTTATTTATTTGAAAGAGAGTTACAGAGAAAGGTAGAAGGAGAGAGAAAGAGCGAGAGCGAGAGAGAGAGAGAGAGGGCTTCCATCCGCTGATTCCTTCCCCAAATGGCTGCAACAGACAGAGCTGAGCCAATCCAAAGCCAGGATCCAGGAGCTTCTTCCAGTTCTCCCACATGGGTTCAGGGCAATGCTCTACTGCTTTCCCAGGTGAATTAGCGTGGAGCTGGATCATAAGTGGAGCAGCTGGGACTTGAACCAGTGCCTATATGGGACACTGGCGCTGCAGGCTGGGGTTTTAACCCACTGTACCACACTGCTAGCCCCTGTGTAGATTTCTAATTGTGGAAATTATTTGTATTCATTGAGGTCTGAATGATACCGTTGGGGCTGTAGGTTTGCCATGGAAATTTGTACACTGAACGTTTTTTTATTTTAATTCTTGTCAACATGTGTAGTTTATCAGACAACTTACAATATTTATGCATGCACCAATATTATTTGTTTGGGAAATAGCTTTAAGCTAGTATTAGGTCTGTTTTTGCCTTGAAATGTAAGGTTGAAATTACTACTAAACATATCATCAAATCTGCAATATAACCTAATTTCTAAACCTAATAGAACCCAATTCCTAAACCTAATTCCTAATAATCAGTCTTGTACTTCAGTGCTAGCTCATCATTAGTTTGACATGTGGTGGAGAAATGTAGGTTTAAGAGTTTTTGTTTCTGACAAAAATTTATGGAGCAAAAATGTTTATGTCCACTAGAGCAGATGAATTTCAGCACTGATACTGAGAGTTCAGTGCAACACTACACATTCAAACATTTCTACATAATACACACTGATAAATAATATCATAAACAAGTTTTAAACAACTTAGACTTTCATGTTTTACAAATATTTTCTATTTCCAACTAAGTTTTTTTTTTCCCTGCTTTGGTCACACTTCTTTAGCATAATCCATTATACTTGTAACACGTCTTGGCAGATTCCATTTCAGATTTTCACGATTTCCAGTTATCTCAATTTCTTCAAAAATATTCATACCTTTAGTTGTCCCATGCAACCGATCCAGGGAAATGAACTCTTCACACATTTCAAACTTGACACATTTAAAAAAGAAATCTAACTCTTAATGTGTCAGGAAACACAACTCAAAATCATCCAACTTATTATAATTGATTACTGATGTTGCTTCTAATGTACAAATTCTTCAATTAAATTTTTTTCACTGAAAGCTGAATAGCTTCAAATTTGTTTCTCTCTGGAGTCATTTCTTTCTTGCAATCAAGCATTATTTAATTGACAATAATTAGTAATCAATTTTTCTTGCTCTGCTAACAAATGAATCACTCACACACGTTAGGTAAAATCTTGCTTCCACTTTGTGAAGAAATTCTGTTATGATAGTATTTTTTAATTTTATTAATATAAAGATAACAGATTTAATGTACTTCATAGATACAATTTTAAGAAGATAACATACCTGCTCTCCTTCTTCTCTCCCTTAACTCCTACTCCTTTTTTATTTTTTCCTTTAACTTTAGCAATATTTACTTTTTGTATTTCATAAATACAGTTTAAAGAGCATAACGATACTTCCCATGATACTCTCCCTTCCTCTCTCCCCCACTTCTATTCTCCCTCCTTCTTTTCTTTTCTTTCTTTTTTTTTTTTTTTTTATTTTTGACAGGCAGAGTGGATAGTGAGAGAGAGACAGAGAGAAAGGTCTTCCTTTTGCCGTTGGTTCACCCTCCAATGGCCGCCGCAGTTGGCGCGCTGCGGCCAGCGCACCGCGCTGATCCGATGGCAGGAGCCAGGTGCTTCTCCTGGTCTCCCATGGGGTGCAGGGCCCAAGCACTTGGGCCATCCTCCACTGCACTCCCTGGCCACAGCAGAGAGCTGGCCTGGAAGAGGGGCAACCGGGACAGAATCCGGTGCCCCAACCGGGACTAGAACCCGGTGTGCCGGCGCCACAAGGCGGAGGATTAGCCTAGTGAGCCGCGGCGCCGGCCTTCCCTCCTTCTTTTCTTATTTTTCTTTTAATTTTTGCAATCACATACTTTCCCTTTTCTTTATAAACAGATATTCTGGTTTAAATATTCTAATTTTTCTAATCATTATTCCTATGAATGGAGACACAGGATTATTTGCTTTGTTTGGCAATGTTGATATATATTGTTTTTTCAGAAGAGCTATGATACTACTACATAATAAAAACACACTTTAGGCTGGCGCCGCGGCTCACTAGGCTAATCCTCCGCCTTGCGGCGCCGGCACACTGGGTTCTAGTCCCGGTTGCCCCTCTTCCAGGCCAGCTCTCTGCTGTGGCCAGGGAGTGCAGTGGAGGGTGGCCCAAGTGCTTGGGCCCTGCATCCCATGGGAGACCAGGAGAAGCACCTGGCTCCTGCCATCGGATCAGCGCAGTGCACCGGCCGCAGCGCGCCTACCACAGCGGCCATTGGAGGGTGAACCAACGGCAAAGGAAGACCTTTCTCTCTGTCTCTCTCTCTCACTGTCCACTCTGCCTGTCAAAAAAAAAAAAAAAAAAAACACACTTTGATACCTAATACAATAGCAAAACAACCCACACTACACTGTGTCTTAAAATGTAATATTAGACATCAGCTTCTTCTCATTTGGAAATTCCGAGCACGCATTAGTAATAAAACAATGTATCTTCATACTTCCATGTACTAAACACTCAAACCCCTGTGGAGTCATAACTTCATCACTGCAAGCAGTAGCTCAAAGTAATGAGACTACCACATATGGTCCTCGTTGCAATTACTCAACTCTTCCACTGCATTAAAAACAAAACAAAACAAAACAAAACACTGCTAATACATAAGGAACATAACTATATTGGAATCAAATTTCTTACAGATAGTGATATTTGAATTAACATAATTTTCATGGGTCAGGAAACAATCTTCATCTTTAGATTTTGTTAGTAATTTAAAAATTGCTCATCTAGACCATACGAAAACCAGTTGTGGGTCACATTATTTCCCCAGTGTAAAGTTTGAGAACCGCTCTTTCAAAAACTAGATTTTGATGTTTTTTTTCACTCCTGTCTCCATTAGTTTTTTTTTTTTTTGGTAACTGATTTCCAAAATAATATGTTGAGTCATCTATAAGCTTGAAATAATAAAAATGACTTTTTAGGGTCAATGTGAAATTAGATACAAGTATATTTGTAGATATTCAGCTTGGTGCCAAGTATCTAGTAACATATATTGATAATGATAACTAAATTTTTGGTTTCCATCTCTTTTAACTAGAGAATTAGATGCTGATTCAATTCATTAATTATTAAACCAGAAATAATACTTATTTTATTCTGGCAGATCTGCTAGAGAAATAAAATAGTTACTGTTGAAACTTCTCTTTATTTCATGCCTATTAGTTAACAGAGGGAAAATTTTTCCCAAAGTTGAGAAAGCAGAGCATCTGGGGACACATTCATGGACAATATTTAATCTATTCACCTTGTCTTTTGTATCAAGCATCTAGAGGGTGGGAAATGTATAGTTGTTCCTCCTTTGCACCCACAGAACTAGTCAGATTACAAGAATGAACACATTTCCTTTGTTCAGGAGCCTAACAGCTTGAAATTGCTTTAACTAAGACCTTATCAAACTTTCTTCTATTTATATATAAACAACTTCAACAGAAAACTTAAGTTTGGAGGACAATTAATTCAATAGACTCCAGTTCTATTTATCACTGTGTAAAATAGTTGGATAGAAAGTTACTTTTAAATGTCTAGTAGGTCTTGAGTGGAAAATAATAGTAGAAAGATTCTACTTATTTTTTCTATACAGAACAACAAAGCCTGAGAATGAGCTGTTAAATCTCTTCTTTTTGATGCAAATTGTCCTAGAAAGGATGTCATCCCTGCCTTGAAAATTTGGAGTGTATTTACTACGGATTCATCTCAATTACTTTCGAAAGAAGAGTAATCTGGTCTCCAAAACTTGTGACTCAAGGCCTGGTATTGTGGCACAGTGAGTTAAGCCACCACCTGCGATGCTAGCATCCAATGTCAGCACAGGTTCAAGTCCTGGCTGATTCACTTCTAATCCAGCTCCCTGTTAAATTGCCTGGGAAAGCACTGGGAGATTGTCCAAGCAATCGGCCCCTCAATCCTCACAGGAGACTGGAATGAAGCTCCTGTTCCTAGCTTTGTCCTGGCCCAGTCCTGGATATTGGGGCCACTGTGGGAGTGAAACAGCAGATAGAAGATCTCTCACTCCTCTCTCTCAATCTCTCTCTCTCTCTCTCCTCCCCTCCCCCTTCTTACTCTCTGTCTACAACTCTGCCTTTAAATAAATAAATCTTAAAAAAAAAAAAAAAAAAAACTAGGCCGGCGCCGTGGCTCACTAGGCTAATCCTCCGCCTTGCGGCGCCGGCACACCAGGTTCTAGTCCCGGCTGGGGCACCGATCCTGTCCCGGTTGCCCCTCTTCCAGGCCGGCTCTCTGCCGTGGCCAGGGAGTGCAGTGGAGGATGGCCCAAGTCCTTGGGCCCTGCACCCCATGGGAGACCAGGAGAAGCACCTGGCTCCTGCCATCGGATCAGCGCGGTGCGCCGGCCGCAGCGCGCCTACCGCGGCGGCCATTGGAGGTTGAACCAACGGCAAAAGGAAGACCTTTCTCTCTGTCTCTCTCTCACTGTCCACTCTGCCTGTCAAAAAAAAAAAAAAATTAAAAAAAAAATAATAAAAAAAACTAAATAAATCTTAAAAACAAAAACAAAAACAAAAAACAACTTGTAACACCTATAGGATGACCTGAGAGATCTGTAACTACAGCAAGCCAGACTCAACTTTCCAGTCCCAAACAGTCTCAAATGTATGAGGCAGATACAAGCAATATTTCTGCTATGAAAATGAGGTTTCAGGAGCAGGTTTTGTGGCGTACCAGGTAAAGCTGCCACCTGTGACATCGGCATCCAATACGGACACTGATTCAAGTCCTGGCTGCTTTTCTTTCAGCCCAGCTCCCCGCTAATGCACCTGGGAAGGCGGCAGAAGATGGTCCCCTGCACCCACGTGGGAGATAGAGAAGAATCTCCTCCCGGCTCCTGGCTTCCACCTGGCCCAGCCTGTCCTTTACAGCCATTGCCAAATGAACCAATGGATGGAAGATTTCTCTCCCTCTCTCTCTGTAACTCTTTCAAACACATAAAATTTTTTAAAAAGTAATAAAGAAACGAAGCTTTAACAGAAATTGTGGAACCCCATTTCCAAGCACATTGTCCACTTTCTTCACAGAAAAGGAAAGTTGTTAGCAGACAAATATATTCAGGAATTTATAAAAAAACATCCAGAGAGGAAGCAGTCACACTTTGCAATCAACAATCATATTCTGCAAGATTATAGTAAGTGTAGAAAATGACAGATTTTCTGTGTGAATTCTTTTTAAAAGACTATTTCACATCTACTTACATTAGACCAGTACAGCACTGCTAGTGACAAAACTCTGAATGTAATTATAATAGTTCATCTTTTATTACCTGAGCTCCCACATAGTTGGTTTATAATCAGTTTACATCAAATTAGCTGCTCTCCCTACCTTTCAAATATAGGGACAGAGATGATGGGAAGAAAATTTGCCAATAACAGTAAATTGCAAGACTCAGTCCATCACAGTATCCAGGGAAACATAAAAGGCATTACACATAAATGCACATTAAAGTAGCTCAAGCTCAGTCTAAACCCTGATGCATGTTATTTTCAGTTGCATTAGGTTATTCAAAAGGCACTATTTCCAGATCATAACTGTTTTAATTTGCTAATGTGGCTAGATAGTTTACCTCAAAAGAAAACCGTGACTGCAAATATAAAACTAGATGGACATGTTCCCTGAGTCTTCTTTTGGAGGGCTAACGATCAGGTGGCATTCCATTCAAGGAGCTTGAAGCAGTTCTAGGCAGAGCTTGTATACTCACATCTGGGGAGAAAAGTCGAGATAGAGCCCTGAACTTGATAGCAAGCGCTGCTACTAATGTCTTGCATGATGTTGAACAAGTCACTCTACGTCTATGCAATTTGTATCACTTGTACTTTCTATTTAATGCTGCCTTGATTTTTCCCTCTGCTGGGAATGTCCTCCTCCTTTCCACACAAGATCCACCTGATAAACTCTCACTTTTGACATTTCAACATAAACATCAATTTTAATACATGTCCTCTCTGATCTTTCCAGGTGCAAGCAGCTGTACAAAGCACTCAATATGTAATATTCTAGGTTGCTAGGCATTTTACTCCCCTTTTAGCACATTAACCAAGGCATTCTGTTTTCTGTTGGCCTCAAGTGTCTGATAAAGTTTCTGGAATACTGACTTTTATTTGTCTCTATGTAATCTGAGTTCATCTTTTTTTTTTTACGAGATTTGTCCTTCATCTTCAGTGGTCAACAGTTGACTATAATGTACCTTGACAGATTTTCATTTGTTTCTTTGTTTATTTAACCTAATCAGGTTCCACTGAACTTCCTAGACCCGAGTTGTTGCTCTTGGTAAAATGGAAGGGGGGCAGTGTTGTGGCATAATGGGTTAAGCCACCATATGCAACACCAGCATCCCATATGGGTTTCAGTTTGAGTCCTAGCTGCTCCACATCTGATCTGTCTCCCAGCCTGGGATAGCAGCAGAAGATGCTTCAAGTCCTTGGGCCCCTGGACTCATGGAGAGACCTGGATGCAACACCTGGCCCTGGCTTCAGACTGACCCAGTTCTGGCTATTGTGGCTATCTGGGGAGTGAACCAGCAGATTGAAGGTCTCTCTCTGTCTGTCTGTCTGTGTAACTCTGACTTTCAAAGAAACAAAATAAATCTTTAAAAAAATTGGGGAAAATATGCTACAATATTTCCTCACTTAGTTTTTGCTCTATTGTCTTTCACTTGTCTTTCTTGGCCTCCAGTTTTACGAATGTAAACATGTGTGATACTACACCTCAGGTGGTCAGTGTCCTGTTGATTTTCCATTTTTCCTCTTCCATATTCTTCTTATTTTGTCTGGTCTTCATGTTTATTGTCCATTTCATCTACTGTGTTATTTGAACTCAATAAAATTTGCTGCTTTATGTTTTACTAACTCTTCTGAAACTCAGTCTCTTTACCTACAGATTCATCACTTCCACTGTACTTGCAGCTTACTTGTCAAAGTTTTTTCAAAGTCTACTGTGTAATTTGTGAATCTTTTATTTCAGAATAAAAGTTCTTTTCTCTATGTGTGGTATTTCTGTTTTCTTTTTTAATTTGTTTAAAGACAAATTTATTTATTTGAAAGGCAGAGTTACAGAGAAGCAGAGGCAGAGAAAGAGGGGAGTTCTTCAATCCACTGGATCGGAAGTAGAGCAGGGGCCAGTGCTGTGGCACAGCAGGTTAAAGCCTGGCCTGAAGCACCAGCATCCAATATGGGCACCGGTTCTAGTCCTGGTTGCTCCTCTTCTGATCCAGCTCTCTGCTACGGCCTGGGATAGCAGTAGAAGATGGCCCAAGTTCTTGGACCCCTGCACCCACGTGGGAGATCTGGAGGAGGCTCCTGGCTTTGGATGGGCGCAGCTCTGGCCATTGCTGCCATCTGGGGAATGAACCAGTGGATGGAAGACCTCTCTGTTTCTACCTCTCTGTAGCTCTACCTGTCAAATAAATAAAATAAATATTTAAAAAAAAATAGGAAGTAGAGCAGCAGGGACTCGAACCAGTACCCATAAGAGATGCCAGCACTTCAGGCCACAGCCTTACCCATTATGCCACAGCGTCAGCCTTTCTATTTTCTTTTCATGTCTAGTGGCTTAGCTTTTTAATTTATTCAATATAGAATGGGCAATACATAGAAACTGGTTTCTGTAACTGCTCTCTAAAGATAAGCTCTTTTCTTTATCTATCAATTAAAACACTGGCTCATCAAAATGACCAAGTACAGCACGTCTGTAAACTACAGCTATGGAGCACCATCCGGGTTTGTAAATAAAGTTTTATCAGAACACAGCCAAGTATTTTCACCTAGGTATCATCTAGGGCTGCTTTGGACTACAATACCAGAGATCAATCATTGTTACAGAGATTACACAGACTGAAAATGCCTGAAGTGCTAAATATCTGACATCAATCCCTCTTCTAGGGTATTCATTTCATACATAAGTTGTCAAAACAAAGAATATTCCTAGATCATTCTAACGCATGCCACACATTAATATATTTATATGACACTATGTTTTCTGAGGTTCTTTAATTCTAAATATCAGTTTGAATGAATATTGTTGTATAACTTCATAAAACAGAACATGCAACTTTAATCTTAGAATAACAACAATCAACTCTGACTCTGCTCTCTGATCAGCACTGTTAACTCAGACTGCTATTATTACTGCATTGCAATTTGAAAAGAGTGTTTTAGGAGGCCAGGGATCAAAACAACAAATCCAAAAGGTGTTTTTAAAGGCCACAGGCCAAGATTCAGATAATATTGACCATATTTTAGGTTTTCTGTTTCCTTTGTCTCATTTGTTTTTGCTTCCTCTGCTTTGTACCCAGTCTGTTACAGCATTTGACCAAAGTGGGCAGAGGCACCACAACCAGGGAAGGCACACAACATAATTTACTTGGAAACAATGTGCAAGAATTTTCAGATGTCAATTGCAGAGATTTTTGACATAAATGTGGTGGGAAATGCTCATTAATCAAGCCCAAGCTGCCTATTTCTCAAAGGACATAAAATCAATATAGGTCAAATTTTCTATTTCTCCAAAGCCTATCTCACTAAACACCTTGAAAGAGACTTTATGGGCAGTTTTCCTGTAGATTTACTGCTTGGCATGCAAGAACATCAACCTCTTTAAATGCTGGGAGAGAGGACTTTAAATTGTGAAACAGGTATGGGCTGACTGAAGGGTAAAAACAATCAAACACCAACTCTATTCAATGGAAATTCATTCTGTAAAAAGATAGTGGATATGGGCAGGTGAACTTTGAATTTTCATGTTGCAAGTATCGATTTTGGAAAGAATGGTTCTGCCAATCCATATTCATTATATAAATAAATAGAAACATTACTTTGTACCAACATAAAATATTTTTAAAATTAGGTAAAAGATTTGAAAATATACGAGAGAAAAGAATTATTATGCTAAATACCTGAAATGCCCTTAATGTCAGGGAAAATAAATATTAAATAGTTTAATAGTTAAAAATATACAGAAACAAATATATTAAAACTCAGAACAGAACCAGAGGTATTTATACCAGAAGATATTCATCTTTGTGTGATGAGGTTATAAAGATTTTTATTTTCCTCTGTGTAGTTCTGTTATACAATTCATCCATTTTCTAAATTAAACAGTAATTACTATTATATAATTAAACAGCAACAAATTCCTTTAAAAAATAGAAAACATCATATTCATGAAACTTATCTATGTATTTTCTGTTCTATCTTCCCAATTTTATCAAAGGTGAAGGTCAATGGGAACAATCTCCAGTTTTAAATGAATGTAAAAGTATTTATGATAATACTATCTTCAAAGTTCCTAAGAATGCCTAGCCCCTATCAGGACACTTTTGCAAGAAGGAAAAACAGGATTTTCTAAGGATAAACTAGGGATGAATTTTGGAGCAGGGGAAAGGCCTTTGCCTTTGGAATTGGTCAACATCTGTAGGCCAGTTCTATGACTAACTCGGCAAGGTGCTTCAAAATATCAAATTTCATTAGTTTTGTTATGAAATAACTTTGAGCAAGGTCATCTCCACCATTTGCTTGCTTTGCTTCTCAGCAATTGTGATAAAACCACAAATGTGTATATGTGATTTGTAAAGAAAACTTTTATTAGTAATCACATAATACATGTCAAGCAATTTATTAATAAAATAGTACATCTGATGTTTAAGAATGTGGACTCAATAAAACTATCTCACCAATAGTCATTAACCTATAGATAGTACCTAAAAACAATTTGGCAACAAACAATGACAAAGTTTAAGATATAGTAATTATTGAGAAACAAATGTAGTGGCAATGATTATAGTAGTAGAGATATTAACAGTGGTAGTGTAGTAATTAAATAGTTGGGGAATACCTCTATTTTACTTCCTGGTTTTTATAACATAAGTAATATAAATCCTATATAATCTTTCAAATAGTCAATATATATAACACAAAACAGTAGACTAAAGCTGTTAAGTATGTTCCTGCAAATTAAGACTTTAAAATAACTCACCCCTAAAGTGATGATATTTAGAGGTGGAATCTTTGGGAGGTGATTAATCATGAGGGTGAGGCCCTCAAGAATGAGATGAGTGCCTTTATTAAAAAGGGCCACAAGAGCCTCCTGACCTTTTTCTCCAAGTAAAGTTAGAATCAGAGGGCGCTATCTGCAAACCAGGAGGAGGATGCCCACCAGACATCAAATCTGTTGGAAACTTGATCATGAGCCTCCTAACCTTTGAAATTTGAGATGTAATTTCTTTTTTAAAAAAAAAGATTTATTTATTTATTTGAAAGGCCTGGTTACAGAGAGAGAGAGGCAGAGAGAGGGAGAGAAAGAAAGAGTGAGGGAGAAAGAAAGAGGTCTTCCATCTGCTGGTTCACTCCCCATATGGCCACAATGGCCGGAATTGCACCGATCTGAAGCCAGGAGCCAAGAGTTTCTTCCAGGTCTCTCATGAGGGTGCAAGGTCCAAGGACTTGGGCTATCTTCCACTGTTTTCCCAAGCAATAGCAGAGAGCTGGATCAGAAGTGGAGCAGCCAGGACTCGAATCAGCACCTATTTTGGATACCTGCACTGCAGGCAGTGGCTTTACCTGCTACACAAGAGCACCAGCCCTGAGATGTAATTTCTGTTCTTTATAAGGCACCCAGTCTATTATATATTGATTGTCATGGCATCATGACTGGACCAATACAAAAGCAAAATTAATACAGCTAAATTAGTATGTATTAGCTTTCAATCAAAACCACTTCCAGACATTTATAAACATTGTTCCTCATTCTTTATTTCTTACTCTAAGGCTGTTTTCCAATTCCTATTTCTGTATTTCCTATATTCATAATCTTTTTTTCCAAGTCAGTATGTGATTTAGTCCCTTGATTATTTTAAAAAATCTATTAGCATACAATATCTCTTACTTTAATTGTTGTTAGCTGGATTCTGACAAAAATGAGCTTAAATAATAATTTAAGCAAACTAAATCACTAAAAATTCTCTCCAAATCTATTCCTCAATATTATAATAGTTTCTATTATCATGACTGTAATTTGAAAAATTTCATGTAAGTACACTTATGAGTATGTGTGGGCTATGATTGATACATAAAGGGAAAATCATTATTTTTGTTCCCTTTCCTTAATCTTTCTTTTTCTGCCCTACACCAACATATTGCTGTTCTGTGTTGTAAAGAAAATGTATGCAATTTATTGCATATAAATTTTGTTTCATGAGAAAAAACCTCTAAAACAACAATCTCCAAGGAAACACATTCAGTAAAATACTCATATATAAAACACAGTTGGCTTTCCATATCTACAAATTCTTCGCCTATGAATTCCTCCAACTGTTAATTCAAAATATTTGCAAAAACCCAACAACTTTCCACTTGTCCTAAATAGATAACACTCTTTCTTGTCATTATTCCTTAAATAATGTAATATAATGTCTATCTACATAGCACTTACACAGTATTATATATAATATAAATTAATGTACACAGGAAGATGGGCATAGATTATATGCAAATGATACTCTATTAAGATAATTTAATATCTGCACATTTGGATATCAGAGTGAATAGAGTAGGTAGAGAGTGGTGCCTGAAACAATTTCCCATAGATACTGAGGGATAACTATCTGCTGATATGTGCAACTTATGTTGAAATGCTGTAAAAATGATACATTGGTAGATGGTACATAGATGTCTACGTATAGTAAAATATTTATTGTTAACGTAGATAAATGGGCAGATATTTGTGTGTTCATTGAAAATGCTTTCAATGTTTTTGTTTGGAGTTTTTTCATTAGAAAAATCTTAGCTAAAGACAGTTAAAAATGTCTCATTTTCCTTGAATACAGAGCAATAATAGGAATTTTCTATAATCATGATGTTTTTGAAAAAGTCTAGGGAAATAATCATGTGATAATGAGAGAATAAATTAGGCAAATCATGGAACATAAGGTTTTTGCAACAACCAGAAAGGTAAGTAACTATGGAAGTAGTAGCAACCACACTTGGAAATCATCTGATATTCAGAGTAAGAAAATGTGAGAAGCTGAATATGATCAGATGATTCTAACAGAATAGAAATCCTGCAGAACACAGAGGTCATACAGTCCTAATGGATAATAGAATTCCATTTAGGAAGAATGGAGAGACAGAGCTTAAAAACTCACGGGCTGAGAGCCCTATTTTGGCAGGGTTGATGAGCAAGGTCACAAGCTAAAGTGAACTGTGCAGGTGCCACAGCTGGAGGCCCACCATGAACTGCCCTTGTTAGAGCAGAACAGCATGTTGTTTCTTGAATGGGAACCTGAGTGGTAAGCTGCTACGAATGCCACGACTCTAGGTGTCAACAGTCTGAGCCAAGTTGTCTACTTGCTTGGTCCTGGTAAGGACAGATTTTAGGTACTGCTGGAGCAGGTCTAATATAAGGCTAATCTAGGGTTAGAGAAACTATCTCCCTAAAATGTAACCTTCCTGATATCTCAAATAAATGCCTGTATTGCTTAGTGGTGTCTGTCCACTCTGGTTTCTTGGAATTTTAACATCACCCAGCACTGTATGATCTATGAAATCTGCAGTGGGTTCATAGCTCCCTAGGAGCTCTTCTTTGTCATGCTTCATATTGTCTCTTCATTTGCTCATGGAGCTTAATGTTTAGCCACTGATGAAAAGGGTCCCTAACCCAGAGTCCTGGGGCTTCTCTACACAAATTTCCCATCTTCAGCTCCTTTCCCTGCAAAGTCCAGCCATTATCTCTATCCTAATTTCTTGTTTTTATTTCCTCTCACAGTAAGACAATTTCTCTGTATTGACCTATGCCTCTCCATGCCATTGTCTGTAGATTCCCCCCAGCACAAAACTCAAGAACTTCTCAATCTGAAAAGCACATCTGGAGCAGTCATTTGGCATAGTGGGTAAGATACTTATCTCCCATACTGAAGTACCTGGTTTTGATTCCCAACTGCAGCTCCTGAATCCAGTCTCCTGCTAATTCAGAACCTGGGAGGCACCAGGTATTGGTTCAGTAACTGGATTCTCGCCACCCATGTGGGAGACCTATTTGTGTGTCCCTGGCTCCTGGCTTCAGCCTCAGTATGGCTCTGACTATTGTAGGCATTTGAGGAGTGAACAGATGGATGAGTGCTCTCTCTCTATTCTCTCACTCTTTCTCCAGCTCTCAGGTAAATACTTTTCTAAAAGAATACATCTTTGGGCTGTTTTTCCAATATCTGAAAAATTCTTCATATATTTTATACAATGAGTGTTACATTCACCTACAGTATAAGTTAATTTTGGCAACTATTACTCCATTTTTCTTCAAAACAGAAGGTTATAAGGCTATGTTTTTTTAATTTATTTATTTATTTGAAAGGTAGAGTTATAGAGATGGGGAGAGAGAGAGAGAGAGAGATCTTCCATCTACTGGTTCACTCCCTAAATTGCCTCATCCACCAGGGCTGGGCCAGGCCAAAGCCAGAAGCCAGGAACTTCTGGGTCTCCTGCATGGGTGCAGGGGCCCAAGGACTTGGGCCATCTTCTGCTGCTTTCCCAGGCCATAGCAGAGAGCTGGATCAGAAATGGAGCAGCTGGGACTTGAACTGCCACACTGCAGTCATGGATTTAATCTGCTATGGCACAGCGCCGGCCCCCAACACTATGTGTTTATATTGTAAGTACAGCAAACTCACATATCATTCATAGGAACAATTTAACCTCTGTTTATTATTTGAGATGTAACTCTATTTCCTTATGCAATCTTTTGGTACACTCAGGTTATCAGTCAAAGAGGAGCTTTCAACATATGTGTAATAGCTCTTTTATTTCATATCATGTTCCCTGTAGGCAAAACCATGGATCAAATATCTTTTGATTAGAAATAGTTGCTATCTCCTGTAGAGGTCTTAGGCTTGGAAATTGCCAATTTTGGTAACTATAAGACAGGGCTATCTTTGTTCTTTATCTCATCCATAACACATTATAAAGTATACAAATTTTCTATCCATGATGTAACATTCCTACAAAGGCAATGGCTTTAAAGAACACATGTATTCACTTACAGTTGTAGAAGACAGAAACGTGTGGTATGTTTTACAGTGATGAGTCTAAGGCATTAGCAGCTTGTGGCGGCTCTAAGAGAATCCCTTTCTTGGCCTTTTCAGGTCTGCAGGCTATGAGCTCCTTTCCTTATGATGACATCCTGATGTTGCCAGCTCCTTTCGCTAACATAATGGCTTCTTCTAACAAGGACACTTGTGACAACTCAGGTCCACACGCATAACACATGATAACATCCCCATCCCAAGATCCTTAATTATCAGCAAAATCCCTCCTAGCATGGGTGGTAACATATTCATAGGTTCCCATAATTACAAAAAAAATGTAGACATCTTTGTAGGCCTTATTTAGCTTACCATGAAAATAATGAAGGAAATTCCTATACAATTTCAAACTCTAAAATATAAAAATATACTAGATACCTCTTCAACATATTTTACTCCAACTTTTACATTGCTTAAAAATGCACGAATCAAAAACAAGTTTTGCATCGTTTTAGGTTCATAATTATTAGTATAACCTTATGAATACCCTTTAAATAAATTGGAGATGTGAATGAATGAATCCTATCTCACTGAATAAAGACATTTCTCTCTAGCAGAACTGCTATGGTCCCAAGGTATTATAGACAAAATAAAAGTTTCATTCAAAATAAGAATTTATTTATTTATTTATTTATTTTTTAGTTTTTATTTTTTGGACAGGCAGAGTTAGACAGTGAGAGAGAGAGAGACAGAGAGAAAGGTCGTTTTTCCATTGGTTCACCCCCCAAGTGGCCTCTATGGCCAACGTGTTGCTGCTGGAGCACTGCTCCGATCTGAAGCCAGGAGCCAGGTGCTTTCTCCTGGTCTCCCATGCGGGTGCAGGGCCCAAGCACCTGGACCATCCTCCACTGCCTTCCCGGACCACAGCAGAGAGCTGGACTGAAAGAGGAGCAAACAGGACAGAACCAGCACCCCAACCAGGACTAGAACCCAGGGTGCCGGTGCCGCAGGCGGAGGATTAGCCTAGTGAGCTGTGGCGCTGGTCCCAAATAAGAATTTAAAATTGACTCTGGAAGCCATGTGAGTGAAGGGTGAAGTGGCTATATATATGTGTGTGTGTGTGTATATATATATATATATATATATATATATATTTTTTTTTTTTTTTTAATTTTCTCCTCTGCCCAGTAGCCCATTTGAACATGACTCTCAAAGTTCTTCACAATCTCCATGCCCCTGGGTGTAAACTGGCCTTCTCCAATAGATTGTCCTCTAAAATTCTTAGCAATGTTCCCCTTGAAGCCTTTCTCTCCCAGTTCTACAATGTGAAACAGATACGTGTAAATCCATCAAAGAGTTCAGGGCATTTTACCAAATTAAATCTCATTTTTTGAAGCCAACATTGTGGCTCAGTGGGTTAGGCCACTGCTTGCAACACCAGCATCCCATATCAGAGTGCCACTTCAGGTCCCAGCTGCTCCACTTCTGACCCAGGTCTCTGCTAATCAATGGGAAAGCAGTGGAAGATGTCCCACATCCACATGGGAGACCAGGATGAAATTCCTGTTTCACAGCGGTGCCGCGGCTCAGTAGGCTAATCCTCTGCCTGCGGCGCCGGCACCCCGGGTTCTAGTCCCGGTCGGGGCACTGGATTCTGTTCCAGTTGCCCCTCTTCCAGGCCAGCTCTCTGCTGTGGCCCGGGAGTGCAGTGGAGGATGGCTCAGGTCCTTGGGCCCTGCACCCCATGGGAGACCAGGAGAAGCACCTGGCTCCTGCCTTCAGATCAGCGTGGTGCGCCAGCTACAGTTCGCGGGCCAAGGCAGCCATTGGAGGGTGAACCAACGGCAAAGGAAGACCTTTCTCTCTCTCTCTCTCTCTCTCACTGTCCACTCTGCCTCTAAAAAAAAAAAAAAAAAAAAAAAAAAAAAAAAAATTCCTGTTCCTGGCCTTGCCCAGGCCCAGCCCCAACTATGTGGTTGTTTGGAGAGCATTGACTTATCTTAAATAAGTAAGTAAAAGCTAAACAAAAAATATTCCTTGGTCTCATAAACATCACACACCCTAAACCCTAAACATATTACAAACACAGTATTTTATGTATACCTAAGAGCTTATAGAAGAAGGAGGAGGAGGAAAGGGAAGAAAGAGAGGCAAGAGAGGAAAGAGGAAAGGAACTATGATAAAACAATTGTACACAGCAAAGATGCCAAGTCAGCAAGAGTTCAGAGTAACTGCTACTCTCATACAAAACTGAAGACCATGTAAATTGATATACTGAGTCTTGAATGTCAGATTTTACCAATAGTATTGTCGGTCTCATTTCTCTATCTTGTGCTAATGCCCTTTTCCATCAAGAATAAGAGGATGTTGCCTTGCCTTTCATGTCTTTGTTCATCTATCTCATTTGTTTGGGACAGTGTTTGCAAATGTTGCAGAAACAGAATGCTATTAAAAAAAAAAAACTGTATAGGGCTGGCACTGTGGTATAGTGGATAAAGCTGTCGCCTGCAGCACCTGCATTCTATATGGGTTCTGGTTCGAGTCCTGGCTGCTCCATTTCTGATCCAGCTCTCTGATATGGCCTGGGAAAGCAGTAGAAGACAGCCCAAGTCCTTTGCCCCTTAACCTGTGTGAAAGACCTGGAAGAAGCTCCTGGCTCCTAACTTCAGATCAGTGCAGCTCCAGCCATTGTGGCCAGTTGGGGAGTGAACCAGTGGATGGAAGAGTTCTCTCTCTCTCTCTTTCTCTCTCTGCCTCTGCTCTGCCTCTGCCTCTCCTTCTCTCTCTAACTCTTTCAAATAATAAATAAATCTTAAAAAAAGACCACTAATACAATTCTATCTGTGACCTAGTGTCTCTGCCAGTGTAATGAGACAATGTTTGGACCAGGTTGATATCTGGGTTGTTCTTGTTCCAGCCAAGGCCCGCTTAGATCAGTCAACAACTAGTCCATCACCACACATGTGAGTCTTGTGAGTCAGTCTATTCACAAATAGTAGAGTCACTTTGTTGAACACCAGCTGTCTACAACATTGAAACAACTTATTTTTGTGTGCTACTGAGATTTTATAATTGTTCATTACATAAAGTTACAGTAAAAAAAAAAGAGCCAACTGATACAAAACTGTTTTGCAAAACTCCTGAAGTTAAATGTGTATACCTTATGATATAGTAATTAACTCCTGGGTATATACAAAAAAACTCCTGGGCAAAACACATAAAGCAAATTGTTCATTAAAACATGTAAAGCAACGTGTTTATAACAGCACTATTCATAATAGCAAAACAAAACAAAAGTAACCATGGAAACTACTCAAATGCCCACCGATGAACAGATGAATAATTTGTAGTACATTCCCCCCAGTGGGGTCCTATGCAACAGTAAGAATGACAAATTTACAACTACATATTTTTTAGCCAGATGCAAAAGAAACCATCTATACTGTAAGTCGAGAGGGTAACATACAGCCTTGTGGAAGGGTGGGGGTGGGAGAATAGAAGGAAAAACGTGAAGGGCTTTGTCATGAGACTGCGTTCTACTTCTTGATGTAGCTGTAAGCTGAATGATTATTTTTATTGTCAAAATATCAGTATTGGATTAGTTTTTTGCTTCCCAAAATACAATTTTCAACTTTCAGCATGACAAATACAAGAAGACATTCTGTAATCAGAAGTATTTGAGAAATGGTGCATTTCTACTCCTTCTTAAGAGATTTACCTTTCATATCTCTAAGTTCTGAGAGATATGACGGAACAGTAATGTGCTTCTTTCCGGCTGACATCAATTAGTAACAGATTCATAGAAGCAAGACTCTTTGAATTCACTGTATAAAACATCAAACTGAATTATCCTCCCAAGTCTCTTTTAGCTTGAATACTTTATAGAATCAAGGAGTAAAATTCTTTATGTGGATTAAAAGTATGGAGAAACTTCTGGGTGGTAACTCCCTTACTTTATGAAAACCCTCACACCCATGAGCAGAGAACACAGAGCTAGAAGACAAGCTCCCTTCTTCTTAACTAAGCTTGAAACTGCCCATCAGTATACTGGTCTAGAAAAATTATAATGTATCTGAAATGTCAATGGAGTCAATCCAGAATTAAATCATCCAATTAATTTTCAGTGAAAGTCCTCACTTTTAGAATCTGAATCAGGCAATCTCACAACTGGTAAGGAACTTAAAGGTGATTCAACCCTTTCATTAACATTCCCTACCCATTCCTACAAGAGTATATTAAAGCGAGATAACCCAGCCCTCCTGTCATGTTTTTCGTGGTTTTCTTGTGAGAGGTAAAATTCTGCTCTGGTCTTGTAATGACATGTTATTAAATAAATATGTTTCAGAAAAACATAGTCAACAGTGCTCTCCAAATACAAAATACATGATTGATTCATTCAGTTCCTACCGCTGTGACAATTCTATGAATGCTGTGACACATTGAAAAGTATATGACAGAATAAAATTTACTGTTTGTGCAAAACTTCAGGGCATTGTAAAAAAGTACTGGTAATAACCAGGCTTGAGTAAAAACCCATGCCAAAATAATGAATAATGGATACTACTGAATCCTGAGAAAAAGTAGAGTAAGGAATCCAATAAGCTAATTTTTGTTCTAAAGAACATTGTCAATAGACATTACCATAGGGAAGCATCCTATTGCTTCAAGCCATGCCCTAATTTTATACACAAGTTTTCACTTATCAAGTGCAGACACTGTATTCTAAAACTCCTTTCTGTATCTTCCCAACTAACGTAGACTCTTTGAAGGTACAAAGACAGTGCCTTAATTCTATTGTTTGTTCTTGCTCTCTAAAAGGGAGCTTGGCAAAAGTAGAAGCTCAATATAGTTTAATGAATTAAGTAAATACATGGATACATGGGTCAGTAGATGCATAGATAAATATAATTTTATTTATCGGATTAAATTTTTAAATATTTGAAGTATTTCAGAGTTAATGGAATGAGCGAATATGAAGCCACCCTTAAGATTCACATAACACATGCCCAACTTCTCATTTCCCTATTCTCTTACAACCATCCCTACTTCATTTACCTGCCCCAACCACTTTCTCAGGAGAAACCACTATACTGACTGTGCAGCACTATTATTTATGGATGAAACCCTAAGTGACATATAAAATTTTTTTGCTTGCTTTTGAAGGTTACTTATCCATATATAGTATTCTTTTGTGATTTTGTTTTTTAACTTATGGTCATATTTGAGAAATCCATTAATGTTAATGCTTTTTAATTTAATTAATTTTACCTACTTCTGTGTATTTCATTATTTGAGACCAGGAATATTTATTTATTCTCACATTAATGGGAATACAGACTGTTCACTGTGAAATTCAGTATAGCCATGAAATTTCTGTCCATTACTCTGTGTATAGGTGAGCAAAATTTGGTGGGACTGATTCTAATGAGTACAATATTCTAGGCCAAAGGATATGCATAGTCTAAACTTCAGCAAAGATCACTAGATGGCACTCCAAAGTGACTTTGCTGACTGAAACTCCTGAAAATCCTCATTGCATATGACATCAATCTTCCAAAATAAATGATTGGCTCCTGGAGACTGACTTTTTCAAGAGGTCATTCTCATGTTAAGCTTATCCAAACATATAAGAAATTCTGATGTCCATTCAAGAATGGGGACTCAGGACCACGGTTGTCTAAATGTACTCACATAACTCCATGGCTGTTTCAGAACCTGAAGCAATCTTAGTTACTCAGTACTCCAAGCATAGCATTTCCTTCTGGAACCCTTAGGTGATTACAGCCTATTCATTGTAAACACAGGTTTGCTGTGTTTGAAAGTTGCCTTCAAAAACAAATAATTGGTTTTATTTATCTAAATGTGATCTGTGCTTACAATATTTGGATCTGGTTAATGTGATTTTGGTCTTCCTGTGTCCTAACAGGTTTAATATCCTGTTACATTGTGCTGTGAGATAATAGTATCAATGGATAATAACATGACTGCTGAGCATCTGATATTGAGATTGTAGGTTCCAACTAAATGTCTCTCCTAAATTAATTAAATCTCATAACGCTTCATAAGAGTTGATTAAAACCAAGCAAGTATGCAATATTCAGGACATATTTACAATGAAACTATTTACAAGGTAATTAAATAAAGATTTGATAGAACAAGTTTTCTTGATACAGAACTAAGGTTGCAATTGGCATATTTTTCCTTTATAAGCATTATTTTCATTGCAGAATTGCTAGGAAATTGGTAATACCCAAAATGAGATGAAAATTTATGAAGAAATTTAAATAATGTTCTTGTTTATTTTTATATATCCATACATTTATATTAGGACTTTTGGTTCCAAAGGAGTTGATATACTGGTATGCTTTCATTTGTTTTTATTTCCATACTTAATGTAAATGTTTTTTATTAAAATCTAAAACATTTAGAAAAGTGAATAAAATACAAGTGCACAATTTGATATTTTGTTTTTTCTAGCTGAGTACCTTGCAGTATCCATACAAAAGTCAGGAAGTAGAATATTACTAGGACCCCAGAAACTGCCTTTTTTCTCGTTCAGTAACTTCCACCTAATCTTACAGCTCTCTCTTGGCCAATGTTTTGTTTTGTTTTTTAAGATTTATTTATTTTTTTGAAAGTCAAAGTTACAGAAAGAGGGAGAGACAGACAGAGAGAGTGAGAGAGAGAATCTTCCATCTGCAAATTCACTCCAGAAATGGTTGCAAAGCCCAGGGCTCAGCCAGGTTGAAATCAGGAGCCAGGAGTTTATCTGGATCTCCCACATGGGTTATGGGGCCCAAACCATTTTCCACTCCTTTTTCTAGGCCAGTAGCAGGGAGTTATATTGGAAGTGGAGCAGCCAGGATATAGACCAGTGCCAACATGGGATGCCTGTGTCTGAGACAGCTGCTTTACCCACTACACTTGCACCCTGGCCACTGTTTTTTGTTTTTTGTTTTTTTTTATTTTTTGACAGGCAGAGTTGATAGTGAGAGAGAGAGAGACAGAGAGAAAGGTCTTCCTTTTTGCCATTGGTTCACCCTCCAATGGCCGCTGCGGCCGGCGCATCTCGCTGATCTGAAGCCAGGAGCCAGGTGCTTCTCCTGGTCTCCCATGCGGGTGCAGGGTCCAAGGACTTGGGCCATCCTCCACTGCCTTCCCGGGCCATAGCAGAGAGCTGGCCTGGAAGAGGGGCAACCGGGATAGAATCCGGCACCCCAACCGGGACTAGAACCTGGTGTGCCAGCGCCGCAAGGCGGAGGATTAGCCTGTTAAGCCACGGCGCCGGCCCCTGGCCACTGTTTTAAGTAGATGTAATGAATTATTTAGATTGAACTTCTCCTTTATATATGGGTCCAGAAAGAAGAAACAACTTATCTAAGGTAACATGGAGTTAGTGAGAAAATGAAGGCTGACATAATCCTTATATGTTCCATGTTTTACCAATTCTGTCATATCACCCAATTACTGATTTCTTTAATTTTAACAAAATATGGCAAGAAATTCATGAATCTATTGAATAATATCTCATTATTTCTCTGGTATGGAGGCTAAAACAATCAAATCTACAGATTTTAGGCTCATGTTCAGTATCTTCCTCCATGATATCGCTCAACTTCTGAAACATATGGCCTCTAACACATTGGTAGGTAAGACTTAGACAGAGACTCAATTTTCAGTGACATGTACAGAAAGATAAGTAATAGAAAATGTAAACTTCCCTCCATCAGAGCTTAACCCCTGTGAGCTATTCAATCACATAGCATTTGGCATTATGTAAATATAATGTGAAAGAACAATGACAACAAAAGTTGCATCTGTGGCATTTATTTAATCTGAATCATAAGCAACTTCTGACTATATGTTAGGATTTGTATATATTCAATACTTCCAAGTTTACTGTCCTCAAATACTTCCAAATAAAATATTCAGCTCTATCCACTCTTTTCTATTTTCTTCACCTAGCACAAGATCTGGCACAGAGCTAACAACCAAAAAACATTTGCTCTGCGAATAAAGCTACATTGATGACACAGTTTGTAATATTTTTATTTATGTATTTCTTAGACACTAGAGCCCAATAAAATGTCTCCCAAGATCAATTTGTTCCAATTTGGTGCTTGAAACTATGGCATACTGGATAAATCCACTGCCTGCTGTGCCAGCATTCCATATGAGCACTGATTTGAATCCCTACTTCCAATCCAGCTCCCTGCTAATGCACCTGGGAAAGCAGCGGAAGATGGCCCAAGTTCTTGGGCACCTGCACCCATGTGGGAGGCTCAGAAGAAGCTCCTGGTTCCTGGTTTCGGTCCAGGCCAGCTCTAGCCATTCGGCCATTTGAGGAATGAACCAGTAGATGGAAGATCCCTCACTCTCTCTTTCTCTCTCTTTCTCTGTAACTCTGCCTTTCAAATAAGTGAATCTTAAAAAAAAAAAAAATTCCTATTTAGTCAATTTTCCTTATTGCAGACAAAAACCTTAAAAGGAAAATTAATTTACATTATCCTCCTTCCTTTAGCTTACATTTCAATGAATAATTGAAGATTGCAACTTCCCGACTACCCATCACTGTGTTCACTTTGTATTTAAATACTTTTCAGAATCTTTGTTGTTGAAGAATTTCAGGAAATTGCTATCTATTGCATTCGTATATCTTTTTGAAATTTTATTTATTTGAAAGAAGGACTTCCATTTGCAGCTTCACTTCCCAAAAGCCTACTATGCGCCAAAAAAAAAAAAAGACCTTTGAAATAGGAACAGTTTTGTACAATCTCCTGCTGATGCAGACAGTGTACACACACACAGTTCATTCCATGAACTGTGGTTATGTTGTTTACTCTATTATTCCAGAAACATCAATATTTTAGATCTAAGTGGAAAAACAGCAAGGTACTCACTTGTATTACCAGCTTTCAGATCATTAAAATGCCTGAGAAGAACTATTTATAAAGAAAAGGTTTCTTTCAGCTTGGAGTTTTGGAGGTTTACAGTCCAAGGTCAGGCAGCCCCATTAGTCCAGACTTTGATGCAGGCTTTTAATGAAGGAATATGTGCAGAAAATGATCACAAAGGGAGCCAAGAAGCAAGCAGACAGGGAATTCATTCCCCCATAGCCTGTCCTTATAATGTCATCATGATTCCCACACAGGCTTTACCCAAGCAGCCTAATCTAATCTGATCTCCCCAAACACTCCACCTCAGACATCATAATTGGATCATGCCTCCATTCTTAATCCATCAACCATTAACATTAATCTATTAATCATTACCATTAATCCGTTAGCTCTTAAACTTTTGAGTTTAAATATTCCTGTGACTTGGAGAAATCAAATTA
This sequence comes from Lepus europaeus, assembly GCF_033115175.1. Lineage (NCBI taxonomy): Eukaryota > Metazoa > Chordata > Mammalia > Lagomorpha > Leporidae > Lepus > Lepus europaeus. The sequence goes on along the minus strand of NC_084843.1, from coordinate 20,807,380 downwards.
TGTTCAAAACATAACATAATAACTCTTGAGGATGCACACAAAATTTGAAACTTATTTTATAAAATTCACTGCATTATTCATCTTAAACCTTTAGAGGATTTACTTGCTCTACCACTTAGCATCAATTTTTTTAATATCAAGGAATGCTATATTATTACATTTTTCTCAGCATAATTCTACTCTGTAAATATCCTCTGCTTTCATTTTTTTTTCAGGTTGCCCCACTGCCAGTGGTTTAATGATACAAAGGATTAAAACTCAAAACACTTTCATAAAACAACTTTCTATTGCTTTTTGACCTCCAACTTTCCTTGTAGGATTGTCTAACTTCATCTCAATGCACATTTTTACCTAGGGTTTTTTCCCCATATTGTATTTTTTCCTCACATCCTTATAATTAACTAGGTAGAATGCATTCTGTGTGTTGTGTAAAATTCCTTTCTCTCAGGCTCTGTATGAAGGGAATATAAGTCATTAAGGGAACTTAAGACCTTAAAGTACAACAAAACAAACAACCCGGGTAAGAAAGGGACAAAGGACTTAAACAGGCATTTTTTAAAAGAAGAAATCTAGATGGCCATCAGACACATGAAAAAAATGCTCAGGATCACTAGTCATCAGGGAAATGCATATCAAAACCACAATGAGGTTTTACCTCCCTCCCATTGGATTGGCTCTCATACGGATATCGACAAACACTGGTGAGAATGTTGGTGGGAATGTAAACTAGGACAGCACTGTAGAAGACAATAAGGAAATCTGAATATGACCCATCCATCCCACTCCTCAGAATTTACCCAAGGGAGATGAAATCAGCATATAAAAGTTATCTATACTCCCATGTTTTTTGAAGCTCCATTCACAATAGCTAAGATATGGAATCAACCCAAATGTCCGTGAACTAAAGACTAGATACAGAAATTATGGGAGGTATGGAAATGAAATCAGCCTATGAAAGAATTATCTGTACCCCTCTTGTTTATTGTAGCTCAATTCAAAATAGCTAAGATATGAAATCAACCCAAATGTCTGTAATCAAAGACTTGATAAAGAAATTATGGGATATGTACACCATGGAATACTACACAGTGATTTAAAAAATGAAATCCTGGGGCTGGTGCTGTGGCGCAGCAGGTTAACGTCCTGGCTTGAAGCGCCAGCATCCCATATGGGCACTGGTTCTAGTCCCGGCTGCTCCTCTTCCAGTCCAGCTCTCTGCTATGGCCTGGGAAAGTAGTAGAAGAGGGCAGAAGTCCTTGGGCCCCTGCACCCATGTGTGAGACCCAGAAGAAGCTCCTGGTTCCTGGCTCCAGATCGGCAAAGCTCCAGCCATTGCAGCCATTTGGGGAGTGAACCAGTGGACGGAAGACCTCTCTCTCTCTCTCTCTCTCTGCCTCACCTTCCCTCTCTGTGTAACTCTTTCAAATAAATAAATAAATCTTTTAAAAAAATGAAATCCTGTGGTTTACAACAAAATGGATGAAACTGGAAAATATCATACTCAGTGAAATAAGCCAGTCCCCAAGGACCAATACCATATTTTCTCCCTGATCTATGGTAACTAATGGAGCACCTAAAAGATAATCTATAGAAGTGAAATGGACACTTTGAGATGTGTTGACTTTGAACAGCTCTTGTCTCGACTGTTGAAGGACAGTTTTTTTTCATACTATTTATTGAACTCTTTACTTAGTACACAGTTAATCTTATGTGTATAAAGTGAATTGAAAATAGATCTTAGTAAAAAATAAGAATGGGAATAGGAGATGGAGGAGGAAGAAATGTGGGATGCAGGTGGGAGGGCATGTAAAGTGGGAAGAATTACTACGTTCCTGATGTTGTATTTATGAAATACATGAAGTTTGTATACCTTACATAAAAGTGAGTAAAATAAATAAATAAAAGCTTTTGCATTTGGAAAAAAAAGAAAAAGATATGAAGGTATCTCTGATCCTGGATTAATCAAGACTTAATTATCCCTAGGTGGGTAGTATGGCTCTGAGACTTATTGTATTAACTAACATCAGGATGAAATCAGAGATTCTCAGAACACCAAGTCTCTCTGTATCCTGTGACCTTCACAATACCAACACATGACAGTCCTAATTAATAATGTATTAAATCAAGTTGGAAAGATTTTGAACAAAGTAGAAAATCTAAGAACTTGTATTTTAAGCTAAGCATTCACAAGCATGTTTTTTCTGGAATCACAAATATCTGTTTACTACTATTTTGAAATAATATAACTAGGAAATATGGACAGAGAGAAGTAGAGATTTAAAACCAAATTGAAGCCTCTCATAAGCAATGGCAAGCCAGATTGAATGAGGATCTTCCTGGTCGCTGACTTCCTTACTTCAATCTGTCTCTACCAGGAGAACAAAACTGTCTTTCCAGAGGGATAAGTTCCCTATATAGTAGCATAATCTAAGAAAGAATTTTACAATTTTAGGGAATGTAATTCTAACAGAGAAAATAAAGCTAAATAAATGACAAATCACACTTCTGCTCAAGAGAAGAAAGAGAAAAACAATACCCTGCCTACAGGGTCACCCATAATTATATTTATTCAGTATTCTTCTGGACAACACTGGTGCAGATAAAATACTGATTTCTATGGATGGCCATATCTCTTATTTTTCTCTACTTTCTCACAAATTATTTTTCTCTACTTTCTCACAAATACCTTCCATACAAATGTGAAAAAAACAATTATAATGTGTTACCTTTACCTCAATTCCTTTCCTTTCTGTTCTTGTACAGATCCTCGGTAAGAAGTAGACCCTTTGGAAAAGGATGAGCTTGAATATTGTGTCCACAGCTGACCTTCCTCTGCTCACCTTTCTTACCTGTAAAAGGGATATAATAATATTGCTTAATACATAGATTGCCTGAGAGTATTACGAGCAGTAACGTATGCCTATGAAGCATGCCACAAATGTGAGCTATTGCTACTAATACTATTATTTCCTCTTCTGTTCATGTGGCAGCACACAGTTTATACGGCCCCAAAGGTATTTCACTGACTACACTTGCTCCATCCCAGGCTCTTCTGGATCTCCATTTTGTCCCCATTATACTCAAAATATGCATTTACAGTAACACTAATAAAATAATAGTTTTTTCTCTATCTTCCCTAGGAGGGCTGTGAACACTGAACTGAACACTGTTCTCTTTACATTCTCTAGTACTAGCATCTAGTCCACTGCAGATGTTCAGTGAATGCACATTTTCCTTTAGGAGTTTTTGAAACAATAAGGCCCAACTATAGGAGACAGAAGACTGCATAGCTGTAGAGAAAAATTAGTTAGAAATACTCGATTTTGGCCGGCGCTGTGGCTCAACAGGCTAATCCTCCGCCTTGCAGCGCCAGCACACCGGGTTCTAGTCCCTGTCGGGGCACCGGATTCTGTCCCGGTTGCTCCTCTTCCAGGCCAGCTCTCTGCTGTGGCCCAGGAGTGCAGTGGAGGATGGCCCAAGTGCTTGGGCCCTGCACCCCATGGGAGACCAGGATAAGCACCTGGCTCCTGCCTTTGGATCAGTGTGGTGCGCCGTCCGCAGCGCACCAGTCGCGGCAGCCATTGGAGGGTGAACCAACGGCAAAGGAAGACCTTTCTCTCTGTCTCTCTCTCTCTCTCTCGCTCTCACTGTCCACTCTGCCTGTCAAAAATAAGAAAAAGAAAAAGAAATACTCGATTTCCTTGCTCAGTGAAGTTTATTTGCTTAGTTGGCTTCCACATCGGTGTCTAGGCAGATTTTTTTGCCAGCCAACTGAGTTCTGAAAACATGAAGACCTGATAATCCAGGCATCCCACCAGGTTCCTGGACCTCTGCACCTGTGATCCAGCCAGGCCGTGGCTCCTACCAAGAACAGGTCAGTTTGATTCCAGCCTATTCATGTATTTACAAACATTCCCCTTCAAAGAAGTCTACAGAGAACTTTTCTTCAAAAGTGTTACTTGAATATTTATAGTGAAAAATATATGCCACTGGGGAGGCAGGATTTGAACTGGAATTCAAGGTTTACCCTCATTAAAACATGATACCAAAGTGATGGTCTTATTTTGATGAATCTGCCAATTTTTCTATATTTTCAAGAGCCACAATTCTGAAAGTGAGATATTTTGTGCTTCTCCCAAGTGAATATTCAGAATAGCCTTTCATTGGTTTGGCCATATTTTATGTTCAAGATTAAAAATATTTAATTCGAAGTAACTTCTTAAGGTTTAAGCTCAGTTTCCAATTTAAATGATTATTGTTGATTTTAAATATTTTATAATACCCTGAAATGAATCATTAGTTCCAAAAATACACATGAGTAATTCAAACAAACACACATTCACATGAATGTGGACATCAAAGTGTTCATGGAAAAATGGAATTAAAAGATAAGATTATTTTGGTGCAATATATTTTTGAAAAACATGTATAGTTTTTCCCTAATCAACATTTCCCATGAATTTTATGAAGACCTGTATGTATATGTGAGTAGAGTAAATATATACAGAATTGATATCTGTCTGTCTGAGATTCTCAGCAAAGAATTCAGCACACAGAGATCATCCACATACATCTTTGCTTTTGTGTGTAGATAATGGCATTCCTTGAACTGTTCACAATTGTTACTGTGATTTTTGTGGAAATAAGCATTTAGATGAAACTCAAATATTGGCTGTGAGTTTGCAGTTTTATTCTCAAATCCTATCTCTTTTCATTTTTTATTCGCTTATTATCTGACTTAAAACTTCCAGAAAAATTCCACTTCCAGCGTTGTCTGGATTCCAAAGGAAGTAGGCATTAGAAAACACTCTCCTTTTGCAAAACCTTTCCCCTACAGTCCTGGGATAATTGAGCTGTGATTCTTACAGCACTGCCCCTAGGATATTTTACAAAAAGATACACAATTAACAAATTCCAAATAATTCTACTTAATGGTTGATGAAAAAACTAAAAGTTTAATCCAAACATCATCTTAGTATAAAGGAGATAACCATTTACAAATGAAATTCAGTTATAAAGTAATTTCAACAAACTTCCAATAATTTTCCACTCCATGCTTTTTTGTTTGTTTTGTAATGTGTCATAATGAGGCTAACTCATGATAGGAATACCTGATTCCAAATAGGTATTTGAGGACATAAAGTTATTATATGATGCACAGATGAAATTAGTATATAACAGGGATATAAATAACCTGCTCAAGAACAAATATCATTAAATTAGAGATGATAAAAATATGAGTTCATAATAGTAGGCATGCACTGGCTAGATAACATAACGCAGCCAAGTTTATGAGGGATATTCCCAGATGCCCAACTTCAGTGGAGATTTTCAGGCAAGAATGCATTTACCTCTAAAAAAAAAAAAAAAAAAAAACAGGCAAAATAATTATTAAGGGGAGTTACTTAATCACCAGCAATTCTGATTATATTCAGTATGTACATAAAAGTGGACTTCAAAAAGTGTGTGGAGGACAGAATTAAAGATAAGTTTGTTTTGGTGCTAAGAAATTTTGAAATCCATGTATAGTTTTTCCAAAGTACTCATCTTCCATGGGCTTTTTGAAGACTCCTCATATTCTTTGCAGTCAAATAAACCTCACTTCACAGAGTCTTCGGAACTGAGATTATATCCTGTGATCCATGGCATAGAAATTAGAGTTCAAAACTAATCTCACAATGTGGTTTGACAACTGCAAGAAATTAGTTAAGAGCCAGACTGAGAAAGCTCCCTTTGCCCCCTTTTTGGTCACAGCACAAGAAACCGTGGAAAAGAAGCAGTCTAATTTTGAACGCAATACTATTAATGAACTAGATATTGCAGAATAAAGCTCATCTTGTCATGGAAGAGACAGATTAGCTTTCTGGTACATCACAATGTGCCTCACAATGAAAATCGTTTTATTTACATACTCAGAGGAGCAAAACGACCAGGCACCTAAAATAGGGACACATTTTTTTTTTTTAAATTTGCTTATTCATTTATATAATTATTTGCAAAAGAGAGACAGCCAGAGACAGACCCAGTGTCCCCATTTGCTGGTACACTCCTGAGGCTGGCCAGTGGGGCTGGGAGTCTGTGGGCCCCTTCAGACATAGGTAGAATGTCCTTCACAAGCAGGCTGTTAGCTGTGACTGGAAAGCCTGTCTCCAGACCAGTTGGCATCTCCCCACTACTAGCATCTTGTGATGCATGTGTGACCTGCGGCCTTGATTCACACCTTCAGGGTGGGTGCAATCTTTCATTCAGAGCTGGCAGGGGAAGGGGCTGAGCCCCTGGGGAGAGTTAGACTGGTTCCAGGAGACCCTGACTATCCTGTGTGACCTTGCAGTTTTAAACCATGCCTTCAAGTTAGTTGCAGTTTTTCACTCAGAGCTAGCAGAGGAGGGGGGTCTAAGCCCCTAAGGAGATGGACAGTCTCTAGGAGACCTCCACTATCTCCATGAGCCCCAAGCCAATAAACATATGTGTGAAACCCCCTGTCCAGTGTGTGCCATCACAGAATGACCCAATGGACAAAAATAGTAACACCTTAAAAACCCCAGGACACTTCCACAAAGCCAGTGTCCCGCTTGGTCACCTCTAGGACCACATGCTTTCTCTCTTGCTTGCCAATCAAATAAAAGTTTCTGCCTCTTTGCAAATTGTTTCCTAGCTTTTTATTTCTACACTAAGCTGAGGAAAAGAACCCACAAGACTCACCCTTATAACCACCCTCCCCTCTGTGACCAGTAACAACTCGTCACATATTTGCAATGATCAGGGCTGGGCTGAAGCTAAATCTCAAAGCTGGCAAATCAGTCCAGGTCTCTCACATGGGTCTCTCTCCCAATCACCTGAGCCATCTCCCCCACCTCCCACCTCCCGTGGTCTGCATTACAAGGAAGCTGGAATTAGGAGCTGAAGGCATGGATGGAGCCTGGGCCCTCAAGTCTGAGATGCAGGCATCTTAAGTTACAAAGTTCTCTGGCCCTAGTGTCATGATTTAAAGATGTGAATCCTCTTTCCCATGATTTAAATATTGCTCTTCTTTAGTCATTGTCTGGATCAAAGGCCAAAGGCTAAGTCTAGAGAAAGCATTAATAGGGTTTTCAATGAGGTCAATTTGCAATTAAAAAGCAAGGTCAACTTTTGTACCTCACTCACCACCCATGAAATAGTCTGAGCAGAAATCCAATTTCTATTAGACCAAAGGCTTAAGCTTAGAGATCAAACCAGGTTGAGGGATAGAAATAGACATGGCAACACATAGATACCATTTGCGAGTGAGATATGGTTATCATTCCAGGCTTAAAACACTAAAAAAAATTACTTAACATACAAAGTACTTTAAAGAAAATAAAGGGACATTAGGTCTTTGGTGATCAGGCATGTTTATTTTCCTATTACTGAAATTAAAATTAACAAAGTTAAAAGACTTTAATAAATACATTAAATGCATTACCCATCTCTATACTTACCCATCTATACTTGGGTAAACCTTCTGAGTCTATATAGTAGAAAATTTTCAGTGTTCTGCTTTAGGTATTTCTAGTCTACATGCCACTAGAGACCCAACAGTAATCTGCTAATACACAGAACTCACATTGCTTATAATAAAATTGACACCCGAATTTATGCTTCATACATGTATGGTTTTCAACTCCGACATCTTTATCTTTCTTTTTAAGGACAGGAAGCATTTTCCACAACATAAGTATGTTGTGAAATGGGTTATTATAAGCAATGGTGATTCCTGGACAGACTCAGGATATCACGCCCAAGTAAGCTAGAATCTCATCCCCTTGTACCTAAGTGCTAACTGGGAGGCCAAATTTTTATAATCTGTTTCCTTACACATGAGATTGTCATCTCACAATTTGTCAGTTCTTACCTTTTTGGTGTTTATTTGAATTTTGGCAGCATTTATAATTACTGACAAAGTTATCCGGTCGAAACTAGAATCACCAGCCTTCATGCACTCACTCCCAAATCTCCGTCCTTCCTGGGAACTCAAAAGTGAAAGTTCTGGCTTTCAAGTTGAAAGCACTTTAATTTCTCCCTTATCTAATAAATTGCCAGATTGCATTCAGTTAGTAACATTTCTTAGGAGCATACTGTGTTTCTTGAACAGTAATGGACAGAAATCCTACACCTGAATGAGCTCAAAGGCATATACCCCCTTTCTGTTTCTACTACCCTATGGTAGTAATATCCCAGGTTTTCTCTTTTCCTGCATATTACATTTACTTGAAGGGGGTTTAAGTCAATCTATCTGGGAAGATAACACATTTTTGCATTATAAAGAAAACATCATCAATACAGCCCAATTCCTTGTTCAAGAAAGGAATATGATAGTGCATTTTAGAAGACAACTGAATTCCTTATTAAGAAAATCAATGTATGGGGCTGGCATTGTAATGCAGTGGTTTAGGACATTGCCTGCAAACTCAGCATCTAATATAAGCACTTATTCAAGTCCTTGCTGCTCCACTTTTCATCCAGCTCCCTGCTAGTGTACTCAGGAAGGCAGTAGAAGATGGCCAAAATATTTGGAATCCCACCACCTCATAGGAGACCCAGATGAAGTTCTAGGCTCCTAGCTTCGGCCTGGCCCAGCTCTGGTCGTTGCATGCATTTAAGGAGTAAACCAATAGATGGAAGATTTCTCTCTCTGTCTCTCTAACACTACCCTTTCAATAAATAAATAAACCTTTAAGAAAATAAAAGAATATCTTTGTAACTTCAGGACTCAAAACAATCTATCAAGCAGAAATGCACAACACAATGTCTTATTGTTCATTGTTTTTTTCCAGAAAGATCATTATCTGTAAATTTAATTGTTTAATCCTGTGCTATGTTATTATTGTTTATGTTATTATATTGCTTTTATCCAAGGTAAATGTGTATGTATTGAACTTGCCTGGGCTATTTGCTATGCTGCAACATATTATGTGCATCACTGGCCCTTTCTCAAGGCATTCCACTTAAAAGAGCTGCAAGCAACAAAGCCTGGGCATCGATTAGTTGAGATTGAATAAGAAGAGTAAAGGCCAAGCCAACCTTTTGAATCTGGAGGCCATTGTAATATAGCAAATTCCATGTCCTTGTTAGGAACAGAAATTCTTTCTCATTTGCATTATCCTATCATGGAGAAAAGAGCAAACCAAAGAACTGAACAAAATTCTGCTCTGCCTTACTGCAGTCATATGTTTCACAGTGCAGGTGCTGCCCCCTTTCCTTCTAAGACAGGGCATCTTACTTGTGTTTGGTTCTATTGCCAGGTTTGTTTTTTTCATATTCATTACAGAGTTCTGGATGGCTCCAAGGAGAGCATTCATTAAATGTGGGCAGGCAGCCTAGAGCATTAATATGATAAATAGTATTCTATTCGGCTTGAAAAATACTTTTTGTTGTTGTTGTTGCTTCACTCCCCCTTCTCTTTGTTCCTTTCCCTTGATTTAATTTATTTGTATACTCACAGATGTCACTTGAGTGCTGAGGGGTAAGGAGGCAGCAACAATTTTTCTCTTCAAGGAAAAGGATATCACAGATGTAGATTCCAGCGTGTGTAGATCTGGCATACAATGAGTCTTTTGACAGCATCACCCCAAACAACGCCGGTCCCCAAGAGCACACTCTTAAGTCTTCCCACGAGGACAGTAAGTGGATGCAATTGAAGGCTTGGAGAAAACTTCCAAACTCAAATGTCTGCTCCTTTCCTTACTATATAACTTCATAGTTATCATTTATTTAATTTGTTTGCTGAATCCTCTCTTTTATCATTTATAAAAGAATAGGGAGAGCTGAGCAACAATGCAAGCAGCCAGTGCTTAAAACAAAGCATTTATTTTTTTATTTTTTATTTTTAACTTTATTGAAGTTATACAAGTTTCATGTATTCATATATACAGTTTTAGGAACACAGTGATCCTTCCTACCCTGTCCTCCCTTCCACTCATGCTCCAACCTTTCTTCCTCCTCCCTCTCCCATTCCCACTCTTAATTCTTACAAAGTTCTACTTTCAGTTTACTTTATGATCATAAAGTGAACCCTACACTAAGTAAAAGAGTTCAACAAATAGTATGAAGGGAAAAAAATACTATTCCTCAATAGAACAGACAAGGGCTATAAACAATCATCGAATCATTTCTTCAACAGATGCTAATGATCATTTTTTTTCCTTTTTTGAGAATTATGGAGACAGAGTAGAGTTACAGAGATCTACTCCAGGGTTTCTGCCAACAGGATAGATATAACAGAATCACCTAAAGGCACTTTGTTTTGTTGTTTGTTTGTTTTTTTGTTTTATTTATTTATTTTTTTTCCTGACAGGCAGAGTGGACAGTGAGAGCGAGAGAGAGACAGAGAGAAAGGTCTTCCTTTGCCGTTGGTTCACCCTCCAATGGCCGCCGCGGCCAGCGCACCGCGCTGATCTGAAGCCAGGAGCCAGCTGCTTCCTCTGGTCTCCCATGGGCTGCAGGGCCCAAGCACTTGGGCCATCCTCCACTGCACTCCTGGGCCACAGCAGAGAGCTGGCCTGGAAGAGGGGCAACAGGGACAGAATCCGGCGCCCTGACCGGGACTAGAACCCGGTGTGCCAGCACTGCAAGGCGGAGGATTAGCCTGTTAAGCCACAGCGCCGGCCCTAAAGGCACTTTGATAACAAGTACATGTTTGTCATTCTCTACTCCATAGACAGAGGGTTAGGCACTGTGCTTATTATGTCTAAGAATCCTTCCAGATGATTAGCTAGCAGTCAGATTTGCAAACCATCATCTTATTCACCCAACCCTAATTCCACTACTAGATCCCTCTTGCAATATTATTGCCAAGGGTTTCTATCAGTTCTATTTAAGTTCTTAAATTCCAGGGAAATCAAATATATCCAAGGCATCCTTGTCTGTATATAACAGCTTTGAGAAGTGGTCTCTTCTGCCCAAGCAGAAATTCTCTCTAGTACCCCTCATTCACTGATGCATATTCCAGCTTAGGTATTCTTTCTTATCTGACAACCATGCATTTTCATGTTAGACATCACAGTTCTCCAAGTCCATCTCTTCCAGACCTATGTATTTCTCAGGAAACTGCCAAGCACCAAAATCTCAGACACATATACACCAAATACCTGCAAAATAGACCTCCTGCTGCAGTTCTTGATGCTTAAGCGTCTCATTGGTTTCCATTGCTATACTACCTTTGTAATTTTGTATTGACCTAATATAACCTCTTTTTCACATGGCAAACAGGACCGAAGATCCATTTTATGGTCCATTTGAAGTTATCTTTTGCTCACTATGCAGGAATCCTCATGTCTTCTAGCTCTTTAAATCTAAGTATATTCCACTTCCTCAACCATCGTACGGACTACTCACATTCAGTGTTGTTGGTTTTTTTATGAACATTTGAAGTGTTAGACTTGACTCATGCTCTTAATTTTGCCATACCCCCAATACCAGAATAGTAGTATACACTTTGACAGACAGGTATTTGTATTATCACTTAACGTGAAATCAATCCTCTGAAATAGAAATGGACCCATACAATAAAAATGTTATTTTTATGTATATAAAGATATGCTTTAGGTTTCATAGCATTGTCAAGAGAGAAAGAGGAAAGTGTAATGGCTTAGCATTGCTAGAGTAAAATGTCCTGGTTTAAAAATCTCAGTTTTGCCATTTACTAGCTATTAGCATGGTATTTTATATTTTTTAAATGTTTTCAACAAAATAGAAATGATGAGATAGTACCCTTCTCATAGCATGTGGGGAAAGATTAGATCATTAATGATACATTCAGCATAGGTCCTGGTAAAAAGGCAAATACTTCAATCTTTTCTATTAAAATTCTAAATATTTGAACACTAGAACTTTAGACTTTCAACATCTAGTGTGGAGTACCTCTCATTGTTTGACACTGTTATACTCATTCCATCCATGTGCCTGCCTCCCTAATTCCCAGTTTCTGAAGCTTCTTAATGTGAATGCTGTACTGGGATGCCACATAGAACTGACTCTTGATTAAACACTAGGTATTCCACTGAATTGTGTTAAGGTTCTGCTCCAACCAATCCTCCAGGAAACCTTCTAGTATGGGAAATGTGAAGAGCACATTGAGTAATAATTCAATTTGATACTCAGCTTGGATTCTGGCTTGACTGGGAGGCTTATGATGAATCTACCCCAACTGTCAAAGAACTAAATATCAAAATAATATACCAGTATATTTTAAAAATCTAGCTGAGATCTCTTCTGATGTTATTTTCAAATCCTGATAAAATCTTTGAAAAAATAATTGTGTACATGAGTGTGTTTACTGAGTGGCTTTGCTACTACTGAAATACAAGCTGTTAAATTTACCTGTTCTAAAAAATCTGGGCCATTAATCTAACACCAAGCTCAGGCAGCTACATTTCTGTAGACTTCATATTTTCCTGACATCATTCTCTTTTCTCAATTCTGAAAATTTTAAATACTATATCATAGCATACATTAGGGGCTCTGTATGGCTACAGGAATTTAAGGCTGGTGAAGCAGAGATGTGGGCATTTTTTTTTTTTTTGAGGTAGAATTTTCTAATACTCTGCATTTCTGTATGCAGCAAAGGTAGAAACATCCGTAGAAGAGTTCACAGAGTTTGGTTTTTTTGCTCGTCTTTCTCAGCATCACAAATACATTTATTTTTTTATTTTTTATTTTTTTATTTTTGACAGGCAGAGTAGATAGTGAGAGAGAGAAAGACAGAGAGAAAGGTCTTCCTTTTTGCTGTTGGTTCACCCTCCAATGGCCACCGCGGCCTGTGCATCGCGCTAATCCGAAGCCAGGAGCCAGGTGCTTATCCTGGTCTCCCATGCGGGTGCAGGGCCCAAGCACTTAGGCCATCCTCCACTGCCTTCCCGGGCCATTGCAGAGAGCTGGCCTGGAAGAGGGGCAACCGGGATAGAATCTGGCGCCCTGACCGGGACTAGAACCCGGTGTGCCGGTGCTGCAAGGCGGAGGATTAGCCTGTTAAGCCACGGCGCCGGCCTACAAATATATATTTTTAAACCAATGAGAAAACATAGTTTATATTCTATACATTGTAATATTCATTAATACCATTATTGTATTTATTATACTAGAAAATATGGTTCCATTAGACTCTTTTTTTCATATTTCTTGCTTATTCAATTAATTTTTTACTGCTGGACCATGGGATCATTTGTATATACTATGGTTGCCTTCACATGAGTTTAGTTCAACATGCTAGTATAAAATTGTTGAGTGACATATATACAGAATGGTTCAGTAGCTACATATTATAGCAGAAATTAAACAAGCATGTTGCCCTGATGAAACAAAAATGGAACCTCATTTATTTTAATTACCAAGAGTTCAGTGTCATATAAACTAATCAGACAAATTAAGTAACTACCCCAATTTATGTAGCAACGGAACAGAATGTTTATTTCTAAATAAATATCATAGATGGAAATACATATTTGAATAACAGATTATACTATCTGCTCTGTATGTTGATATTTCTGAATTTACCCTAACGTACTGGCTCATGTCTCTTGATTTGGGATCTATGAATCTGTCTTTTAAGCAAGTATCACAAATGATATTAATCACAGTGATATTTGATGTTTATTAAACTGCAGTAAGGAATCAGTGGTGAGATAGTGGTGAGAGCTTGAGAAATGGTTGAAGTGATGAAGGAAGAATTACATTGATTTAAGCACAAGTATTCAGTAGCACTAGGTACCATAAGAAATTCAGAGGGTGTTCCTAACCTCTTTGTATGAACTGTTGACAAAGGTCCTGGGTATGTAAAGAATTTGAAACATGAAAAAGGTAAATTTTATGATTAATATGAGTGTTTCAGATGATAAGTACTCAAGCCCGGCTTCAAAGACAGGTGGGACCAATGGGGGACCAAATTACCTGAGGAGAATAATTTAAGATAGGACTGGACACAGATGAATGGATAGAAGAGAAATGGACTTTGCAGCTAAGGGGAGGGATAAATGTAAGTGGTAATGGGTATAGTATGAAGACACACAAAAGTTAATGAAAGCGTAATTATAAGCTTATTTTAGCATTAAAAAATTCAAATTCATGCCTAGTTTTTTCATAATTCACATTTTTCTTAAATTTTTGAAGACCCCTATATATGTAAATTATGAATAATTTGATGCATAAACTGAGTATAAATACTTCAAAAAGTTGTTATTTTGATTCTAATGAGAAACAAGAAAAAAACTGAGATACAGGATTTCACAGCATTTTATGATGCCCTAGGTCAAACGCAATTACTAGAGTAAAGTATAAACTAATCTAAATTATTCTAAAATACTGAACTTCCAGGACAATATCTGGAATAAAGTAGTGAGGGCAAAGGCAATATGTTGAGATCTAGATTTTCCTGCACATTGTCTCTCTAGTTGGGTCTCATGGGAATACAGCTCCATTCTGGAAACCCAAATGGCTCTTGTTTACTTATTGTGCACAAGGTAAATCAGCCTAAATGCAGTTTTGTACAGTACTGTGCCCTAGTGGGAACTTGAAGCCTCATTCTTTTTAAGTAAAATACAAAGATTCATACCATTCTCATGACCTTGAATTGCATTTAATAATTCTTAAACTATACACCATATCACTTAGAAAACTCACAGAATATCAAATGTTTTCTATTTACTTTTTACTTTGTAATACAAGAAAGAAAAAAATAATCACACTTTCTCTTTCCAATCCTCATCTAAATTGATACCCTTCAACCAGACTAGGGTTGCATTAGGTGGCAATGCCCCTGTGTGAATTGAAAATGAGAGTGCTAATGAATGTGTTGGGAGTCCCTACTGAATCGGCTAGCGGTAAATGTCAAGCAGGAAGAGGTTCTTTGGTGTGTTTTTCTTCTACCTACATCTTACAAGGAGGACAATATCCTGTGGGGGGCCTCTACTCCTGGAAGGAGCAGCCACATTAGGCACAAGGGCCTGCCTAGCAGACAGGAGATAGGTGTGTGCTGCCACTCTGGCTGCACAGCCATGGACAGCTGTAGAAAAGAGGGGAAAGGGGTAAATGGTGCTTTTGTCCTGCCAAAGCCAGCAGGCTTGGTGAGCAGGCTGGATTTAAAGGAAGACTGACAAAGGCACAGGCAAGCTAAATAAATAGCCAGGTGTTGCCAGGTCAAAATATGGATCAAAAAGGGACGTCCAGAAAGAAGAGAGGCTCAAAATTAGGTCCAGGTTATGTCTACTATTCCTGCTGAGTTAACTCTCCTTGATCACAAGCGTCAGTTCACACACAGGAATCTGCAAGATCCAGAGTCCCAGGGACGCGTGAGAAGGGTTATACGTGCAAGTAAGGGTACCTACTCCTGTTCTCTGACCTCTCTCTGCTGTGGATTCCAGGACACTGTGCTCCCAAAGCTCAGCAACTTGAGGAGTGCCTTTGTTGGGCAGAAGCAGTTTCTTGTCCTCTTCTTTCAGATGGTAATAAACAATCTGCAGCATACACCCCTCCAGCGTGCATCATTGGGCACTAGAAGTCTTTTGAACCACAAACCTTGAAGAAATAATGCTTAATCTTTCTATCCCATGGTGTGGTCAGAATACAAGCTGGAGGATAGAAGTATTAACTGTAATACCATCTTCCAACTAGACTTCTTCTATGGCAGAGCAGGGAGATGGTCTGAGAGCCCTTGTGTCCATTTTTGCTCTGTGAGATAAGCCAGACCTTTGTCAACTGTAAAGTAGACCAGGCGCTTTTAGCAGCAGTTACCCTCAAGACCCCAGCTATGACTTCCCCTCCACCCTCCATGGGGGCTGCCATACAATCTACACCAATGCCAGTGCCTGCCACTCTTTTTCCCTCATGCATGCCCCCATATCAGGGACTACCTGTTAGCCTGCAGAACACCCAATCACCAATTTCTATTTCACCCCTCCAGGAGATTCTTGGGGGGTTCAATGGTCCTACTGGTGTTGATACCCCTCTTCCCTGCAGCATCGCAGACAGAAAATCTGGGACTTGGGAAGATTTTCAAATGACTCTGACAAATATATTTAGTCCTTACAGAGTTTGTCCCAGATCTGTGATCTCACCTGCAAAGATGTAATGCTATTCCTAAATCAGAACTTACAGGGGCTGAAAAACAAGCTGCTCTCCAAGCTGCAGAAACTTTAGGAAGGAATTTTATATGGAATTTACATCCTTACCTAATCAAGGAAGCCAGGAACAGATATATCCTAAAGGAAAACAGATAGCTCCTCAGGAATGACCTCACTCCAAGTGGATACCAGATAACCCTATAGCTGAATGGGAATGAAAACATCTCATTGCTTGTGTCCCAGAGGCATTGGGAATACCAGGATCAATCCCCTGAACTACGCCAAGCTGTCTAGGATAGATCAAGGTCTGGAGGAGCACCACTGTACCTTCCTAGAGAGACTGAGGGAGGCGTTAGTCAAGCATACCTTCCTATCTGCTGTGAGGAATCTTGAAGGGTAAGTGCATTACTCAGTCAGTCTCAGATATTGAAGAAAGCTTCAAAAACAGCCTACTGGACCTGAGAGTATTTTAGAAGACCTCCTGAAAGTCATTGCTTTGGTCTTTTACAATCAGGACCAGGAGGAGAGTCAACAACAAGAGAGAAGGAATTAAAATAAAGGTCAAAGCTCTATTAGCAGCCTGATGGCCACACCAATCAGGGCTCCCGAAGTGCCAATGGCCCCGCCTTTCAGGTGACTGAGATCTCTAAGTCGCCAGGGATACAATATCATTTCCATTGTGTGTGAAGGCCCCAATTATCAGAGAATGCACAGAAGACTAGTGACATCCTCAGGAGACAACTCAAGAAGCTGTCTCGGGAAGTTCACCTTGCCTGGATCACTCTTCTGTCCATAGCCTTCGTGCATTTCAGAAATACCCACCTCAAAGGTATGTTCAAACCATTCTGAAATGCTTTATGGTCATTCTTTTCCTTACAAATGATCTCCTGATGTTCAATGAGACCTCATGTCATTATGTTCTTAGAATTGTATTGACAAACACATTGAATTGTGAAAAACTAATTAAAATTTTTTAAAATATTTAAAAAAAATTAAAAAATTAAAACTTTCAAGACCCCAAATCACATCATTGTCTCAAATTTGTATTGTGTTAAATAGTATGTTTCATTTTAGCTAAATGTTTTGATGCCCACTGAATCCACACCCAGACCATGAACTACAAATAAGCATTAAAATTTTAAATGGTGACTTAAAGAGCCCTCCAGTTAAATTCTACTGTAGATTAGAAGATATTTTTTGAAAATTGATAACCATGATGCATCATAAATCTTCTCTCAGTATGCTAAATTTCTTTAAACCAAGAATGTCCCATAATATTTCTGCATCTCTGAACCTTGGGTGGTGATCTTGGTCACAATTTTTTCCTCCAAATTAAAGTACATAAAATCCATCTGCTAATGAATCAGTGCTATTTTCAGGATAATAACACATATATTTCATATTGACCTTTATTTTAAGTTATATCAGATCAGACTTTATGTCTGTAAATCCAACAGCCACAGCCAAATACTAGCATACAAAACATGGAAACAAATCAATGCTCACAACAATAATATAATTGCTCTACACATGAGTGACGTTGTGAATTAATACCAGGAACACATCTAGGGTGGTGGTTAATCGAGATCGACAGCTTACTTCTCCAATTTAGAGTAGAGAAGGTAAATTTAAAAGACCTGAAATCTTTACCATGTTCTTTGCTAGTACTGTTAGGGGAGAAAGAAGAAGAAGAAGAAAGGGAAGGTTTAGTTCCAGTGGCATGACTGGTCCCAGGTCCACACTTAGTTGTTTCATCTGTAAAACATGAGGAACATCACAGAAGTGTTGTGAAGAATCAACAAGAAAAGCTAGGTGGTTTCTGGTGCATAGGAAGCAGGAAATCAAATGAGATGCATAGGAAGAAGCACCTCTGGGTTTCAAGTTTATCTCTTTGACTTTGAAAAGTTACCTAAATTATGCATCTATTTCCACATGTATCACACGTGTACCATCCTGGGTATGGGTTTCAACATCAGATATGGAAAATCTAGAGGAAGTACCCTCTGTTTCCTTTTGCAGTTGTCCTATGTGCATTCTAGGACTGAAATTTCCTTCTTCAGTTAATTGTACTTTGCTTTTCGTATGTTTCAGAGCCTTCACATCCATTGAAAATTAGCCTTCTGTAATTCAAGAATGTTTAAAGATTTTCTGAATAGTCTTTGGAGGGAAGGGAGAAGGGAATATCATTATATTCTTAGAATTGTATATCTGAATTATATTGAATCTATTGAATACTAATTAAAAATTTTAAAAAGGAAAAACAAGGATTTATAGTAATCGAATGAAGATGTATTTTATGTTTAGTTTTCTGTACTGAATTAATTCCAAGTGTGAGCTCAAATCATACTTTTCTAGGAATGTTGCTCTTTACCTTATAAAGATTTCCCCCTAATTGCACACAATCATTCCTTGTGAAAAAAAATAGCATGTTAACTACAGCTGACCCCTCTTGCCACTGCAAAGCTTCTATCATTATATCCTAATCAACTGGCTACTTTAGAATGATTTTCCTTACAATTTAATCCTATTTTTGGTGTAAACCAAGAGCAGGGCAGCCTGATATTATCACATGTTCATGACATAGTGACTCACATTCAGAACCAGCAAAAGCTGCATATAGTACATAACCTGTGAAACAAGGTAAATCGGCGTGGGCATCACTCAATACAAGTGTGACCTTTGGTACAACAAAGCCTCCCATTTTTGTTAACTGAGGAGAGGTCATCAACCACTCACTCAGCAACCCGCACTGTTTCAGTCCCCCTTGAATGAAACAGTGCTGCCAGACGGCTGCCAGACCTGACAAAGCTGAATCCACTCAGAGTCAGACTGTTTAACACACTCACGCAGGCAACTACAGCAGCATTCTCAAGGTTTGTCAGCAAAGCCTCCAGTTCAGAGGTTCTTGGGACAACTTCAAGGGCAAAAGCTCCAGAGCCACACTGCTATTACTTACTATTCCTTCCTCTTTGCATATTTTTTAAAAAAATATATTTCACATGATTGTATACAAAAAGTATACATAAGCAATGTAGTACAGCATTACTAAATATATAGTATCAAAAATGGGTGTAAGTCTGAAATCCTAATTTTCCAAACAATAAATAAAAAGTTGAAAGAAAGTCCAAAGGGAGAGTTTTATTTTAGAATCAATTAAGACTTCTCTTTGAAGTGAAGCACCTTAGAGTAGAAATATTTCATGAGACAAAACTGACTTGAAAATGTCCACAGCCCATTGCCCAAATCTTTTATGCTATTACCAGCAGGGGACAACGTTAGATTCAAACTCTAAGGATTTATGCAGAATTCCTGTTCCACTCCAAAGCCAGAAGAAAAGCCGAATGTGTGGTGTCAAATTCTGTAACAATTAAAGCTCAAGTCCACGTCACTTCTCATTCTTACTTCTACATTCTTTGGAGTTTGTGTTTTCTGGTTTAAAATAAACCACTTCATCTCCATTACTTCTGATTTCCATTTAAATGTGAGAAATATGAATTTATTTTAAAAACATATAGAATGTACTGGATTATGAAAATGAAATGAGTCATTTATATAACTATGGTAACATAAAGATACAAAACAAAAGAGGAAAAGCAATAGAATTAAACACCCTTAGCTTGTTGGAGTTAATGTGCGTTTTGATGTTTTGTTTTCATCTGGTTGAGGGTTATGCATCTCTGAGACTGAAGTTCTGAGATGAGTTGAAGGGTTACAATTTGCAGTGAAGAGCATCAGAACAAAAGGAGGTTTGTAAAGAAGGAATGGAGGAATAGGTTAATATTGCCTTTTGACTTCACTTTTGAGATTTTCAGGGACATCAAGTAGATGGTGTCGGGAAAACAAGCAGAAGCACATATCTAAATGGTGGCACTGATCAGAGTTGGAGACTCAGCGTAAAGTCTTCAGCACTTAGAGTGAAGCAGAACCCAAGTATATAGCTACGTGTCCCAAGAAGATTTTTAAAGTGAGAAGAGATGCTCAGAGAAATCTTATAAGGTAGACAGTTCATCCCCACTAACAGAGGAAAGTTAGTCCCAGGAAGATGCTTTTTATTTTTGTCTTCAACTTGTTGTCAGTGATAAAGTCATAACACCATTTAACTCCTTGTTCAATGATGTACAGGGACCCAGGCTGTGCCTCTGGTTAACACATTTTGTTGATACCCAACCTGTTTTGCACATATGTAAGGTAAGCAGATACAACAAAGGACAAGTCCTTTGCTAGTCTAAAATGTTGTACATGTGCTCACTGATTAGCTGCTAATGGAAACAGCAATCTCTAGCTTGCAAGGCCTTACTCTTACCCCTCTTATCCTCAGTCATTTATAACAATTCTGTTAACCATTGCTTTCTCTTACAAAGCCTTCTTATAGAACCACCACATGACAATTTTGGAACAGATATTTTAAAAGCTAATATGATATGAACAAGTAATATCAATTATCTTCTTACATGTATGTATCTATCTCCCTATATAGGTACAAGTCATTGAGTTCTACTAGAGAAATGAAGGAGCGAGCTATATAATCACCCTTGACTCCAGACTTACACTTTTCATAAAATGTAAATAAAACTACATCTCGTGGGCTTTGGGGAGGAATTCAGGAAACCAAAAGAATGTTAATGAAATCTAAAATCAGGATTTATTTTTTTCTTGCCACATCATCCTCTGTTAGTTTCCAATTCTGCTTTGTACCTGGGTGGCTGTCACTTAGAGAAATCTCTAATCTTGGCAAATAGTTATTAACAGGAAAGGTCACAAGAGCCTCAGAGGAGGGCTCTGTTCAGGAAATCAATTAGGATAGGTCCAAACCTTAACCTTATTTGTTCAGTAGTTTAAGTTATATTCTATTTTCTTGGTCTGAAATTAGTTTTTGCTTGAAATACTATCATGATCATAAGAATGTAACTGCAACATGTGGATCATCTGATGAAAAATTACCTCTAGGAAAGGGGGGAAGCAGCATAATTAGAATACCTCAGAATAAAACCACCCATCACTTCTCAGCCTTTTGGCTAAGATCAAGTGTAGAATAAAACCATCCAACTCTTGGGGATACATCATTGAATCAAGGATAAAAAATGACCTTCCTCTGATGGGACCGTACAGAATCTCACCCCCTCAGAATAGACTAGACCCGTAGAAGTTCATATAAATATAATGAAAAATGAATCTTAATGAAAAATGGGATGGGATGGGAGAGGGAGTAGGAGATGGGATGGTTTGCTGGTGGGAGGGTGGTTATGAGGGGAAAACCGCTATAATCTAAAAGTTGTACTTTCGAAATTTATATTTATTAAATAAAAGTTTTTTTAAAAACCCAGCAATGCAGTCAATTAACAATTTTAATAAAATCAGTCTAGCAATTTGAAAAAAAAGTAGTCTGATGCTCGCCATGGTTCTGAAAAGCATATAGGGCTTTCCCCACTACCCAAGAACAGAGACAGGAGGGAAATAATAAGATGAAGGAGTATGACAGACATAGCTGGTCTTTGATAATTGATAAAGTTAGGGCCAATTTGAACTGTCAGTTTCTGCATAATGAGTCATCTCCTGACAAGCACTGAACCATATTCCCTCCCATCACACCATTTGCTCTACAAGTTACCATTTGCTGAAACTGTATATGACTACATCATGTTTTTGTAGAGTATCTCCAATGATATTCATTCCTTCAATATTTATGTTCTTTATAGTGTTTGCTTATCACTCTGCTGTATTCTATGGGATATGATAATCTCCTCAAATATTACTGTAGACTAGTAAAGTTGAATATTTGAGAGTCACTGACTATTTAACAGGCTAGGTTAGGGATATACAGCTTTTATTTCATATCTATTATGACCAATGAATCATAATAAAAGCATTATTATCTCTACATTTTAAAACTCAAGAGTAACAATCGAGGGAGTTAAGTGATATCTTCCAAGGTCACGGATTTATCACTGGTACAGCTTTGATTTATTCTCAGGTCTGCCTTCTTCAAAATTCATGCTCTTCTGCTACATCATATGTATATAGGTAACTATAGCAAACGGTATTTTAAGTAAAATGAATAAGTACTAAAAACTGTAACAAGCAGAGATAACACAGGAGTATTATTAGTTTCTTTTTTCAAAGCCATATCCCTCTTATTCCTGAGACTCATTCAATAAATCTTTTTTTGAGTACAAATTCTATCTGAAAGTAGCAGGAGACTTTTCAAGGAGGATATGCGTGTGTGTGAGTGTGTGTGTGTGAAGCTGAATTTGAAATTGGCCTCAGTGAAGAAATGGGAAGGATTTAGGTATTCACACATAAGGAATTAAGTAATAGGAAATTAATTCTTTGTACATGGGAACAGAATGAGCTTAGGCATCAAGGCAAGACATATTAGAGGTTTTTTGCAATTGTGAAGAATTTGAATTAATCAAATCCTCAAAAGACAGAAAAAAAGTCAGAAGTTTGGATTTTAATCTATCTATATGAAAATAAGCATAACAATACTTTTTAAGATTAGAGCCATCCTATTCTAACTACAACCTGTTCACAAACGGAGTGTCACAGGTATTCTAGCTCTGGGGATTCGCACTAAAGTCTTGTTAGGTGGCCAGGAACAGCCATGTGAAAAGGCCAGGTACAAATGAGACATTTATATGATGTGTGTATTCATCTTTAAAATGCTAACATTTTATTTATTCATGTTGGGCCTTGTATTAAAATATTTCCTAAGACCATTGACCAAAATGGGTACTCCTAAGAAAATGGGACATATAAACTGTGGCTTTTTGTCTTTTTGTGACAAATTGCTTCAAACAGTGCAGACCTACTTTCATTGCTTGGAGTATGTCTTCACAGTGATTTAACATAATGACAAAGTTTCTGTCCAGGGAGGAAAAAAGGTAAAGTAAAATATGGAGTGACATTTATTTATTAATCTAATTTTTGAGAATTTTAAACACATTTTGACTATAAAGGAAGTGACTGTGACAGTATTATGGGTTTCCAGAAATTGGGTCTGAAATTGTCAGACTTTTTAAAGCTTTAGTAAGTTTTTTTTCTTTGCTTCAGAGGAGCTGATTTTAACTTTCAAATAAGTCTATAGAAAACAAGCAAACAAACAATAAGAATTATTATCCCCATTTTTATGTGAAGTAATTGAGGCTTAGAGAACCAAATTAGCTTGTCCTAAATCACATATCTCAAAGATAGTAGATCCAGTACTAAAAAAAAAGCTGTATGCCTTTTTTTGTTATTCCATATTCAACCTCAAAAAAATATTTCAAAACAGTAATTTTAAGAACAGAGCAACAAGTTATGCCTGCTCAAAACTAATCAAAATATCCAATGTTAAGTGGGTCTGATTTGTGATTGCTGAATAGAAATTACTGATAAGATAATCTTAAGCATTAATATGTGATATTAATATTATGGAATGTGAGCTTCCCTCTTCCAGATTCTGCATCATTCCATTTTGCTGCCAGAAGGAGCTATTAGTTAATCCATAAACAAATCAATATTTCTCTACAATGTAGATGTAGACACATTGGCCTCAAGCCCACCTCATGAGACCATCCATAGGCAATGCCCAAGTTCTCCAATTTCAAGATGAGGAAACAGACTTGGCAATATTCAATAGCATACTGGTCTGACAGCTGAGAGGTGGGAAATAAGGATTTGGACAAGTCTCTGTGAATCCGAATGCTTTGTTTTTTTAAACTCTAGTATGGTTCATTGCATCTTTATATTAAGCTTGCAGTTAGAATTACATAAAAGGTGTTAAGTGCTATCTGTTTGGGAACTTGGACACCCTTCTCACTACTACTTCTTCTATGTGAAACCTTTCTAATTCTGAAAAATGAAAAAAAAAATAAAAACAAAACAAAAATTCAAAAGTGGATCCATTTTCTGCCATCTGATGTTTCATCCACAAACTTTATTTTCTTTGAGAAGAAACAGTAGTGGAAGGTTTAGCAGCAACATTCTCACCCCGCCAAATTTGACTCATCTAAGGATATGAAGATGCTGTTGGCTACTGTCATTATTTTCTTTATTTTCAAGTTGTCCTGCCTATAGTAATGTATGAATTAAAATATATATGTCCCTATGATCTGAATGTTATGATGAACCATGGAACTCATCCTATGAGTATTCAGACTGGATTGAAAGTGGACTAATGTCAGGTTAAAGAAAGGAATCTTGCAAAGCAAATTTTCATACAATAAATCAACTCAGCCTATATTCTTAGATTGTATTGCCTTGGTGGAGAAAAGATGTGGCTCCCTATTAGTTTAATTTTGATATACTATTTTCAGCTCTTTATATGAACTGTAAGTAATGGCAGAAGATAAGTGAGATTCATAGTGAATAACAAACACAAACAAATTCCATAAAATACCTAACTTCACTGAAATAGAGATTGACAGTATCGGAACATAAAGAAACAAAAACAAGGCATTCTATCACATTCAGGTTTTGTATGTCACAATCTACTTTGCATTTTTATCTAAAAATTAAATTATGAGCAGTAGTGCAAAACAACCTAAAATACACCTTTATTTTTTCCTTGCTGTTGTCCAAAAACTAATCTCCAATATATGATTTGGGAGGTACTTGGCACTTCACATTAACTTAGTGTTTATGTCCTCATTCTGACAATTTGCTAATGATCCCAAGGATTGATTTTTGTGAGTAATCATGGTTCCTCATAGGATTGTTGGGGAACATAAATAAGCCAGGAAATATAGAGCATCTACCCAGTGTCACCCTTCTTCCCTGTGTCAGTGGTGGTCAATGCTGATCAAACCAAATAGTTTGAAGCTGAGTTTATATAAGATCGCACTATCTTTTTTATCACTACTCATACGAGTCACTTATTTGAGCCGGCTCAAGAGAGATAACCCATATAACATTCTTCTCTTAATGGCAGAGCCTAATAGCATCATTCTGAGTTGCAGTTTGAGAAGGGAGTTAAGTTCTAGAAGAATAGAGTCAGTAAAAAGAGAAGCAATGACTGATGTTCCATTCAGCATCTGCTAAGCCCATTCTTTGTCATAAACACTTATTCTTCTGTACCTCAATGTACTGATTTACAATAACACAAATTACCACATTTTGGAAATTTCTCAGTATGAGACTATAATAATCAAATCTCCAAATTCATGCAGGTGCTCCAGTGAACATGACAGTAGCATTTAGCCTTCAACTGGCTGGGAAGGAAAGGATATAAAGAATGACAGCTGACATTTTCTTTTAATGTACAAAAAAATATTATTGCACCTCTTCTCTCAGTAATGGGAAAGTTAATTAACCTTCAATACGAATACTAAAGAGAGAAAGAAGAATGGATCCATGTAGAAATTACATTGCAATAACTGGAAATTTGGGTAAGTTCTCAGCAAATGATCATTTATTTGAAGGATATGTAAAGGGAGTCATCCTTTCACTGTATCCTTATAAGAGAACAAGTGGCTCCAAAGTAAAATACAAAGTTTTCAAGTATGAAATGAAGGTATGGAATGAGGGATGGGCATTTGGCCTAGAAGTTAAGATGCTAGTTGGCACACTCATGTCCCACATCAGAGTACCTAGGTTCCAGCCCTAGTTATGCTCCCCATTTCAATTTCTTGCTCATGTGCAACCTGGAAGGCAGCAAGTGGTGGATCAGGTAGCTATGTCCCTGCCATCCACAGGGGAGAACTGGACTGAATTCCAGGCTCTTGCCTTTGGCTGTTACAAGTCCTTGGGCACTGAACAAATGTATGGAATCACTCTCCCCCAACCAACTCTGTTAAAAATAAGAGAGAGAGAGAGAGATCTTCTATTTACAGGTTTGCTCCCTAAATGGCCTCAACAACTACATCTCAGTCAGCCTGAAGCCAGGAGGTAGGAATTCCATTCAAGAACTTGGGCCACCTTCCACTGCTGTCCTAGACACATGACCAGAAGAAGCAAAGCAGCCAGGACCTGAGTCGGTATGGGATACCAGTGTTGTAGACAGTGGCTTAACCTGTTGCTACACAATGCCAACCCCTCTACATCAGCGCTTCAAAAAGTTTATGGAAAATGGAATAAATTGATAGCTTTACTCTGTTGTAAAATATGTTTGAATTCCATGAATAGATCTTTTCATAATATGCATTTTCCATATCTTATATGCATGGATTTCCATTTTTTTCACTCATGAAGCTTATCGTTCAATTCCATTTTCAACAAAATTTTGAAGTATGTTTGTATTTGCCTATCTTCCTAAAAGATGGTATAAAACAGTTCTGTATGGTACCTGTCCTATAACTCTAGTGAGTGCAGCATTCACCCTCCTCAGTGTAGCTACCTCACTGTAAATTAACTGGGAAACACTGGAAAGTGGGAAAAGTTACTGAAAACTCACTGATAGTCCCTTCATTAGTGGGGAAAACAGATTTGTTGCACCTTCTATCCATGCAACTCTTGTCTATTTTCATTGAGGTGCCCACCAAGGTAAAGATGACTCTCTGATCCTCAGCAATAAAATCCTGGAGATGTCAGTGTGTCCTATACCCTCCAGCCAATTTGTAATGGACCCCAAGTGTGCATGTACTTACTTAACTTTCTCATGGTAACTTTTAACTGGGGCCTAGGGAATTCTTGAGCCAGACTTTGTACATTTTTTTTAAGATTTATTTATTTATTTGAAAGTCAGAGTTACAGAGAGAGAGGGGAGGCAGAGACAGGGGTCTTCCACCTGCTGGGTCACTCCCCGATTGGCCACACAGCCGGAGCTGCGCCGATCCGAAGCCAGGAGCCAGAAGCTTCTTCTAGGTCTCCCATGTGAGTGCAGGGGCCCAAGGACTTGGGCCATCTTCTACTGCTTTCCCAGGCCATAGCAGAGAGCTGGATTGGAAGTGGAGCAGCCGGGACTCAAACCGGTGCCCATATGGGATGCCAGCACTTCAGGCCAGGGCGTTAACCCACTGCACCACAGCGCCGGCCCCCAGACTTTGTACATGTTAAACTTGAATCTCTCTCATTTAGGATTTGATAGCCATATTTTACCACAGTAAAAATTTGTCTACAGGAATACTGACAGATAGACTGAAAGAAGTAGAAATGAGGGGTAAAAAGGAACCATTTTATTATTTTCTCCAAGAATTTTTTTTTTTTTTTTCAGAATTCTGTCTCTTTCTAGAAGGATTCTATTTTAGTATATGTGCTGCTGAAGCAAGCAC
Organism: Lepus europaeus; assembly: GCF_033115175.1. Taxonomy (NCBI): domain Eukaryota; kingdom Metazoa; phylum Chordata; class Mammalia; order Lagomorpha; family Leporidae; genus Lepus; species Lepus europaeus. The sequence goes on along the minus strand of NC_084843.1, from coordinate 20,780,121 downwards.
TCTTTCTAACTGGATTCTGAGTCACTCATCCTGACAGGTCAGAGCAGAGCTGACTAGAGGGAACATACAGGCTATAGTTCGTCCAATGCTTTAAGGACTTGCTTTGGTTTTTAGACAATCACTCCTTTGGTAGTCTTGGACTACTTTGCATTACCAATCTGTTTCTTTTTTCAACATCTCCATCCTTGAAAGTTAATCTCACTTTTCAAAAAAGGGAGGTTCCTCAAGCCTTAATTAACATATCAATCCAGCTTTTCCATGCTATTGATTTGAAGGGCTAGCTCCTAAGTTGAATATTTTCCCTTGAATCAACAGACCACCAGTCCAATCTTTCTGGACAATATGAAGAATGCACTAAAGTTAAGCATAAATGATTTCCATAGGTCACCTTTCTTAAGTCCTTACTATTTTTGGTCATGCCTACTCTTTACTGGATAGTATGACTAATACAACAGCTATCTATATATTACATACCACTACATATTTCTCCATTTTATGAGTAGGAAATGAAATGGGACAAATGCCAAGTAGTTGGTAAGTGGCCAAGTTGAAATTTCAAATGAGGACCATATGATTCCAGAGTTCAAAATTCTTTACAGTTCATCAAACTGCCCTGTCCTCTTTCTCACTGATAGGCAAGTATCCTCAGATCCTCTGCTTAACCATATTTATGGCCAGTAAATTTACTCTATTCAATGTCAAAACATGCAATGCTTCTTTACTAAATAGTTACACAAAGCCAATTCAAAGGATTCTCTACCCCTATCCTGAGATGCATGGAAATGTGAAATCTTTTGTTGTGTAGTTTATTAGTCAGTCTTGCATTTCTACAACTAGAATACTGAAGAAGCTACTTGGAAGGGAACAAGGTTTATTTCAGCTCATGGTTTTAAAGGTTTATGGTCCAGGGTCAAGTAGGCTCATTAGTCTGGCATCTGATGAGGGCAGAGAATGGTGTAACAGTTGCAAAGGGATGATCTCTACTTCCATGGCAAGCCAGGAAGTAGAGAGAGAGGTAGGAGAGAAGTGGGCCAAACACCATTTTTACAAGAACTACCTTCTAAGGGTAAGCCTCCAGTTCCAACAGGCACACATCCCAGATATCACAATTGGATTAAGCGCTGACTTATAATCTATCAACCATTAATCTATCAACCATTAATTGATTAACCCCTAACATAAGACTTTTGGGAGCAAGCTTTCAACACATGGGCCTTTGGGAGACACCTACTCTATTAGCCAAACCGTAACATAAAGCTTAAAAATCATCCTTCTCTTGGATTTCACATAAAATATAGACAAGGCATAAAACACCTCTCTTGTTTAAGTTTCTCAGCCTGTTATATTTTAATCTCATCTTGTCACTTAATTTCACCACCCAGTTTTACTCTACTAAATACCCTCAGCACACAATGAAGAGCATATTTTGTAAAAACCTTCGAAGTGATGTTATAGAATGGAATACTCTAGGGTCTCAGAGCAGGATTTTAAACAGAGTTCAAAATAGCAGCTGCTGAAGGACAAGTCACTAGCTAAATTCCTCCCTGAAGAGTTTCATGTCACTTTTAATTCAACTAATATTAACCATAAAAATGAGCACCCTGCCTTTCAAATAAATAAAAATAAATCTTTAAAAAAGAATGAGCAATTTACAAATTACAAATCCTATATTAAATATTTATACACTATTTAATATCACATAAACTTACATGTGGTAGAATTATTATATTTTACAGATAAAAAAACTGAAACCCCAGGAGAACGAGAAATTAACATCACACATTTAATAAGTTCCAAAGCGGAGTGGTTTACGAAAGACTGCCAATCCCATGATTTTATCATCATGTTCTTTCTGCCATCTGAGGACCACAGTTCCCATAAAACATCCCAGTTGCTTCAGCTCTGTTTCCTGTCTTACTGTACAAAACACTACTAGGGTATGTCAAAACAGTTTTCTTGCTTCCATTTGTAATTCTCTTGGGAATAAGTGTGTTGTAATAAATGAGACATTAGAGGGAGAATAAGGTGGTGCTGTCAACTATTGACAAAAGCAGAGATTTGTGTAACTAGCAAAAAATTCCCAGTTTCTCAGCCATGCCTCTGACTTCAGAAAGGGATATACCAGTGATACTGATTGAAAATAGGCACTTCCGTTGCTGACTTAACAATTTGACACTCCTGTTCATGGCGTCAGTAATCTCCCTAGGCTCTAGTCATGAGTTGCCACCAGAGCTATGGAAGCCTTTAGAGTTCGCTGACTTTGATCTTATTCCAATAGGGTCATAGTCAAAGTGGAAGTTCTCTCCTCCCTTCAGAGAAAGGTACATCCTTCTTTGATGGCCCCATTCTTTCCACTGGGATCTCACTCACAAAGATCTTTCATTTAGGTCTTCTTCTTTTTTTCTTTTCCATGGTGTCTTGGCTTTCCATGCCTACATACTCTCATGGGCTCTTCAGCCAGATCCGAATGCCTTAAGGGCTGATTCTGAGGCCAGAGTGTTGTTTAGGACATCTGCCATTCTATGAGTCTGCTGTGTATCCCACTTCCCATGTTGGATCTTTCCCTTTTTGATTCTATCAGTTAGTATTAGCAGACACTTGTCTTGTTTGTGTGATCCCTATGATTCTTTGACCTATCAGAGCCATCGATTGTGAACTGAAATTGATCACTTGGACTAGTGAAATGGCATTGGTACATGCCACCTTGATGGGATTGTATTGTAATCCCCTGGCACATTTCTAACTCCATCATTTGGGGCAAGTCTGATTGTTCATGTCCCAAATTGTACATCTCCTCCCTCTCTTTTCCACTCTTAAATTTAACATGGATCACTTTTCAGTTAAAATTTAAACACCTAAGGATAATTTTGTGTTAATTACAGAGGCTTCCATAGCCCTGGTAACTCATGACTAGAGCCTAGGGAGATTACTGACGCCATGATCAGGAGTGTCAAATTGTTAAGTCAGCAACAGAAGTCACTGTGTACTTACGTCTCATGTGGGATCTGTCCTTAATGTGTTGTCCAATGTGAAGTGATGCTATAACTATTACTGAAACAGTATTTTTACACTTTCTGTTTCTCGTGGGTACAAACTGATGAGATCTTTACTAATTATATACTGAATCGATCTTCTGTATATAAAGATAATTGGAAATGAAAAAAAAAAACCTGGTGTTAATTGGAAATGGCATAGAAAATTAATTAATTTTTTTAAAAAATATTATGTAGGATCTCTGCCTTTAATGTGCTGTACACTCTTATTTAATGCTATAACTAGTACTCCAACAGTATTTTTTTTTCACCTTGTGTTGCTATATGGGGGCAAACTGGTGAAATCGTTACCTAATATATACTAAACTGATCTTCTGTATATAAAGAGAATTGAAAATGAATCATGATGTGATTGGAAGGGGAGAGGGAGTGGGAAAGGGGAGGGTTGTGGGTGGGAGTGAAGTTTTGGCAGGGGGAAGCCACTGTAACCCATAAGCTGTACTTTGGAAATTTATATTCATTAAATAAAAGTTTAATAAAAAAAAGAAAATAGGCACTCCCAGCTTTAACACACTCCTGCCTTCAGGTTATAACTTTCTATCTCATAGTGTATCTTCTTTTCTCATTCAAACTTCTTGATTTTGATTTCAATTTTTCTATTACCTGGATCTATTATCTTTGCTGTTCTAAGTTTTTTCCTCAGACCATCATCATTGGCATCACCAGGAAGGTTGATACAAATTCAAAATAGCAGCCCGAAGTCAGAACTACTAAATTAAACCATGATATTTAACAAAATTTCTTCATAATTCAATATATGTTCAAGTTTTAGGGCATTACTCAAATCCTTATCCACATTCAGAATATTCCTGCTTACTGGGACCAGTGTTGTGGAATAGCAGGTTAAGTTATTGTCTGCAACGCTGGCATCTCATATGGGTACCCGTTCAAGATCCAGCTGCTTCACTTCTGATCCAGCACCTGTTAATGTACCTGGGAAAAGTACAAGATGGACAAAGTGTTTGGGCTTCTGTACCCATATGGGAGAACTGGAGGAAGCTACTGGCTCCTGGCTTCACCTTGACCCAACCACAGCCATTGTGGCCATTTGAGGAGAGAACCAGAGGATGGAAGTTCTGTCTCTCCCTATAAATGTGACCTAAAATAAGTAAATAAATATTTAAAATAATATTCTCACTTACCCTTTCCCTATCTTATTGCTAATTAATTCCTATTCTCTCAGTTCTTCTTCTGCCTCTCTTTATCTCCTTCTACACGATAGAATCAGAATCAGGAGGAGCAATTATCTATCTTTCTGTATGCCACCATTGCCAATATGTATCTCAAACCCTCATGCCCAAGATGAGAAGAAATCTTTTGAGAATACTGCAGAATTTCTTAGCCTGGGTGAAAATCTCTTTTCCAGAACTTGAGAGTTGAAGATTAAATATATGTCCTCTACCACCCATTCAAATGCCTCTCCATTCACCTATAAGGTTTTCTCAGATTCTAAGTCTGACTTGTTTCAGGCACATGTCCAGCTTTTGTTATTTCTATGCCACTCCTGGCTATGATCCAACTTACCTAATTGTACTGTCTACAATCCCTCTTGAGAACCACTCTGCTACCTCTAGTGGCTGCAGTGACCCCTTCCCACATACTCTTGTGGACACATGAAAACAAATTTGCCCATCAGCAGGAATCCCTCTCCCCCTGCTCTTGTCCCTCACTCAGTCTCTTCCTCAACTTCCTGTAGTGAGTTCCACATAGCCACTCACAAGAATACATGTGTGGTCATGTGAGATCAGACCCAGGCTAGTGACATTAAGAAACATTTATTAGGAAACTTATTTGTATGTTTGTTCATAGGTTTTGAAGCCCTCATTTCATTATTGCCTATCCTGAACTCAAGATACATTGGGAATGATAAGAAGGTCACTCTCTTTATAAACACCAATTCCTTAAAACTTTATTATTAGTAGTTATGATCATCAGAAACCAGAAGAAAAGAGGAAAGGCTACCTGTGTTTAAAGTGTGAAGACAAGAAACTCACCACTTTCTCCTGAGAGTGGGATAAGGAACTGAGAATGTAACTTTCAGGCAATACATAAAACCTGCATCATATTTCATTAAGAATGAAAGAGGCAGGGGCCAGCGCCGTGGCTCACTCGGTTAATCCTCCACCTGCAGTGCCAGCATCACATATGGGCACCAGGTTCTAGTCCCGGTTGCTCCTCTTCCAGTCCAGCTCTCTGCTGCGGCCTGGGAAAGCAGTAGAAGATGGCCCAAGTCCTTGGTCCCTTGCCCCCATGTGGAAGACCAGGAAGAATCTCTTGGTTCCTGGCTTCGGATCAGTGCAGCTCCAGCCGTGGCGACCAATTGGGGAATGAACCAACAGACGGAAAATCTCTCTTTCTCTCTGCCTCTCCTACTCTCTCTGTGTAACTCTGAATTTCAAGTAAATAAATAAATCTTAAAAAAAAAAAAAAGGCAACCAATACAAAAAAATAATGATGTTTGGGTCTGGAAAATATATCTTCACAGTATCTACCACTTTTTATCTCTAAATAGGTCAGAGTTGAATAGCACTTATTTTGGGTGTTTCAAAATAAGCACCAGTCTTCCGATTTATCTTGTCCTTAGCTAGAAATCCGCAAGTTCCCCTTCATAAAGTAGAAAATAAAAACTAATATTGACTTTATAAGAAATTTTTAGAAAAAGGGGCGATAAATAAGTTCGTCCTCTGAGTAATTTCCCAGCCTATTTTCTGGAGACATCCTGAGTCATACTTCTGACTCTCCAAATCTAACCTTGGAAAGGTTAGATTCCGTTCAAGATGCTAAAATCAAGAATGACTTGATTAAAATGGCAAAATACTAGTTTAAACAAGGCCCTTAAACTAAAAATAAGAAAACAAGTCAACTGGGAAAATGTCTTCAAGTAAGACTGAATCTAGGAATTCAACACAATTATTAGATGTTTCCCTCTTGTAACACTGTAACACTTGCCTTTCTAGCCCCTGCTTGGAAAGTGAAATATTTATATGGAAGTTGGAATTTTAAGGATCATACGTGTTGTAGTATATTGCATAATTTTGAAATCTGTAACATCAGGAAAATAGTATCAACCATACAAAGATTTAGGAGGGGAATAATTAATATACAGTCTATAAAACATAAGCCCAATATTAAAATTATATATTGTATATATATATATATATATATATATCTTCTCAGATAGATTCCTTTAGATAAAATACCTCTTTCCTAGCATTAAAATATGATATATAATGTAGTTAGGAAATTCACAGTGTGGGTTCTTTTCAAGTCTTCCTGTTTCCTCAAATATTGTCCTTGCCCAATGCTATATTTCCTTTGCACAATGATATATATCAATGCTATAATATTTCTACACTACTTCATTCTAAATTAACCAGATTTATGGTACTAATAGACTTTCATGTACTGTTCACATTCCACATATTTCTTCTTGACTCTATAACTATGAGAAGGTAAATGATGAAGGGAAGATGTCTAATCCAATGCACTGCCTACATTCCCCATGTACTTCCACCACAGGACATGCTAAATGCTGGGACTACATACTTGAGTATTGAATTCTTTGCACATATTGTTTTATTTTTTAATTTTTATTTATTTATTTGAAAGTCAGAGTTACACAGAGAGAGGAGAGGCAGAGAGAGGGCGGGGGGTGGGGGTTCCATCTGCTGGTTCACTCCCCAGTTGGCCACAATGGACGGAGCTGCACTGATCCAAAGCCAGGAGCCAGGACCTTCTTCCAGGTCTCCCTTGGGTGCAGGGACTCAAGGACTTGGGCCATCTTCTACTGCTTTCCCAGGCCATAGCAGAGAGCTGGATTGGAAGTGGAGCAGCCGGGACTTGAACCGGCGCCCATATGGGATGCCAGTACTTCAGGCCAGGGTGTTAACCCGCTGCAGCACAGTGCCAGGCCCCAATGCACTTATTGTATTTTCTTCTTCTTTTTTTTTTTTTTTTTGTATTTATTTGACAGGTAGAGTTATGGACAGTGAGAGAGAGAGAGAGAGAGAGAGACAGAGAGAAAGGTCTTCCTTCCGTTAGTTCACCACAAAATGGCCACTACAGCTGGATCTGCGCCGATCCGAAGCCAGGAGTTTCTTCCTGGTCTCCCTTGTGGATGCAGGAGCCCAAGCACTTGGGCCATCCTCCACTGCCTTCCTGGGCCACAGCAGAGAGCTGGACTGGAAGAGGAGCAGCCGGGACTAGAACCCTGCGCCCATATGGGATGCAAGCTCCGCAGGCAGAGGATTAACTAAGTGATTCACAGTGCCAGCCCTAACACCTAATGTTTTAAATAGTTATCCACAGTACTGGGATGCTTAACCCAACTTCATAGGGCTAGTATGAGGAAAATTTAATGTCAAGTAAAAAGTATTTCCTATAAAGACATCAATTAAGATCGAGCTTGCTTTTATTTTTTTATGTTGCTATTTTAGTTCTCACTCCCATGGGTTTATGATGCCAGACAAAGAGTACAATAGGCCAATGAGCATCTTATATGAGTCTAAGCAACCATTTCTGCTTTCAGTTCCTTCGTCTATTGAATTTTCCTTGTGGTAACATGTTACAATGATTGCCACTTCCAGAATTCTGTTCTTCAATCTGAGTAGAATTATAAAGGTTTTCAACTTTTAATTCCACTGAAAGCAAATTAAGTAAATATATGTCATAGGAAAATTCTTCCCAACAGTCCTCCCTCTGCATCTGATCTCTGAAAATCTATATAAGCTAGCTCACAGGTCAGGCTGGAGTGGAAAAGGGAGGTGGAGGGTTTTGAGATCACCAGACAACTCTAGGACAATTTCTTTTTTTTTCCTCTGAGTGACACTGTGGTAAATGGGCAAACTTTATCACCTGATAAACACAAAAAAATTAGAACAAAAAGTAACTGTTGTAAAACGTTTTATCCAACAAAAAATAGCAAACATCATTTTCTCCAAATGTTCTTCTCTAATTAAGGACTTTAGCACAGAGGTGCCTCTTTCTCTTGGACCTTTTATTTGCATATAAATGTCAGAAAATATTTCTAAATTTAAGGAGTAAGTGGAATGAATCAATCCTGGAAACAAAGGGAAAAAATACCAACAGATTTGAAGAGTAGAACAACAGTAATTCTTAAAACGAGAGATTTAAAACATAGGAGCAACCAGCATAAACATTTTAACATTTGAATTTCTAATTCTGGAAGCCTTGTAATTGATAGGTTTTTCCTCCATTTAAAGAAAATGGGACAAAAACTAAGTTTGACTATCAATATACACTATAGATATGGATATAGAGGCTGTATATCTAAAATGGAAAAAACATATCCCTGCTATACTGCTTAATTTGATAATGTACCTCACAAAGAACCTGGTGTTGGTCTCATTATATCCATATGGGAGTGAATATGGAATAATTGTAAAAGATAAACACTTTGCAGTCAAAACAAACTTACTTTGAGAACGGGGTTTCATCATTTCTTGACTGTACATCCTTGGATGAATACTCTATTTCATTTTTCTCATGTGAAATGGATATAATGCCAGTTCTTATTGCAAGACTACATCAGAAAATATATAATGTTTTTATCACTGTGCATGGCACATAAAATGAACTGAATAAATGGTGGCGCCTGTGTTGTTAGTCTATGGTGATGGTGATTATGTTAGTAGTGAGAATGATATTACATTTTGTGCAAGCCATAAGGCTTATCCCTTTGAGGCTTCTTTAGGAGGCATGGAAACTTTTAGCTATGCTCTGTCAGATATTAAAATAGTTGATATTTTATTAAAAATCATCTTAAATGAATTAAAAGTATACATGGCAATTCACAGAGACACAGAATTTAGGAGTAACCAATGTTAGGGATAAAAAGAAAGCTAAGTGTCTTCACTCAGTAGGTGTGGAAACTGAGGATTGCAATCTAGTTAGCAGAACATATTACTCCAGGCTCCTAACCTGATGTTCTTTGAACTGTAGCCCACTGACAGTTATTCAACTGTCCACAACACTCCCAAACACTGTGATAAACTCACTAACAGATTCATTTAACAAAGTTGGCCCCATAAGAACTCAAGGTCAGCACAGAAATAAATAGGGTGAAAAATGACAAACATGTGAATAGAGAATGAGCAATCTAGTATGTTCTTTGCTTTGTCCAAAGAATGGGGAGCATGGACCTGCACACATTTGATACAGGCCTACAGAGCACATGATTTTCCTTGGTTATTTATTTTAAAAAATGGCAAACATTTCATGAGATGGCAACAATGTAAGTATTTCAAAGAATAATCAATGACAACAGTGTATTTGATAATGTGCATTTAAAATTTTTACTTTACTTTCCCAAGTCAAATGTCTGTTGTAGAGGGAAATACCCACTAACTACATTAATAAGAATGACAGCACTAAAAAATCCCCATCTGTAGTCACTGGTATAACAGATAAGTTAGGCAATGATTATGCAAGGATAACGAATAGAGTGAGTGAAAGTTTGAAAAGGAATAGGGTTGATCCTTCCTCACCATGTCACATAGGCTTTCTTCTACAATTCATACTGTGCTTAAATGACAACTATTAGAAGATGACTGTTGTAGCCAGTGCCGTGGCTCAATAGGCTAGCACCGTGGCTCAATAGGCTAATCCTCCGCCTTGAGGCGCCAGCACACCGGGTTCTAGTCCCAGTCGGGGTGCCGGATTCTGTCCTGGTTGCTCCTCTTCCAGTCCAACTCTCTGCTGTGGCCCGGGAGTGCAGTGGAGGATGGCCCAAGTCCTTGGGCCCTGCACCCGCATGGGAGACCAGGAAAAGCACCTGGCTCCTGGCTTCGGATCAGCTCAGTGCGCTGGTCACAGGGCGCCGCCGGAGTGGCCATTGAGGGGTGAACCAATGGAAAAGGAAGACCTTTATCTCTGTCTCTCTCTCTCTCTCACTGTCCACTCTGCCTGTCAAAAAAAAAAAAAAAAAGAAAGATAACTGCTGTCAATATAAGCCGCAACCTTGGGCTATACAGGAATTTAAACTCAGAACTGTGCACCAGCTATGGACAACTCCATTCACACTAGTGACTTGAGACAGAATCTTGCCATTTGTATAATATGAGTCTAGGCAGAAATGCCTGACCAGTCAAGGTTATCTGAAAGTATTTGAATGAACAACTGACAAATTATGTGAAATACACATGGAGGCTGCCTTTTCCTGACACTGAAGCTAGCGGCAACAGTTTCTTAGCCTCAGATAAACATATTGAAGACTGAATGTCCTTCTAGAGTTATAAAATAGAACTGTCTAAGCTACACATATGCAACATGTCTTTCCTCTCACCTAAACCTCTCCTGCATCACCCCAGGAGTTCTGCCTTATTAGCTTGCCAATAAATGGAGCAGTGTAAGACTGCCCTCTGGTTTACTATGAATTTCTCTGGTACTTGACAAAAAGATCAGTGACATTCTGCTCACCTCCATATGACGCCCTTCCTACTTGAATGCACACCCACAAATCCAAACAGTGCTAACAGATATTAATGAAGTGAATGACTTTCTAAGAATGATGGCTCAGAAGGAAAATAGAAATAGTGCATAGCAAGCAATCAGAAAATGTCAGCAGACCTTAGAGGAACCCTTCAAACACACCAGAGCCCTGGGATAAACATCAAAACCAATGGAGTGTTTGTAAAGGTGTATGTGTTTGCCTGGAACGTAGAGGTAGAAAATGAAGTAAGAAACCAAGTGGAAGGGCTCTGCGTGATATTTAGGGGCTGGCAGCATGGCAAAGGAAGAATGCAATGCACAAGCTGCAGTTCCATGAAAGGACGCTAGAGAGCAAGCTGAAGATCAAGGGAACTTGATATTTTCGTCTATCTTGCATTCATTTTCCCAGCTCGATACAATCCCTCATCTTCCTTAGTGAACTACTTCTCTACTGTTCTCCTAATGTATTGTCTAGGAGGAAAGGAGTTTATGTCAACTGATTAACAAAAATTACAAGGTCCCCCAGGCATGACCAATATCAAAAATTCCTGGGCAGAGTGACTGATTTAGAATTATTCACATAACTCAAGTCAGAACAATCTGAATCACTGAGAAACAAGTCTAGGTCTTCAATTACAATTCTTGAGAAATAGAACACCTCTTGTTGATAAAAATATCCTCTGAAAAGCACATATATAGATGCAATAAGACATAGAAATAAACAGGTACACACACTGAAACTATATGCATATGCAAACACATATACATATACATATGAATATACATATACATATGGAACTGAAAGGGTCTACAGAGGATCAACTTGAACTTTTGAAGGACTATAAATTAGGTTTTGTACTTTCACTATTGATTCTCTCTTTGGCCCAAGCCTCATTGCACTTGAAACATCTTTTAATTTCTGAGAAGACTAACTCTTCCAGCCAGGAGAGACCACCCTTTGTATAGCCACAAAATGTGACTAGTAATTCAAATTCTTCTTTATTTCAATTCTTGCTCCTAACTTTTCACAGGGTGAAAAAGTGAAGCCAAGTGGAACTTGAAACATTTTGCATGGAATTCATCTTTCTAAGGACTGTCAGTTCATTATGTAAATTTTTTATCTTCCAATTGACTGCAGGTGATAATTTCACTTACATAATTTGTGCTGTCATTTTTTCCAGCTTCATGTGGCCTTTTCCTTACTGCTCTTCTAACTTTATTAAACCATTTGTTCACCATTTTTACACTCCTGGCTAAAATTTTTGCTGGATTTAGTTCAAATCTGAATTTAATTTCTAAACACAGTGGATCATGCCTCTAGCTTATGACACAGAGGTTATAGAGAAGGCATTGCCAATGAAATAAAATTATTTGCAACTTGCTAATCAAATGTTCACTTAAAAAGCTATTATTCTGATCCATACTGATATTTTCCCAAAAATCATTATTTCCCACAAGGATCACACCAACAGTAAAAAAGCAGAAAAAATATGCATGTTAAGAAATTAATGTGCTCCATAATGGGTTATAAACTTGTTCTTCTTCATTGCTCATGCATTTTTGATAAGCTTGACAAATTTTAGACCCCTTTAATGTAAAATAGAGTAATTTTCGTTTCAAGATACAGTTGAAATAATTTCCCTATCTATCATTAGAATGGTTCAATACATTCATTAATCTACAAAACCTTGTGCAGGAAGTGATATTTTATCTACTCCAATCACTCACTTAGGCTGTTTCAGAAAGGAAAAGGGTAATTTTCTGAGTACTCTAAGTCTAGGCTTAAGGCAAGTATCTTTACAAGCCATCACAATTAAAGAATCAATATTTAGCAATAGCACAGTTGTCACTGCCTTTCCTGGCATGAATGAAGCCATTTCAATGGACAGAGACTTCATGTAAAGAAGTCAGACATTGTCACTGTAGTAGGTCATGGAATGCTGCCTCTAGGATAGAGACATTTCTGTAGTCAACTCAACAGGGGTGTGTAGAGTCGCTCATTTCCCTGCTGTTCTCTCATAAACACCAACAGCTCCTCACTGAACACATGGGCCACGGCTGACACTATTCAGAGGCAGCACATCAAAGGAAGCCGTGTCCACGACTTCCTCATGAGCCTCACCCACAGTTCCATGTGTTGTTTTCTTTTCAGTCATTATAAAGAAAATGCTCTGTTTCTCCAAAAAGAACATTTGAATTAACATTTAAAATATACCTGGAAGAGGTAAGGCACATTTGCAATGTTAAGGGATTAAGTGTGTCAGTCCACACTCCAATGGCAGTTAAGCTCTAAGGTGTCCCTAGCTGGCTACACTTTCCCAGGGTAAAGCTTGCTCTCTGCTAATTTCCACAGCAAACACCTTTAGACCTCACAGCCTTTTGAACATTAATGTACCTCTACTCCACTGGAACAACCTATGAGTCTGTTCAAAAAGAATTTCAGATAAGTAACATCTCCTTGACATAAATGATCTAGAAATAGCTCTTTTTTAAAGCTCTCATTTATTTACCCTCGCCATCACACTGCTGTGTACCTTAATGTCTATTTAGCATATTCCTACTTTAATTCTTGATATAATAGATTTATCCATGCATATGGCTCCAGCATTGGTAGGCCTCCATTCTAAGTATTTGCCTCCTGGTAAGAAAACTCATCATTTTCTTCCTAGTGTTGACTTGTTTTCCCAGAGGAAAGTTCCTCTTATCTTGCTTCCTTTAAAGCTATACCATTCTCTCCTTGCAATCCTTATATTTTCTACACAATGTACTCCCAAGAAAACTCAACATAGGACTCCTTATTATAGCTTTCATTTTTGGAGTGCTAACATGTGCTCAAGATCAATGGAAATTTAATCTTCTGATCAATCCTTGCTGTACAGTAATACACAAGGGCAACCTGTCCAACTGCTGGATATGTCATCCTGGACCCAAAAGCCCCACCTAGGTTAGACTTAGTTTACTGGCAAGTACTCCCAGCTCAGATAACATAGCAATGATCTTCAAGGAGGCGCTGAGTTCCAAGGAGACTCAGGAAGCCCAAGCCTTGTGAGTAATAGAGAAAAAAAGCTCTTGACTTATTCTTTAGACTTAGCACCTAGAACAGATTTCAGTCAATTTCTCTACCTCACCCTCCTATGCAATGATAATAGATGTACTCCCTGCTATAATGAAACACATAAAGCAAAACTAGACCCTTTCTAGACCTATCTCCAAATCTCAATACCCTCACCTATACAAAAGATAGCCTCTTAATTGGAAGAGCATTATAACTTACCCATTATTCCAGTTCTTTGATTGTCTACATAATCAAACTCTTGTAGGCTCAGATTTTCCAAAAGATCCAAACACAAACCACAGCAGACAGATATGGGAAAACTACTACAGAGGATGGAACCCAGGATGGTCCCTCCAAGGAAAGGTGCCTCCATCTCAAGGACCATCAGCCAGAGAAGCAAGCAAAGCCCTCATGAACTCAGGGACCATTAACAGTGACTAGATCCCACTGCACTCAGACATCTTATCCATCTATAGCAGATACACTCTGTACTCTCCTTCTGGCCACATTGGGCTCTGTGGAAGCCCTAAAAGATTTCTTCTAACATCACAAAAAGCTTTTCTCTGAGTTAGTTCTTGCTTAATATTGTACAGCCAATGTTTTAAAGGCAACTGCACTCTAGGGTACCTTGCTCCAGGAGAAATCACACATTTTAGTAACATGAAGATTCCCTAAGTTTTAAAAAACAGCTCTTGAACTAGTGTTGGCTGGGACAATTGCTACTATTGTAGTTATGGCCCCATGCAGAGGATTTATATATCACAAGCACAACCTAAACCCACTGACAGGATTTCTTGAGGGCATATCCCATGATATGAGCGATAGACCTGCTACAGGTCAGCCCCCGGGACTTCCTGGCCAACATAATCTTGGATAAATTGAGGGCTCTAGACTTTTTGTTTGCTGAATATGGAGGGTTTTGGAAATTATTAACGCATCCTGTTGCACTTAGATGAACATCTCAGGTCTAGTTGAAATAATTCTTCAAGCCATTTACAAGAAGGCTGAATAGCTACACAAGTATAACATAGGTAAGGAAGAATTAATCCAGTGTCTTGCAGGCTGGATTCCAAAACTCTCAATGGGTACTGTCACTAACAGGACATTTTATAACTATCATTCTCCTTCTCTTGTTGGCCACTGTCTTTTAAACTTAAAATTTTCTCTTCCATGTTTTAACAAATCCATACCGAAATGATGACCTTGAGGAGATATCACCCCTGGGACTTTTAACCAAGCCTCCCAGGACTTCTATCATTCCCTTGAACCAAACTCTTACACACAAGAGGCTCTTGGCCTCACAGATAGCAAAAGAATCTGGACTCCTTGAATAGAAAAGAATACAACCCTTCTCAGAAAGAAGTTACCGAAGACTTACCCTTGCCCCATTTACCTGTATTAAAAGAGGAATTTTAGAGTAGGCAGATGCTAGATAAAAACAGAGGCCAGATGTCCCAGAGAGTCCCAAGGACTTTCCATCTCACAACAGATCCAACTACAGGGTTGGCATATGTCACAGAAAAAGCAACCACATTGTCAGCTCTATCGTGACTTTATTTAACCCAAGGCTCATTTTAATATCATTAGCATTGCAGTTGTGGTTATAATCCACCTCCATTATTTCCATGACAGATCCTGAAAGAACCTATTAGTGAAGAAAACAGGTGGCTTCTCAATTCCTGGGAAACCTGACCTTCTTCCTAGAACTCTCCTCCCTACCTCATGAACACTCCCAATACTCCTGCCGCATCATTACAAGACCCTCTAGGCACATGCTGTCTCTGCTCTGAACCTGGCCACTCAGCTCCCTCTGGAGAGTTTACTTTCGCTTACAATAGACTTGCTTGTTCAGTTCGAACTTGATGCACCCTAAGATTTTTTTCTGGCAGTGGTGTGGCCTTGGACACACTTTCAGTGACACTTAATTTTTTAAGGATTTATTATGTGAGAGGCAGAGTTTTAGAAAAAGAGGGAGAGACAGAGACAGAGAGAGAGATTGGTCTTCCATCAGTTGATTCAGTCCTCAAATGTCTGCAACAGCCAGGGTTGGGCCAGGTCAAAGCCAGGAGCCTGGAACTCCATCTGGGTCTCCAGTATGGGTAGCAGGGGCCTAAATACTTGGGCCATCTTAAACTAATCTTTTCCAGGCACAATAGCAGGGAGCTGGATTGGAAGTGGAGCAGCTGGGAATCAAACAGGTACTCACATGAGATACCAGAGTCACAGGAAATGGTTTAAACTGCTGCACCACAATGCTGCCCCTATAATACTGTTTCTAAAGATTCTGTTGTTCTGAAACAGGAATACACATTTCTCTTTGAAGAAAACTATAACAAATAACAGAGACCAGGTAATTTTACAATAGTTCTCTTTTTGATTCTCTTCAAATATTATCAGTGGACCCCTTTAAATGAAGACAACTCATATTAGTTGAAAGTGGTACCAAGGTGTTTACCTTCTGTAATATCTATTCCCTTGTCCTATCTGGCCAAGGAGCAATAGCACTGATAATCCCCCTTGCCCTAAATGAACTGGGTCACTGTTAATGCTATGCATCTGCCAGGCTGTGCCTTCCTCCCAGGAGCATTTCAATCCTGCACTTCCTACTCTCCCCTCCCACCCCATAGGCACACATATGAACACAGTCATTCCCACACTCCTAACTGAACTTAAAAAGAAAGAGGGGGAAAAGCTTTCTCTCATGGCCCTGGGCAAGTTTTGCTCTTTCCTGTACATGCTGCACTCAGTTCATATTTTCATAATTTCACATGTATGTTGATTTTAATGTACTTGTTTACAAGACTATATCATGTATTAATTCATGAGTTACTTGAGGGCAAGTAGAATTCCTATTCATCTCTGAATCCCAGTTCCTAGCTCACTACTCATCACTGGGGACTTGCTCTATAAAATGTTTGTTGATGTAATTGAATGAGTTCTTTGAGAGACAGGTAGATTACATTACCCCTAAAATGTTATGAAATGGGTTCTACTCCCAACTGAGTAACTAGGCAGGTGTTTAACCTTCGGCAACCACTCTATTTCTGAGGTTTAGTGTTTTTGAAATAATAAGAATACTGCCAAGTGTTCTCCCTAGTTCAAACAGCTGTTTCAAGAATCAAATGGAATAATCTGCAGCAAAAGGCTATGAAAACTAGGAAAGGACTTCACATACTAAATTGGTCTTCCCTGATACTTAACATCATGCTAGCCTATTATTAAATACTTTTTAAACTTAATGATGTTGATGTCATATTGAACAAGGTCTATACTAGAGCAAAACACGTTAATACCAAAGTCCAAGGATCTGTCTGGCATCAGACTTTCTGATTTTAAACCTTAGTTTTCAATTTGCTGAGTGTGTAGAGAAAGTGAGCAAAAATTGATACAATAAAATAGCAAGAACTATCTCACAGGTAGGATAAAGTCAATGACATAAGTAGAGAGAACACGGTCCAACATAGAAATAATACCATAAAATGGTGAAGCATAAGTAATCTCATGCTGTTTATTGGTTCCCTCTCTGAGTGTAACCTGAGTGTAACATTTATTCCAGGAAATTGTGATTAATTATAATTTCTTTTCCTGCTGTTAACTTTCTTATAGCTTTCTGGTTGTACAAACCATTGAAAACATCCTGTTAAAGCACATGAGAGAGGGACCTGGTCTTCATTAAGAACTAGCCAAATGGGACTTTGCTTTTTCTTGTACAAGTAGTGTTGGTCATATCCTTATCCAGCATAATTTGGGCAAAGGGATGCTAAGACAGAAAGTTTACGTCCCTCAAAATCATATGTTGGAATTCTTTTTTTTTTAAAGGTTTTCTTATTTATTTGAAAGGCAGAATTGCAGAGAAGCAGAGGCAGAGAGAGAGAGAGACTTCCATCAACTGGTTCACTCCCCAAATGGCTGCAACGGCCAGAGCTGAGCCAATCCAAACCCAGGAGCCAGGAGATTCTTCTGGGTCTCCCATGCAGGTGCAGTGGCCCAAGAACTTGGCCATCTTCTACTGCTTTCCCAAGCCATAGCAGAGAGCTCGATTGGAAGTGGAGCAGTCGGAATGTAAACCTGCGACCATGTGGGATCCTGACACTGCAGGTGGTAGCTTTACCCGCTAAGCCACAGTGCTGGCCCCCATATGTTGGAATTCTAACCAATGTAGGAATATAAGGATGTTGGGAGAATTTGGGGGGGTCTTGAGAGTGCAGCTCTCATTAATGGTAGGCTATCTGGTAACAGAGGTACTAGAGAGTCGCCTTGTTCCTTCTACTGTATATGGACACAGCAAGAAGGTGGCTATCTCTGAGCCAGGATCAGGCTCTTACACCATATCAGTTAGCATCTTGAATGGAGAATTCTCAGCCTGCAGAACTGTGAGAAATAAATCCCCATCATATAAAAGCCTATAGTACTTTGTTATAACATCCTAACAGAATAAGACAGGGTATAATAACTAAATTTTGCTCTTGCGATAATTGTCTAGCATTCTGAATATTTATTTCCAGAAAAAATAATCTTTATATTACCAGGAACATAAATATTAAGAAATTGATATTTTATCTGAGCAAAAATCCTCCAGTTTTTCCTCTTTCTTTGCTCCATTCCCCCAATCATTTTCATTTGATTAAATTAACTTCTCTCTTTTCCAGCCTTCAGCAGTTTGTATCTCTTGATTCTTAATTAGGTAGCTTATTGAAGTTCTCCACATTTTGTAAATTCTTTTTACTTACACAAATCTTCTGATAAAGGGCTTGGAAATGGGACCTGGATAATTTGTAATCATATCACATACTCTGTTATACTAAAATGCCATAAAATTAAAGTGTAATTAAATGAGTTTAAAATTATATAAGTAGAACATTTAATGATCCTGTCCAAGAGCATTTTGGAACATTTTTATAATAAGCATTACTTTAAAAATTAAGACATTTTAGTTACTTAGTGGGCAGATAGTTTAAAGGTATGCTTAAAAGTACATTTATTTTTAAAATGCAGTTAAAAGAATAGAATCACTTTCAAAGTCTTGTCTAGCTCAAAAGCCTAGTGGAGGGGCCAGTACTGTGGCACAGAGGTTTAAAGCCCAGGCTTGCAGCATTAGCATCCCATATGGGCACCAGTTCAAGTCTCAGCTACTCAAATTCCAATCCAGTTCTCTGCTATGGCCTGGGAAAGCAGCAGAAGACAGCCTAAGTGCTTGAGCCCCTGCACCCATGTGGGGGACCTGGAAGAAGCTCCTGCCTCCTGGCTTTTATTTCAGGTCATTTCAGCCATGTGGGGTGTGAACCAGAGGGTTGAAAACTAAACTTCTCTGTGTGTGTCTCTACCTCTCTCTGTAACTCTTTCAAGTGCATAAAATAATTAGCTTCTCCTTAATACTACAAAATTGCCATTAAAAAAAAAAAGCCCAGGGGCAACGAATGCATTCTGCACACTTAAATGTGTTCAATGGCCTCCCCATTGTGCTGAAAGAATAAAAGCAAAGACTGCAACTTAATGAGAACACTGAACTTGACTGAAGAGATTTTGTTAGAGTTACATGTGTTGTAACCACCATGTGCAAGTAGCAGTATAATTTTATAAGATTTTTAAAAACTCATCAAAGAAAATTCCTTAGTTTGGAGTGTTTATGAATGTTCCCTAGCAAAAGTCTGAAGCAACTGATGTTGTTCTTCCTGTTTGAGAAATGGCCACTGAACATTTCAACATGAACTTGGATGGATTATGAAATTAATTAAAATTCTAAATTGAATTTCTAAAATATTTTGATTACAGTAATTACTAAGGTAATCAGCATAACTTTATCCTATGCTGTTTAAGTAATCTGAAGTATTTTTTGAAGAAAAGTGAAAGTATTAAGGAACTGAAATAGGGGTGGGAAAGAAGGAGAGAGACAGAGAGACAGGGATGGGAGAGACAACCAAGAACTTTTCGAATGCATAGAATTTCCTAAACTTTATGGCAGGCACTAAAAGGATACAGGAGAACCAAGGAATTCATAGTGTAGTCTGAAAGATAAAGCTAGGAGACATGAGGAAGCAAATGTCATTATGTTCTAAAAAGCTTGTGATTCTTGAACTGCCATTAATTAGCAAAGAAAGAGCAGGAGAAGCCAAGTTGAGACATTAAACACGAAAAAACTCATCACAACTTCCTAGAGTATCCAAATAAAGTTAAAAGAAGCAAATTATCAGTAACTCACAAGAATACTATCTAGACTACATTATGCGACATTGGGTAAGCAAATAACATATACTAGATTTTCAATATTTCATACCAAAGAAGAATTTAAAATGTCCCGTTAATATTTTTATGTCGATAACATGTAGAAATGATAATATTTTAACATTTTAGATATATTAGGTTAAATAAAAGAAATGATTAAATTCATTGTATCTTTTTTATTGTGGCTACTTAAAATTTTAATTAAATCCTTTCATTGCATTGTATTTCATTGCATTACTGGAGTTGTAAGTCTAGGATCTTCATTTTCACTGTTGAATAGCTGATTTTATTTTCTTTATTCAGTCACATCCACAGGATGGGAAATTACTACAAAGACTTGTACTCTCCATGTTCATAATCTGAGCTGGGATATTTGGTACAGTTGGCCAAGCATCTTTTTGGAAAACATAGTCTCGGCATAGCATCCCACTTCCCTAGTCTTATTAAGGGGACTGTGTGGGAGATGCAAGGGTTTTTAGTGAGTAGCTTCAGAATTCCCAGGTTATTTTTGTGAGTCCGTCAGTCTCATGAATCACTAAGGCTAGCTCAGATTCAAAGAAAAAAATAAGTAGAATGAATCTCTCAATGTAAGGAGTAGCATTTACATTTAACATACTATTGAAAAGAAAGTTATTTTAGTTTTGAATTATGCATTCATTTACTCAGCTTATCTCTTGGTCAAATGTAAAAATAGACACTCCAGCCATATGAAGGCTTGGTGTTTATTCCATCATGTCTTGGGAATTTAGCAAGTAGCTATTACTATTAAGATAATGGAAATCTATTAAAGAAGATGGTATATAGCATCTAGAGAACCCCAGCCAGGAAATGAACCCAAAACTCATCATTCCAGATCGCAGTAAATGAAATGAGGCTCCTCAAAAAGGAATATAGGGCAGTTTTCAAAAAATATATACAATATTGAATGTGTTTGAGTGATTGGGGGAATCAATAAGCATTTGATAGAGGCAATAGAATTAATTAATTATAGGCATGTTATAAGTGATCAAATAGCAGATATCAATTAAATAAAAACAATTGCTATAAGAGTGACTATATGCCTCTAACGAGTAATGTATACATAGTCATAGGAATCTATACAATGGGTATTAACTTATCCCAAAACTATTTGGAATGGACATATTAAGAGAATTGGAGAAGCTCAGTGGGGATGAAGTACTGCACAACAATGAAAAATCTTTAGTATTATACTATACCAAAGGATGCTGAATAAAAACAATAAAGCAAGAAATTTTAAAGTTCATTATTAAGTTAAAAACACATAGTTAAATAGTTTTATAAATAAATAAACAGAAAGATGTTTCCTCTGGGGAGCAAGAAATAGTTAAGGAGGACTTTATTTTGTTTCAACACATAGACACACACAAACACATAAAAACTTGGAAAGGGAAACACACACACTTCATGCTTATTTTCTGTTTTAGGAGTTTAGATTTGAAAATGCTGTAGCATACACAATGTCCAAAACAGAAGGTTTTGATAGGAAAAAAAAAAAAAAAAGCCTGTCCTGTAAGTGATTTGATTTGCTGCCTAAACCAAAGAATGGTGTTTGATTGGCGTTCTGGGTCATATCAAACCAAAAGGAAAAACAGAAGGCTCTCATGAAAGTGTAGGTAGTCTGTGAGGTGCTATGTGATGCATTTAAAATCCTTTATTTTTGGAGACTTCAACCACCTTACATTATTTTTTAAACATATCTAAATATTTTCATGTTTATGTGATGTTTTGTTACATTATACATTGTCCAATCAGAGTAAATATATTTCTCTCTTCAAATACTCAACATTTCTTTACAGTGAAGACATTGAAAGTCCTATGTTCTAATATTTTTTATTGAGAAATATACAGTTATGATGATTTTAAAAATGACAGTTTGGGGTTGATGTTAAACACAAACATACATTTGCAATGCATATGGTCCTTAAAATGTTGATGATGTCTTAAAAATTACTAGTAGCATTTCATACCCTGTACTTTGCTAATATTCAGCTCACACCTGATACCATGATATCAGGGTCACACTTTAAAGAGCGACTGAGATTCGTAGGAGCCCCTCAGAACAGGGTAAGCAGAAGGTCTCTGCCATGATGAGAAATGAGCCACATGGGCTTCATCTGAAGCTGTCCTGCGAGCAAACACCTGACTTAATTTTATGTGTCCTGAAGAGGTAAAACTGGAACAAGTGAAAGTTATAATTCTTCCTAAAGAATATCTCCTTTGTAATGGGATCTGTCTAAGCTGAAAGCAGAAAACTATCTGGAGTTGTTCAAGAAGACCCAGAGAGCTTTCATCTTCTATGACCTTATAGAATTGCCTACAGGTAAGTCCAGCCATGAATTAGAAAGTAAAGTAAGTATCAAGACCTTCTACTTACCTTACTACTCTTTACATTCTCTCTGATAGAACGACATTATTGTCTAACACTAAATCAGGCTGGACATACTTCCTCTGCCAGCAGTGTGCCTGTGACAACGAGCTGACTCCAGAGACAGGAACTACATGCCGCCATGTTCTCTAGCTACCTACAGCGGACAGCACTACATATCTATAGGGCAATGCCCTGCTGGCTTTGTGTAATCTTAGCATCCAGCTCAATACAATGTTCAGCCATTGTCAACCACAGCACACGGAAAGAACTCTGTTCTTTCATATCTGTTTAGGACAAACTGGGCTCCTTGCTGTATCTCTCATCAACAACTTTGCCCATTTTTTGATGTTTTGCTTTATTCACACTGATGCCTATTCTGTGATGCTGCTAACTCCTGCTTAAGCAGGAACTGCTAACAGATTTTCTATGTTCTCCTCCTGTAATCTATACAGGTTATATACTGAAAATATATGGGAATAAGATATCTAAATTCGCAATCAACATAAGCATGTATTTGATTTTCTTCAGCAGGGAGACTTGGAAAAAATTTTTTCTTGTTCGCTTAAAGGCTAGCAATGGGATAGTTTATCTATAAACGAATAATGGATAACTGCATTTTTTTGGAAGTATGAGGTTAGAGCTTGCAGAATTTCAACAGCACTCAGTCCTATTCTCTGTATTTACAGATACAAAAACTAAGGCCCATGATCGTTAAAAGGTTCTACCTAGGAAGGAACAGAGAAGTGGAGCCAGACCAATAAAACAAATTTTTGAATAGAATTCCATGATCTTTCTACTACATAATATCCTTCTGACAGGAGTACGACTCAGAAAATAACAAAAGTCCAATTTTTTTTAAACCTGAACTTTTTTTTTTCTCAAATTACAGACTCAAAAAGCTCTATTTTTCTGGAAGAAAGCTAGTCATTTTTTTAAAAGACATTTATTTTTTATTTATTTGAAAGAGTGACAGAGAGAGAGGGAGAGACCGAGTGAAAAGAGATGATCCATCTGCTGTTTCACTACCTAAATGGCCGCAAAGACACAAGCTGATCCAGGAACTCCATGGAGGTCTCCCTAGTGGGCTGGAGGGGCCCAATTATCGGGGCCATCTTCTGCTGCCTTCCAAGGTACATTAGTAAGGACCTGGATCAGAAGCAGAGCAGCCAGGACTAAAACTCACTCTGAAATGTGATACCGGTGTCTTAGACCACAGCTTTACTTGGTGGGCCACAACACCAGCCCCAAAGAAGTCAGTCTTGTAGAATATCATCAGATAACTTAAATATGTTTTTTGCATGAAAGACTAATGAATGATGAGTTCAGGATGTGTGTAGGTGTGTCTAGGAATTAAAACTCCATAGTTGTGGGTAGTGTGTATTTCTCAGACACTGGGACTGAAAGACAAATAAGTTTCTAAGAAGCCTTTTCAAATGTGTTAGAAAGGAGAAAAAAGCAGAAGAAAGACATAGAGTATTAAAGGTAAGCTGTGAAATGTGTGTATTCATGACTTGATTAGTTTCATGCTGAATAATATCATTAATGTCTTGATGTGATATAATTAATGCCAAAATACAGTAATTATAAGGTGATTGTAATTAAACCCAACAACTAAATTTATGGGACAAAAATGAGATAAAGGAAATAAGATGCATACTTCATCAACGAAAATATTACTTAATGAATGATTAATCGAACACTTCAAAAATGATGGGCTTCTAGAAAGTCTTCAGACCTATACTTTCCACAGCAGGAATAAGGATTAACCTCCTGCCCATAATCACCATTCAGCAGACTTACAGCGAGCAAACACAGAAATGAGAACTCTACCTGTCTAACCCCAATGTAGAGGAAGTGCCTCCAAATCATGAATTTGCTTCGCAGTTTAGGTATTGTACAGTAACACCCAATCTAATAATATGTAATAATTTATAATGATTCCTACCACTCCATGACTCATGTCTTAAATCATTATAACATTCTAAAAATCCTGCAGACGTATATCCCCCATATTATAGCCAGAAAGAAAGGATTAAACTGAGACTCAGAGGTTGAGGTTATTTGCCCAAGGTCTCAAAGCAGGCAGTGGTAGAACTGGAATTTGAACCTGGTTTTCCAGAAGCAAAAGTCTGCTCTTTATAACCATCTTGAGGCTTCCCTCTGAGGCCTTAGCCTCAGTGTTATTTACAGTGCTTCCTCACCTTGCCTTATAGATTCTGGAAGGCAGACTTAGTAAGCTACCCATGGTTTTAAACTGCTGATTCTAGGATAACCAATCGAACCAAGGCTTCCCCAATAATTGGCCTTAATAATTATGTCTTAAAGCACTGGCTTAGTTTCTGTGAGAGCAGAACCAAAGCTTCCTAATAATTGGCCTTTTTGGTCCTGGACCTGAAGGTGGGGGAACAGGAAAATGAAGTTGAGGCCAGAAGTGGGATGACAGACCACTCTGTGAGTGGCACAGGAACAACTTACTCTTATTACACCATGATCAACGGATTTATCTCTTCCACCATCATATCTATAATGACACATTAGTCAGAATTCCCCAGTGATACAAAATATTTGCCTGTGAATATATGCTATATATTTTACATAAATATAATGTGTATATATTATGTGTATATATGTTTCTGTGTGTCTTTATATATGTGTATACACATACACAAAGAGAGAGAAAGAGGGAGATCTAATATATTTAGAGAGGGAAAGAGTTACCTTAAGGGATTCATCATTTCATTGTAGAGCATGAGGAGCCCCCATGATCTGCTGTCTGGAGACCCAGGAAAGCCAGTGCTTTAGATGTAATCTGAGTCCAAAGGACTGAGAATCAGAAATGTTGACATTGTACTCCACAGTACTCATCTGAGGGAAGAGCACGTCATGCTTCAATTGGCCAGGCGGAAGGCAAATTCTCCCTTCCTCTACATTTTGTTCTGTTTATTTTTTTATATATTTATTTATGTGTTTATTCATTTATTTGAAAGCTAGAGATCTTCCATTTGCTGGTTCACTCCCCAAATGTCCACAACGTTTGGGCTGGATCAGGCCAAAGCCAGGATTCTGGAGCTCTGTTTGGTCTTCCATATGGGTCGCAGAGACCCAAGAACTTTGGCCATCTTCTGCTGTTTTCCTAGACATATTAGTAGGAAGCTGAATCAGAAGCAGAGTAGCCAGGCCTCAAGCTGGCACTTTGATACAGGATCTCCAGTGGTAGTTAACCTGTTGCCCCACAATGCTCACCTGCAGCCTTTCTGTTCTCTTCAGGTCCTCAGTGAATGGGGTATAAGGAATGCCCACATAAGGAAGGGCATCTTCTTTACCAAGTCCTTGGACCCAAATGTTCATCTCATGCAGAAACATCTTCACAGGCAAACCCAAAAAGTACATTTGGCAAAATATGTGGACACTCCAAAGTCTAGTCAAGTTGACACAAAGTCAACCATCATTCATATGCACACACCTCCGTAACTTACAGTTTCCTGCCCCATCTACCAGAAATGGATTCTGCTCTTGTATAAGAAGAGTCTCTTTCCAAGCCTCACTTTCTTACCAGTTTTGTCTGTTTTAATTCACACGAAGGAAATCCCTTGGCCCTTCTCATATTTTGGATTGCTGTTTGTGTTTTGTTTATTTTTTGATGAGGTTTTTCTTCATGGTTGTTAAATATATTCTTAAACTCCAGAATGTGTTTTCTCATTGTATTTTGGATTTGAGTTAGAGAAGTCTGAAATCCCTGGAAAGTGAAACTACTAAAAGAAACCTTAATGCTGCTGTCACCCCATGGCACATTGATAGCCATTGTAATTCAGATTAAGAAAAGAGAGAGCCAGCAGCTGCAATCCACTAGATCAAAGCCCACCCACACAGAGAAAACAGAGGAGCTGGAAGGAGGATACAGCAGAGTGGGAGCAGGCTGGGATCCCAGGACTTCTGAAGGACAGGATATTTTGGTGTTGACAAGGAATGGATTCATTCCTGCAGTGCACCACAGTGTGGGCTGAGATGGCATTGACCATATTCCATGTCTTCACTGTTGAGACAGCTAGCCCAGGAAGAGAACTCAGGAAGCTAGGAAAAGTTGATCTCATGCCAGTAAATAAATGCTTTATGATGCAGGGTGAACACATACAATGACTGGGGAATTAGAAATGCTCAAAAGAGAGCTGAAAAAATTCTACTACAAATATAAATTACACAAAACAACAAATAGCTCTTTGGGAACTATTTGCACAAAACAAAATTGGCTTTTGAATGATGTTATGGTTTGAAAATAGTCTGTCACTAACAAAACTCATGTTCAGGCTTGGTCCCCAGTGTGCTGGTGTGGAGAAGCATTTGGGTCATTGTGGCCCCACCCTTGAAAGAGATTAATGTGAATTGTGAAGGAGTAGGTTAGGTCTTAAAGTACAGGGTTAGCTTCTGTGACAACAGGTATAAAGCAAGGCCATCCCACACACTTGATCTATTTTGCACAATGTGCTTCCTCTTGTGCTACTCTCCAATGTTATGACTCAGCCAGGAGGCACTCACAATGTACTAGCACCTTGCTATGTGAACTTCCTAGCCACCAGAATTGTGATCATTATGTTATACCAGGCATTTTGTTATCACAACAGAAAACAGACTAGGACAGATGAAGAATCATAAGGACAGCCATATAAAGAGTAACTACTGGATTTCCACGTGCAGAAGCAGGAAGCAAGATCCCTACCTTACACCTGACACAAAAATCCACTCAACATGGATTAAAGACCTAAATCTATGACCTGACACCAACAAATTATTAGAGAACATCAGAGAAACCCTGCAAAATATAGTCATAGGAAAAGACTTCTTGGAAAAGACCCCGGAGGCATAGGCAGTCAAAGCCAAAATTAACTATTGGGATTGCATCAAATTGAGAAGTTTCTGTTCTGGGAAAAAAAAAAAAAAAAGCAGTCAGGAAAGTGAAGAGGCAACCGACAGAATGGGAAAAAATATTTGCAAACCATGCAACCGATAAAGGATTCATAACCAGAATCTACAAAGAGATCAAGAAACTCCACAACAACAAAACAAACAACCCACTTAAGAGATGGGCCAAGGACCTAAATAGATATTTTTTCAAAAGAGGAAATCCAAATGGCCAACAGGCACATTAAAAAATGTTAAGGATCACTAGCAATCAGGAAATACAAATCAAAACCACAATGAAGTTTCACCTCACCCCAGTTAGAATGGCTTACATACAGAAATATACCAACAACAGATGCCGGCAAGGATGTGGGGAGAAAGGGACACTAACCCACCTGGCTCCTGGCTTCGGATTGATGCAGCGCGCCGGCTGTAGCGGCCACTTGGGGGGTGAACCAATGGAAAAAGGAGACCTTTCTCTCTGTCTTTCTCACTGTTTAACTCTGCCTGTCCAAAAAAAAAAAAAAAAAAGAAAGAAAGAAAGAAAGAAAGAAAGAAAATGAATCTTGATGAAGAATGGGATGAGAGAGGGAGTGGGAGATAGGATGGTTGTGCGTGGGAGGGAGATTATGGGGCAAAAAAGCCGCTATAATCTAAAAGTTGTACTTTGGAAATTTATATTTATTAAATAAAAGTTTAAAAAAAGAGTAAATAAGGATAGTGACAATACAAGCTCCTTAGAATATTTTACATATCTGATTCCACAGGCATGTATTTGCAGAGGGTTTGATTTGAGATTCTCAACAAATATTCTCCCCCAAATTTCTTAATAAAACTTATTAGATATTAAGAAGTTTAGAACTCATTAAAATATGTAGTGCTTACTTACATCAGCAAAAAGTAAAAAATGAGCTGAGAATACTCACACATCCCCATTGCTTCACAGGTCAACAAAATTTGCTGACCAATGACATGGAAATGGAAGCTACAAAAAGTAAAAATGCCCAAGACCAGCCACCCCAGTAGATAGGGGAAGAGATTGATATGATCAATGATACAAAAATAAAACTTTGCTGTTCTTGTCTCTTTTACTCCTTGCTGTCAGACTGTATATGTGAGACCCAGAACCACAACAGCCACTGGGTATGAGACAATACACCCATGAAGAGGACAGAGAAGCGAAAATCAAAGAAAAGACAAGACATGAAAAGAAAAGAAAAGAAAAGACAAGACATGAAAAGAAAGGAAAAGAAAAGAAAAGGAAAGAAAACAAAAGAAAAGTTCTAAGGATGGAAGAGTGGAGCAAGAGAAAAAAACTCCTGATGGCATGACAGAGCAACTAGAGCAGCTTTGGCATACTGACTTCTGGCATCCTTTTTGTTTCAGAAAGAGAATTCTTTAAATATTTAAGACACCTTCAGAGGACACTTTCAGAGGGGTTTTGTTCATTGCAGCCGAAGGGATTCCTAACCATGATGGCATTTAAGCATTTTAAACCAACTTTCTGACATTAAGGTGATTTTCTGCTCACAAGAGAACAATTAATTGGTTTTAATAACAAATTTTCTGCTCACTGCAAGTAAAATACACATCTATTTATTTTCCCCTGTATTTTCTTATGGATTGACGTATCAGAGCTGTCCTTGACCCATATGTAAAAGAAACTCAGGGCAGGTGTGCAGTTTAGTAGTTAAGTCACTAATTGGGATTCCCACATCCCATGTTGAAGAGCCTGGCTCAGCTGTTCTGCTTCTAATTCAGCTTCCTGCTAGTGTGCAGAACCCCGTTGAGACAGAAGATGATGACTTAAGTACTTGGGCCCCTGCCACAACTGTGGGAGTCCTGGATGGATTTCAGGCTTCTGGCTTTACTAAGAGGCTCTGTGAACCAAAGTTTCATTTGATGAAGAATGCAAATAGGCTTCCTTTTGCCCCCTCCTTACACACCTGTAAGGATCTCAGGATAAAAAAAAAAAAAATGAGCTCTGTTTAAATGGGAACAGCCCAAGACACTTGTACAAACTATGAATTGTGATTATGAAGTAAATACTCTAGAATAAGAAAAAAGATTAATTCATTTATTTGAAAGGCAGAATTACAGAGAGAAAGAGAGATGGAGAAACAAAGAGAGAGATCTTCCACCTGCTAGTTCACTCCAAATTTAGGAGAATGGAGCTCCCTCCCTCCAGGTGTCTCAGGCAGATGGCAGGGACCCAAGCACTTGGGCCATCTTCCTGTTTTCCCAGGTGCAGTAACAGGGAGCTGGATCAGACGTGGAGCAGCTGGAACAAGAACTACTACCCAAATGGGATGCCAGCACTGGAGATGGCAGTTTAACCACAGCATCTGCCCCAAGAAGCATAATGAATAATTGTGGTGAGATTCTACCAACTGGAGACTGAGAACAGTCCAGAATCTGACACAAAAGCAAGCTCCATTTTTCCAGAGCAGAAGATGTGTCTTCTGCCAGGAATGCAGAGCAGCCCTTCTTTGTAAGCTTCTGCCATCATGAGGAAAGAGGTCCTGGATCATAGGCGTTCCCCTCTGTCCTCGTGCAGATTCTTTCGTTCCTTGAACATGGTTTGTACTCAAGGAACAGTTGTTACTAAAGACGATGCAAAATGAATAAAACATTGGCTTATTTATTTTGATTCACCCACCAGCAAAATTGATAGGTTGGCAATTATAAAGGAAAATAAAAGAATGTTTGGTTTTTTGGAAGCACTTTTTCACTTACGCATATTTCACTCTTAAATGAAATATAAATCTTTAATGTGCATGACTGGCGGGCTAATGCAAATGACTGCATTCTACGGCAAGATAATTTTATTTGTCAACCACACTGCTGAACACGGAAACTGCAAATATTCACTTTCTGTAATAAATATTAACAATTTTATAAAGGCACTAGATTCATATTTTATCAAAAATGTGCTGAATATATTCTGCTATTTGTTCAGCTATGCAGAAATGTTTTCTCAGCTGAGAATCACTTTAAAACAGATGCTTCATTATGTGCTGCTCATTTCCTCAAAATATACCAAATATTATTTATCATATAGAAACTATTGAGTAGTCACTTCTGAAGTAAGATTTTTAATTTCTCTCATGATACCTTCTCTTTTGTCAGTATTAATAAAACTGCAATGCCTTGAATAATTCAATTTCATATTATTTTCCACCTTGAAAACTTTAGAAACTTTAAAATGCTACTAATTTTAGAAAACATAAGCAATGTTCCATTGGACAGTTATTTTCCCTAATGCAGTTTTTTTCAAAAATATATTCTGAAAGGAGACAGACTTACATACAGGAAAGCATTATAGAATCCATCAATAAATTCTTTTTAAGAGGTAGAGCATAATGGTGTTTCTTAAAGAATTTCATAGTATTTGCAAATTGCATTAAAGTTGAACATGTCTATTGGAATAATTTTGATCTCTGCTGAAAATGATAAAATGTAAGAATTTCTTCTGCTGTTCTCATTAGAATGAAGCATCTCTACAAGTTATATTTTAATATTTTCTGAAAATATTAATATATTGCTTTTGTATAATGTTAATACATGGTTTATATTGTCACAAATAAAGGCTTTTTTATTTTATTTTATTTTATTTTATTTTATTTTATTTGAAAGACAGTTACAGAGAGAGGTGGAGAGAGAGGTCTTCCATTGCTGGTTCATTCCCCAGATGGCGGCAATGGCCGGAGCTGCGCCGATCCGAAACCAGGAGCCAGGAGCCAGGAGCTTCTTCTGAGTCTCCCATGCGGGTGCAGGGGCCCAAGGACTTGGGCCATCTTCTACTGCTTTCCCAGGCCATAGCAGAGAGATGGATTGGAAGAGGAACAGCCAGGACTAGAACTAGCACCCATATGGGATGCCAGTGCTTCAGGCCAGGGCTTTAACCTGCTGCACCACAGTGCCAGCCCCTACAAATAAAGGCTTAATGCAACATCTTTCAAATGTTTATTAAGCATCTTTTCTGTTTTAGAACATAGTATATACTTCTTAGTTTACCAAACAGATTATTAACCATGGACTTGGGGTACATAGTTTCTCACCATAAATAGCTAGAAAAACAATATCTTAAAATGAGCCCTGCTGTCATACTTATTGAACTGTGTGTGTGTGTGTATACACATGTGCATTGTATTTAGAAAGTTATACAATAAGTAAGTTGTGTAGAATAGTATGAAATCCATGCTTTTAAGTAAGTTATTCAACCATTTTTGACTTCACTTTCACCCTTCTAAAATAGGAAATATGATCTTAAAGTGTTGTGATGATTAGAGATAACTCATGTTGAATTTCTGTCACCTAGCAGTAAGCTCTCACAAGCAATGTTGTCTAGCTTCAACTCTGATACTTACATGTGGAGTTGGTGGTGAGGAAGTTGACCCTTTTGCATATTCATTGACTTGCATTTTTTTGAATCAAGTTCCTGTGAAAAGATTCCTTCAATCATCTCAAACATAGAAATTAATCCAATTATTCAACTGCCTTCTGATCTAAAATATCCAACACTAATCTTTTTAGAGATACATTTAAAAAAAGATTTTATGCTGATCTTCCTGAAGGATACATTCAAATTGCCAGGTAATTTTACTTTCTCTGCTTAATTTTCCACAATTTCATAAAGTGGCAGTGAGGATATGTGATTTTCAGGGGAGAAAGTTGATCTGTTCTTTACTTTTTTTTTTTTTTTTTTTTTTTTTTTGCATAGGAGAGAAAAGTAATGCCATGGAGGCCAGCACTGTGGCGTAGTGGTCTAAGCCTCTACCTGCAGCACAAGCATCCCATATAGTCACTGATTCACATCCTGGCTGCTCCTCTTCTGATCCAGTTCTCTGCTATGGGAAATCAGTAGAACGTGGCCCAGGTGCTTGGGCCCCAGAACCTGCGTGGGAGACCCAAAAGAAGCTCCTGGCTCCTGGCTTTATATTGACCCAGCTCTGGCCATTGCGGCCATTTGGGAGTGAGCCAGTGGTTGGAAGACCTTTCTCTGTGTTTCTCCCTCTCTCTGTAACCTAACCTCTCAAATAAATAAATAAAATCTTAAAAGAAAGAAAGAAAAGTAATACCATGGTAACTAGTTTAGCATCTTCCTCTGAAATATTCATATTCACAAAGTTACACACTCATTACATGACTTTAAACATTGTTATTATGAAAACTCTTAAGAAAAAGGTTCTCTAGTGTTTACTTGTCTCAAGATTTAAAGTAAATTGATTCCTCATTCACTATGGAGCAAGACATTTTGAAACAAGTTGTTTATTTCTCAACTGCAGTATGACATGTCAGCAAAGGCAGTTAAGCAAACACAGCTGGTACCAAACACAGCAGCCCAGACACAGGAACGCGAACACACTGACTGCATCCACTGGCTTTCCATTTCTCAAGTCTACGTTCTCATTACATACTCGGGTGTGTGTCTAATATCTTTCATATTTATTTCACTAAAACCACCAATTATGTTCATAGCATCATCATCCTGATATTATACAGTGGTGTGTCTGAAATGATTGACAGCAAATCCTAGGCAATTCACAGATTGATAGACCCAGAGGGTATTTTCAGACAAACTCTGAAAAATAAATACATAGATATTATCTCACGAACACACAAAAATATTCTTGATAGTTAAGTGTTATTTTATAACCACCTTTAAGTACCAGTTGTCCCAAACTTGCAAAATATTTTTTGGAGGAAGATAGAGTAACAGCATTTGATGGATATATTAAGGTACACAGGTAAAATCTCATGAAAATGCCTTTATAGAGTGGAAACAACTATAATTTTTAATATCATTTCTTAAAAATAAAAATAAGTTAAAGGATGATATTTGGGCAAAGGCTTAAATCTATGAACTTGAAAATGTGGCTAACTTTTCCTATTTTTTGTTCTCTAGGTTCAAAAGAAAACATAATGCTTCCTGACCTGAGACACGTCTACCTTGCACAAGGCCTGGTTTACCAGCTGTGCCATAGAGACAGTACCTGCCTAACTTAAACAGCAGATTGTGCACGAGGATCCTACATTCATAATCTTTGGACATATTCATCTGAGACAATGCATTCTTTGTTCCCTAAACTTGAGTAGAATACTTCCATTTTCTAACCAATGTTTCCAGTGTTCAAATAATTGGTTTTTTGTTATCCTAGTTAAGAGTTTTTATCTTTTACTTAATTAAAATAGAATTTTTTAGAGTTACAGAATAAAACTGATGTATTTTCACATTTACATTAAGTGTGAAAATTTTGTGTTTTTGATAGTTCCATTTTAAACCTAAATTCCTTTCCCCTGTTATTAATTATTAAGCATGTACTGCAATCCATCTTCCTTCTGAAATGACTCAGCTGTCAAGATCATGAAGTAAAACACAAGGCAGACTAGGGAGATATAAAACTTTTCCTAATAGGTATTTTGGATTTGCATAAAGTATCAAAAAGTTTTACTTGAGACAGAATGATCAATACAAAGTATCTTAATATAGTGCCTCCATCATCTCAACTAAAAGGTGTAAGAGTTCCAGATGTGGTTACTTAGGATACATAACGATGTTATCTATGACTCAGGAGCTTCTCTGTTTCCTCAGCATGCTGGCCTTAATCCTCAAGGTTATGCTATCATGGGCACAAAACTGCTGTTCACTCCTCCATGTATCATATATTTGCCTAATTCAGTCTAAAGTGGAAAATCTCCTTGTAAATTTCTTTTAAAAAGACAATCCCAACTATCACCACTGAATACTTTTACTTGGATCTATTTGTAAGATCTATTTACAGCATAAATTTATTTCCTAAATCTAAGGATTCCTGAGAAGCAAGTTACTAAATGGCATTTTCAGCCATTATTTCATAGGCTCTCACCAAAGAAGAATTAGCTGTCAATCGTATCAGAAACATGCAATAATGAGAAAAGACAGAAAGAAAAAAGTTTAAGAAACTGCTTCAAAGGATAAAGGGAATAAGCTTCACTTTTCAGATTTCAACAATCTTCAGAAATTGCTTTGCACATGCTACTGAGGTGTGTACATTGAAGAAGTGAGATACTGAGGAAGAGGGAGGGGAACAAAATGAAATCAACCTAAACGTACCCATTGTAAAAGCTTCTCTATGACATAATATTGAATTTGGCCAGAAATGGGAAACATTTCTGCAAGATTCACGGGATGAGTATCAGTTAAACCCTGCCAACATGATAGTCCAATCCCTCTCCATTTCTCACTGGGATGCCCTGCTTGAACAGACAGAAAACTCAGCATTGAAGGATGCCTTGAATACAGTTGAGGATTTGCAAGCCAACATGGCACAAAAGAATTCTGAACTACTGAGATTATGTATGCGCAAGTGTGG
Source organism: Lepus europaeus (assembly GCF_033115175.1). Taxonomy (NCBI): domain Eukaryota; kingdom Metazoa; phylum Chordata; class Mammalia; order Lagomorpha; family Leporidae; genus Lepus; species Lepus europaeus. The sequence goes on along the minus strand of NC_084843.1, from coordinate 20,745,702 downwards.
CACACAGAAATGTTGCCTCCTGTACTGCTATTCAGATGGTCAGAGTACAAAAGAAAAAAATTGAAGTCCAATTAAACCAACACGGTTTCAATAAAATATTTGCATTAGCATATTTTTAATGAAAATAGGTTTTCTATATTCATGTTTTTAGTGTTTTGTTCCAGAAACTGAAAGCAGTGTTTATCTATATTCCTTCTCTCTACTTAATAATAAGCTCTGGGGAATGAATTATATCTCTGAATTATTTAGAATTTGAAAAGATAATTATATGTATTTTGACATAAGAATAGTCACAGACCCATACAACATTATTTCAAAATGACAGCAGAAACTAGGACCAATTATTTCATTTGATATATGAAATATAGGCTTAGAGAGAGGCAATGGTCTACCAATTACCTCCTGGTGATACAATAGAAGAACTGGGTATAAAACATGTATGCTGGGGTAGGCATTTTGGGTGCAGTTAGTTAAGATGGCATTTGGGGTGCTCACATCCCATATCGCAGTGTCTGGATTTGAGTTCTATCTAAGCTTCTGATTCCATTTCCCTGCAAAAACATGCTCTGTGAGGCAGGAGAGGATGCCTCAAGCACTTGGTTCCCTGACATCCATATAGGAAACCTGGACTGAAGTCCATGCCCATCCTCAGCTGTTGGCAGCATTTGGGGAGTCAACTAGCATAGGGAAAATATGTCAGTGTCTGTTTGTCTCTTTATCTATGCATACCAAATATTGTTTAAAACATTTTAAAAACAGGTATTTCAGAGGTAGACATTTGGCATAGCAATTACAATATCACTTGAGATGCCTATATCTTGTATCAGAGAACCTGGGTTTGTATTCCAGTTATACTGCCAATAAAAGTTTCATGCTAATGAACACCCTGAGAGGCAGCAAGTGACAGCATTACCAACCACATGGAGGACCCAGTTGGAGTTCCATCCTCCTGGATAGTACTGGCCCAGACTGAGCTATTAGAGAGTGAACCAGCTGATAGAAGATCTTTCTCATCTATATGTCCATTTCTATCTTTTTCTCTCTGTATCTCTCTATTTTAATAAATAATATAAAAATTAAAATAGTTATTTAACTCCAATTCACTATTCTTCTGTCTTATGCCCGAAATTGTACAGAATATTTCCTAAAATTTGGGGTTTTGACTTATGTGTGAATGTTCATTCTGCAACTTAATGGATGTTTGGACAAAATTTAGAGTCTCTGAGCCTTGTGTCTATCACCCATCAAATGTCAATATAAATAGGAGCTATCTTGCATAAAATTTGAGGAAGTAAAATATAGAATCCCTACCATGACATTGAAAGTCCATGTGTAGGCTGCTCCCAAATACAACTCACATGCTGCACTTGTGACCTTACTTTCAGGAGATGTGTGTAGTCATTGGGATTATGTTGGAATTTAGGACCTGTCTAATTTAATTTTAAATGATTTTCCTGAAGTCATGTGGCTCAGTGTAAGAGTTTGTTGCTGTAGCTAGACCATCTGCATTCTAATACCAGTGCTGCTATTTTTAAATTTATACAGATTTATGAAAGTAATTTTGAGCAAGTCACTTAACCTCTCTTTGACTCAGGATCTACAACTCTCAACTGATTATTACAGAAGCATCTATTCCACAGGATTTTTGTGGGGAATGAAAGACTTAGTACATACAGAGCTTAGGATCAATAATAGTGCGTGGGAAACAGTAGGTCCGCTATAGTCAGATGGGGTGTGTGTGTGGCTGTGGGCAGGAAGGCTTTGTGTTACAGTGTACTATAAAACCATGCCATTGACATCTTCAACCTTGCTGCAGAATGGACACTCCCAATAGGGCTTTTATAATAGTATTAAAAAAAATCCTACACTGATGAGCAACTCCTCCTGTTCTAATAGCCTCCTGTTTCCATAACCACACAGAATGTGAGATAGGGCAATGATTAAAGAGTATGGTCTATCCTGGGAAATCTCCATTCAATACTTGCAATCCTCTGTCCACAACCATTGTGGATCCACGCTAGACCAGATATATCAGTGATCAATCTCTCCATTGTATCCAGCAGCCCTAGATCAGATCAGGAACATAACTCCATTAAATGTATATATCAGTTGGAGAAATGCAAACCATTCTAAGACAAAAAGAAGCAGGTGATCATCATATGGCTCATTTGAACACAAAACAAAGACTTGTAGAGAGGCTTTACCTATGAGAAATTAGAAACTTCATTCCTTGCTGCATTAGAAGGCAGCAGAAAATAGCTCCCACTTTTTTAAAGAAGCTACATAAGTGTCACTTCATGTCCCAAATGCTCCTGTTACATACCTTAAAGCAATGCATAAAATTCTCAATAAATCTGTTATTTTCTTCAATAGAGAGTAAAGCACTAATACAAGATATTTCTAAGTTCTTCTCTGTCTGAGTGCCAGTGTGGCCAGGAATGATACTGGATGTGGAACCATAGATGCCTAAAGTCATGCCTGGCAGTTAGAGTCACAGCTGCCAGACGAGAGCAGACATGTGTCCATCTGTGGTTGTTGACATATCACTGTCATAGTGTAGAATTCTACATCACGGCTACTTTAAAATGAATTCCTTCATGTTGATTATTTTCTAAATAAAAATTAAATACTTTCTCCTTTCTCAGTTTTAGTGATGAGGAAATATGATCCTGTGCCTACTTTTTAAAAATAAGGTTTTATTGGAACACAGTCACACTCATTTGCTTAGATCTGTTCCCATGACAACAGAGCTGGGTAGTGTGACAGAGACTATACGGCATGAAAAGCCTAAAATATCTGTCTCCTTACAGAAAAAGTTTGCCAAACACTATTTTAAATAGAATAATACAACTTTCATCCAAAATTTCTAGCTCTAGGAATGTATCTAAAGGCCAAAAGTGAATAAGAAAGATATACAGAGACATTCACTGTAACAGCAACAAATTTGAAAATTAATCTACAAATATTAAACACATATATTCATAATTCATTCAGATATGAATCTCTAAAAATAATTGAGCATCACCAGATTGTTGAAAAGGGTAAGATAAATCTATTCAGTTTGACACAGAAATATTTAAACAGTAATAATGACATTGGTGCTTTTATTGAATAATTAACGCAAGTCAGATACTAATCCCTTTTATTATTATCAATTTATAGAAGAAAAAGTTGAAGTTTGGAAAGATTGCATTTCTTCTCAAGTCACATAAATTAAAATTGACAGAGCTAAGATCTGCATCAAGGTTTGCCTGTTTATCCAAATCCAAAGAAACAAAGGAAGAGTTAGTAGAGAGAAGTGAAGGAGAAAAGAAAGAGGGAGACACAAACTGTGAATAATAGGCTACAGGTTTGAGAAAAAAAGCCATAGGTCACTTCAGAATACTCTATTGGTATAAAAATGACTGCAAAATATCATTTCCTCCTGAAATACTTGAGAGTGAGTAGCTAAGCTGACGTCCCATTGCCCACAAATGCTTCCATGTTTTGCTAATGAACAAGGACAATCACTTTCATAACAAGGGTCACCAATGAAGCCAGAAATTTATGTTGATACAGTATTGTCATATAATATTCAGATGTCAACCATTCCAATAATAACCTTCTGACAAAAAGAGCCTGTTCAGAATCAACTGCTGCACTTATTGTCATTTCCTTTAGTTTCCTTCTGTTCTGGGGCATTTCCCATTTTTCCTCAACTTATATATCTTTAACACTTTTAAATATTACAGGCCAGATTCATATTTTATAAAATATGTATCTTGTAGATGTTTCTGCTCCTCTCCCATGATTAGATTAGATTAGATATAGCCTTCTCCTTTCATGTTAGTACACAGTGGTTGACCTGTGTTTATCCCATTACATATACACATAAAATTCCATGAAGTCATACTGCTGCTTTAAATATACAAAACCCAAAAGATTCCTTTTGGTTTTCTTTCTTTTTTTTAAGATTTTATTCATTTATTTGAGAGGTAGAGTTACAGAAGCTTCTTCCAGGTCTCCCACATGGGTGCAGGGGCCCAAGCACTTGGGCCATCTTCTACTGCTTTCCCAGGCCATAACAGAGAGCTGGATGGGAAGAGGAGCAGCTGGGACTAGAACCGGCACCTATATGGGATGCTGGCACTTCAGGCCAGGGCTTTAACCTGCTGTGCCACAGTGCTGGCCCCATACTTTTGGTTTTCTTCTTTTGACATTTAATATTCCTTCTCTGGAAGTAAGAAATTCAGCTTTCATTATCTTTAATTTTTCTGTTTTCTCCATGCAGGCCTGTGTACATAACCAATCTCTTACCTCTACTAGCTGTTACCTCATCCAACCTGAGTTCCAACATATTGCACAGGAATATATCCTGATAGGGGAGCCCTCATCCCTCATTACCTTGGTAGTCAATATTCAAAACAGGGTTTATTGCTCAACCTGCTTAGTCTCGGGCTCTCTACACTGAGCGCTGCAGCTCCCCTGTCTTTCCAGCCCTGTTACTTACTTTATTCTGCCCAATCTAACAGTTTTAGCAGTTAATTGTTCAAGAATTGTAGAGTAGATAAAGGAAGGAATGGGAAAGGAATGCCAATAGAGGAAACAGAACAATTTAATGCCATGCAGTGTAACTCAAAGTGGGGAAGACGGAGTGGAGATGCCCATGGGACACAAATCCTCCGAGAGCTGAGAAATGAGAACAATTTGGAACGATCAATCTAGAAAGATAATGAGGCAACAGTGTCATTGGATAATAAAACATTCGCCAAAAGCAAAAAAAAAAAAAAAGGTTGGGGAGAGGAAAAGAAAAATATGCTTTAGGCCAATGTCAGCAGAGAAGGGTCCCTGCTTTATCTATGAATTATAGATAAGGTGGGTATACATCTTGAATTGTCCAAGGTAGTTACTACTGTAAATAACTATTCTTCTGAATTAAGCTGTTCGACAAATGTACAATTAAATCTATATTAAGAGTTAGTAAGACTGGCTGGCGCCACGGCTCAGTAGGCTAATCCTCCGCCTTGCGGCACCGGCACATGGGGTTCTAGTCCCGGTCAGGGCACTGATCCTGTCCCAGTTGCCCCTCTTCCAGGCCAGCTCTCTGCTGTGGCCAGGGAGTGCAGTGGAGGATGGCCCAAGTTCTTGGGCCCTGCACCCCATGGGAGACCAGGAGAAGCACCTGGCTCCTGCCATCGGAACAGCGCGGTGCGCCAGCCGCAGCGTGCCTACTGCGGCGGCCATTGGAGGGTGAACCAACGGCAAAAAGGAAGACCTTTCTCTCTGTCTCCCTCTAGTGTCCACTCTGTCTGTCAAAAAAAAAAAGAGTAAGACTGTATGTATTCACCCTTACATATTCATATGTCAGAACAAAATCTTTTATCAGATTATATAGCCAATCATTTAAATTTGGAAAATATGATCAGTTTAACAATATAATCTTGATTTAATTTGAATTTTGAGGAGGATTACATAAATATGGGGGAAGCTTAATGATCCAATATTTTTCTAAATTTCCCAGCATCTGAATCTAAATCTCACCATCTCACTTCATTATAGGGATATAAAGAATCCATTCCTTTTTAACAACTACCATTATTATAATAAAATTATAGCTTACTGTCATATATTACACTTTGTGCTGTGTAGTTTTCATGTATTCTGTCAAGTAGTATGGGTCTTTACACTATAAATATTTTAATTACCACTTAGAAAATAAGAAACTGACTAGGACAGTTATGGAAACCTTATGAAATAGCACAGTCTTCATAGAGCAGAGGAAAGATTCCCTAGTCTCATCTGTCTGATATCAGCACTCCCAATTTCTTTTAAATTTTAAAGGTGAACTTATTTCATATATTTCATATATACAGATTTAGGAGTATGGCAAAGCTTTCCATCCTACCCTCCCTCCAGCCCTCACTCCTGCCCTCTCTCCTCTTTTCCCATTCCTTCTTTTAATTTTTACAATGATCTACTTTCAATTTATTTTACACTCATAATATTAACGCTACAGTAAGTAAAGAATTTTTAAAAAGTAAGAAGAAAAAAACACTGTTCCTCAACAGTAGAAACAGGACCTTATACAATCATCAAATCTCAAATGTCAAATTCACTCATATGCATTACATTATTTTTGGTAGTCTATTAGTTATCACACATCAGGGGAAATGTATGGTATTTGTCTTTTTGGGATTGGCTTATTTCACTAAGTATAGTGGTTTCCAGTTGCATCCATTTAGTTGCAAAAGATTGTCTAGTTTTTCTTTGATTGCTTTGATTTTTTTTTTCCAAGAAGATTTTGCCTATGGTAATATCTTCCAAATTTCCATAATGTTCTCCTATAATAAATTTAGGGTATCAAGTTGTAGATTAAGGTCCTTTTTCTTTTTGAGTTGATTTCTGTTTAAGGTGTAAGATAGGGGTCTTGTTTCATACTTCTGCATATGGAGATCCAATTTTCCCAGCACCATTTCTTGAAGAGACTGTCCTTTCTCCAGGGATTGATTTTACCTCCTTTTTCAAAGAGTAGTTGGTTGTAGACAGGTGAATTGATTTCTGGAGTTTCTTATGTTCCATTGGTCTACATGTCTATTTTTGCATGGATACCAGGCTTTTTTTTTTTTAAGATTTATTTATTTGCTTGAAAGTCACAGTTACACAGAGAAAGAAGGAAATGCAGAGAGAGAGGTCCTCCATCTGCTGGTTTACTCCCCAGATGGCCGCAATAGCCAGAGCTGCGCCAATCCAGAGCCAGGAGCCTCCTCCGGGTCTCCCATGTGAGTGCTGGGGCCCAAGACTTGGGCCGCCTTCTACTGCTTTCTCAGGCCACAGTAGAGAGCTGGATCAGAAGCGGAGCAGCTGGGACTTGAACCAGTGCCCATATGCAGGTGGCAGCTTTACCCACTTGGCCACAGTGCCAGCCCTCAGGCTGTTTTGATTATAACTGGTCTGTAGTGTGTCTTTTTTTATATTTTTTAACTTTTAATAAATATAAATTTCCAAAGTACAGATTATGGATTACAATGGCTTCCCCACCCCTACAACGTCCCTCCCACCTGCAACCCTCCCGTCTCCCACTCCCTCTCCCATTCCATTCACATCCAGATTCATTTTCAATTATCTTTATATACAGAAGCTCAATTTAGTATATACTAAGTAAAGATTTCAACAGTTTGTACCCACACAGAAACACAAAGTGTAAAGTACTATTTGAGTACTAGTTATAACATTAATTCACATTGTACAACACATTAAGGACAGAGATCCTACATGAGAAGGAAGTGTACAGTGACTCCTGTTGTTGACTTACAAATTGACACTCTTGTTTATGGCATCAGTAATCACCCTAGGCTTTAGTCATGAGTTACCAAGGCTATGGAAGCCTTTTGAGTTCGCTGACTCAGACCATATTTAGACAAGGTCATAGTCAAAGTGGAAGTTCTCTCCTCCCTTCAGAGAAAGGTACCTCCTCCTTTTTTTTTTTTTTTTTCCAGAGTGTCTTGGCTTTCCATGCCTGAAATACTCTCATGGGCTCTTCAGCCAGATCTGAATGCCTTAAGGGCTGATTCTGAGGCCAGAGTGCTGTTTAGGGCATCTGCCATTCTATGAGTCTGCTGTGTCTCCCACTTCCCATGTTGGATCGTTCTCTCCTTAATTCTATCAGATAATATTAGCAGACATTAGTCTTGTTTATGTGATCTCTTTGTTGTTTTTTTTTTTAATCTTTTTTTTTTTTTGACAGGCAGAATGGACACTGAGAGAGAGAGACAGAGAGAAAGATATGTGATCTCTTTGACTCTTAGACCTATCCTTATGATCAATTGTGAACTGAAATTGAACACTTAGACTAGTGAGATGGCAATGTTATATGCTACCTTGATGGGATTGAATTGGAATCCCTTGGGGCATTTCTTGAAATCTGGTATTGAGATGCCTCCAGCTTTGTTTTTGTTATAGAGGATTGCTTTAGTTCTGTGGTCTCTTTTGCTTCCATATGGATTTCAGCGTTTTTTTCCTAAATCTAAGAACAATGTCGTTGGTATTTTGACTGGGATCACATTGAATCTGTAAATTGCTTTCAGTAGTATGGACATTTTGATTATATTAATTCTTCCAATCCATGAACATAGAAGATTTTTTCCTGTTTTTGGTGTTTGTATTTCTTTTTTAATATTATGTAATTTTCTTTGTAAAGATTTTTTACCTCCTTGGTTAAAGTTATTCCAAGGTATTTAAATTTTTTGGTAGCTAGTGTGAATGTGACTGAACTTACAAGTTGTTTCACAGCCATGGTATTGTCTTTGTATACAAAGGCAATGGACTTGTGTTGTGCTAATTTTATATTCTGCAACATTACCAAACTCTCTTATAAGTTCCAATAGTCTCCTAATGGAGGCTTTTGGTTCCCCTATATATATATATATAATCCTGTCATCTGCAATCAGCAATAATTTGACTTCTTCCTTTCCAATTTGTTACCCTTTGATTTCTTTTTCTTGCCTAATGGCTCTGGCTAAAACTTCAAGGACTATACTAAAGAGCCATGAGAGTCAGCATCCTTGTTTGGTTCCTGATCTTAGTGGAAATGCTTCCAAATTTTCCCCATTCAATAAGATGCTGACTGTGGGTTTTTCATAAATTGCCTTCACTGTGTTGAGAAATGCTGCTTCTACACCAAATATGCTTAAAGTTTTTATCATGAAAGGATTTTATATTTTTATCAAATGCTTTCCCTGCATCTATTAAGATAATCATGTTTTTGTTCTTCAACTTCTTAATGTTAATGTATCACATTTATTGATTTTCATATGTTGAACCATCCCTGCATATCAAGAATAAACCTCACTTGGTCTAGAGCACTTCTGATTTAACCACCATAGGACAAGATCTCACCATTCAGCCCAAAGATACAGAATTTATTTATGTTATATCATTGTAAGCAAATGCCAAGCGAAAGAAAACAAGCCATCTGCATAGCTTCCTAGGACATTCATGCCCTATGTTGAAAAGGAAATTGCAGAAATTCTCAGATTAGGACCTGAAGATCTGGAATCACAATGTAGCCCTTGTAGCCCTTGAAGCAGACAGCCGAGCTCACATCCCAGCTCAGCAGCTTACTCAAGAACCTGAGCAAGTTTTTTTTTTTTTTTTAACTTCCCTCTTCCTCATTTATCTCAGTCATTAATGAGAATTGTAATACATGCCTTCTTCTTTAGGCCTAAATGAAATAATACATAAAACAATAAGTGAGTACCTGGCATATGGAAAGCACTGAATAAGTATAATTAATTTTTAATGTCATTATTGCTATTGATGATGGTGTTGTTATTTTATAGCCTCTAACTATGCCTTACATCTGCAGCTTTTTTTCCTCAGCCTAATTAACATCAGCATTAAAACCTGCAGCTTGTGGAATGACAATTTTTGATAGGAACTCATACTTAATCATGAGAGCTTGTAAAATCCTAGTGCAAAGAATCAATCAGGCCAATTAATGTGTAAATACGCCATGAACTTCTCCTATGTACCAGATGCTATCTTTGGCAATAAAAATCCAACAGGAAAAAAGTAGAGGGTCCCTTTTTTTCCTGTAATTCCCAAACTCAGTTATTCTTCACTGCTTTTCATGCCTTAAGCAACTTAAAAACAACTGAGAAACAATGTCTGTCCTATTGTGTGAGGAAACATAAGAATCACACATGACACAGAGAGTGTTATGATGAACTACAAAATACTGACTCAAAGAGCAATGGCCCAGAGATGAATTCTAGTCCAATCCTGAGAGGATGTCTGAGAGGATAGGCTCTTTGGAAGAAGAAATAAAGCAACAGAAAATATTAAATAAATTGTGTTCAGTCTGAAAACTGTAGGCAATTAGAAGGTTCTCTTGGTTAGCATTAAATTTTTGTTTGTTGTTGTTAATGAAAGATATCACATACGCAGCAAGTACCAACTCATACAATAAATATTGATGTCCATACTTTTGATTTCAAGACATAATTTCATCAAGCAATTGAGTCTTTTGTGAATTCCTTCTTAGTATCAATGATTATCACAGACATACATAGGTGTATTCACTTGCCCAACATACTGCATTTAATTGTTTCCAATGTCTTCACATACATGACCATGCGAGTACTTCAGTGATATAGACAATCACTTAGAAAATTTATTTATTTGTAAGGCAGATTTACAAGAGAATGAGCAAGAGAAAGAGACAGAGAGGTCTTCCATCCACTTGTTCACACCCCAAATGACCTCAGTGGTGAGAGTTGGACCAATCTGAAGCCAGGAGTCAGGAGATTCATCCAGGTCTCCTGCATGGGTGCAGGGGCCCAAGATCTTGGGCCATCCTCCACTGCTTTCCCAGGTGCATTAGCCGGGAGCTGGGTTCGAAGTGAGCCAGCCAGGACTCCAGCCAGTGCCCTTATGGGATACTTAGAGAGCACTGTCAATTTGTTACACTGGCCTGGCACATTCATGCAAGTCTTCACTCAGACTACACCAATTTGAGATTACCATGAACCAGCCTCTGACACCATGGCTTCTTTCCTCTTTCACAGGTCAGTATGCCCTTCCCTCTTCCTCCACAGAGAACACTGCATTTGATTTCAAATGACTCAGACTGGAACAATGGGGAAGTGATGGGAGGGGCTCCATTAAGGCCATTATCTCCAGGTTGCAGATCAAAGAGAAACTGATCAGGGGTTTCTCTACTGCTTGTAGCACACTTTCCACTGCTCTAAGAAATAAAGCTGAGGCAAAGATGTAGTGTAGCAGTTAGACGTCTACATGCCACATCAGAGTACCCTGGCTCCACATTGGAATGCTAGCTTCCTGCTAATGAGGATCCTAGGAAGCAGCAGGTAATGGATCATGTTGGCTTCCTGCTTCTTTCCTCCCTTGTGAGAGATCCATCTGAATGGCTTTCCTGCTCCCAGCTCTAGCCTCAGCTCAGGCATTTGGGGGAGTGAACCAGCAGGCAGATCTTCTCTGTGTCTGTTTCTCTCTGCCTCTCAAATGAATTAAAAAATTAATAAAAGGTTCCCATGTAAATCCCACAAGGTGTTTCAAACCAGTATATTTTAAGAGATAAGAGTAGGAAGAGAAAGAGGAGAAGAAGGAGAAAAAGAAGAAAAGAAAGAAGTATACTTTTCTGGCAGGCGAGGGCAATTGTAGCTGTCTGGGGTCTGCTCTAAAATCCTGTGTTTGCAAAGAGCCCTGAGGGGAAAGTTCTCCAGATTCAGCTCTGAGAATTTCACTTTGTCCTCCCTGCAGGAGGATTGATGGAGTTTTAAAGAATCAGCTTGTGGAGAGCCCTTAGCAGACTCATCAGTTCTGGTGCCAAGGAAAATATTTTTGAATCAGCTCAGTGACATTTTTACAAGGAGTATGAGAAATTCTAGAGTGAAAGAGCCAACTTCCACAAACCCCACAGGCCTCTCCTCCAGCCAAGAGCAACACTGACATGAGCAGGAGCGTCCAACAGCACAGGGCTTGAAGTGATCCTTCAAGGGGCAGTGCGCAAGATTTAAGAGCACACTGGATACACTTCGATATCGTCTGTCCCACAGTCTGACTTTGTGGGAGATTGCTTTGATGTTTTCACCATGTACCTCATGGGTGAGGACCATTCAGAGCTTCCTCACGTCAAGGCGTTAACCAAACCTCAGCCTAAGGCAAAGCTTTGGCTAGTTACTCCATAGTAACCCGCCTCGGGCCCACTGCCCTGTGCACTGCCCAGTGATGCTGCACTTGTCTCTGGTCCTTATCCTCTGGATGGTTTTGTCTTTCCAGAATACCCTTCCCCTACTTATACAAAGCTGACTCTTTCTCAGCCCTCAACCAAAAAGCTGCTGCTTTAGTGAGAATGTCCTTATATTTCAAAATATGTAATCCTTTTTAAATTCTGCTTTGTTATAAACCGTACAACTTCCAGTAAATCTTTGATAGTTCCTCTATCATGACTCCTAGTGAAAGATAGTTTTCTACTGTACAAGCAGGCCTATTTCATTGTGACCAGATTTTATCAATACAAAGTAGTCATTAATTAAAAAAAAAAAGACTTTCAAGGAGTTACATGGTTACACTGACAGTGCAGGATAAACTAGCTGATTGAAAGGCAAGGAGGGGAGGCTGGCACTGTGGCGCAGTAGGCTAATCCTCCACCTGCGGCACTGGCATCCCATATGGGGGCCAGTTCTAGTCCCAGCTACTCCTCTTCCAATCCAGCTCTCTGCTGTGGCCTGGGAGAGCAATAGAGGACGGCACAAGTCTTTGGGCCTCCGCACCCACGTGGGAGACCGGAAGGAGGCACCTGGCTCCTGGCTTTGGATGGGCTCAGTTCCAGCTGTTGTCACCAATTGAGAAGTGAACCATTGGATGGAAGACCTTTCTCTCCGTTTCACCCTCTCACTATCTGTAACTCTGCCTCTCAAATACATAAATAAAATCTTTTTTTTGACACCTAAAAAAAGATTCATCTTTACTAATCAACAAAATATATTTAAAACATCAATACAAAATCTTCCTCCCATGAGAACAGGAAATATGACAAAAAACACTGAAATGGTGCTGGAAGGATATGAAAAAAAAAAAATGGTATCAAAGCAATGCCACCTGTCTATAGGTCTCTCTATAAAATGTACCAAGTCTTTTTTTTTATTAAACTTTTATTTAATGAATATACATTTCTGTATATAAAGAGAATCGAAAATGAATCTTGATGTGAATGGAAGGGGAGAGGGAGCGGGAAAGGGGAGGGTTGAGGGTGGGAGGGAAGTTATGGGAGGGGGGAAGCCATTGTAATCCATAAGCTGTACTTTGGAAATTTATATTCATTAAATAAAAGTTTAATAAAATCTTTAAAAATAAAAAAAGGCAGAGTAAAAGAATTTGAAGGCAGATAGTCCTGGGCTAAAGGAAACTAGGTAATTCAGCAAATGTTTAATTTCCATGGGAATTTTTTAATTTAATTCTACTTTGTACGATTATTTTAGTCCTTTAATTTTATAACATCCACAGAGCACCTATAATAAAATAGGAATTAGCAAATAATAAGCGGTGGCTTTTACAGCTTTTAAAATTCCTTTAAAAAAAATAGGTTCAATAGTTCCTCTGTTTTTTTTTTTTTACTTTTATTTAATGAATATAAATTTCCAGTGTACAGCTTATGGATTACAATGGCTTCCCCCTCCCATAACTTCCCTCCCACCCGCAACCCTCCCCTCTCCCGCTCCCTCTCCCCTTCCATTTGCATCAAGATTCATTTTCAATTCTCTTTATATACAGAAGATCAATTTAGTATAAAGATTTCAACAGTTTGCCACCACATAGAAACACAAAGTGAAACATACTGTTTGAGTACTAGTTATAGCATTAAATCACAATGGACAGCACATTAAGGACAGAGATCCCACATGAGGAGCAAGTGCACAGTGGCTCCTGTTGTTGACCCAACAAATTGACACTCTAGTTTATGGCGCCAGTAACCACCCTAGGCTGTCGTCATGAGTTGCCAAGGCTATGGAAGCCTTCCAAGTTTACCGACTCTGATCACATTTAGACAAGGTCATAAAAGACAGAGTGAGGATAGTAACCAATGATCCTAAGAGTGGCATTTACCAGGTTTGAACAATTATACAGCATTAAGTGGGGAAGAGGACCATCAGTACACACAGGTTGGGAGTAGAGCCATTGGTGGTAGAGTAGAGGTTATGATTACAAAGGAATGAGGCCCAAGTGTGCTAGACAGGGTCTAGAACAAAGGACAGAGTCATTATTAGAGGAGCTAAGAAAGGTGCTGTCTAAGCTACAAGTAATTTTTCTGATTGAGAGGCAAATAGAACCTGATAGAAGGGGCTTGATAATAATCTGTTGGGCTTTAGGCCTTGTAAGTTAAGAGGCCCAGACCTATCTATCTCTTCACATGGTGTATATCCTAAGGGAGGTGTGAACCTCCTAGGGGAAGGCACTCTGTTGACTTTCATTACTTGGCTGGCCTGTGAGGAGAGCTGGCCAGGTAAAGGCAGGGGCATCTCTAACAAGAAATTTACAGTTCTGCCTGCAATGTTGCTGACCCTACTTGACCATCCCCTCAGCTGCAGTGGTCACTTTGGAAATTGGGCTGAGTGAAGGGCTTTTCAGCTTGGAGCTGGTTTTTGAGGACTGATCCACTGACTTGAGATGCAAGCAATTTCACATAGAGGCTACACATCCTCCCATAGGCCCTCTGATAACAACTCTAGTTTCCCACCCTGTCTCTACACTCTAGAATGTTGGCAATCCTGCTCTTCCTACAACGCTTTACGACTCCATGTCTTTCGTGAATTATCTTGCCCTTTTCCTATAATGTCTATCCTCTCCCTGTTTATTCACCTGCAACATCCTGATTCATCTAAAGAAGAAACATTTACTTTTTTTTTTTTTTTGACAGGCAGAGTGGACAATGAGAGAGAGAGACAGAGAGAAAGGTCTTCCTTTGCCGTTGGTTCACCCTCTAATGGCCGCTATGGCCGGCGCGCTGCGGCCGGCGCACCGCGCTGATTCAAAGCCAGGAGCCAGGTGCTTCTCCTGGTCTCCCATGGGGTGCAAGGCCCTAGCACTTGGGCCATCCTCCACTGCCTTCCCGGGCCACAGCAGAGAGCTGGCCTGGAAGAGGGGCAACCAGGATAGAATCCAGTGCCCCAACCGGGACTAGAACCCGGTGTGCCGGCGCCGCAAGGCAGAGGATTAGCCTAGTGCGCCGTGGCGCCGGCCCACATGATGTTTCTTAACAGGCTGTTTTACATTTTATCTATTCACATGACTCCATTAAATGGCAAACATTTTGAAGTCAAGAAAAGAGTGATCACAATCCACCTCCAGTGATATATCAAGCCATACTTACCTGACTATACAATTATGCTTATATAATCTCAAATATGAGTCAGCCCCTGGACCTGACACAAAGATGATCATTAAACATACAAGAACACTAGTTGAATAGAATAGAACTTAACTCAGAAACTCTAATGATAATTATCAGGAAATTCTCTTGCTGACTCAGTTGCTTTATCTTGAAAACAGAGGCATTAATAATTTCTATGTCATGGGGTTTATAAGGCACACAAATGAAATGAGATTGGAGTTGTGAACTCTATTTTTTTTGCAGATATTTGTTGTTTTTGAAACATGATGCTATATCTTTATGGAGATTACAGCTGTAGTACTATGATACACAGAAAATGACATACAGAAAAAGATATTAAAATAACATACAAATATAACAGTATATATACATATATATACAACAGTATACATACATATAATTTAGTATATGTAGAAAGATATACTCATAAGACACATTAATACCCATACAAATAACAATTCAAAGCAATTTGAGATTTGAATGATGATGTAATCTACTAATTCTATTACAAATCAGACATGAACAGCCCCTTGGAAGCTGACATAGCCCAGTGTCAACATGGAAGAGATATGACTAGAAGAATAGGTAACAGTCAAATAGAGAGGAAGTTGCTTGTGCCTGTGTGGAGGCACACAGATTTATAGAGGACCACCCAATTGTGTTGCTCCACTTTATACAGTGATAGGAAGAGAAGGATTGTTAGTTGTATAATGACAAAAAAATGCATCCTCAGAAAATTATAAATTGACGGTCTGCCATTATGGCGCAGGGAGCTAAGCTGCCACCTGCAGCATAGGCATCCCATATTAGAGCTCCGGTTTGAGTCCCAGCTACTCTGCTTCCAATCCAGCGTCCTAGTATTACATCTGGGAAAGCAGCAAAAGATGGCCTAACTATTTCCATGCCAACATTGTGGTAGACACAGATGGAGTTTTGGGCTCCTGGCTTTGGTCTGGTCATTGTGGAAGTTTGGAGAGTAAACTAGTGGATGAAAGTTCTCTCTCTCTCTCTCTCTTTCTCTTTCTGTGTGTGTGTGTGCCTCACTCTGCCTTTCAAGTAAATATTTTTATAAGAGAAAACTGTAATTTGACCAATGTCATTATGAAATCTAAATATAATTAAAAAGTAGTTTGAGGCCAGCGCTGTGGCTTAACAGGCTAATCCTCTGCCTTGCGGCGCCGGCACACCAGGTTCTAGTCCCGGTTGGGGCACCGGATTCTATCCTGGTTGCCCCTCTTCCAGGCCAGCTCTTTGCTATGGCCCAGGAGTGCAGTGGAGGATGGCCCAAGTCCTTGGGCCCTGCACCTGCATGGGAGACCAGGAGAAGCACCTGGCACCTGGCTTCGGATCAGCAAGATGCGCTGGCCGCAGTGGCCATTGGAAGCTGAACCAATGGCAAAAAGGAAGACCTTTCTCTCTGTCTCTCTCTCTCACTATCCACTCTGCCTGTCAAAAAGAAAAAAAAAAGTCGTTTGAGTGGTGGACATTCGATACAGCAGTTAAGATGCCATTTGAAATGCCAACATCTCACATTGGAGCACCAAGTCTGCTTTGGAATCCAGCTTCCTGCCAAGGTGTACCTTTGTAGGAAGCAGATAATGGTTCAAATACTTGGGTCTCTACAACTCATGTGTGAGACCTGGACTGAGATTCAGGCTCCTGGATTCAGCCTGTCCCAGTCTCAGCTGTTGTGCACAGTTGTGGGAGTGAACAAGTAGATGGGAGATCTCTTTTTCAAATATAAAAAGAAAATGCATTGGGGGGAGTAATTTGAGTTAAAGTATGAAGAACTCAAAATGAAGAGCAAGATAATTGAAAAGTTGAATCGAATACACATTTGCTAAATGCCTCTGAATATCTGTACTATCATCCTTAAAGTATCCCGTGCACCTGTCCTCTGACTTAAAAATACTTGTGACTTTCACTTGTTTTTACCTTATAATTGTTTTTACACAGCACAGTAATTCCACTGTCTGCTTCCTTCAAAGGTGATCCTACCACTCTGAATAATGGTGAGTTTAAAAAAAAAGCAGCCATCTATTTGCATGTGAATGGCCAAGTCAGAGTATCACTATGGAACACTCATGCTTAACGCATGATCCTCCTTAAGGGACAGGAAGGTCATCTGAGCCAGACCCTCTTCAGGAGCTACATGAGGTTTCTGTTAGTAGTTTTTATATTAGTAGTTTAACTTCCCGTCCCTAACCCTTGATTCTCTACTAAAATCACTTCTAAATTCCTCCAGTTCCCTCTTCTCCAATTACAGACATGAAATTTTCATCTTTGTTTTTTGGCTATAGTAGCACTGAAGTCCTTCATAGGCTATCTGTGTATATAGCAAAAACATCCAATACTCCCAGGATTTTCTTTTGTTTATAGCAATGTTCTTTCCCGTAGTCATTGTACATGTCAATCACTTACCTAGAGACCTGAGAAAAATTAATAAATATGGATTTTTAAAGAAAAATAAAAGGCCAAAAGAAAAAGCATAAACCAAAAACACTCTTTGAGAAGAAAATAAGAGGATTTGTTGCCAGCACACCCACTTCTAGAAAAGTCTCAAAAGGAAGCTCTTGAAACAGAAAGGAAATTAAGACTCTTGGAACATCAGGAGGGGAGAACGAGAAATACAGTGCAAAATATAGGTAAACAGAATCCTCAAATTCTGTTGAGAAGCAATTGTTTAACATTTCACATAGCTATCGATGTAAGTAGGGGAAATATTTAATATAATTTTAAACAAGGAGAGTAAAAGGTTTCAAAGGAGGTAATCTATATATAATGGAATTGATAAAATGTCAACACTAACAGAAACTGATAAGCTATGTATACATAACACCTAGAATAACCACTAAAACATCTATTCAGAGACCATAGATAAATCAAACTGGAATTGTTAAATGAATAAATGTTTCAATAACCTTCAGGAAAGCTGGAAATAGAAAACAGAGAAGCTATATCCTCATAGACAATGAAAAGCAGAAAATAAAACACAAGAAAAGAACAAAATAGGATGACAAAGTTAAGCCCTAACATATGGATAACTGTATTTGATGTTCATTGTTAGGAAAACACCAAGAAAAAATTTTACCAAATATATAAAAACACCTGATTCAAGTATGTGCTATCGATTAGAAGCTCACTTCAAATACGCCTGTACATTTTGGATGAAATTAAGGATAGAAAGAGATATATCATGTAAACAGTCATTAAAGGGAAGCAAGAACAACTATATTAACATCAGACTAACGCTTCAGAGAATGAAAGTTATCAGGGACAGAGAGGATCATTACATGTTAATAAAATGGTAATTCAACAAGAAAATATATACTCCGGAAAACAAAGCTGCCAAATGTGACAGGTAGACACTGATAGAGCTGCAAGAGGAAACAGAAATCTACAATAGGGATACATAATTCAAAACCACTCAACTGCTGATGGAAAACCTAGAAGAAAAACTAGCAATAGAATAGAACACAGTGTCTGTTATATTTTGAACTGCAGGACATGAAAAATAATACCACTTATACCTTTTTGAATTTCATGAAGATTAAATTAATTCATACTTACAGAAGGTCTAAAAATATAACTGGAGTAGGTGTTCTAATGTAGCATGTTAAGCTGTTGTTTGGGACACCCTCCTCTTGTACTAGAGTACCAGTTCAAGTCTTGGCTATTCTGCTTCTGACTCAGCTTCTTGCTAATATGCATGGGAAGGCTCAACATGAGGGCCTAAGTACTTGAGTATATTGAGTTCCATCAGTAGTTGAGTGGTTTTGAATTATGTATCCCTATTGTAGACTTCTGTTTCTTATTTCAGCTCTATCAGCGTCTGCCTGTCACATTTGGCAGCTTTGTTTTCTGGAGCAAATATTTTCTTGTTGAATTATCATTTTATTAACATGTAATGATCCTCTCTGTCCCTGATAACTTTCATTCTCAAATATTTTGGCATCCATGTGAGACCAAAATGGAGTTCTGAGCTCCTGGCATTGGCTGAGCCTACACTTGGGTATTGCAGGTATTGGAGGGGTAAATCAGCAGATGGAAGATAGCTCTCTCTATCTCTCCTCCTTTGTCTGCCACTCTTTCAAATAAATATATATATTTTTTAAAATGTAACTAATATATAAGCCCTCAAATAAGCTCTCAGATATATAATTATGGCCATTTGATACACCAAATCATGTTTTTTTTTTAAACAGGCAGAGTTAGAGAGAGAGAGACAGAGACAGAGACAGAGACAGAGAGAAAGGTCTTGCTTCCGTTGGTTTACCCCCAAAATGGCCACCACAGACAGCCAGTGCACTCCTGCCCCCACCGTGCCTATCCGAAGCCAGGAGCCAGGTGCTTCTCCTGGTCTCCCATGGGGTGCAGGGCTCGAGCACTTAGGCCATCCTCCACTGCCTTCCTGGGCCACAGCAGAGAGCTGGACTGGAAGAGGAGTAACCAGGACAGAATCTGGCACTCCAACTGGGACTAGAACCTGGGGTGCCAGCAGCGCAGGCGGAAGATTAGCCTAGCGCTAATGAGCTGTAGTGCCGGCCCCAAATCATGTATTTTAAAGATAGTCAACATGCCAACACATCAAAAGAAAATAAGCAATCATGTAAGCAAACACATCATAATAGGTGAAATGTGATTATCCAAAATTGCAGCCATAGGATGGGCATTGTGGTGCAGAAGTTCTACCACTTGGGATGCTTATGTCTCATAATGAAGTGCCTGGTTTAAGTCCCAACTATTCTGCTTCCAATCCAGCTTCCTGATGATACACCTGTTATGGCAGCAGATGATGTCTCAGGGGCTTCTTTCCATCCATGTGGGAGACCAAGATGGACCTGAAGGTTCCCATCTTTGCCCTATCCAGCCCCAGCCAATGCAGGCATTTGGGAAAAGGTTAGAAAAACCTCTCTCTCTCTCTCTCCCTCCCTCCCCCTCCTCTTTCATCCCCTCCCACCCTCTAGCTGGCAATCTGCCTTTCAAATAAATAAATGAGTGAGCCTTTTAAAAAATGCAGCCTCAACAATTGAAAGAAAGAATGACTTGGAGACAGTCCTAATCACATATCTTAGGTTTTGTCATTTATCTTTCTGCCTCAATTCAATTAAAACAGCATAAAATAAGCTTTGTTTTAAAAGAACCAGGGGAATTGTATGATGATGTTTAGAAAACTTATTTTGTTATCTAAAGAAAAGGCAAGTGATAAATCTTTCTCAATTTGTTTCATCCTTGCACTGAGTTGGGTAGATATTCTCAATTAGCTTTAGTGCCTTGATAGTGTTAAAGTACTAATAAATTATAAGTCCCAGGCTAGGCCAAGAGCTACACAATTCAATGTCCCATTATGAAGGCTCTTCTGCTCAGTCTCTCTTAGCACCAACCCATTCTGCTGCAGCTTCTTTGAAGTAATTCAGTTTTTTTAATTTTTTATTTATATAAAGGGAAACAGTGTCATGTATTTCATATATACAGTTTTAAGGGCATAATGATACTTCTCACCCCACCCTCCCTCTTCCTTCTTTTCTTATTTTTTAACTTATAATGACATAATTTCCGTTTGAAGTAACTGATTTTTTAGTGGGAAGAAAATAATCTTATTTTCTCTGTCATTGCAAATGGCATTTTTTAAGATCAGAGCAGGAATTAAAATAAAGAATACCAACATAATCGAGTTTAACCATGACTCTTATTATGCCTTCGGTCTTCATTCTATCACCATTTTAATCCTGCCTATTTCCATGTTTATTTCCCCACTCAGTCTTTAAACTCTAAACACATTGAAGCCTTTAAAGTTCTCATATCTCTTGTTTGTTCCAACCACAGAACCCTTGAAAATGCTGCCCCCTCTGTCTAGAGCAACCCAACACATAACATCTCTTGATTTGCCAAATTCCTGCTCATTTTATTTTATGACTCCATTGAAACAGCAAAGAAAGTCAGGCCCACCACATACATAGATCCATAGGCACTCAGAATCTCTACGCAGCTTGATCACAATTGTACCTTTTTCTCACCTTACTGGGATTGAGTTCATTACAAGAACTTAGCTTTCTAAAATCTGCCTTCCTTCATAAGACAGCAGACATTGTGAGGAGAGGGGTCTCTGTCTTCCTCAGAGCTCCAGCTCCTCCCCTGCTTCTATAGCTATCAAAGTCTAGAAGAGCATCCTTCCTGCCCTGATACATTTTTTTCTCAACTGTATATTTTCTTAGTTTTAGATGTTCAACATGTGTATCTCAGGAGGTGATGTCTATTTCCACAGCATACTTTAAGAAATAAAACATAAACGTTTTTGAAAAATCTTACATATCAGTCTATCAAATGCTCCTTAAAAATCTGAAATGTCATATTTCTATGAGTTTAAAACTGGTTTAAAATATGTTGGTAAAACTTGAGTTAATATCCTTTGTTATATATACACTACTTTACATTTGCCCATCGTGCTTAAAAAGAACATTGTTTAGTCTTATACCACATCAGAGAGCATTCCTTTCATCACATAAATTTCCTGATACAATGATTCTTCTTTGATTTTCCCATTACCCCATTATTATTCTGGCATTTTTCCCTCTGTTCTGGACTCTGCTTTGTTTTGTTATAATGCTTTTTGATTGTTGCAGGCTTTCTTTTTAGTTGTTAATTTGGCTCTCCATATTTTTAAAGAACTTTTTGAAATATATTTGTAGAAAAACAAAACTACCAAAGAATGCAACCTGATGAATTTTCAGAAAATTAATGCCTGGTTTAACCCATAACCAAACAAGAAACAGAATTGCAGGAGCTCCCATGAAAGTCTCTCTCCTATAGCCCTCTAGTCACTACTTATTCAAGGGAAGCCGTTTTCTTCACATCTAATACCAGGTATTTGTTTTGCCCATTTCTGTGATATACAGAAGTGAAATCCTACTTTCATTTTTGGCCTCTCATGTTCAACATTATAATTGTTTCTTACCTGATTAGAAAGAGTTGTAAAGAACTAATATCAATGTTGGAATATGAATATCCAATGCCTCATTCCATTTTACTGTTGATAACAACTGAAGTATTATTGATAATAATTTCATGTTTTAGAATACTGTAGACAGTTTGCTATGAATATGTAAGTACATACCTTTTCAGATGTAGATAGATGGATACAGATAGACTGATAGGTAAACTGGACAATAGAACAATGGAGATAAGAATATACAAATTTTAGTTGCTTTAGATCCTCCCCAATATTTCTTTTGTCAGTCTTTAGTGTTCTATCATTTTATTGTTTCTGGAGAGTATGCAGCGGTACTTCATTAAATTTTTAATTTATATCTTCTTGATGGAGCTAACAATTTTTGTATATTTGTTGACAATTTGTCAACAACTTGTTATATTCCTTCAGGAAGTATCTATTCAAATGTCATGACCATTTTTCTATCAGATTGTCTACTTTTTAAAAATTGAGTCAGAGGCCTGTATTGTGGCTCAGCAGGTTAAAGCCCTGCAGTGCTGGCATCCCATATGGGCACCAGTTTGAGTCCCAGGTGCTCCACTTCTAATCCAGCTCCTTGCCAATGTGCTTGGGAAAGCAGTGAAAGATGGTCCAAGTGCTTAGGCTCCTGCACCCATGTGAGAGACTCAGATAAAGCTCCTAGCTCCTGGCTTCATATCTGCCCAGTTCCAGCCATTGTGGCCATTTGGGGGAGTAAACCAGATGGAAGAAAACTTTCTCTCTTACTCTCTCTCTCTCTCTCTTCCTCTCTGTAACTCTGCCTTTAAAATAAAGAAGTCATCTTTTAAAAAAATTAAAAAATAAAAAATAAACTGAGTTATAGTGTTCTTTATATAAGATAGGCATAACAGATACATATTTCACAAATGTATAGTCTAATTCTGTGTATTTTAAAATTATTTTATAATGGTTTAGTTTCATATAGTTACAATGGTTCCATGCATCCCAGAACCAGTTGCTCCTATTCAGTGTTTTGCGTAATATATTTCTGTCAAAATTAACAAACTGATACAATATAGATAAATTAATATTTTTAAGTCAACATTCCACTGATTTGTTTTCATTTCTACATAATGCTCACACTCTGCTCCAGACTTCCAGATCTCTGCTTAGCCTACTCATCTGTTCTTGCTTGGTGTTTATTTTTCCCAGTAGAGCCCTAACATGATAAACAGTTATTTTGTGTCCCATCTCTGGTAATTCCGATGTCTGTGTCATAATTTACTGGGTTCTGATTCTTGTTATTTCCTTCAGTCAGTGTTTTCTCTTGACTTTTGAGATACCATGATTTTTTTTCTTGAAACCGTACATATTAATTGGTTAATAGTAGCTAAAGTACATGTGTCTTTAGTGCGAGCATCTATGTATCTGGCCAGAAACTGGGATGGTTTTGTAGTTTGCTGGAGCTTCAGATTCCCCTGGTGTGCATTATTACCCACTTCTTGATGTAGGGCTTTCCTAAGTACTCCCTGTCAGGGAAAGTTTCTCTTGCAACCTTTTCTCCTGTAATCCACTGCTATTTTAAGGAAACCCTATTGGCATGGTTTGTGGTTTATACTCTTGTGATTCAATCTCAAACCTGTGTCTCAGGAATACCACCTTCACAAATATTTCTCTGTAAAACTCTTCCATCTTCCCCTCTGTTCCTGTCTCAATCGTCCCCCTACTCCCAATCTTTCTTTGATCTCAGCCCTGATGACTTTTCTTCCCTCTTAGTTCAGACAGGAAGCCTGGAGGGGGCTCAAGGGAGATTTTCCTTCCCAGAGCTGAGCTAAAGCCCATTCAGATTCTCTTCCTTTGGGGAACAGGCTTCCTACACAGGAGACACTCAGTAAATGCTCACTGAAAGTGGAATGTTTTCTTCTGGAGGAGTGAGGAAAAGGCTAGATAGTTCTCATTCGATAACCTTACAGTATAGGCCGTGAGATTCATTGTGATAGGACTTGCCTAATCTTGAATTCAAACCCAGGAGGGCTTTTATATTCAGTCAGCCTGCATTAGAATGCCAGATCTATCATTCCAACGAGGCTTTTTTCAAGTTACTTGACTGGTCTGAACCACATTTTCACATCTATAACATGAAAATACTGATAGGGTCTCAGCTTTTTTTAAAAAAAAAAAAAGATTTATTTATGTACTTGAAAGAGTTGCACAGAGAGAGGAGGTGAGGCAGAAAGAGAGAGAGGTCTTCCATCTGCTGCTTCACTCTCCAATTGGCTGCAGTGGCCAGAGCTGCACCAATCCGGAGCCAGGAGCTTCTTCTGGGTCTCCCACTTGGGTGCAGGGGCCCAAGGACCTGGGCCATCTTCCACCGCTTTCCCAGGCCATAGCAGAGAGCTGGATCAGAAGGGGAGCAGCCAGGTCTCACACTGTCGCCCACATGGGATGCCAGAACTGCAGGCGGCCTAACCCGCTATGCCACAGCACCAGCCTCTCTGCTTTATTTAATCAATCTTTTTTGAATTATGAATATGTTCAAGTTAATTCACAAGACAGATTTTCTATGGGCTAAATTAAGTCTCACATCAGCTTTCTGAGTTTGATATTATTTATGTGACCAGTTGAGAGAAGTTAATAAGTATCATAATTCCTCCCTCTCTGAAATGCTCAGTCTTATACGTAATCTGTAATTTCTCTACTTTTTTCTTTATTACTTATTTACATCACAGTGTAGTTTGAAATACATATTTGTTGCTGGGAGATCTATACAAATTTCTTAATGAGGCTTTAACAAAAAGAGGGAGATGTGGGACAGAAAGAACGTACCAAATCAGAGTTAGATAGAAGGAATCAGAGGTGACTACAGCTGTCAATAACCTATTACATATTTTCGGAGCAATCAGAAAAGAGGGGCTCCAAGCCTCAATCATAATGTAAAGGAGGGGGAGATGTTGATTACTTTGATTCTATCAGTACACATTCTATTCATGTATTGAAATATTCTGACTGCGGCTGTCGATCTGAGACAGGCAGCGAACTGAGAGGCTGTATGGACCTGTAGGCTTTGAGGGGTCCTGAAAGGCCCGAGGCCGCCTCCCTGTGGGAAGGGAAGCCAGAATCCCAGGTCCCAGCATCCCGCCAGGTCGGGGGCATGTGGAGGGCCTGAGGCTGGAGCTGGCACCCGGACCCGCCCAGATGTTGCTTTTCCAACTTTGTGCTCTGTTCGTTGTGCTCCATTGGCCTCGCCCTTTCCTGTGGAGGAAGTTCGTCCCGGAGGGGCCCTGAGGATGTGTCGGCCTTTCTTGGGCCCGTAGGCCCCTGAGGCTGCCGTGTCTGTCAGTGAATTCTAGGGGCCTGCTGACGTGATTTTCCAGGAGAGATTCATGCGGTCTTCACGAATCCTGACAGTCGGAAAGGAGAATGTGTGCCCTTTAGCGTTTGCTCACTGGGCATCCTGGCGCTCCTGTTTTCCCAGCGATGGAATCCAAGAATCTCGCGCTGGAGTAGTCACTGTAGGACCTCTTCATGATGGCCGCACGTCGTGGTGTGGCTGTTGGCCCATAACCTCGAACTTCCTCAAAATGTGGGTGCTTGTGTCTAGTCCCCACAAAAGCAAGTTGTCACTTGCTTTTTACAAGTGTTCGACGTAATCTGCACTGGGTAAATAATGGTTTTGGATGATGGTGTCCTGTACGTTGGTTTCAATTATCTCATTGTACACTTTGCAGACAGGCTTCTATAAGCCTGGAAACAGACTGTTAATTCCAGAAAGCAGGACTACATGTTCCATGTATAGCGCTTTAGGTTGCCATAAAAAGTGATTTTGCTTACTTCTCAAGAATTTTTACAATTCTTACGATTGGGAATTGATATAAGACCAGTATAAAAATTTAACTTTAGTGCTGGTGCTGTGGTGTAGTGAGTAAGGCTAGATCTATAGTGCCAGCATCCCCTATGGGCGCCAGTTCAAGTCCTGGCTGTTTCACTTCTGATTAAAATATTACAATACACCTAAGAACTATATATAATTATTAATAAAATTTTAAATGTTTTAAGATAGAAGAAAACTACTGTTAATAACCCCAGTCATACTATCACTGACTCTCCTTTCTGTGGGTATCTCTTCCTCTATCCCCACTTCTCAGCAGCACTTGTCTGAATGAAACATTCTCCCCTTTGCTGTTTATGTTGAAGGTGCATATATCTGTGTGAATAGGAGAATTTATTGTTAGCAGAGTTAGCCATCATGGCCCTAGTGACATAAAATATTTGTTGTTCTAATAATAAACATAACTCTAAAATGAATTGTAAATAGAGTACATGATTTGCATATTTCTCTATCCAGTATTTCATCCATAACCAAAGGAAATTATCATATTGTTTTGTATTTTTCACTTTCTATTTTCCACAGTACCCATGTCTAAAAGCAGTCACCATAATTTAACCTAATTTCTTATGACAAAACTGCAAATAGAAATGGATTAGTCCTATAATAAATTTTTCATTTAACACATGTTGTGCTTTCCAATCCAGTCATACATAACGAGAATGATCAATTCTCTCCTTATTAATAATTTTCACTTTATCCTGCCAATAATAGAGCTTTCAAACAATGCAGGAAATACTATTTAATGGGCAGACCAATAATCTAATGCATTTTCCTAGTGGCAATTTCCTAGGAGAGGATGAAAAACTACTGTCATAAGTAACATAACATTAAATCTCCTTGATAACATTATTCAAAGTCGAATGTAGAACTTACTTCCATCCCTGATGGACACACTAATACTGAACTACCCTTACTTAAACAAACAATTAGACAACCAGACAAAACATGCAGCAACTACTCTTAACCCTGCACTGTAAGCAGCAGACTGCCCTCTGCGACAGAGGGGAGCTCCCCAGGGTAAGCCCTACAACCCTCAAGTGTTTTTTTGTCCCGAGGGACTTCTCAGATATGGCCTGAACAACAGAGCTAAGTTTCAAGCAGAATGCAACACTCTGCTGAGGTGAGGAGACAGAAATTAGAAATCATGCTGTTGGGGTGACTGGATTTGTGGAACATAGCCCTAAAGAGAGGAAAAGTGTATCAGATAACAAAGGGAGCTCCAGAAATTTAGAAATGCTCCATTAGGTCGCTGACAATTGGCTAAGCTATGCATTTAGAGGTCAAGGTGCTGAGGGTCAGCAGAGAACATCTGCCAGGGAGCTGAAAAATGAACAGAGATTGAGGGGATACAGAACAGCGGAAAACAAACAGCGCTGACTGTCCAGCGTGGGAAGACCTGGTGAACTCCTTGGCCATTTAGCTGAATACATAAGAAAAGTAATACTCTAAGTGTTCAGCACTTTTTAGAATAAGGGATTTTGTCATCTTACCCTCCACCCAATGCTTAACACTAAACCATACGAGGATCAGCATATCCATAAGTAGTTATTATAGGGGTTATTGTATACACTCAAATCCATCACCCACTTTTCAGAGTTCTAAGAATGTTCTAAAACTTATTGTGTTGATAGTTGGTCATACCTGTGACTATACTAAGAGTCTTTGAATTATATAGTAGAATGAGTAAATTATAAGGTTTATGAATGATATCACAATAAAGCTGGGAAAATTTTAAACACATACATGACATACATTTGATTATAGTGTTCTCAGATATGTTTTATACTTCTCAGTGTATTCAAATGAAATGCATTATGTCTATATAAATGCATAAATAAATATGTATCTACCCACACATGTACATAAATACATACAGGATTATATAGATCTGACAGTTTTTAGAACTAGGAACTCTGATTTCTTTGTGTATAAGTATCACTTTTATAGTTTTTTTTCAAATAAAGTGCCTTAAACCTGTCAGTTACTCAGTCACCAGACTTCAGTCTTACACATTTTGTAAAACTCCAACCTTTGTGCTTCAATCTTTTCTGATCTCCAACATTCCCATCAGGACAAAAATGCCCTATCTTACTAACTTTCCCTTTTTTATGCTCCTGTGGAGCTACACACATCTGTTTCTCTTTCTCATCTTGTTATTTTTAGATGAAATGCTCTTTATTGTCTACCCTCAAATATTCAGGATACAAGACTTTTCCCATCTGTCTTAAAGGAGCTCCTTTTTTTGCAGTTTTACTCACTGATGAAACCAGACAAAATGTGACTCCTCAGTCTTAGTTCTGAACCACAAAATGTAATCCTGGAATACAAGTGGAAATTTGGCAACATGCACATGATTTTATGTAGTTATTGCTCATTCTAGTTCAAAGGGAAACTCAAACCATAAACCTCACTCATCTAGTACCAATCAGGTGCAAAGGTCAAGTCTTGCACAATTTGAGCCATTTCTCCATTTTCTGAGGGCAAAGTGTCCCAGTTGAACTAACAGGAATGCAGGAGTAGCTGTCACCTCTATCAGATATATTGTTTCCAACTCTACATTTTCAGCCCTGAGCTTTTCCTAAACATGTGCTCACTGCTTGATTTTTGCTCTGTATTTCCATCCAGGCATTTGTTGGCATCTGACGTTAATATTCTGTTAACACATTTCCCCGAGTACAGTTTGCAGCCAGCCTAGCCCTGTGCTCCTTCCTATGCTCAACACACATTCTCCTGTCTCTGCTCTTCCATTAATGGTATCGTTCATACCTGGAACTTCCCATAGTGTGATTAAAATCCCAGACTCTGAGGCCAGCCTTTTTGCATTTACATCTCAGTTCTGCTGCTTACAGGCTGTGTGCTCTTCCTGAAGCTGTTCAGTCTGTCTGTGCCTCCATTTGCTCACCTATTTTATTGGGATAATAACAGTGCTAATCCTAAGAAGTGACTATGACAATAAAAATAAATCAGTGCCAAGAATGGTATCTCATTGTTTAGTAAAGAAAAAATGTTAGCAGTTCTATAAATCTAACTGTTCTTCAGAATGCAACCCACCCCTCTACCATAGGGATGCATTTTTTGAATCAACAACTGTAAATAAAGTCTCTCTTCACCTGATTTATCTCTTTTATTTACTCGAAATCCTGTATTAAAAGTAAATGCAGGGCAGGTGTTTGGTGTTAAGACACATCACATATTAGAATCCTTGGTTGTAAGCCTCAGCTCTGCTCTGGATCCAGCTCCCTACTAATCCATGTCTGGATCCTTGCTACATACATGAGAAACCCAGACTAGTCCCAAGCTCTTGGCTTCAGCCTAGCCCACCTCTGCTGTTGCAGGCATCTGGGAGGCAAAGCTGCAAATAAAGACCCATCTCCCTTTCCTCCTTTCTCTTTCTCTCACTCTTGCTCTCTCCCTCTCACTTCCGCTCTCTCACTCTCTTGCTCTCTTGCTCTCACTTCACACTCTTTCTCCCTTCCTGTTCCTCTCTCTCCCATCCCTCCCTCCTTTTCAAAAAAGTAAATAAAATGTTAAAAAAAAGTATTTTTTGTCATTCTCCAAATAGTAAGCTCTTTAGGAAAATAAATAACCCCCCTTCATTTTATCCATTCACTGTTTAGCACAGCACATATTCAATAAATATTTAATGAGTGTTTTAATTTCCCCTACAAATAAAAATTAAAGATATGGCAAATTTCATGCATGTCAATTTATAAGATCTTAACCAGTTCAACTAATGAGAGCAATGGAAAATCCTTAATTTAGAGCTACATTTCCCCCACTAGAAATAAATCATGAGTTAAAACAGTAGAACTTAAGTAACAGTCCAACGTCATTTGCTTTCCTCTATTACATATCAAGATTGATTCCACTGTGGAGATTCATTTGTACCACAGAAAAAATAATATGACAAACAAGGAGACCGGATCTGTTTTATTTTGTAACTGTTGTAGTCCATGGTAGACAAACTCCCTGCCAAAATATCACTTCCAATTATTCACGTGTATCAATCACATAAAAACTCTAAGGACCTCAAATACTCACAAAGAAGCAATTATTTCCTTCAAACATATGTGCTTCTCCAGTCGTTCATCCACTTTCCAACTTAAGAGTCTGTTCAATTCACAGAAATGAATGTCTACAGCTAAGGTGGTGATTTGGAAGGCAGTTTCATGGATCTGCTTCTCCTGTGTAATTGAAGAGATACTCACTTTTTAGTTACCTATATCATCAGCTCAAATCTCTAACTGCAAGTCACTGCCAATTTCTGACACCAGGCTTGATAGCATTTCTTTTTTTCTTTTCTTTTTTTTTTTCTTGGACAGGCAGAGTGGATAGTGAGAGAGAGAGACAGAGAGAAAGGTCTTCCTTTGCCGTTGGTTCACCCTCCAATGGCCGCTGCGGCTGGCCCACCACACTGATCCGAAGCCAGGAGCCAGGTGCTTCTCCTGGTCTCCCATGGGGTGCAGGGCCCAAGCATTTGGGCCATCCTCCACTGCCTTCCCGGGCCGCAGCAGAGAGCTGAACTGGAAGAGGAGCAACCAGGACAGAATCCAGCACCCCGACCGGGACTAGAACCGGTGTGCCGGCGCTGCAGACAGAGGATTAGCCTATTGAGCCACGGCGCCAGCCCTAGGCTTCACAAGCATTTCAAAGAAAATCTAGGATAATGTTTCCACCAAAGAAAAAGAGTCAGAGCTCCACAGTTTAATTTTCCAGTTGAAATATAATTATTATGTTAGATACATGAGTGTCTATGGAAATTCGATTCTGAAAGTAGTGATAATGCCTCCCCTGAGTATGAGTCACCGTATGGTTGAGTGAAGGGAGTCCATGAAGAGGACAGAGAATCTCTGTCCATCTGGAACAGTTACGGAGTTAAAGTGAAAGCTCAAACACACTTACAGGTATCACAACATCCACAATAGAAGTAGCCACGCCATTTGTACTTACAGGAGGAAGAGAGATAAAAAATACAGAAAACGAGGTTCAGAGCAGTTATGTTTCTTCCCTAAACCACCAAATTAGCAATTTTCAAAGCCAGGTCTAGAACACTGCTGTATTTTTAACTTTAGATACATCATACCATACACTCATGCCTACTTCCTTCAGCTGTGAAAGTAGGTCACAACACAGAACACATGCCCACACAGACACACACATGCACACAAAATCATTCCATCGATGTGTAGATAAAGATTTTGAATGTATGATCAATGTTTTATTTGTTCATAAGTTTGCAGTTATTTAAAATTTTTTATTGTGAAAATTAATTGGGATAACCTCTTTTTCAAAAGAAAGAGAGAAACCAAGTTCTATCATCTAATTTTGGCATACTATGGGTTAGAAAAATGACTTAAATAAAAGTAGAGTCTGATGGATTGTTTGTCTTTTAAGGTTTTTTAACTTTTATTTTTATTTACTTGAAAAGCAGGGCAACAGAGATACACAAACTGAGAGAGATTTTCCATCCACCTGTTCACTTATAATAGCTAGGGCAGGGCCAGGCTAAACCCAGGAATTAGTAACTCAATCCAGGTTTCCCACAGGAGTAATAGAGACCCAGGCATGTGACCCATCATACTCTGCCTCCCAGTATATGCATTAGCAGGAAGTTGGATCAGAAACAGAAGTAAAACTCAAACCCAGGAACCCTGATATGCGATGCTAGTACCCTGAGTAGCAGTCGAACATTCTACACCACAAACCTGGCCCAAGATTATGTTTTTGTTACACAAGAAGTTTTGCGAACTTTGCATGTTCCTAACACAATCTACAAAGCAGCCATCAGCATGCTTCAGTAAACGTAAACACACAAGCTGCATGGAAAAAGGACTCCAAAGGCCACGGCATTCCCGTTCTGGCTCTCCTTTCCATGAAGCTGGGAGTTTCACATTTACGGAAACATTCTAATGGTTGCCTTGTTTACCTCATCTTCAGTTATACGACTTGGAGAAAGTATGCATTTTTGAAGCTTTCATATTTGAGCCTGCAAGGCGTAGAAACCATCCTTCTAGCAAAGGAAAAACTGTTTCTGAAGAACAATGGAATAAGAAGTAATCAGGTCATTCCACATGGTCAACACTGGCCTTAGAGAATTGATCCCAAAATTACTTGTTATTGTTTATATAAGCTCCTAGCACAGTGCCTGGCTGTCAATACACAGATGTTTTATGCTTTTTTTTTTATTTAAAAAGTACAAGTATACAATCATACTTTCAGTAAAGCCATGATTAATTTGACACCAACTGACTGGTACTCATAAGTGATAAATAATGATGTCAACGTATATCCATTCTCAACAAGTGACTGCCATGCATTTGTGTCATCACTCTTCCTGCTATTCATTCTATGGTAAAGAGAATAGGACAGAAAGATGTGGTCTTCAGACTTCGCCCTAGACTTTCCATGTAAGAAATATGGCCTGGATCTGAGGATCCCAAAAGAATTCCAAAGATCTATGCAAGTTCATAGCAATTTACTAAATATTATTAACCATCTGAAATGTTTGTTAAGAAGCAAATTCAGCTTCTAGCTCCTTGAAAAGAGGACCATGTGAGCCCAGCTATATAAGTACCATGGAAACATCTCCCAAGTGTACCACAAGGAGACAAATAACCTGTGTCCATTTCAGAGACTGGGATCTAGGGACATGTGTGGCTAACTGCACTGCTTCAGAAAGTGTGAAACTAAGGGCAGAATCTCTCCTCTGGAAGTCGTAAGCTCTCTGTATCTTATAGGCAAGTCTCAGAATATGTAGGGCCATGACACACCACTGACAAAAGTATGAGCATTAGCAAAACTATCCTATACAGCTGAGTTGTAGAAGAAGCAAAATGGAAGTTGAGTTCTGATGATACCAAACTATGTAGACTGAGGGATGTAGTCCTTCACATGCCTGTAGAATTTGCACATGAACTTTTCATACTCATTTCCATATACTTAACTCATGTTTACAGTCTCCGCCATCAAAGAGCATTCCACTAAATTTCCAGCTGGAAATATGCACCAATAGTGCTAAAAATATGAGGTATGTTTGGGGCACATAGGTGGTACATGTAAACTAATTTAGTGTGTCCCATTCAGAGAAGCCTGCCTAGAAAATGTATCAGGAAAATGTCAAAGAAACAAGTACCTCTAATCAATTAAAGGAGAAAAAAGTAGTAATAGGTAAGATTCTTTAATCTAAAGACATTCCCTGTAGGTTTCTGCCTTCTGTACCTTTGCTGTGGGGATGAGGTATAACTAATCTTCTGAAAGTAACTTCTTCCAGGAAGCAGCTGTTATTTTTAGACTGAACTGACCAGAGCAGGAAAATAAGTGTAAGAAAAAGATGACTTATTAGCTCTGGGTAAAGCCAAATATGTAAAATTACTTCCATCGCCTAATCATTATCTGTTTACACCAGCCAATTAAGGTTTTAGTTCATTCTTGTCTATAAATTATGCTTTCTACTTTCTTTAACATCACTGAATAAATACAGATTTGTCCTTGACAAGAGCTGTAGAAATACAAAGTAGATATGCAAGCAAGAGAGGGAACTGCAAAGATTTTGCTTAGCAAAATATAAAACCTTTTTATCTAATCGAATACAAACATACAGACATATTTCTGAGAAGTATATAAATGGACCAAAATGCTTTTCTATAAAAACTAACTGAAATAAATAACCAATACCTCCCTCCAAACTAAATGGACATGAAACACAGAAAAACAATTCATAAGAGGAAGTATACAATGAAGGCAAGAATATAGAAAATATGCAACTTTCAAAATATTAAGGCCACGTGAGATACTACTTTTACTTATCATGGTGGTTAAGACTTTTTAATGGAGACAACCAGTAATTGGAAAAAAGTCAGTTGGCTCTTATACATTTATGTTGAGAGTGTACGTCATGCTCACAGTGCCCATCATACGAATGCCATTAGAAAATATGTATCTAATATTCAAACACAGAGTTCAGAATGTTAATTACTAGAGTGTACCCTGTGAAAATAGTCCAAAGTACAGGGTAAGATTTATGCACAAATATGTCCTTCACAGTCAAAATTTTAAATGAGGGATTTTCATTTTATTCATGAGCACATTATAATTTAATAATGTTAAAATAGAAAACCTTAGGAGAAAATAAAAAGTGACATACTAAGAATGTTGCCATACCACTGTACTCAATGAGTCTGCCATCTGATTGAAGAAGACAAAATAAATATTGGAAAAATTGGAGGATAATACAAAAAATAAAACTTGGGTGCTACAGAAAGAGTAAAATAACAGATCAATCCACAAATCTTTCTCTTTTGAAACCATTTTCAATTTTCTAATAAAAGTAATATAAATCCATAGCAGAAAATTTGTACAAAAGAGAAAGTAAAATGAAGAATATGAAATTAATTATATGCCCACAGATAATATTTCTTTAATTTATTCTTTTCTCCTTTAAATATTCATGTATTCATGGAAAAACAATTAAAGAGTCTTTCTAATGTGCCTGAAGTTATATGACAATTGTTCGACACTAGACCAGTAATAGTTGGTGCCCTATATGGTATTTTTAATGAATAATTACAAAGAAAACTGTGCATTCACAGGCAAAGTCTAATCATATTCTCTAAATTCACAAATTTAAATAACCAAGTGGATTTTAGGTTAGATTAAGTTCCCAAACTTAAGTTCTGGTGACTCAAGCATAAGAGATCAGATTCTTGACTCCAAGATAAAGATGGAATTCAAGGTAAGGCCTGGAATCAGGCTACTTGGATTCAAATCCTAAGCTCTGTGATCTTAGGCACACAAGTTTTTATTAACCTCAGTGTGCTTGTAAGTAGTAATGCAAAGTGGAGATAACAATAGCAATTTCTTCAGAAGCTTACCATGACAATTAAACAATATAACTTGTAAAATCATTTAGCCAAATATTTATCTTTGTATAGCATATATTAATGGTTATTAGTTATTATTTTTAGTTAATCAGGGTTTTTTCCTATATGTTTTATAGCATTTAAAACTAAGAATTTTTCTCCTGAAACATAAACATCATGGGGACCATCGTTGTGGTACAGTGGGTTAAGCGGCTACATAGGATGCCAGCATACCATATGAGTGCTGGTTTGAGTCTCAGCTTTTCCAATTCTTATCCAGCTTCCTGCTAATGCACCTGGGAAGGCAGCAGAAGATGAACCAAGTGGTTGGGTCCCTGCAGCCCCTGTGGGAGATGCAGATAGATTTCCAAGATCCTGGCTTCTGCCTGGCTCAGCCCCAGCCATGTGGCCATTTGGGGATGAATGAGAAGACAGATTGAGCTCTCTCTCTCTCTCTCTCTCTCTCTCTTTAACTTTGTCTTTCAAATAAACAAATCTTTCAAATAAATAAATAAATATCATTCTACCAAGTTACCCTGATATCACCTTTGCTAGACACTGAGAAGGGCTTGTGGGTTTGGTCAAGGCATGGCTGGGGAAGCTGGAGGAAGATGGCTTGAGTCAGGAGACTTTTTTTCCAAACCAATTCCTCCATTTATATACTCTAGAACTAGGACAATCATGAACTCAATGTTCAGAAGCTTCTTCACAAGACAATATTAAGACTTCCTTCCAAGGACTGCTGGGAGGACAAGGCATGCTAGGAGGAAAAAATGCCTTGCTCACAGGCAAAAGCAGCAAATGCTACCGCAGCATTGGCCTGAACCTGAGGATGGAAGGAGTGCCCTCTATTCATCCCGCTAAGCTTTGTGACAACAGGAACACTCACCCGGACGTCCATCACTCTTCCTCTGGGACTTAAAACACCATTTAAAGGACTTTGTGATTTATTAGCAGTGCGGGTGATGCTTAGCAATTGATTCACTCTCCCTTGTAATTAGTTGAGGTGATTAGAGACAGCTTTCCTATCACTGCACTCTGATTTGTGACAGCCCATTAAATCCAGAGGGAGGGAACTGAGAAGAAATCAGTCCCCTTCATTAGCAAAATCACACCCTCTTGTTCAGGGTGCAGTGTATTTTCTGAAGAAAGTCTAGATTTTAGGCATTATTGGCTGATGACTCTTTGCTAGCAAGTTTTCAAGTTACAAATGCGAGGAACCAAAACCTCCACCAACATTTCCAAAGCATGTACTATTCATGCGGAGATTATTCACACTCCTACCCATGAAACACTTGATGGCAACTGGAAGGGGTGGCACTTACGTTCAAACAACGCTGGAAGCGGTGTATGAATTCACTCCTCCTATAGGATCCATAATACACATAATGACCCCTCTCTGTACCTCAGCTGTTTGAACTTTGAGAGAATTTGAGGATAGGCACTTGGCCTAGAATTAAGCCACTACTTGATACGTATGCATCTAACACTGACGAGATTAGGTTCACCCCAGAGATCTGCTTCCAATTCCAGTTTCTGCATATATGAACCCTAGAAAGCAGCAGGTGTTAGATCTAGTAGTTGGGTTCCTTCCACCCAATGGATTCAATTTGCAGCACCCTGCTTCATTCTGGCTCAGCCTAAGCCATGGCAGACATTAAGACAGTGAGCTAGTGAGCATAAGCATTCTCTCACTCTGTTTCCCTTCCTCTCAAATCAAATAGATAAAAAATTTAAATTTTGAGAGAATCTGGATAATGTCAATTACCTAGTGCTAGGAAATTTTTATTTTTTCTTTTAGTTAACATCACTTAATGTTCTAAAACACTAGTATATGGCAAAATATCTTGAGAATTTGTACCTGTATTGAGGTGTGTATTAAAAATTTCAGAAAAATTGAATGTATCTGAACTCAGTTATCATAAATGATTTATGAAGTATTTAATATTGGAACAGTCATACTTTAAGTAAATAGAGAAATTATTTTGCTCACTTAATCCACTTTCTGTCCTTTTAAAAAGAATTTATTAATATATTAGATTCTCAGGGTCACAGAAAATGAATAATAATGACTACAACATAATTCTCATCAAATTCTCAATGTGATATTAATACAAAGAGAACAAGCTCAATGTAGTTCATAGATTCAATTCTAAGAGTATAATGATACTTCCTTTTCTCACTTTCTGCGCTTAACTGCCTTCCTCATCCTGCCTGCACCTAGAAAACTTGAATACTCCATCACCCATTAAAGAGGTGCTGATGGACAGTCCAAAATTAATTATCATGTCTCTCTAAACCTGAATACTTAAAATATGAATTCCAATCCTAAAAGAATTCCAATCTTTTGCTGTCCATATTGAAATATTCTGGTGGGGAAATGGGTGCTCTTAATTATCAGAGTACTTGGGAATATCAGTTTTATAAACTGGTTTCAGTCATTATGTAGAAAAACAGATGTTACATTCCAAAATACAACTCTTCTTCTAAGAATTATTAAATAAATGATGTAGAGCTTTGCTTTTCCCCTTATTTAAATATAATTAGTATGCATATAGATTAAATTGGTATGTCCTGAGATTAGTCATTTTACACTGTCGTGAAGTTCAGAATGCTATTGATTTGGGATTAAGGTCCAGGTCATGTCTTTCTCTTTCCTTTATTATATTTATTTTTTTAAGCTGCAATGTATTGTTTGAATTAACACTGCTATTGGCTACCAATGGTCAGCTTGAACCAGGTGGGATACAATGGGCACAGACTATGACTCTGCAGAGCCCCAAGAATGAACCCTCCACACTGAGATCCAGCCACACACACTGAGCTTTGACGATTTCCAGCCCAGTAATAATGGGGCGCTTGTTGTTTTTGTCTGTTGGGTCTCAGTAGTTTCCTCTTGTCATCACTGCATGAGCTATGCCTAATAAATGCTTGTTCCTTGAAGAAAGAAATTATTAATCACTCTAGTTCTTATGGACAGGCCTTTAAAAGGTGCTGATGGCTTATCTCTTACATCAAAATATTTTAATCCTTCTCTCCCTTAAATAAGAGAAACACCATTTGATCTTATGAGTGGAAACACCCTGACATTAAAAAGCCCATGAAGTCATTGCCTGCAGCTAATTTAATAAAGAGACAAGATGAGCTGGACACTGAAATCCTACATTATAAAAAAAGTATAGGGGACGGTGCTGTGGCTCAGGGTTAAGGCCGCCGCCTGCAGTGCCGGCATCCCATATGGGTGCCGGTTCAAATCCCAGCTGCTCCACTTCCAATCCAACTCTCTGCTATAGCCTGGAAAAGTAATGGTAGATGGCCCAAGTCCTTGGGCCCCTGCACCCATGTGGGAGACCCGGAAGAAGCTCCAGGCTCTGGCTTCAGATCAGCGCAGCTCCGGCCATTGCAGACATTTGGGGAGTGAACCAGCGGATGGAAAGTCTTTCTCTCTCTCTCTCTCTCTGCCTCTGCCTCTGCCTCTGCCTATCTGTAACTCTGCCTTTCAAATAAAAATAAATCTTTTTTTAAAAAATATATATCTGTGTGTATGTGTAAATATATAGATAAGGACTGTTTGACAGCAGTTATATCCTGTGTTGTAGCAAAAACCAAATGAAGGTTCAAACTGTTCTTCCCTGTAACAACTGCTGGATTGAGTGATCAGAGGTTATGCCTTCTGCCAATGGTTCATAGAAGCCAGAGGACCACGTCCTTGCAAAATAAAACCAGCTTTATGTCAAAGCCTTTGGCACTAATGGGCACAATGAATTTTCATTTAAATTGAACAAATAATTATTGAGTTTCATGAATATTTCTATGTGTTGGGGAAATAGCAGCGAGTAACACAAGACTGATAACTTCAAAGCTGTCATTTGGAAGAAGAAACACACACACATCAGAGAATAAATATAATGTGAAGAACTCAAATAAAATGAGTTGTAATGGAATCAAGCTACCTGTCTATCTTGTATCCACCTTCTAGGCAAAGGGGGCATTCCTCAGAAATCAATGAATCAGGTATTCTTCTCCATATTCTGCTACTTTTTCCTTTCCCATACCTCTCCTTTTTCTCTCTTTCATATCCTATGTATTTGGATTTTCATAAGCAGCATAATTTCAGTATATTAACAATAATCACAACAAAATAGTAATAATTTATGAAATTCTCATAGGGTTTCAAATGTCTTATCATGTTGAGTTGTTTTCACTATCACCTGTCTTCACAT
The DNA here is from genome assembly GCF_033115175.1 of Lepus europaeus. Classification (NCBI taxonomy): domain Eukaryota; kingdom Metazoa; phylum Chordata; class Mammalia; order Lagomorpha; family Leporidae; genus Lepus; species Lepus europaeus. The sequence goes on along the minus strand of NC_084843.1, from coordinate 20,706,914 downwards.
TAGCTAATATTTACTTAGAGTTATGCGTCTGTTTAATGTCTATTAACTCATTTAATAAGCAAAACAAACTTATAAATTAGATATTATCTTCATTACCATATTACATATACACAACTGATACTCGAAAAGGTTAGGCAAATTTTCAAATCTCACCCCATATTAGGGCCAGGCTACAGACCACAAGATTCTGACAGTAGAGCAGGTCCTGATCAGCTTGTATAAGATGAGCCCCAATATTATCTGTGTGAATAAAATAACTTTCATTTCCCCTATCTTTTAATCTTTTTATTTTGCCTACAGACTGGTGAGACTTTTCAAAGCCTTGTTGTGGCCCATCAACCTGCATTAGAAAATTCCAGCTCCAAGCGTTACTGGCTTGAGGTTGTTTGGCTCACTTGCAAATAGAAATTGAAAACCCAGGGAAGGTTTGCTGTAGGCTTATGCTCAAGCACAAGAGAGCAAGGCAGGTAGAGATTCCACCTGACTGCTTCTCCAAAGAGGGCTCAATAGGTACTGTCACGGGGTTGGGGAGATGTGGCGGTTTCCACCTAGCCAATGGCACTTGATCTGCTCCTAGCCTCAGGTTCTAGCTCACTGTCCTTGGCTCACTCAGGATTCTGCCCCAGCTCGTTGTTCTGTGCACACACTGCTGGGATATCTGTCTGTCTGTTTTCCTTTTGGTACATGACACACTCGAAATGGCTGCATTGTGCATACCACCACAGGAAGTTCACAGATCAGTCACTGCAGGCTATTTTGGGTATGCATGCAGGATTGGGAAATCTTTGACAGGGAAGTCTAGTCTTTTGTGGCTTGAGTCTGGACGCTCCTTGTTCCTGATTGGTCTATAGCTGCAGATGGATACATGTCAGTTCAGGAGTGGCTTATCTTAGTGAGTCCTATATCTTTTTTTTTCTTTTTGATTGTTACATTTTTTATTAATTAATATACAGAGAACAGATTTCACAAATTTCATACATATGAGTCCAAGAATACAATGATACTTTCCTTTTCTCCCTCCTGTAAGGCCGCCACAAAACACACCAAACACCAGAGTAAGGAAAAGAGTTTATTGGGGGAAACCCAGCAGGCCGGAGGGAAGGGGTGAAGAAGGAAAAGAGCGAGAAGAAGAGAGTAAGAGAGAGACAGAGGCCAGGAGACAGAAAGGAAGAAAGAGAGAGAGAGAGGGGAGGAGAGAGGGAGAGAGAAGAGAGAGAGTGAGAGCCCCATGCTCAGGAGCAGGTCCTTTTAAAACTTGGCCGGGGGTGCGGGCAGGAAGTAGGAGCAGCAAATCCCATTAGGATGGGGGTGGAGCTTGACACCAGTGGTTGGGCCATGTGGCCACCTGGCTTCCAGCAATGGCGGCAGGGGCTAGAGCCTAGGATAGGATAGTGTCAGGGTGTACATCGCACCATAGATAAGACTGCACCATTTTCTTAACATTCCCCCCCTTTTGTTTTTTATAAAGCAGGAGTTGTATGAGATTACATCAGCCCCCAAAGTCCAGGAGGGGTAGAGGGATGATGTTCTGTCTTTAGAGCTACTTCCTGCCACACAGGGCAACGAGGTACTCTTCAATGACAGCGGCGATGTCTCAAGCCACTGTCTCCTGGTTGGGGAGCCGAGTATATGCCTGTAGCAGCATTTGGTTGGTGAGTCCTATATTTACCCTGCCCAACAAGATACCAGCCTCACAGAACTCTTCAAATTTTGCCTTAGTCTATTCGTCCTTCTAGAACAATATACTCTAAAATGAATAGCTGGTAAATACCAGGTAGTTATTTCTAACAGTTCTAGAGGCTGGAAAATCCCAGATCAAGGCGCTGTCTGATTTTGTCTGGTTGGGGCCTGCATCCTGCGTCCTCACCTGGTACAAGGAATCAACTCTGTTTCTCTTCAGAGTTTCCTTACTAGGCACTAATCCCATTTCAGGAGTTCTCCATCCTCATCACCTAATTACCTCCTGAATTCCTCACTCCAAATATCATCACACTGGGGATTTGGTTTCAACACATGAGTTCTTAGCAGACACAAACATTCAGACAATGGCAATTCTCATCCTACGTTATGTCACAGATAATGTAAAACGAAACCAAAACTATGCTAACTATTTTAAAAATCTGCTTCCAATTCATTTGCCAATGGCTTTTAAAAACTATCCACCTACACCACCTATTAATACCATCCCTGTCCCTGACTAGCCCTTTAATATACATATTTGTTGGTTTAGGATGCTACCAAACCTTGTTTTCTGGAGACTGGGAAATGACCCTCAGGGGATGAAACTTCTTTGTCACAGAGTCCACGGATGACCCTGAAGGGCCTGGGAATTGCATGAAGTCATCTGGGAAAACTTATCAATGCAAATACACCTTCCTTACACACACACACACACACACATACACACACACATTTTGGGGAGGAGACTCACAGCTTCCTTGGAAAACCTGAAAATTTCCATAAGCCAAGAGTAAAAGCCACTGTTATCATCCCAACAACTAATTTACCATGTGATTTTATACATTATTTGCCCATACAGTACCTGTTTCTCCTCCTATCAAATCAACATAGTGTATTTCTCTAACAAGCCTTCAAAAGGGGAAGAATAAATGATGTAAAATGCTACAAAATGCACTATTAGTGTGCATTTGCCTTCGTTCTTTTATCTTCTGAGGGAGCTTGTGAAATTTAGTCACAAAGGTTTTCTTCAGTAAGTTCCAAAATTTCACTTAAGCGATGCTTTTCATACTTTTTTTTTCTTTTTTGAGGACATTTTAATATTCTGTGCTCACTGGTTTCTGTACATTGTTGTTATAATTTGTCCCAAGAGCCAGAATATTCTTAAAGATAAATGAAAACAGTAAATAAGTGTATTTCCTATCAATTAGGGTTGGAAGCTGAAGTGAACAAATGAGCACCAAAATGACATACCATAATTCCAGCTGATTTTAAAACTCAGCATGGGGACCAGCATCGCAGTGCTTAGTTAAACCATAGCTTGAGATGCACACATCCTATATCATAGTGCTCATCTCAGTCCTGGGTACTCTGCTTCCTAGACCGGCCCAGCCCCTACTGTTGAGGCCATCTAGAGACTGAACCAGCAGATGGAAGATCTCCCTCTGTCACTCTGCCTTTCAAATGAATAAATAAATATTTTAAAACCTCAAAAAATGTTGTGGTTTTTGTTTTTAAGATTTATTTATTTATTTGAAAGGCAGAGGCAGAGAGAGTGAGGTCTTCCATCAGCTGGTTCACTCCTCAAGTGGCCAATTCAAAGCCAGGAGCCACGAGTTTCTTCAAGGTCTCCCACGCGGGTGCCGGGGCCCCAGGACTTAGGCCATCTTCTACTGCTTTCCCAGGCCATAGCAAAGAGCTGGATCGGAAGCGGAACAGACAGGATTCTAACTGGTGCCTATATGGAATGCCAACACTGCAGGTGGTGGCTTTACAGGCTATGCCACAATGCAGGGCCAGAAGATGTTGTTTTAAGAACAGCTTTTCTAAGGAAAAAAAAAAAAACTGCTTTGTACCTGTTCCATAATTATGCTGCAATAGTAGGATATTTTTACTTAATATGATTTGTCTCCCAAAACAAAGCTTTCAACTGATGCCAAAAACACTGTGCCATGATTGCTTCCATGGTTCTGCTGCTTTGTCTACGAGAATCAGTACATAGCCATGCAAATACACACGCACACACACACACACGAACACATACATACATATGCACACACACTCATAGAAGCAACAGGTAGCTTTCAGATGAGTCCCAGGGAAAATATTTAAGGCAGATTTGATAGTATAAGTTCTGGGCATTATGATCTGGCCTGAATTCCCTAGAATTGGCCAACATTTATGAACAAAGTTTTGCTTTTATTTTCTGGGATTTTTTTTTTCCTGTCGTGTTACACTCATGGGGGCAAGTGGGTACTTCTAACACTTCTTTGGGAAACACAAAGCTTCTGAAATCGCAGTAAGAGGAGAGCTATTGTAAAGTAACAATTTGAAAAAAGTAGTAAAGAGTCATTCAATTTCTTAAACACACAATAAAACCTTTGTCTGTATTGTCCCAGGAGAACTCTTCTTCCCTCTCTGCAAAGAAATTATAGTTTGTTTCTTGTGAAATGCTTTAGAGTCACAGGAAGACGATTTCTCTAAGCATTTTGTGGAAGGATTGTTACACATAAGTAAAATGCATACCTCAACTTAAAAAAAGTGAATGCTAGAGATGTTCCTTTCAGGGTTTCATACTACATGGGCATTGTGTGTCATCTTATCGACCTCAATGCGATTCTCTAATCTCTGCTGCAATGTCCATGATGTGTAGTCACTTGGGCCAAGCTATAACACCTCTAATAACAGGAACCCTTTGCTTCAATATGAAAACTCTCACCACCATTCAGTTACGCATTAACCCAAACATTTATTAAATTGCTGTTGTTCAGAAGGCCAAGAAATAGACTGGCTGCTAAAACACTAAACTTTTATATTTCCTCTTTGGAAATAGAGTTTGGACACCTGAGTTTAGTTTATTGGATTCTTAATATGTCTCTAGACATTTGTTGGGTGTAGAGCAGGCCAAAGATATTTGATCACTACACAACCCCTTATTCACAGGAAAAGTTCTTGAGTTAAGTTTCTAAAGCTTAGTACAAAATATTCAAAAATATACAATAACATTTTAATGCAGAATTTTCTTGAACTAATTATAAACGCCTATTTCCATCTGGCTATTTCTTAATTTTTTTTACTGATTCTTCCTCCTTTCTCTGAGCTACAACCTCTTATTTCCTCTATCTACTTAATCTCCCAAAGTAACCTCAACTAATGTCATGATAATTATATGTCCACCATCTAGACTTGTTTTAGTCTCCAAATTCACATATTTTCTTGGATGTTTCTTAGGCAGCTCAAACTTAACATATGTGAAATAGAACTCTTGGTATCTCCCCCTAAATAAAGTCTCCTATGGCACCAACCACTTTCTCAGACCATGCACATTCAAGTTATCTTATTCTCTAACACTCCCTCAGTACTAGCCCATACTTTCCTAACCCAAAGGGCTTGTGTCTTTTGAAGAATTAAAATTGTCACAGCTGTGGGCAACATATTCATAAATAATCCATCACTTTTTAAGGCAAATTGTATATTAGCAAAGGATTCCTAGATTTGTAGAGTGGATGAACAGTTGAGAAAAGATAGGAGTATCACCAACAGCAACCAGCCCTCTCCAGTGATATATCTCGCCACACACCCCATGCTACCGTTGTTTCTTTCCATATCCCCATATCTGTTCAGACCCCAAAAATTATAAAGATAAGAAGATGCTTTTCAGAGGTGCTTGGTTTCACATGGCTGAGCCAGCATTCTGTTATGGAATTAAAAATCTATTTTTAAGACGTTCTTTTTATTTAATTTATTTGACATTTGCCATTTGCCGTTTCACTGCCCTGAGATCCACAGCAGCCAGGCTGTGTCAAGCCAAGCCAGGAGATAAGAACTCAATTGGAATTTCCCACTTGCGTGGTAGAGACCCAACTACTTGAACCGTTACTTGCTGCTTCCCGGAGTGTGAATTCAGGAATCTGGAGCAGAGCATGACCTCAAACTCATGTGCTCTAACAATGAAAACAGGTATCCCAAGTGGTGCCTTAACCACTAGGTCAAATGACCATCCTAGAAACATAATTTTGCTGATGCGTCAGTAACTCATAATGTGAGTCCAAAAAAACCAACAACGTAAAACACATAACAAAACTTGGACACAGAGCTACACATTCTGATTTTCTTCTCCCTTTATAAGAATAATTGTTTCTCTTAGTGTTTATCACACCACAGAGGATAAATAAAAACTGAAATTTTCCATAGCAAAGGGCTTCAAGTTCCTGGGAGAAAGTTACTCTATAAAGAGCTGCATATAGAGGGTAAAGCCAAAAAGACATTCATCAAATTAGTAAAATCCATTCAAAACAGAATAATTAAGCCATATTTTTTAAATTGCCAACATCAGGAATATGTTTTGAGACTAAATAAGTATCAAACACTGAATCATTCCTCAAGAAGATTTATGAACCAACACGCAGTTCCTGTATTCAATGAACTCCTGGTACTACACATCTAGACTACAAATTGTCACAAACGAATAGGGCATAAAATTTAAAATAAAAGTGCAGTGGGAAGAAAGCTGCACATCTGGAGGTAAAGTGAGTTAAGAAAGGAAGGCAGGGTGCCAGAAGAAACATTTTCTAGAACAGTGGTATTTAGGCGGTGTTTGTGTGGGGGATGGTGAACTAGGGGTCCCAAAGCAGAAAGGAGCCAAATGGTAGCGAGCATTGTATATAGCATGGTAACCTGGAAGAACTAGCTGCAAGGATGATTTGGCCTATCATGATGGTCTCTTGCTTTCTTGGGTTTGGAGGATGTGATTATAATATTTACCTACCTATTTGTATTTTTCTTTGTTCAGAGTATTGGCTATTTTCATAAAATTGTTTGGAAATTTTAAAGCCAGGTTTTTTTGTTTGTTTGTTTGTTTGTTTGTTTTTTGGCAAGGAACCAAATTTCCCAGTCCTAGAATGTAAAACATGGTACATGTTATAGAGGAAGCCTTGTTTTTGTTTTAATGTTTACTTATTTATTTGAAAAGCAGAGGGACAGAAACAGAAACAGAGACACAGATCTTCAACTCACAGGTTCACTCTCCAAATACCTGCAACAGCCAGGGCAGGACCACATGGAAGCCAGGAGCCTGGACCTCCAGCCAGATCTCCCACTAGGATAGCAGAGAGTCAACTTCTGCCTCCCATGATGCACATTAGTAGGAAACTGGATCAGAATCAGAGGTAGAACTCGAACCAGGCACTCCAGTATGAGATGTAGTCATCCTCAGCCAGTGGCTCAACTTGTTGTACTACAATGCCCACTCCAGGATTTGTCTTTCATCTGTATCTTTGTTAAGTGTTCAAGCAACATTTTTAGCATCCAAGGCAAGTAATCTAACTAAGCACATCTTGTTGTTTTCAAATTTCCTTTCTCTCTTTATCTATCTATCCTCAAAATAAGCTTACCTTTTAGTTCAATTCCCCACAAACTTTCTGCGCTATGATCATATGTATCATTTTTATGAATGAGTTCAAAAGTTTTAAAATTTTTGAATGATAAACTCAAAGTAAGAATCACAGCCGGCACCGTGGCTTAACAGGCTAATCCTCCGCCTTGCGGCGCCAGCACACCGGGTTCTAGTCCCGGTTGGGGTGCCGGATTCTATCCCGGTTGCCTCTCTTCCAGGCCAGCTCTCTGCTATGGCCCAAGAAGGCAGTGGAGGATGGCCCAAGTCTTTGGGCCCTGCATCCGCATGGGAGACCAGGAAAAGCACCTGGCTCCTGACTTCAGATCAGCACGATGCGCCGGCCGCGGTGGCCATTGGAGGGTGAACCAACGGCAAAAAGGAAGACCTTTCTCTCTCTCTCTCTCTCACTATCCACTCTGCCTGTCAAAAAATAAATAAATAAATAAATAAATAAAAAAGTAAGAATCACAGCACCCTGATTGGTAAAGATTACCGTACGTCTTTTGTAAATTAACAGCCTGTCCAAATGTTTCTGCCAAACTAATAAAATAAAACCATGTGGGGAAAAAAAAAAAAGTACTGTCTTCACAATCACACACTCACCTTAGAAGGTAGCTATCCTAAGGCATGTAATCCAATGGTGACTCCTGCAACCATTCTGGTATTGATAGTGAAGATGCTGTGTCCTTCAGTTCCTACTCAGAGATGGTCAGGTTTATGTTCTCACATAATTGTCTCCATTTCCAAATTTACACATCATTTTTCTCTGGCTACTCAGCAGTTATTCTGGAGCTTTCTGTCTGCATGATGACATCGTGCTCTGCATCAGAGACAGTACTGAAAGAATGTATGTGACTGTGCCACGGTAATTAATTGTCATGAGTCAGAGTAATATGCAAATGCTCTATTGAAAGAGAGTGCTGCTTTCACCATGTAAATGTTGCCCCACAACACACCCACTTTGTGCTAACACCACACCTGTTTCCCACTTTCTTAGGAATAGATTCTATAATCTCATAGCAAGATTTTATATTATTTAGTTCCAAAGTGGCCATCGTCCTGACATGGTTTTGTTGTTGTTGCTGCATTAGTTTGGTTATAGACACACACACACACACACACACACCTGTCCTCATAGGGAGAAAATGTATTTTTGATGAAAAAAATAAGATCAGTTAAAGCACTTTAATTTTGTGCATTTATAAATTATCTAAGTTTTAAGGTATTAACACTGATTTCTTCTCAAGAGATAACTGGGGTCCGACCAACTGGCTCTAAATCTTTCAAGACAAAGGTCTCTGCCTCATATTTACATGGCAGAAACTGGCAAAAAAAAGCATAAAGCAGAGAAAGAGATGAATCATAGCACCCCAATTATGTGGAATTCTTTTACCTGTGGTCTACTTGCTTTCCTACCCAATTTTAGTACCTCCCATGTTAAACTATTGATTCTGAGAATAACTCTACAAAAGTGGCACAACCTGATAACATATGGTGGCTAAGGGAATAATTAACGTGGCTGTTACATTTTGCCACAGAGAGTTAAAGTCCCTTCAACAGTCCTATAATATCTACTATGTGCTGAGAACTAAATCATCCCTGGTATGGTGACTCTCAGTGTGACCAGCACTTGCTGGGATGCTACCACTGGTCACAATGCACCATTGCCAAGTCACTATCCCAGCTTTGTCTCAGAAAAGCAGGAACCTATTTTTTCTTTATATTTTGCTATGTTCCTTATCTATGGCTAACTGCTTTTTTCTTATTTTAAAGCTTTATTTATTTGAAAGGCAGAGTTACAGAGAGGCAGAGACAGAGGGAGAGAGAGAAAGAGAGATAGAGAGAGAGAGAAAGACAGAGAGGTCTTCCATCTGCTGGTCCATTCCCTAAATGGCCATAACAGCCAGAGCTGTACCAATCTGAAGCCAGGAGCCAGGAGCTTCTTCTGGGTTTCCCACACAGGTGCAGGGGCCCAAACACTTGGCTTTCGTCTACTACTTTCCCAGGCTATAGCAGAGAGCTGGATCAGAAGTGAAGTAGCCAGGTCTTAAACCAGCGCCCATAGGGGATGCTGGCACTGCAGGCAGTGGCTTTACCCACTATACCACAGCGCTGGTCCTGGCTGCTTTTGAGAATCCTTTTTCTCAAATTTCATATTAGTATGTTGTGGATTTAGTGAAAAATCATAATTAAATGCAACAAATTGTACTAATTTATTTTTTAAGGATTTTTATTTATTTATTTGATAGGAAGAGTTACAGACAGTGAGAGAGAGAAAGGTCTTCCTTCCATTGGTTCACTCCCCAAATGGCCACAATGGCTGCAGCTATGCCAATCTGAAGCCAGGAGCCAGGTGCTTCTTTCTGGTCTCCCATGCAGGCGCAGGGGCCCAAGCACTTGGGCCATCCTCCACTGCCTTCCCAGGCCACAACAGAGAACTGGACTGGAAGAGGAGCAACCAGGATTAGAACCCAGCGCCCATATAGGATGACAGAGCCTCAGGCAGAAGATTAACCTAGTGTGCCACCATGCCGGGCACCCTAATTTATTTGTTAATAAAAGAGAAAACTGATTCTGTCTTACACTAATACCTCCACTTTCCCAAATCCAGTTTCTAGAAACAGTCACCTAATCTTTATTCTTATTCATTCACATCCTTTAAAATAGAACTTCTCTTTGATATTCATCCTTTCAATACTCAGCTCCAGAATTTGGCTTGCCAAGTGACACCAACTCCAATTAACATTAATTCTTATGTAAATAGTTGAAGGGAAAACTAAGAATGGACAGAGAAGTGTCTGGAATAAGAAGCATTACATCCCAATATTAATTTCCTTTTCTGGAATAGTGCTCTATCCAGGATTAGGAAAAGAAGTAAATAAACAGGAAAACATGCTCTTTATAGACTCAACCCCAGTGTCCATTCTAATTGCTCTTGTTTCCTCCTATTCTTGACCCCAAACTTCCTTCCTTCCTTTTATCATTCACTTTCTTCCTCATTGCCATTTCCTGTCTCCTTAATCTTACCATCAAGGTTATGAAGAAAAACTGTATCAGCCAGGCCATATTGTTTGTAAAGTAAGCATATGGTCTTTAGAATCCAAAGATGTGATGGGAATCCCAAATTTTCATAAGAATGGCCAAGAAAAGTTATGAGCAACCTCTAAAATGGTGAAAATTCTATGTATCTTTTAGAATTGCTATGAGAAAAATGTAATATATAAGCAGTAGCATAATAGGAATGAAATATTTTTAAATTTCTTATAATAAAACACCACTGTTGAGGGACCAACACTGTGGTGTAGTAAGTTAAGCTTCTGCCTGCAGTGCCAGCATCCCAAATGGCTTCCTTGGCTGCTCCACTACTGATCCAGCTCCCTGCTGTTGACTTGGGAAAGCAGTGGAAGATAGCCCAAGTGCCTGAGTCCCAGAACCTGTGTGAGAGACCCAGAAGAAACCCCTGGCTCCTGGCTTCTGATTAGCCAGCTCCGGCCATTGGAGCCATTTGGGGAATGAACCAGTGATTGGAAGATGTCTCTGTCTTTCCCTCTCTCTACCTGTAACTCTGCATTTCAAATAAGTAAATAAACCTTAAAAAATCATTGGTATTGAAAAGAAATACAAAAGCAGTCATTGAAAGGTAGCAGGAAATTCTGATTACTGAATTAATATTGCCCATGAATGTCTTGGATTTCTCTCCTAATACTGATACTGATTATTATTTTTGATCAAGAAAATTCTCTGTCCATTGACTAATTAGTTCTAATTTGGGCTGTGATACTCTCTCTCAAGGACAGAATAACAAATGCATGACTGTAGTATGCATATGCATTTGCTTTTAGATAAGAAGCAAAGCATAGAATGTTAACGCTACCACACTCTTACTCCAGAAAGATGGGTAAAGTGACTCTGGTACTTGTTAGCTGTGAAACCTTGGAAAAGTCACTTAAACCGTTTAAGAGTCGTCTATAAAATGGAATAATGACTGTCTCTTACTAGATAGGATTTTCATGTTAATTAAATGAAAAATGCATATAACATAGGTGCATTAATACATTTGGTATTTTTTTCCCATGACTCTTATGGTAATGGTGAAGATGATCATTGTGACGCCATGCAATGTGGGGAAATATCAATATGTAGAGAAAGCCTTCATTGGTGAAATCTTCTGAACCTGATTTTTAATTACAGCTTACTTCTACCATTGCTAAGGACAATTAATTAGACTACTGATGGTGATAAATAGCGACTTTATTCCTCTAATAGAGGATAACTGGATCTGTCTCCTCTTAATTATAACATTAGTTAAATATTTTGGAAGGTCAGTAGGAATGAGCCACTGATACAAATAACTACTGTACATCTTTGGCATATTTTGGCATGTTCTATGTATTGCAGATGTTGATAGCTTCTTCATAAAATTAGTCATTTGTACTTCAAATAGTGCCTCACATCCCCTGTGACTACACCTAAAATGAAATTGGAGGAAAATGACACTACAAATGACAAAAGAGATGAAAGTTTGCAGTAGCTCTTCGTAAAACAGTTCAGCTTCAGGCTGTACACAGAGGACATTGTCAAACAAGACTAGAGGAGAGAAACATAAACTTGAGATAAACACTCTAGCTTTTATCTATTCATCTTCATACCCCTATCTCTTCCCCTCTCATCGCTGTACAGCCCATAATGCATGAGCAGAGTCACATGTTCTCAGAGTTCACACACTTTGGGGACTTGGTGAGTGCAGACAGCACCTAGCTGACAGGTAAATCACCGTTCAGACAGTCTCAGCAGCACTGTTTTCAGGGCAGTGAAATAACAACTGCTGAATTCATCAGTCCACTTCTGATAGCCATTCACAAAGTCTCCCAAAGCCCTAGAACTTATATACTAAGTAACTGAACCAGGGCTCCAGAGATTGAAGTAAACATTGCCTATCTACAAATTTTTGGACCCCAGCATCTGATTTTTGCAAAGCAAAATAAAAAATGTCAAAACAGGGTTAAAAACTGCAGCACATTTTAAAATGTCACATTTTGGAAATAACTGTCTTAATTTAAACACAAAAAAATAAGATAATTATAAGAGTAATTAAATAATTTGTAGTGAAATTCAAGTAGTGTAGTAATTTATGGAACTTCTTTTGAGAAATGTCTATTGAAATATTTGGCTAATTTTTAAAAATTTATTTACCTTTTTCATTTATTTGAAAGGCGGGGGAGGAGAGAGGGAAAGGGAAAGGGAGAGGGAGAGAGAAAAAGAAAGAGAAGAGAGAGAGAGAATTTCCATTTGCTGGTTCACTCTCCAAATGCCCAGTCATGACTGGGTCAAGTTGAAGCTGGAAGAACTCAACCCAGATCTCATATGTAAGTGGCAGGGACCCAGTCCTTGAGTCATCATCCACTGCCTCTGGGATGCATATTAACAGGAAGCCAGATCAGAACTCAGGAATTCTAGTATTCAGATGTGGGCATCCCAAGTGGCAATGTAATCTGCCACTATAGTAGCCAATTTTAAATTATTTGTCTTTATATTGCTGAATTATCTATGCATTCTAATGCAAGTGCCTTAACATACAGATGATTCGTCCATTAGTGTGTTGCCTCTTCATTTTCTTGTTGTTATCCATTAAGCACAAAAGCTATCAATTTTGATAAAATCTGATTTTTTTATCATTTCTGCTTTTTTCTACCTTATCTAAGAAAACATTGTATGGAATTTTTACTCCTATGATTTCTCTTAAGTGTTATATAGTCTTAACACTTCCAATAATACATGTTGATTTACTTTGAGATAAATTTTATATATTGCTTGAGATGGGTTTAAATTCATGAGTTTGTGAATATCTTGTTACTACAGTTGAATTTGTTTGAAAGATTATTCTTTTCTCATTTAATTGTCAGGGGATACTTGTCAAATATCAATTGACCATAGATATAAGGGTCTATTTCTGCACATTGAACTCTTCCACTAATTTATATGGCTAGCCTTCTATTAGCAACCCATTGTATTTATTACCAAAGTTGAGCAGTAAGTTTAAAGGTGGTAAGTGTGAGTCTTCTAACTTTTTCCTTCTTGGAAAGATTATTACGATGATTCTGGATCCTGTACAATTTCATATGAACTTTAGGATCAGTTCATCAGTTTTAGCCAAAAATACAAGATCATGGAATTTGATAACAGAAATCACATCCTATCTCCTTTCCGAATCAAATGTCTTTTTTCTTGGCTAAATGCACAAGAAAATCTCATGAACAGTTTTGAATTTAGCAACTGTCTTTAATCTTTCTCTTTATAGTGATCTTTCCAAACTTTTGCTAAAACTCAGAAAAAAGAGAGAATAACTAAGAAAGTAAAAATCAGAAATGAAAAATGTAAAATTTGTAAAAAAAAAAAGAGAATAACTAAGAAAGTAAAATCAGAAATGAAAGTAGATGTACTAAATATACAAAATAAAAATAATTATGGAGAGTACTATAAAAATTATAAACCAGCAAACTAGGTACATAGAAGAAATGGACAATTTTTAGGAAAGCATAAATTTCCACAGCTGATTCAGAAAGAAACAGAGAATATAAATAGATCCATGAGAAGTTCAGAGATTGAATCAGTAAGCAAAAAAAATTCCAAAAATTAAAAGATCTGCACTAGTCAGATTCACTAGTATACTGGTAACAAAGAATTAGCACCTGTTTTTCTCAAACACTTCCAAATCAAAGAAGAGAATGGAACATTTTCTAACTCCTTCTCCAAGGTAAACACTACCCACACTAGAACCACACAAATACTATGAGAAATAAAAGTACAAACCAGTATCATTAGGAATATAAACATGAAAATCTTTAACAAAATACCAGCAAACTGGATCCAAGAGCATAAATTGTATTAATAATAGAACTATTAATCAATTAATAATATATACCATAAGAAGATGGACTTTCAGGAATACAAATGTGATTCAACATAAAAAATCAATCAATGTAATACACTATATTTATAATGTATAGGGGGAAACAGCCTTAGTCATCTTAATGGAAGCAGAAAAGAATTGGATTAAATTCAACATCTTTTTATTAAAAAGCAATTAATTAACTAAAAATCGAAGGGAAATTTCTCAATGTGATGGAGTGCATTTATGAAAAATCACTGATAGATACATATTCAATGGTGACACGCTGCAAGTGTTCCACCTTAGAAAAAAAAGAAATAAAATGGTCATAACTATTTACCAGAACTTTTAAACAGAGCAATTAGGCTAGAAAAAAAAAAAAGAACAGGCATCCAAGTTGAAAAGGCAAAAGTAAAACTATTCTTAGAAGACTGATCCTAGACAGAGGAATTCCTAAAGAATCTACATAACAAAAGCAAACAAGCAACATGCCTCACTAGAATTAATATATAAATTCAGCAGTAGGGCTGGCACTGTGAGCAGCAGGTTGAAGCCAGGGCCTGCAGCACTGGCATCCCATATGAGTGCTGGTTCAAGTCCTCGCTGCTCTGCTTCCAATTCTGCTCCCTGTTAATGTGCCTCAGAAGGCAGCAGAAGATGGCCCAAGTCCTCGGACTCCTGCACCTGCATGGGAGACCTGGAAGAAACTCCTGGCTTCCGTCTGGCCCAACCATGATCCTTGAGGCCATTTGGGGAGTGAACCAGCAGATGGGAGATCTCTCTCTGTGTGTCTCTGCCTCTCTCACTCTCTCTCTCTCTATCGTTCTTCAAAATAAACAAAATAAATCTTTATGAAAGATCTCTCCAAGTGAGATCCCAGTGGAAAGAACAGGTCATCAAAGAAGGAGGTACCTTTCTCTGAAGGGAGGAGAGAACTTCCACTTTGACTATGACCTTGTCTAAATAAGATCAGAGTCAGCGAACTCAAAAGGCTTCCATAGCCTTGGCAACTCATGACAAGAGCCTAGGGGGATTACTGACGCCATAAACAAGAGTGTCAGTTTGTTAAATCAACAACAGGAATCACTGTGCACTTACTCCTCATGTAGGATCTCTGTCCTTAATGTGCTGTACATTGTGATTTAATGCTATAACTAGTACTGAAACAGTATTTTACACTTTGTGTTTCTGTGTGTGTGTGCAAACTGTTGAAATCTTTACTTAATATATGCTAAATTGATCTTCTGTATGTAAAGATAATTGAAAATGAATCTTGATGTGAATGGAATGGGAGAGGGAGCAGGAGAGGGAAAGGTTGCGGGTGGGAGGGAAGTTATGGGGGAGAAAAGCCATTGTAATCCATAAGCTGTACTGCACTTCAGAAATTTATATTCATTAAATAAAAGTTTAAAAAAAAGAAATGCATAAGTTCACCCTTTGGCACAGAAGTTAAGATGCCACGTAGAATGCCCACAACTCATATCAGAGTGTCCATACTTTGAGTCCACCCTTTGCTTCCAATACCAGTTTCCTGCCTGCTACATTGCTCAAGCAGTTGGCTTCTGTATTCCTCTGTTGCTCCCTTCTCTTATGTTATATACTTTTCTAGTCTACAATTTTAATTTCTTTTTCATTATTTTATTATTTTTTTTCACAATAGGTTATGAAAGCACTGTTACTTTGCCCCAGGTCTAGGATAATCATAATCAGGTAATTTACATAAAATATTGCTTTCAGATTTTCTACAGTAGTTCTCTAAGAATTATAATTCGCTTTTATTCTTTTAGGTTATTGACAAGATCCCAAGTTTAAGGATGTGCATTTCTATCAGTCTAGCAAATATGCAGATGCTTCAGGTAGTTTGTTGTTTATTTGGTTGGCAGGTAGCTAAAAAACAATTTTGAGTCCTGCAATTATATGGTAATCTTATAGATGCTAATTTTCACTTTTTTGTGCTATCTTCATCACCACTTAATTGCTAAAGTTGTTTTTACCTTTCTTCTTCTTCTTCTTCTTTTTTTTTTTTTTTTTAAGATTGATTTATCTGAAAGACAGAGTTCCAGAGACAGAGAAGGAGAGCTAATGAGAGTGTTTTATCCTCTGGTTCACTCCCCAGATGACTGCAAAGGCCAAAGCCAGGCTGAAGCCAGGATCCAGGAGCTTCATCAGGCTCTGAGCAGATGCAGGGGCCAAGGACTTGGGCCATCTTGTCCTGCTTTTCCCACTTTCGTAGGCACATTAGCAGAGAGCTGGGTCAGTAGTGGAGTGGGGGTGGCAGCACTGTAGGCCCACCCTGACCTATTAAGCCACAACAGAGCCCCATCTTCCTTCTTTTCAAAAAAGATTTTTCCTTTGAGATTCCATGATTGTTTACAGCCCTTGTGTCTACTAGGGAGGAACAGTGTTGTTGTTTTTTTTTTTGTTTTTTTTTTTTTTTTCTTATTATTTGTTTAGCTTGTTACTTAGTGGAAGCTTAATCTTAGGAGTATAAAGTAAACTGAAAGTAGATCACTGTGAAAATCAAGAGAGGAAATAGAAAGAAAGGAGAAGGAAGGGTGGGAGGGTGGGTGAGAGGGAGGCTAGGGTGGGAAGGACCACTATGTTCTTAAACCTATATACATGAAATACATGAAATTCACATACCTTAAATAAAATTTTTTAAAAAGTCTCTATCCTTTTAATACAGATTTGCCACTTTGCAAAGAGTGGGTTTCTTAAAATCTCATGTGGTCCTTTATATGAATTCTAACTCCTTAAATCAAGTGCCTGTTCCTTTCATTATTTTAAATCAAAAATATTTTGAAATCTTTTCAGTGTATTAAATAATGTTCTTTTTAAACAGTTTTTTTATTTGATTTGTTTTTTGTGTGTACACATATAAGTTTGTTTTAATTTTCCTGCTGTTTCTCCATGTCAGAGCCTAGCCCCTTTGCTCACATCATTCCTGGTCCCTTCAATTTTCCAAGGACCACTTGCAGCAGCAGGATAGGAGTACACAAGGCCCTGGCTCTGGGATTTGATGAATTTTCTCTTCATTCTTAGTTTATGTCCTTTGATTTCTCTATCTTCAAGTAACACTGTGACTGCTGTTTTCTTGAAGTTTCTTACAAAGACACTTTATATTATTTTGGGAAGAAATTTCAAAGGACATTTACTAAATCGCCACCTATTAATGCAGCCACTCAAAATTCCTGTTTTTGATTTTGAGGTAATGAATATATTAAAAGAGTTTTGGGATATTTCATTGATCCAGAGAATGAGTTTCTGGTGTTGTTTTTGGTTTTGTTTTTTATTTTTGTTTTTTTTGTTTTTTTTTTTTTTGACAGGCAGAGTGGACAGTGAGAGACAGAGAGAAAGGTCTTCCTTTTCCATTGGTTCACCCTGCAAGGGCCGCTGCGGCCAGCACACCACACCGATCTGAGGTCAGGAGCCAGGTGCTTCTCCTGGTCTCCCATGGGGTGCAGGGCCCAAGCACTTGGGCCATGCTCCACTGCACTCCCGGACCACAGCAGAGAGCTGGCCTGGAAGAAGGGCAACCAGGGCAGAAACCAGCGCCCCAACCGGGACTAGAACCCAGTGTGCCAGCACCGCAGGCGGAGGATTAGCCTATTGAGCCATGGTGCCGGCCATCTGGTGGTTCTTAAGGAGCAACAAATCCATCTCACTCTCAGTGCTTCATGTTAGCATCTCTCTGTATTGTCAGCCACCTTCTCTGCACAAACAGACCAGCTTTTTCTACACGGTCCAAATTACAACTGATGAGTAGACTACACCAGCATTATTTACTAAGATATTAACATCTCCAATTTCCGCCTTTACCTTCTTTGCAGAGCTGTAAATATCTTCTCGGTTACTGCACTCCACCACAAAAGTATGAGCCTGGGCACCCAGTCTGCTGCATTCAGCAGCTGTTTCCTCAATTCCATGCTTTGGAGGTACAGTCAGCCCTTGTCCTGACTGTTGATACTTAATACTATTGGTTGAACTCTTTAATTAAAACACAATTATTCTTAGGTATTTAAATTTAACTGAAAAGTGATCCTTGCTAAATATAAGAGTGGGAATAAGAGAGGGAGGAGATGTAGAGTTCAGCACATGCTCAATCAGACTTACTCCTAATGGCAGAGTTAGAAACATGCCAGGAGATTCCAATTCAATCTCATCAAGGTGGCATATACCAATGCCATCTCACTAGTCAAAGTGATCAGTTTCAGTTCAAAATTGATCATAATGATAAGATTAAGAGTCAAAGGGATCACACAAACAAGACTAGTGTCTGTTAATACTAACTGATAGAATTAAAAAGGGAGAGAACGATCCAATATGGGAAGCAGGATACACAGCAGACTCATAGAATGGCAGATGTCCTAAACAGTACTCTGGCCTCAGAATCAGCCCTTAAGGCATTCAGATCTGGCTGAAAAGCCCATGAGAGTATTTTAGGCATGGAAAGCCAAGACACTCTGAAAAAAAAAAATGACCTAAATGAAAGATTTATGTGAGTGAGATCCCAGCGGAAAGAACAGGTCATCAAAGAAGGAGGTACCTTTCTCTGAAGGGAGGAGAGAACTTCCACTTTGACTATGACCTTGTCTAAATAAGATCAGAGTTGGCGGACTCAAGAGGCTTCAATAGCCTTGGCAACTCATGACAAGAGCCTAGGGAGATTACTGATGCCATAAACAAGAGTGTCAAATTGTTAAATCAACAACAGGAGTCACTGTGCACTTACTCCCTATGGAGGATCTCTGTTCTTAATGTGTTGTACTACATGAATTAATGGTATAACTAGTAATCAAACAGTACTTCATACTTTGTGTTTCTGTGTGTGTGTGTGCAAACTGTTTAAATCTTTAATTAATATATACTAAATTGATCTCCTGTATATAAAGATAATTGAAAATGAATCTTGATGAAGAATGGGATGAGAAAGAGAGCGTGAGATGGGATGGTTGCAGGTGGGAGGGAGGCTATGGGGAGAAAAGTCACTATAATCTCAAAGTTGAGTTGTACTTTGGAAATTTATACTTATTAAATAAAAGTTTAAAAAAAAACAAATTACAACTGATTTAGGAAGGGAGGTAGCACTAGCAGAGAGGAGCTGAGGTTTGCCAGCCCCAGCTACCCTGAGTAACAGCCAGGTTTAGCTCAAACCATGCCCCACTTCCCTATACCACCAAAAATGACCCCCTTTTTATGTACTGCTCAATCACCGTCCACACACTGTCCAAACCCCTTCAATACACCACCCAAACCTCCCCTATGTGCACTGCCCCTTTATGCACTGCAAACACCTCCCCTTCCGTATAGTGGAAAAATACAACTTACATGATTTTGCAACTTAGAACCAGTGCCAGCTAGAAATATCCAATATGGCTCAAGCTGCATCCCTGTGGTGACCTTTAGATCATTATAATAGTATTATAATGAAATCACCATGGCTGACACTCCCACATCCATCATGCACCTGACTCCATGAGACTTCATAGATTTCCAAAAAACGTCAAGGAAATGAACAGCACTAAAGCCCTGCCCCAAATTCTGCCTCTTTTGAATACTCAATTAAACCTTACCCAGACACCAACCCTATGTCTGGCAGATCATATAAAAGGACAGTCTCAAATTTTGTTGATTGAATCGCATTCTCTCTGGAGTATGCCAACATTCATTCCTGAATATGCACTTTGGCTTTCAATAAACTTTGCTCCTCTGTTTCTCCTATACCTACATCTCTTCCTTGAATTTCTTCTTGAGTGCAGATAAGAACCTGGCCATGGACCTCCCCAGAATACAACCAAACACTGAGTGTTATCACTGTAATAACAGTGTAATTATACCACCACATTGTTTCTATGGAGACTGGCCTAACAGTCTTCATGGTTCTGCCTCTAAAGTATGGAGAATGGACTCATTGAAATACTACTTAGTGGGGCCAGCACTGTGGCATACAACACCAGTATCCCATAAAGACACTGGTTCTTATCCCAGCTGTTTCACTCCCAGTCCAGTTCCCTAATAGCCTAGGAAAAGTAGCGGGAGATGGTCCAAATCTCTGGGACCCTGTCATCCATACAAGAGACCCAAAAGAAGCTCCTGGCTTTGGCCTGGCCCAGGCCTGACTGTTGTAGCCATCTGGGGAGTGAGCCAGCAAGTGGAAGATATCTCTCTCTCTCTCTCATTCTGTTTCTCCCTCTCTCTCTGTAACTCTTTCAAATAAAATAAATACATGTTTTTTAAGAAAAAAAAAAAAAAGAAATACTACTTAGCAGTTATACCTTAACTGACCAAATAGTATTAGGGATTACCTGTGTAGGAACAAGGGCATCTCTTTTTCCAGAAAATGGAGGACTAACAGTCAGACTCGGTAACTAATTAACGTTATAACTGCATGTACCAAAGAAGGTCCTGCCCAGAACAGAAGGAAGTATATCTTCCTATAAAACCAGAGAGGAAAAAAATAGCTTCCATCTTGTAGGCCTATCCTCAACTCCAATTTGAATAACCCTTCTACATTTCATTCTGTTTAAATTCTGCTCAATCCATACTACTCAATGGATTTCTCTCCTACTCTTAGAAGCTGTCACCATAGAATATAACCAGAGCTTCTAATCCCTTCCCTCAGAATTGTGTTCCTTGGTGATACAATGTGCTTATATTCCATTTTAAGTGTCTTTATAAATTCCTCACCCATTACAGATTATAAGCTCCTTTAAAGATCCTATAAATCATTATTTAATAGCATAGATAAGAAACAAATATATTCTTATGTCTGCAGCAATCTTCACAAAGTTTGCTAACCTCTGGCTACACTTATATTGGGAAACAGATGTGAGGAAGAAGATAGTTAGCACTGCTCATACCCATGTGAAGCATTCCCTAGAGCAATCAGAGGAGCTAATTCCAGGGTAACTGACTCTGCTGAGACAGAAAGGGACTGCCAGAACGAATAGTGTCCTTAGGAATCATCTCAACTGTTGTGATCAAACGCATAGGGTTTGTCAAATACAAGACTGCTTTGTCCACCCCAAAGTGCTTTACTAATCAGGATCGTGGAGCAGGGAGACCCATGCCCCACTGGTCTGCCATCTATTTAGGGCTTATCTCAGAAATAGAATTTAACCAGTGTATTCTATGTTTTCCAGAAAATACAAGAAGTTTCCTTACAACACAGATTTTTAATATTGAGGCTTGTCAGACAGGCATTGAAAATAACTAGCACACCGGTTCATCAAATTTGACTAAGGTAATAAGCAACTTCAATTTGCAAAATTCAGAATTATGAGGAATATTCAAATTGTAAAATAACTTTAATCCAGTTAACAAAATAAAATCATAGAAGGCTCTACCTAATAAACATTCCTTATCCAACTAATCACTAAGATTTGGCATTGGCCTCTTTATTGTTAGCAATATAAACAATGGTCTCTGCATGACTGAAAATAGCTTATGCTCTGAAATAAGCTAGATTCACTCATGTATAGACAAATATGCATCATTGTTCATTGAGTTTTATTGTTTTTTTCTTTGAATTTGTGCACTAGATTAAAGTTTATGGTGATATTGCCATTTGATCTTTACAGTCTTTCATGGAGTGACTAAAGCTATTTTCATGGTCAGAATAATGAAACTTGAAGGTATTTTGTGGCATGTGCGAGGACAGGAGTAAGGAGGGTATGAGTCTAAAAATCAATAAAATCAAGTTTATTCTAATAACAGGAAACCATTTACCAAAACCAACCAAGTCCAAGTCACTGAAGTCTGAATAAAAAGGCTATTTGGAAAGAGAGACAGACAGACGCACAAACATTACAAAGAAAAAAAAAGCCTCTTCCCTTGTTGATTCTTTTTTTTTTTTTAATTTATTTTATTTGTTGAAAGGCAGAGTTACAGAGAGGCAAGGGCAGAGGCAGAGAGAGAGAGAGTCTTCCATCTGCTGGTTCACCCCACAGAGGGCGATAACAGCCAGAGCTGCACTGATCTGAAGCCAGGAGCTTTTTCCTAGTCTCCCACATGGGTGCAGGGGCCCAAGCACTGGGTCCATCTTCTACTGCTTTCCCAGGCCATAGCAGAGAGCTGGATCGGAAGTGGAGCAGCCGGAATTCAAACCAGTGCCTATATGGGATGCTAGCACTGCAGGCGGTGGCTTTACCCGATATACCACAATGCTGGCCTCCTCCCTTGTTCATTCTTAAAGTTTTTAGAGACCTAGTAAATAAAGTTTTGGGAAGTATTATGGTAGATCTCACTCCCTCTCCTTTTTTTATTGATTTATGTAGGTATGCATGAAAGGCACAATAACAGTGAGAGAAGGAGAGACAGAGAGAGTCAATTTCTCCTGCTTCTGAGTAGGCTGGGGTGCACTGGGGTGCACTGTAATGTTGGCCAGCGCCATGGCTTAACAGGCTAATCCTCCGCCTTGCGGTGCCAGCACACCGGGTTCTAGTCCCGATCGGGGCACCAGATTCTATCCTGGTTGCCCCTCTTCCAGACCAGCTCTCTGCTATGGCCCGGGAAGGCAGTGGAGGATGGCCCAAGTCCTTGGGCCCTGCACCCGCATGGGAGACCAGGAAAAGCACCTGGCTCCTGGCTTCGGATCAGCGCGGTGCACTGGCCGCAGCGGCCATTGGAGGGTGAACCAACGGCAAAAAGGAAGACCTTTCTCTCTGTCTCTCTAACTATCCACTCTGCCTGTCAAAAATAATAATAATAAAAAAAGAATTAATGTTTGTTGGTCTGTCCTAATTGGACAAGAATAATATTCATTAACTAAATTAATGATGTTTTCTTGTATGTTTATCTACCAAAATCAGAAAATTGGAACTAAAAAGATCTTTTGAAGTTACACTAAGAATCCTCCATCCTTGCCCTCTGTATGTACCACTCTCGTACAGGCAAGTTTATGGAGGAAATTTCTTTGCATAAATAATACATTTCGCTGGTGGCTATGAAGTCCTATTAATTCCTCTGACAATATGGTAAGATGATGATATGGATTATATTTGTAGCCAATTAGAAATGTCATGGTTGAATATTCACTCTTGTTATTTGAAGTTGTGAAACTCTAGTAATGAAAAACATTTCATGGGCCTCTTTTATTTATTTAGGATTGAAGGGTTTTTCTATAAAAATCAGAAGCATGTGGGACATAAAGTATTAGAGACAAGTTTTTATTATCATTACAACTATTGATACCATACTACAAAGATGAATGTTATTGATGGAAGAGAATGATAAAAGAGCTGGAATATTGATTGAAAAATAAATAGACTCATTCCAGTTTTATTTCACTGCTTGGTGAGTCACACTCTCTCTCATGTGAAAAGCAGAAAAATAATGTTGATAGCATTATGATCAAATAAAATAATACACATGAAGTACTTTCAAAAGTATAAATCATTAAGTAGAAATTACAAAATAAAGTTAGAGTCATAAATTTCTCCTGAAATTGTTTTAAAGTACAAGCAAAGCTTGCATTATACATTAGAAGTATATTCAAAGTGTGGATAGAAACGATAGTTCAGAACCAAACTATACTATAACTATGCTATAGATAAAGAAGTAATTCTTTCATTTCCTTGGTGTTTTTTCCTAGTAAGAATGGGGTTTCTAATAAAATCATAGGAAATTCCAAGAATTTATGCCAGAAAAGAAAATGGTTAGAATAGTTGGGCATATCAACAAAAGTAGATGAGTCTCTTCAAGGAGTTCAACCCTAAGTGCCAAAAAACTAATTCAGTGAACAAGTCCAAGCATCAGCATCAAATCAGAAACCTCACAAAATTCAGCTCTTAGTGTTCCATCACCAGTTCCTATCCAATACACTCAAAATTCTCAATATACTCAAATATACTAAAAATACTCAATGTACTCAAAATTATAAACAATAGTAAGAGCTAACTCATTTAAAAAAAAAAATACTGGATTGGTATTGTCACCCATAGCTCAAAAACAAGAAAACTCATGTTTCAGGGGTATTATATAATCTTCTCAAAGTAAGACAGTAAGTAAGAAAGGGCTGTAGGAGCATTTGATCTAAGCTGTGCAAGAGATCTCCAAAGCCCATTCCTCACTCTAATAGCAATATCCAGGTACTATTTTTAAATGACTAGTCTGCTTTCATTTTTACGATTCAAATAAACCTAACCAACTTCATCTTCATGTACAGGCAAAAGACTGTATTAGTCCATTTTTCACTGCTATGACATGATATCTGATGCTCGGTACATTATAATGAGGTTTATTCAGCTCTCTGTTTCAGGAACCAGAAGTCCAAGTAACTCTGGTAAGGACCTTGTAGTGGATGGCGACACAATGGTGATAACATGGGCAGAAGATATCATGTGATGAGACTGTAAGCCAGAGACATTCTGGGCTCACACTCAGTCCTTTATCACAAGTCACTCTCTCCTAAACTACTTGTGGTTCTTGCGGGGGGGGGGGGGGGGGCTCCAGTATTTCCTGTACATTTAAGTCACTGTGAGTTTGATCTTGTATATGGTATCCAACTTCATTGTTCACACCTAGATAGCCATTGTCTCAACCCATTTTTTTGAAAAGATAACTTTTTCTCCAACACAGTCTGTGTTTGGCTTTAAACTCTCCTTTCATAGAATAACTATAAACAAATGTCTCCAGCCTTCCTATCTTTGAGAATTGTGTTTTGAAGAATTCTCTGATTTTTTTTCATTACTTAATTTCTTCATTTCAACAATGTTCATGTTTTTAATTTTGAAAGGCAGAATTACAGAGGAGGAGGAAGGAGAGAGGAGAGGGGAGAAGTGAAGAGAGAGAGAGAGAGATCTTCTATCTACTAGTTCTCTCCTCAACTGCCTACAACAACCAGGGCTGGGATAGGGCAAAGCCAGGAACCTAGAATTCGATCTGGGTCTCCCAAGTACTTGAGCCACCATCTGATGCCTCCCAGGATGAATTAACATAAAGGTAGATTGAATATAAAGTAACTGGGGCTCAAATCAACATTCCGATATGGGATGTGGGCATCCCAAGCAGTGGCTTAACCCACAACACCCACCTCTTCTCTTACATTCTTTCATTTAACATTTCTTTTTTCTTTTTTCACAAGTGGTATGTCATTAAACTACTTATCCTTATCAAACTGAGCAATGAAAAAAGAGGGCAAATTACCTTGTGTTATCGACAAAAAGAGCTGACCAATTATTTATTCAATCAATATCACCTTTATTTAAAAAGGACACAAGTACTGAAAATCTCTCAATTCTGGTCTTTGTGGCTCACTTGATGCTATATGTGCAGTTACCCAGATTCCATCATCTTGTTTTCCTATGAGTCTATCATGTGCCATGTTCCTATGAAGTAGATTACTTAAGAGAAACATAACGACTCTGAATCCACTATGTAGTGAGAGCACTCTTCCACTGGGAATATGTGCATCTTAGCCATTTCTTACTAAAGTGTGTGCATCTAGGGAAAGCCTAGCTGACGAAAATCAAAGAAAATTCAAGTTATTTGGACATTTAACCATTAGCTTCCTATCTCCTTAAGTCAAATTGTATCCCTGTAAAGCGCACTGTCAAACTTTACTTGCTTGTAACTCTGTGTCTTTGTTTGGATTTCTCAATGAAAGAGACCTTAGAACACAGATCCTAGCGCACATATTTAATTTGTTTGAGGCAATCAGGGGGACAATCTCAGAAAACACAGGAAGGTGAGTAGGAAAGCCAGGCAGTGAAGTACAGGGGCTGACAGAGGTGAGTTATCAAGCAGATTAGCATCACAGATGGCTGTGTTGATTATCACCAGGAGAACATGGTGATCAGTGGCCAATATGGACCTCACAGCTATCCCTGAAGGGCTGGGGAGAGAACTGGGGCACCTCCACACCAATCACATCAGTCACTATGTGAGGGAACTCCCCACCAGGAGGAGCAATAATTCACCAAGACATCTGACCCATTGAGTACTCAGGCAAAGCATGTTCTAGGGATCTGAGAAAGCTTCAGGCAACACAGAGGCACTGTACTATCAGAATTCGTGTGAGATACAGAACCAGTAGAGTAGATATACAGAGGGGGGGCAAGGAATGGACTCACAGAATTAGTGAGACTGACACTACAATTGTGGTGCAGTGCACTAAATTGCTTCTTACTACTCCAGCATCCCATATGAGCACCCCCAATTAGTGTCTGATTGCTCCACTTCAGATCCGGTTCTCTGCTAATGTGCCTGGGAAGGCAGAAGATGGTCCGAGGGCTTGCACCCCTGCCACTCATGTGGGAGACCTGGATGGAGTTCCAGGTTGAGGTCATTTGGATGGAAGATTTCTTTCTCTGTCTCCCCCTGTCTCTGTAACTCTGCTTTTCAAATGAATAAAGATAAATAATTTAAAAAATTATGGAGGCTGAAAAGTCCTAAAATCCACCATCAGCAAGCTTGAGAAGCAAGAAAGCCACTGGTGTAATTTAGTTTGAGTCTAAGGCCAGAGAGCATTTTAAGAGCAGTGTTTTAAGTCCTGTCCTGTGTTGAGCTAAAAGCCTAACAACAAGGAGTGCCTTTGTCCAAGTATAGGGAAACATGCATGCCTCAGCTCCAACAGAGAGTGAATGTGCCCTCCTTTCACCTTATTGTGGACAAACTGGATGATGCCCACCTAAATAGGGGAGAGTCCATTGCATCACTCAGTTTACCAATTTAAACCCTAATCTTTTCTGGAAGAAACCTTAAAGATCACCCAGAAATAATGTTTACCAGATAACTAGGCCTCCCTAAACAAACAAATTAACACAAAATTAGCCATCTCAGGCACAAGTAGCAGTTGGAAGCTGAGAGATAGAAGGCATTGAAAATAAACAGGCTGGGGCCAGTTCCATGGCACAGTAGGTTAATCCTCCACCTGCAGTGCCAGCATCCCATGTGGGCACTGGTTCTAGTCCTGGCTGTCCCTCTTCCAATCCAGCTCTCTGCTATGGCCTGGGAAAGCAGCGGAAGATGGCCCAAGTGTTTCTGCCCCTGCAGCCACATGGGAGACCAGGAAGAAGCACATGGCTCTTGGTTTTGGATTGGAGCAGCTCCAGCTGCTGCGGCCATCTGGGGAGTGAAGCAATGGAAGGAAGACCTTTCTCTCTGTCTCTCCCTCTCACTGTCTGTAACTCTAACTCTCAAATAAATAAATAAAAGAAAAAAAAAAAAGAAACAGGCCAAGGGGATATCCTCAGTGCACCAGTGTGGCCTGCGATGATGACTTAAGTGTTGATTTTGCAGAACAGATTTGGATCACAAAACTCACTCCAAAAGTTATCTGTGAGTAGTCAACACGCTCTGCCTGGTGGAGGATGCCACAAAAGCCCACTTACATGTATGGAGGAGAATTCACACAATCTGAGTGGTTAAGGGCACCTTGTTCCCTACTTCACTGTATCTTTCAGATTAAAAGCAACAGATGCCTCCTTTTGGCAGACATGTGCTAAAAACAACAAAAATGATGGCAGAGTGATGACAACTGACAGTGAAGGAGACTTGAATCCATAAAATCTAGAAAGCAATGAGCATAGATCTCTAGATTAAGAAAAAATTGTGTTATATCTTTATCCTTAAAGGCAAATTATATTAAGTCCCAAAACAATAAATAATGAACATAATAGACATTCATTAATGCAAAAGTTATTGAGCACATTAGTATGTCATTTGCACTGTTATAGATGCAGGGATGTATAATTAATATTGCTATTAAAGTCACAACCTTTATGAGATTATAATTCTTTAGTGAAGCAAGATAATTTTTAAATGCATATTTAAAGCAGCTATGTTCAGAGTGATAGGAAGTAAAACTCGTGCTACAAAAAATAGACTCAAAATCGAACTTTTTTAATTTGGAGGGAATAGATATGGGCATGCTGCTAATAAAATAAAGGAAATTGTTGTTCAGAAATGTTCATCCCCTAGCAGTGACCAATAGCTCGATGCCACCGCAACCTCTTAAACCTTTCTCTGTGAAAATGATACAGTGAATACAGAAATAAACAGAGGAGAGAAAAAAACTTATGGAATTAATATTCACAGAGGACAGCTTAATCTTGGAAAATGTCATGCAATTGTGTTCAAATTTGATATATTGCAGAGAGCCTTGGAGACCAAAAGAGCTAGATTTGAGCCTTACCTCAACTATTAAGTAGTTGCTTAATCTTGGATAAGTAATAGAGCCTCAGTTCCTTTGGATGTAAAATGAACTTTTTAATAATATCTAGCTTTGCACAATTGAGAAATAGGATAGACATATCAAATGAAAAATGCCTAGCTCAGCATTTCTGGGCACACTGGTAGCAGGAACTCAATAAATAGTAATTCCATCTTATTCATATGAATATCATAGCATATTCTGCTAGTGGTGAAGGAAGATTTGTGTTGATCCATCCACGTATCTGAGTCCAAATATGCCCAGGGATGACTGCCCTTGACTCAATTTGCATGTGTGCTGTGTTAACAGGTTTGTTTGGAGGAGCTACTGACACTGGAACTCACTTTGCTGTGCTCCAAGAACACAATGCTCTCTGTAACGGTGCCAAAAATGCTAATGATCCAGAACTTGCAAACACTGATTGAGCTTCTGGAGTCACTATCAACCAGAGGCACTTAGGAGGAAAAAGAGACAGTTAAAAAAGTCTGAACCCATTCTAAACCCATAGCAGGTGTTTAAAGAAAGCCAGTTGCTAACAGTACAGGTCACATCTGCCTAACTAGCTATAATCTAAACTTATTATGACTCACAGAGAAATTAAAAAGCAACATATACATAACCTAAGAGGACTTAATAATTCTATACCCAACAGAAAAGAACAGAATGTCTTTTATAACAACATGGCAAGAAAAATTGTAGGTTAATGGACTTGTACATTGTAATATAATGGGGCACATATAGCATTAAGTTGGAATAAAGTATACAATAGAACTGTACATAATAATAGTTTATAAATAAATTTTGTTAATACTAGTTGCAATTAAATTGTCTTGTTTTAATGTGATGTGTGATTAAGATATGAAAGTCTTGCTACCTTGTTCTTGTGTGATTTGGCACCCAACAAAAATATTTTCCCCAGTTGCTGTTGTTATGAATGAGGGTCCAATTTTTTTTATGTGAATATTCTTTCTTTGGATGAATATTCATGAACAAGAAATTATTACAAGTTGGATAAACTTGTGCCCTCTTAGATCAAAAACACTGTCAGTTCTGATTCAGAATTCTCCTCTAAAAATTGTTTCCAAAGCATAGAAACTTCCATATCATCCAATTTCACTCTTCATCTATTTGCTACACCTGGGTAGATGCTGCTGTGATCAGAAATGTTATAGGAGCTGTGAGCTTGATTCTGCTAATGTGTAACACCTCCTATCCTCCCCCTTCTCCAATTCAGTCTGGGTTAGGTGTTCTTCCTCGGGGCTCCAGGGTGCAGTTCTATTCCAGCATTGTACATATCACATGCTGACCACACATTCATAGGCCTGTTTATATCAGTCCTGAAGAAAGAAGCATAAGTCCTTTGGTGACCCCAGAACTCATACTCTTTCTGAAATTGAGATACAACTTAGATATATACAAAAGAAGTAAAAACAAAAACAAAAACACAACCCCTGCATTTAAGGGACTTCAATTTAATGAGAGGAATAACATACAAATTACTTACATAATACATGACATTAGCTTCCAGTAGTGTTAAATGAAAGAGTTCTAGAAGGTGAATGGGAGGAGCAAGCAATCAGTTGACAAATAATAGGAAAGGTTATGGTGGTGGCATCCTTCTCTCTCTAGAAGTTGAAGGGGGAATCTCCTGCCACGGAATTATCAAGTCTATCTCTTCTGAAGGGTGTCATTTCAGAGTAATTATCAATAGGGAAAGAAAACCTATCGTAGTTCAAGAACATACAACTTCAATAAGAAAAAACCTTTTTTAATAAAATATTTTTAAAAAATAGATTGAGAAGAGAGGATTATGAGAAGAGCTGTCAGAGAAAGAGGGAAGTTACAAGAGAACAGAGAACTTAACACTTCTGGTGAACTGTGACTGGAAAATACGACTGTCAAATAAAATGCTTGGTTCTCCAAAGAAGACAAATTGGTTGGGTACAAATGGACCTAGGAAAACACGTAGGTATTAGTGCACTGCTCTGTACAAATTAGAGAAAAGTAGGCAAGCTTGACCATGTAAAGAACAAGCTAAGTGGATTAGGTTCTCTGAAGATCCAGTAAATAATAATCCTCCATTTCATCCTGGTTGGTGAACTACAAAGTAGGCTCACGGTGTTTAAAATATTATCTTTACGATGATAAAGTCAAAACCAGGGGGCACAGCTTAGAAGCAAAACAAATAGCTCAGCCAGCGCCGTGGCTCACTTGGTAATTCTCCACCTGCGGCACCAGCACCCCAGGTTCTAGTCCTAGTTGGGGCACCGGGTACTAGTCCCGGTTGCTCCTCTTCCAGACCAGCTCTCTGCTGTGGCCCAGGAGTGCAGTGGAGGATGGCCCAAGTGCTTGGGTCCCTGCACCCCCATGGGAGACCAGGAGGAAGCACCCAACTTCTGGCTTTGGATGGGTGCAGCGCCAGCTGTAGTGGCCATTTGTGGGATGAACCAACGGAAGGAAAACCTTTCTCTCTCTCTCTCTCTCTCTCTCTCTCTCTCTCTCTCACAGTCTAACTCTGCCTGTCAAAAAAAAAAATAGTTCTACCAAATGAACCCCAGAAAGAAAAACACTTATCAGTGCATCCAGAAGCATTGGGCCAGGGCCAGCCAGATTGGAACCAGAGTAAGAGGAGAGAGCCACCCGTGCAAAGACAACAGACAGCATCACCTCCTGGCAGGTGGTAACTACCCGAGATGAAAAGCCACGCAAATCTATCAATGCAATAAAAAATTCCAAGGTAAAGCTCATAAATCCTCCTATTTAACAAGTAGTCATTGCTCCTGTCCCATATTCTCATCTCCCTACTCCCCTGCTACCACAATCCCAAGTGATTTCCTTGCACTGCTAACTAAATTGCTACTGACTTCATGTTGCCTCTCTCCAGGGTTCTTTTGTGATGGCCTAAGAGAATGCAAGTGAACTATGCAAATTTTGAATAATCCCTTATTGTTACTGTCCAATACAATTGTTCACCAAATTTTTATTCTGTTTTCAATTTATTTCCCCAAGTAAATATTTATTTTTGAAAGAAATTCTCTTGACTCAATTGATAAATGAAAGTCTAAAGATCATCTTCAATTAAGAAGGTATTTGAAGAGTACTTCATTAAACAGGTCCCCACCAAATTCCAAGATGGCAGAATAGGGAAAGGAGGTACTGCTTTAGGCTAGGAGGATATAGGAGGATATAGTAGCAAAAAGGCAGAGGAATTGCATTTTGACATTTTGAGCTTTGATGATTTTTTATAGGCCTTGTCTCTACCATTGATGAACAGTAGTTTTTTCTTCTATTTGTTAAACTCTTTACTTAGTATAGTGTTAATTCTATGAGAATAAAGTAAACTGAAAGTAGATCATTTTAAAAATTAAGAGAGGTAATAGGAGAAGAGGAGGAGAAATGGTGGAAGTGTGGGTGGTAGGGAGGGTGGGGTGCGAGGTATCACTATGTTCCCAAATCTGCATACATGAAATACATGGAATTTGTATACCTTAAGTAAAATTAAAAAAAAAAATTGTTCTCAAGTGAAAAAAACAAAACAAAACAAAACAAAACAAAAACAGGTCCCCAAACTGCAGCTGTGAGAAATTGCTTTCAAACTTCACTAACAAACAAACAAACAAACAAAAATACTAAGAGGGATAACGTATTAAGTTGTTCATCAACAGTCAGGGCAAGGGCCGATCAAGTCACCAATTCTCATAGTGTTCATTTCACTTTAACAGGTTTCCTTTTTGGTGCTCGGTTAGTTTTCACTGATCAGGGAGAACATATGATATTTGTCCCTTTGGGACTGGCTTATTTCACTCAGCATAATGTTTTCCAAATTCCTAACAGGGATCATTTTTCAGTTAAAACTTAAACACCTAAGAATAATTGTGTGTTAATTACAGAGTTCAACCACTAGTACTAGAACAAAAAAATACTAAAATGGATAAAATATTACATTGTACATCAACAGCCAGGACAAGAGCTGATCAAGTCACTGTTTCTCATAGTGTCCATTTCAATTCAACAGGTTTCCCCTTTGGTGCTCAGATAGTTGTTGCTGATCAGGTAAAACATATGATATTTGTCCCTTTGGGACTGGCTTATTTCACTCAGCATGATGTTTTCCAGATTCCTCCATCTTGTTGAAAATGATCGGATTTCATTGTTTTTGACTGCTGTATAGTATTCCATGGAGTACATGTCCCATAATTTCTTTATCCAGTCTACTGTTAATGGGCATTTGGGTTGGTTCCAGGTCTTAGCTATTGTGAATTGAGCTGTAATAAACATTAATGTGCAGATGGCTTTTTTATTTGCCAAATTAATTTCCTTTGGGTAAATTCCAAGGAGTAGGATGGCTGGGTTGTATGGTAGGGTTATGTTCAGGTTTCTGAGGAATCTACAGACTGACTTCCATAGTGGCTTAACCAGTTTGCATTCCCACCAACAGTGGGTTAGTGTCCCTTTTTCCCCACATCCTCTCCAGCATCTGTTGTTGGTAGATTTCTGAATGTGAGCCATTCTAACCCGGGTGAGGTGAAACCTCATTGTGGTTTTGATTTGCATTTCCCTGATGGCTAGTGATCTTGAACATTTTTTCATGTGCCTGTTGGCCATTTGGATTTCCTCTTTTGAAAAATGTCTGTTGAGGTCTTTGGCCCATCTCTTAAGTGGGTTGCTTGTTCTGTTGTTACGGAGTTTCTTGATTTCTTTGTAGATTCTGGTTATCAACCCTTTATCTGTAGTATAGTTTGCAAATATTTTTTCCAATTCTGTCGGTTGCCTCTTCACTTTCCTGTTTCTTTTGAAGTACAGAAACTTCTCAATTTGATGAAATCCCAAATGTTAATTTTGGCTTTGACTGCCTGTGCTTCTGGGGTATTTTCCAAGAAGTCTTTGCCAGTACCTATATCTTGCAGGGTTTCTCCAATGCTCTCTAATAATTTGATGGTGTCGGGTCATAGATTTAAGTCTTTAAGTTATCCTTCTTAGTATTTTTTGTTTGTTTTTTTCTACTTAATACTTTTGGTTAAATACTGTAATCAATACACAGTTACTATTAAGTGTTGAAACTTAACTGAAAAGTGATCGCTGTTAAATACAAGAGTGGGAATAAGAGAGGGAAGAGATGTGCAATTTGGGACATGCTCAAGCTTACTTGCCCCAAGCGGTAGAATTAGAAACATACCAGGGGAGTCCAATAAAATCCCATCAAAGTGGCATGTACCAATGCCATCTCACTAGTCCAAGTGATTAATTTCTGTTCACAATTGATCATAATGATAGGACTAAAAGCCAAAGGGATCACATAAATAAGACAGTTGGCTGCAAATACTAACTGACAGAATAAAAAAGGGAGAGAACGATCCAACATGGGAAGCGGGATACACAGCAGACTCATAGAATGGCAGATGTCCTAAACAGCACTCTGGCCTCAGAATCAGCTCTTAAGGCATGTGGATCCGGCTGAAAAGCCCATGAGAGCATTTCAGGCATGGAAAGCCAAGACACTCTGGCAAAAAAACAAAAGACCTAAATGAAAAATCTCCGTGAGTGAGATCCCAGTGAAAAGAACAGGTCATCAAAGAAGGAGGTACCTTTCTCTGAAGGGAGGAGAGAACTTCCACTTTGACTATGCCCTTGTCTAAATATGATCAGAGTTGGTGAACTCAAAAGGCTTCCATAGCCTTGGCAACTCATGATAAGAGTGTAGGGTGATTACTGATGCCATAAACAAGATTGTCAAATTGTTAAGTGCACTTGCTCCTCATGTGGGATCTCTGTCCTAATGTGCTGTACATTGTGATTTAATGCTATAACTAGTACTCAAACAGTATGTTTCACTTTGTGATTCTATGTGGGTGCAAATTGTTTAAATCTTTAATTAATATATGCTAAACTGATCTTCTGTATATAAAGAGAATTGAAAATGAATCTTGATGTGAATAGAAGGGGAGAGGGAGTGGGAAAGGGGAGGGTTGCAGGTGGGAGGGAATTTATGGGGGGGAAGCCATTGTAATCTATAAGCTGTACTTTGGAAATTTATATTCATTAAGTAAAAGTTAAAAAAAAAAAAAAAACTCCACCAACGCCCTTCTTTCTAGGGCCCTGGATTTCACACAAATTTCATCAGTTTTCTTGGTTCAGGCACAGTCTTATCTTCCTATTCGTATACTTTTAAAATTCTCTTTCAAATAAAAGACCAGCAATGAATAATTAAACTCTAGTTCTCCTCTTCCTTACTAGGCCAGAGACAGTAAGTCTGCAGAGTAATAGAGGAAGTAGGTTCCAGAGAAAAAAACCACATGCCTTAGTAGTTACACGTGTTTCTCTTGCAAAGGTTTCACAGAGTGTTGCCTCTGTTTACATGTGCTTAAAATGTCAATGGCTGCCTTATTTAACTAATTGCAGCATTATGCTTGATCCACAGTGATAGCCTTTGGAATCAATAACTCAGGCTGTGGTCTAATGCAGTCATTAGCCCCTGGGCTCAGCCTGACTGGTGGAGGAGGACTGTTTCCTACCTAAGTTCTAACCTGTGAATGCTCCTTGGAAAATTCCTTCTGGTTTGTGGCTCCACTTATATTCAGAATTCTGGGAAAACCTTAATGTAAAGGTCATGTGAAGCCCATTCAAAGATGGGATAAACCCTGGTATCCTGAACTGACATCTTGTTCATTTCTGATCAACGTTTATGTTTTTCAGTTCACCTAATAATAACAAAATGAAATTATGATAGCTACAACTTATGCAACATTCCATGTACCATATACTGTGCTCAGTATTATACCTCATTCAACACTCATTATCACTTTGTGAGAATGATTTATTACTAACATCATGTATTTAGGAGGATGAGGAAAATGAGGTTCCACATGTACAAACTGTTTCCCCAAAGCTACACAGGCTAATGATTGGTGGTTCTATAATGAAAGTTTAGGTTTTAAATTACTGAAGCCTATGGTTTTACCTACCATGCTACAGCCAACTAGTACTTTCATCAATCAACAAGAGTTCATGGGGACAGGGACTCTAATGACCTGAGTTCTCTATTGGACACAAGATAAATGAGCCCCTACATGTTGATATGATCTGGGGCAACAAACTACACTCGTGCAAAAACTTCCTTATATGTCTGCCACGGGACAAAGATTCTTTTTAGTGAGGGTATTTTTGAAGTTCAAATCAAATGTGAGGAAGAGCAGGTTAAGGAATGGCCATAGTAACCAACAAGTAATCACCAACAAGGCATGGCAGACGATAAGCAATTAGCTCATGTCCTAGCTGGGTGCCCTAGAAGAACACTTAACACAATGGAGTGGGGGCAGTGCAATGTGGATTAATAAAAAAGCACTGGTTTAATGAAATTCTAAGTCACAAGCCTTTCACAGCAGTGCAAGATCTAGAAATAATGTCATCACTCAGGATGTGACCCAGATCCCAGTGAACTGCAAGTTACAAGAGCAACCCCAAAGCTATGAATCTTATCAATAATTTCCAGCCACATTTGGAGGACAAACATCCTCTTTGGAAGGAACCAGAAACATCCTGCAATGACTGGCCATTACAATAATTCAAACCAAGTAATTTTTTCCTCATTATTAAAAATAACCTGGAAAACACTGATGACAATCCCTACGCCTCTGGTCCAGTGCATTTTATAATGATCTATCAATAGGACCTTTGGGTGTTTTCCAGCCTACTGAATATTATAAATTTGAACTAGAAAATGAGAATTTTGCAATATTTTTTAATTTATTAAACTTTTATTTAATGAATATAAATTTCCAAAGTACAGCTTATGGGTTACAATGGCTTCCCCCCTCCCATAACTTCCCTCCCGCCCGCAACCCTCCCCCTTCCCACTCCCTCTCCCCTTCCATTCACATCAAGATTCATTTTCAATTCTCTTTATATACAGAAAATCAGTTTAGTATATATTAGTTAAAGATTTCAACAGTTTGCCCCATATAGCAACATAAAATGAAAAAACTACCATTGGAGTACTAACTATAGCATTAAATAACAATGTACAGCACATTAAAGACAGAGATCCTACATAGTATTTTTTTAAAATTAATTAATTTTCTATGCCATTTCCAATTTAACACCAGGTTGTTTTTTTTTTTTTATTTTTTAGAACTAGAAACTTTGAAAAATGTTGACAAAATTGAACTAAGGTCATTTTTTTGTTTGGGGAAATCTAAGTAGGAAAAATAATCTATTACTAGAGATAAAACTGTTCTTTGGACTGTTTTCAGATATCCTGTTCAGCCTAGAGAGATAAAAATAGTATGAAGTATAGCACAAGAGGCAAGAAATCCAGATTTTCTGTTCTTTAATATGTCAAAATAGTTACAGGAAAGTTTACCTTTTTCCCTTTTGTTTCCCAGAGACAACAATAATTTCCTTTAAAAAACCAAATACATGTCAAAGTTGACCAAGGGAAAGAGTATTTCTTTATTCCTAAATCACTCAGCTAGCACAGTAGTTTGGAATAATAAAATACTGGTGATAGTACTTACTTGGATCTTATAATTTTACAGAATAGTTTAACATGTGTTATTCTATTCAGTATGTACAATAGCCTTATGGAGTTAAGAATCCTTAACTCCATTATACAGATGAGGAAACTAAGCTCTTTAAAAAATAATTGAGACCAAAAAGCTAAATACTTAGCCCATGGCCACATGCTTGGCAAATAGCACAACCAGTACCACTTGGATCTTCAGATCCAGATATCACATCATGTACACTGACAAACAGAAACTAATTCAAATTAAGAGCAAAATTCACAGAGGAAAAGTTGACAGAGAAAGCTGTGAACACAGATATTGCTCTAAGCCACTTCTTATTTTTCTCCAAATCATATGATTTAGAATGAAAGAAATCCATCTATAACTGTGCATCTCTTGATGTTAAAAGTGATTTTTCAGACACTGCATGTGTTGTGTTGAGTCTAGGGACACACCAGAGCCAGAGACACCCAGGACACACTATAGACACTGTCATCAGTGAAGTACAGGCT
The DNA here is from genome assembly GCF_033115175.1 of Lepus europaeus. Taxonomy (NCBI): domain Eukaryota; kingdom Metazoa; phylum Chordata; class Mammalia; order Lagomorpha; family Leporidae; genus Lepus; species Lepus europaeus. The sequence continues at coordinate 20,669,785 of NC_084843.1, read as the reverse complement.
TTCACTTTATAATATTAGCAACAAAACACTGGTGATGGTATCAGCAACCAAATAAGTTGGCCTCGAAGATCAAATGGAATAATATAGGATATATTGGCATAATATAATTTATAATAATATAAGAAATAAATGATATAATTTAGGAAACGAACAGAAGAGTATCTGAAATTGTATAAATTATCATAAATATTAGCTGTTAGTGATAGTAACAGCAGCAATAGTACTAGCTTTAGTAGCCATAGTGGTAGTAGTTGTAGCAACAGCAGCAGCAAGAAAAATCTTATAGAAAAAAAGCCAAAAATAGGTATGGTTATATGGGGCTGAAGAAAGTATATGGGAGACAGCATCTCAAGGTGTGGCAGGTCAGATCCAAGAGGACCACATAATATTGCACTGCTAACCCAACAGACTCAGTAGAACTAAGAGTGATACCTGAGGGACCCACCTCTGAGGGGAGCAGGCAGAGGTAGAGGTTTCAGGCAAGAGCAGGACCTAGACCATGGAGTAAACTCGGAGCTGCCATGAGGGGCTGAGGCCTCTCCGTCATCTAGGTGCCCAGCCACCTTCACTGCAGAGGCTGTGGACTATACCACAGGACCACATTGCTCTCCATCCTCCCCTGATACAGCCTCAGCTGACTGGACCATGAGTAGCATCTGAGTAGGGTTACCTTTCTATGGACAGGTCAATTTAAAGCTCAACATTCAGAATCTTACTGGGAATTTGAATAGATTGAAACTCCAATTCCAGATGATAACCTTGAGAGATCTTTGAAGGTAGATATTACCAGCAGATATGCACAATACTGTCATGAATAAATGAAGTCCAAGAGGATGCAGCGCAGAAGAAAATTAATAGCACAGATGTGCAGAGAGACCCAGAAAGATCATGAGAAAGCAGCTGAAGGTGAGACCAGCCAGTCTCCTAACTGTCCTTCTGAGGCTCAGCTCTTGATCATCCTGAGGTTTCCTGGAAGCTAACCAAGGCTCCTTGTAGCTTTTCCATGGCTTCCCTCTTCATCCCATTTTACTTACTTTTTTTAATTTTTAAAAGTTAATAAAAAGCCAAGGACAGTGATAGGAAATCAGAGGCAGAGATCTTCCATCCACTGGTTCATATCCCAAATGTCCACATCAGCTGGGGATAAGCCAAGCGAAAGCTAGGAGCCCAGAACTCCACCCAGGTCTCCCATGTGGCTGGTAGGGACCAAAGTACTAGAGTCATCAGTGCTGCCTCCAGGAAGCACATTCGCAGGAAGCTAAACTTGGGTGTGGACCCAGGAGTCGAACCCAGGCACTGCAACGGGATGCAGATGTCCTACATGGCATCCAAACACTTGCCTTTCAGTCCCTTTTATTTGCACTGTTTTTCTCCGTTTCCCATTAGAACAAAAACCCTATGTTAGTTGAGAGGAAAGATGTGAAGCAATCAACTAGGCAAAGCTTTCTTTTCCTAGTTTTCTTTAATGTTGGTTGATGAGGTTATTCAGGAAAGCCATAAGTGAAAGCACACATAAAAATTTGGGAGGGAGCAGCATGGGCAGATCGCAAGACATCTCATCTCTTTGTGGGATATTCAGCTCCTCTCTGTAGAGAAGCACCCTGGTGACTCAGTGCAGAACTCACAGTCGAGGGAAAGAAGCCAGGACTCTGCAGTTTCATGGAGCAGGATTTGAAGTAAATCTCCCATTTATTGGTTGTCTGACCTTGGATGAGTTTTATTATCTATATAAGGCTCATCTTCTGCATCTGCAAATTGAGGGTATTAATATCCAACTTGTATGAACTTTCTTCAAATTAAATATGATTGTGCATCAAACCTTCAGCATGTGGACACACAGTTGCAGGCCCACTGCAAATATAAACTGTTTTTATGGGAATAAGAAAATTACACATTTTCTTTTGGAAAAGTAACTGGGAAATAGAGTGGGGGTTCTGAAAGTCAATACATAAATGCCTTTCTTAATATTCAGTAAGTGTTAATTATTAAGTTGTGGCTACACATAATTTATGTCCCAGCTTGCTTCTTTCAGAAAAGCAGCATAGCTCCAACTGATAATTTAAGAAATTTTTCAATAGAGATAGTCTATAACTAGTCTAGTAGTTAGAGTAAAAGAAGGGTGCCATCAAGATTACAGTCTGATAGAAAATCAATGTAGCCCCAAGTACTGTCAGTAGCACCAATTACATCTCATTGGTCATGATGGAAAGTGGTTTGCATTTACTTAATACAGTTTTTTTTAAAACGTGAGGCCTGATTATATGTCACCCTAAACACTGAATCAGAGCAGGTTGACAGGAAAATAAAATATATCCCCGTCTTTCAATGGCTCAGTTAGCTGCCTAGGAATGCTTGATCTATCTATAACACAGAGTACATAATTCAAAATGACAATAAAGAAAAGCTTGCATAATTTCACACACATGGAAGGTAAAGACGGCTGACAGATTTATGGCTTATAACCTGTGGAAGACTGTGTGGAAATGTTTCACTCACTCCGCTTTGCAGACAAGCAAATTCTTTCATCTTCAGGCCCTTTGGATAAATTTTCCTCAGGAGTTGATGGACTTTAAATCTGTCAAATAGGATCTATTAAATCTGACTCGGTGCTATAAATGGTAGCAGCCTGAGGCCCTGAGTTGTAGCCGCTCTAAAGATGACACACACCTCTCCATGTGGCATTTTATGGCAGCGGACAGCAAAGCTGTTTGGATTGCCACTCGGCAGATGAGAAACTGGAAGGGATATTTGCAATTCTTGTCCCACTGAACACCAACCGTAGGCAGCTGTAGCAACTGCCTGATTGGCCTGAGCTTGTTCACTCCAATGGTCTAGAATGAGATTTCCTAACCACGTGATTCTCTCATCTCCAGGAAAAGGGAACAGTGAGTAGCATCTTAAAGAAACACTAAAAATTGATTATAGAACACAACTGAAAGAATGGGAGCAAGCAATGCTTTTGTTCCCATATTTTGCAGCTTTGAGGTATAGATATTGGTGCATTCTGAAGGAGTTAGATCTGTGAACATGTTGGCCTAATACAATCTCTTGTGCAATTAAACTGTTAAAAATCTGATAATTACAATGCTTGAGCAAACTGAGTTTTCCACAGTTGGCAATTCATCTGATTCCAGAAGTCGGAGTCTGTATCACCAGAAATTAATAAATGAAAATAGTAATGTGGTTTCTAAATGTTTAGTTAATTTTGTTTATTTGAAATGCAGAAAGATACACACACACACACACAAGGTAGGTAGGTCGGAGTGTCCAAACATTGGTTCACTCCCCAAATAGACACTCAGTTGGGAATGGGCCAGGCCAACACCAGAAGCCCAGAACGCAACCCAGGTTTTCATACAATGGTGTCAGGGACTCAAATACTTTAGCCTCTACCTGCTGTCTCCCAGGGTACAAACCGGCAGGAAGCTGAGTCAGAAGCAGCCAAGGACTCAAATCCAGGCAACCTGATATAGAATGCAGGCATTTCAAGAGGAAACTTTTATTTCTGACGATTTATTTATTTATTATTTATTTGAAAGGCGACATTACACACAGAGGGAGAGACACAGAGAGAGCTTCATCTGCTGGTTCACTCCCCAAAGCCGCACAGTGGCTGATCCAGACCTAAGGCAGGATCCTAGAACTACCTGAGTCTCCCATGTTGGTGGCAGGGTTCCAAGCCCTCGGAACACCTCCTGTTGTTTCCCAGGTGCATTAGCAGGTAACTGGTTTAGAAATGGAACAACCAACACTCCAAGCAGCGCTCATATAGCGTGCTGGCTGTTAAACTTCTGTTCCTCCCTCCCTTCCCCAGCCAGAGGTGTGGTTTCTTCAAGGAAGGTGTGATTTTTGCTTAGCAACAGAACAATAGGTGTTCAGTGAAAGGCCAGCTTCTCACACATCTGAGACTTTATGCTTCTGGCTAAAGGCTTTTCCCTAGCAGGAGACTAGGAGGAAAAGTGAGGAGTCTCAGGGCCTCTTAGTCTGCGTTTTTCACAGGTAGGCGATAAGACACAGTTTGACATGCTTGATACTTTTAATAAGAAACATCTGTGTAAGAATATTAGTAGAATTGGGATAGACCAGAGGGAGAAGTCTAACTGTGAAGCAGGTCCAACAAGGCCTTTACTAGGCCACTGGTTGGTCACTTATTGCGCCAAAAAGATTGGACTTTCATAGCCCTGCCGTAATTTGTCACTGAATATTGTCCACCCCAGAAAGTCCTACCCTCAGGAGAAGCGATTCTGCAGTGAAGCAACTACTAAAGTTGCTGAGAGTTGAAAGCTGTTTGCAGGCAGCTGGAGTACCAAAATGTCCCTTGAAAGAGCCCTGTTCCTTATCTGTTAGGCCTCAGCAAGAGAGATCTCCTTTGTTTGGACTTCTAATCTTCTTTGGATATTAGTCCCTCTGACTCCGTACCTGGTCTTCAATATTTTATGCCAGAGATGAGAGTATCTTTGTAAGCTAATGCTAATGCCTTCTCTCTTTCACTATTTTTTTTTTACATTAAAAAAATTATATAAGGTGAACATATTTCATGTATTTTATATATACAGATTGAGGATCACAGCGATACATATTACAATTCAGAGACTTCTATAACAGTACCTCCTTCCACAAATCCTGGTTTACATGCTATTTAGGGGTCAAGTGCTACCATCTGGACTCTAGCACTTTAATGCTTTTTTATCTTATTGCTGTCAGTGAGTCTCATTCACTCTTTATTCCAGCTACAGCTTCCACACCATGGACAGTCCTAACCTCTGGTAGTTACATGGGTGTCATCATGGATCCTAATGGCTTCAGTAATCAGTGTACATTCTAGGTTCACCCATGCACTATGACCTCTGCTAAGTACTGTGACCTTGTACAGTACATGTACTCCAGCATAGCCACTTCTCTGAATCCTTTAGTCCCATTATTTGCCATAGCAACTTTGGCATTGCAGTTCTATTTAGTGATGGCTGAGGGTCTTCTCACACTTCTCAGAGATACCTTAATAGTGTTTATGTAGCACCTCCCAATGTTACTGCCAACATTTTACATCCTGTGTCTTGGGAGGGTACCACTAAACCAGTTATTTCCCATATCCAATATTATGTCCAGGCTCTCTTGAAAATTTATACTCACATACTCTTTGCTTGGTAAGCTCCAAACAAACCTACAATTAGTAGTTGGAAGGAGAGCTCTGATATTTCACAAGGGGAAAAATCTAGGCCTATTTAAATGCACTGAAAAGTCATGGAACCAAAGCCAAGTTTATAGTAAGAAAGAAACTGTCCAACAGCTAAGCTCTTCCAAGCAGAGGATCCTCTCAGTGGGTCAAATCATGGCAAGGCTTCATTAAATTCTCCACTGACTGAGGCAAATACATTAAATATGTTCACCTTGTATACATTAAAATTCTAGAATTATGCTCCCAAATAGATCTCTCAAGCTTTTGATGGCAGAAGGGGTGTGGGATTCAGATCCTCATTAGAGGATGTTAGAATTGCATGAATAAATGAATCACTAAATCACATAGCACAGTCAGCTGCAGGTTTCATGAGCATTACCTTTGCTTACCATTAAAAAGATTTAAATGTCAGAAATACAAGCATGGCAAACAGAAGAGCAAAATAATGCAACCATTAGAATTACAATATATCTACATGAATGACTAATCATAATGCCCTCTCAAAATAAAGCACTGTATAAATGCTAAATGCTTATCATTTACTAGCAGTTATAACGTATTGCCAAGACAAGGCTACTCCTCAAACACTTTAGGTTTTCTGTTGTTATCAAGTTATTAATCTCATTTTAATAAGGAAATTCTAGGTCCAGATTAAAGATCAGAGGAAACACATCACAATTAAAGGTAAAGTAAATTTTGTAGTTGTAATAGTGCTTTGAAAAATGGACCATCCCCAACTCCCAACATTTGCCTTGGGTACAAATCAATCAACTGAGAGAGACATCGCCACAGTTCATCTAAAGTTTCCTGTTAGACAAGATACACATTTACCAGGAATAGAGAATAATTTAATCCAACTAACTCTGCTAAAGTATTTAGATTTCCCTTTTTAAAAGCCCAGTTAAACGAAACAAAACTTCCCTCTGTATCAGAAAAAGATGACAGGGAAGAAAACTATCCACAGTGTTCCTGTATTCTAGTTTTATTTTATTACTTATTTTATTTTTTTGACAGGCAGAGTGGACAGTGAGAGAGAGGGGCAGAGAGAAAGATCTTTCTTTTCTGTTGGTTCACCCCACAATGGTCGCTGTCCGGCTCGCTGCAGCCAGCGCACCGCGCTGATCCGAAGCCAGGAGCCAGGTGCTTCTCCTGGTCTCCCATGTGGGTGCAGGGCCCAAGGACCTGGCCATCCTCCACTGCCCTCCTGGGCCACAACAGAGAGCTGGACTGGAAGAGGAGCAACCAGGACAGAATCCGGCGCCCCGTCCCGGACTAGAACCCGGTGTGCCGGCACCACAGGCAGAGGATTAGCCTATGAGCCGCAGCGCCGGCCCTAGTTTTAAAACTGAACTCTGAGGATAAGGAGCAGAGTAGAATGGTTAGCAGTGTGGACTCCAGAGCCATACAAACCCCATCTAGACCCCAGCTTAGCTTACAGCTCAATAATTTTTGGGTAATTATTTATTAAATTTAGCCTATGATTCCTTAACTACAGTGAGGTCATGACAGTAGTATCTTTGTCAGGCTTATGAAAAAGAATATTGAGCAGGAAGAAGGAGGGAAGCATGAAAAGAGGGAGGAAGAATAGGAGGGAAGGATGAGGAAGGGAGTTAGGGAAAAGGTGAAGTTCTTCAACAGGTGAAGCTGGAGAAATCCTCTGTTCTCTGCTTAACTCATGAGCAAGACGATAGGAGCATGGGCAAAGGAGCAGCCCTAAGAGCTAGGGTCTAGAGGCAGAATAATCAAGCATCAAGCAGAACAACTGATGGTAGTGGTGGGGAGGGAATTAGTGGCTGAGTCTTCTCATAGCCACGTGTCCAGAAAGAGCATCAAACAGAAGCTCATGCTTTCGCTCTGCACCTGCAGACCCCATTGCAAAGGCCAAGCAGAGAGAGAAAGCCCACAGTGGCGTAACTGCCAGTCATCAGCCTCTGCTTACACACGTCCTCGGAACCCACAGGGGAGGCAGTTGGGTCCTGGCCCTGTTCTACTGGGAATCTTTCTCCCTAGCATTTAGCTGCTGTTTTGAGGCTCCTTCTCCCCTATCTTGCACCTAGCATATGATGGAATGGCTTTGGTCACACATTGACCCCAGTGATATAGTCTGGCCCCAAGATGATAACGCTCACAAAATTGAAAGAGACTGGCTTTGTGGACCTCTACTGTAAGAAAGTGAACACATAACTTATCCCACAAACCGAGACATTACTGAGAATTAAAAGAGCACATCAAAATTCCACAGCAAAGGTTGTAAAGCAGGACTATCTTGAGTCTGCTTATCTATACATAAATGAACTCAGATTAGATAGGGCATGAAACTAGGGCTTCATGCTGCAGGAGCCCATTCAAAAAGCAACTGTTGGAGGTCAGGTATTTTGATATAGTGGGTTAAACCACCAAATGAGATGCCCATACTCCATATCAGAGTGTCAGAGTTCAGCTCCTGCCTCTGTTTATGATACAGCTTTCTGCTGATGTGCCCAGGAAGCAACAAATGATGAATGAAGTATTTGGGTTCCTGATGGAGCATTTGGGTTGCTGACTGAAGTATTTCGGAGACCCAGATGGAGTCCTACGCTCTGGCTTTGGCCTGGCTCAGTCCCAGCTGTTGCAGGCATATGGGGAATGATCTAGTGGATAGAAAACTGAACTTTCTCTTCTCTCCTCTCCCCCCCCACCACCACATTGCCATTACTCTGCCTTTGTAATTAATTAATAATCATTGAAAAGGATCTATGGGATCTTCATTTGTTATAACTCTCCCTGTGTCTCTTTTGTCTTTTTTTCTTTTATGTCAATTTTATATTTTTATTCATTCATTTGAATTTATTTTTAAAATTTTGATTAAAAAGTTACAGCTGTATGTTATGGAGTAGAGTGGAATATCTCAACAGAAACTCATGGTATAAACCAGTAATACCTGGCAATTAGACCATCCATCTCCTCTATTGAAGGAGCACCATTCCATTCTGTGGAACACCAGAACCAATTTCTTGATATCTATTTGAAAGAAATTAATTATCATGAAAGAAACATCTACATCTCTATGTTCATTGCCACACTATTTACAAAAGCCAACATACAAAATCAAACTAGTTAACACCTCTGATCTGCAGTGGAGTGAATTCACAAATACAGAACCCATAGATATGGAAGATCACCTGGAGGTATACAAGGTGGCTGAACAGTGAAAGGTCACACTGACCCCAGCCACAGAGAGATACCAGAAAAACAAGCAAGGATCCCGTTTCCAGGGGTCTGGTTAAGACAAAGTATCAGTGGAGAATGAATACAAACAACAGAGACTCCCTGAGGCAAGGGGAGAGGACAGACAGACTTCTGCCACCTGTACTACCAGCCATTCCTTCACCTTCACAGCTGACTAAGAGAAAATTCCATGGTCTCCACTGGCTTTGCTTCTCCACTGGCTTTGATTCCAATGTGATGGAGAAAGATATGGACATTCAAATCAGGAAGCACATAGAACCCCAAGTAGGCATGATCAGAAGAGACCCTCACTGTGCCACTTTATAGTCAAACTTCCAAATGTAAAATATAAAGAAAACACCCTAAAATATGCAAGAGAGAAATGTCACCTTTAAGATGAACTTTAAATGAACTATCATCAAATTGATAGCAGATTACTCATAGAAATCCTATCAGAAAGGGAGAAAGGATAGATATATAGGTCCTAAAAGAAAAAGAAAAAAACCCTGCCAACCCAGAGTACTTTACCCAGTGAAGATCTCATTCACAAAAGAAGGTGAAATAAGGACCTTCCAAGACAAACAATATTTGAAAGAATTTGTCACTACCTAGCCAATCTTAAAAATGATATTTAAGGAGATACTACACATAGAAACTAAAAAAGACAGCAACATAAAAGAATGTGAAGGCAGGAAATCCCCTGGTAAAAGAACAAAGGAGATACATAACAAATAATTGGAATATTTACAGGAAAATGGCAGGACTGACTCATTACTTATCAATAATAACCTTGAATGTAAATGGACTAAATTTTCCATTTAAAAGACACAGGCTGGCTTAATGAATAAAAGAACAAGATTCATCTGTGTGTTACACACAAAAAACACACTTCACCAATAAAGATAGAAATAGACTGAAAGTAAAAGGATAGAGAAACATATTCCATGCTAATGAACGTTAGAAGTGAGCAGGAGTAGCTATAATTATTTCAGACAAAATAGGCCTTAAGACCATAATTGTTATAAAAGATAAAGGTCATTATGTAATGCCTAAGGGGCCAATTCAACAAGAAGATGTGACTGTGGTAAATATATATATACCCCCAATGCTAAGGCAACCACTTTTATAAAACAAATGTCAATGGGTCTAAAGGGGGAGATAAGCTCCAACACAATAATAATGGGGGACTTCAACATCCCACATTCATCAACAGACACATCAGCCAGACAAAACATTAACAAATAAATAACAGAGTTAATCAACACTATAGACCAAGTACACCTAATTGGTATCTACAAAACATTTTATCCCACAACTTCAGAATGCATATTCTTTTCAGCATGGAACATTCTCTCAAACAGTCCACATAACAGGACATAAAGTAAGTCTGAAAAATTAAAAAAAATTGAAATCATATATTTACAATATTTTCATAAGAATTCTAAATTTAACCTAGCATGGCAAAGGAAACGGAAATGAAACAAAGAAAGAAATACTGAAGTTCAAATAAATGTTTCTTTACAATAAAGAAGTTGAGTTTCTATTCCTGGAAGCTATAGTGTTTACAAGCTTTCACATCCTAATCCTTCTCTGAAATAATCCAAGTTTGATGTAGATTAAAAGTGAAGGTTGGCCCTCGGGTGAAATAGGACAGACAGTATGGCAATGGAACTGAAGGAACACCAAGATACTCATACCAAAATGTCACCTTATGACACTGGTTTGAGGGAAGGCCTCTCATCAAATACATAAATGTAGCTTAAATGATTAGTATGGTACACTTAGAAGAATAATTGGTGAAGACAGGAGATTAAAACCTTTCATACAGAATTACTGCTAATTATCACTTAAGATTTTTGATCTTGGTTGTTCTGCCTTCCCTTAGAGCTGGTGTGAAAATCAAATGGGAACCATTATTGGAAATTTTAAAAATCTGGAATGTTAAAGTATGGTTAGAACAGTAGCCAGTGAAGTCATTCTGCATTTGGAACTTTGATCCAGGAACAAAAAAATAAATAGAAGGATACAGAGGAATGAGTCATATATCTATAATTTTGATCCAGTTTCTTAAACGTGTTGAATCAGTTTCCACGCTTTTTTTTTAATGGAAATGCCAGTTAACACAGCCATGCCCCAAATGGGAAAGCCTGGTTTTGATGCCTGGTTCTGGCTTTTGATTCCAGCTTCTTAATAATGCAAATCTTGGGAGGCAGTGCTAATAACTCAAATAATTGAGCTCCTTCCACCCACTTGGGAAACCTGGATTGAGTTTCCGACTCCCACCTTTAGGTTCCTGTTTGTTGCAGGCATTTAGGGAGTGAATCAGCAGGCATGAGCGCACTCTCATTCTCTCTCTCTCTATTTCTCTCTACCTCTTAAAAATAAATAAATACTTAAAAATAAAATGGAAATAAGGAAATATCTCATAGGTTACTGTGGAAAGGAAATAACGTATCCTGTTAAAAATTACAGCAGGGATTCTAGGTCATCACAAACGTCTTATAAATGACAGCTAACAAAATATAACAAAATAGATTTTCATGAAGAAAATCATTCAGAAACAACACAACAAGGCATTTCCTATGATATGAAGACATAAGTAGGGTGTGGCAATGGAGAGCCAGGATCATGTGAAATCCAGGATAGAGTGATAGCCACTCATAATTGAAACAGGTAGACAAAGCTGCTTTCTCCACACTAGATAGTTACCCTGCCCATCTGTGTCAATCATGGTTTATATTTAACACATGCAATTAGCAAACTCTCCACAAAACACTCGTGTTAAAAAATGCGGCCGTTGGAGGACCACTGGTTCTGCCATGAAAAGTTTATGTGATCATGGGGAAGATATTTAACTTTACTGTTTCTTCATTTGTCAAATGGGAATAATGATCATCATCACACAAATGAGGGTCAGAGTATGTTTGTGATGTGTGCCCTACAGGCCCTGTTACCAGAAATAGATACTTAAGAATTGACAGTCACTTGTTTGACTAATTTTAACAGAGCCTTCCTTTAAAGAGCTTAGAACATAGCTGGAGGGCCAAGAGTAATCAAAAGTATATAAAGTAACCAACAAAAAAGCAAGGAAACTATTTAGAGCTAAGTTAGGGATTCCCTTCATTAACACATATTAACTACGTACTTTGGCAGTAATGGTATTACCATATGCCAATGTGCCAGCTACTGCTTCCAATTACAGAAACGCTGTAGAATAAAATACCAATGCTCCCTGCTGCATGGTGTTTACCATCCAGGTGTACTGGTAACTCAGCATCAGTCTTTCATGTGAGGATCCACATTTCCTTCTTCTGCTCCCCAGAATAAAAATAAGCATGAGTAGAATGTTTCTCTAGGTGTTCATTCATTCACTCACCATCTTCCCTCCTGCTTCTGACTAATACAGTCCAGAAATACTTGCTGAAATTACTGCTAATTTAGATTTGGATATTAGCTTCAAATTTTGAAACCATACAGCCTGTGGTTTGTACTCATGAATATGTAGTAGGGTGCTGCTTTATATATGTAACAGTATCTAAGAGACAATATATACGTATAATACTTTTACAAAACGAGTTATTTGAGATTAAACTATACCTAACCTGGAAGCTTTAAACAAAAAAGAGAGACTGGAGGTGGATGTTTGGTGTAGATACTAAGATACAAAGCTTTATGGGAATACCTTAGTACAAGTCCCAGCTTTGCCTCTAATTTCAGCTTCCTGCTAATGTGTACTCTGGGAGGAGAGTCAGTACCTAGGTCCCTGCCACTTATGTAGGAGCTCTGGACTGTGTTCCCAGCTCCTAACCTGCAGTCCCGGATGTTGTGAGCACTTAGGGAGTGAAAGATAAACGAATGAACTCTCTGTCTCTTTCTGTCCACTATCTTTCAAACAAATAAAAATAAACACATAAATTTAGCAAGAAAGAAACACATCATTCACCAAGGACCTACATTGAGTCAAGAAAGATTCTTCAAAATATAACTTTTAAATTGAAAAATTGGATGTAAGGCTTGTCTCATTATTCCCCCTACACAAATAAAAAGTCTGAGGATTAGAACCATTAAGCGACTAGACCAAGATCACAAGGCCAGTGAGAAGCAGAGGCAGATTACTGATCTGACTCCAATGCCAGGGTTCATTCTATTCCATCCCAGAGCCACAAGGAGTGGGCATTCTGCTGCTAACTATGACACTAAGGTGCAGCCACAATGAACAGAGTATTCATGGGACTCGGTGTCTGTGGATAGATGACTGGTTTGAGTCAGAGGATCTCTGAACTCTGCTCATGGTCTCTTCTTTATCTTCCCGTTTGGACTTGACCAGAATCATCAAAGACACACCCAAAAGCAGGATGTGCTTCTTGTAGGAGGATATGGCTGTATACAGTCAGTCTGATACCCAAGGTATCTGCAGATGATACCCTCATTAAAAAAAAATATTTACATGAAAGGCAGAGTTAGAGACAGTGAGAGAGAATGTGAGACAGATCTCTTTCATCTGCTGGTTCACTCCTCAAATGGCCACAATGGCCAGGAGCTGGGAGCTTCCTCTGGGTCTCCTACATGGCCAGGTGCATTAGCAGGGAGCTGGATTGGAAGTGGAGCAGCCGGAATGCAGGCAACCATATGGGATGCTGGTGCTGCAGGCAGCATCTTAATCTACTACGCCATGACACTGGCCCCGAAGATGCTTTTTTTATCTTAGCAATTTTGGAAGCCGTCTGGAGTATGAGTTAATAAGTTACCCTGCAGAGGTCTCTGTATACTTGAGACCATGCTTATTACCACTTAAGGCAGTGTCCAAGGGAATAAACACAGCCAACAACATCAGGCATAAATTATCTTAGAATTTATCTAACCTTGCTTAATGTCAGTTTCCTCAGCTACAAAATGGGGATGACACCTGATCTTCTCTTCTGGATCTCTTGAATTTCAAATGACAAAACTGAGATATTAAAACACTTTAAAATGATAAAAATGATCACAGCAGGAACTAGAAGAGAACATATATCCAATATAGTGAAAGGAGTAAATATATTTAAATATATATATAAACATTTATATTGAATTTTATAATTTATACCTGTTCAGATTAACATTATCTCTGTGCATTTTAATACAACTCTAATACTAAGGGCAGAGTCCACATTTTCTAGGACATTCATCTATATATACACCATTTCTTATGAAATACAAACATAAATCATAAACACTGGGCATATTTCTTATAAAAGAGGATGCTTGAAGCATCAGCAAGATTAACTGCTTTGGATTTCTAGAAGTAGAGTCTAGAGATCTACATTCTAACTCCTTTATTCCCCAACTATTCAGATCTAGGTGATTCACCTGATTCTGGAGTCTAAGAGAAAGCTGAATACTTTCTATAGTGAAGGTTAACAATACAATATCTAACCTTGCCTGGGCATAGCAAAGTAGCTTATAGAAGTTGTTGGACAGTGACAATTAACAGGGTCCATTGGCAAGGAATGGGTGGACCTTCTTTGTGTTTGAAGAGATGAGAGCCCAGTTAGTCAAGTGCCCAAAATCTTGCATGGGACAATAATTTCCTTTACTTCATATCTACTGACTTATGAGTGTCCCATGATATAAGAGTGGACCCTTGGGTGAAAATCAATAACTGTACTGTCGAGAATTTCAGACTATCTTTCAAGCCATCTAAAAAGTACAGTTGTTAAGAACGTGGTCTGTGGAATAGGAACACCTGGAACTAAATCCTAACTGCAATTATTATGATCTGTGAATGGGGAAAGTTGGATCCCTCACTTCATCTATAAAACAGGGATAATAATATCACCTGTGTTACATAGGTTATATAAATATGACCTGACATTAAGTACTCTTAATGTAGTGCCTGGCACAGAATTAAGGCTCAATATGTGCCAGTGACCTGGAAAAATCATCCTATATGTCATATGTTTGATTCCCAGACACATTTGGGAAATTTGCCAAGTAAGCAATTATAATTTTTGGATGGATATTAAGCACACACACATTTATAAACACACACACACAAACACATATACATGGGAGTTGAGACAGCATACAGAAACAGATGAAGGAACTATCACCCTAGGATTATTGGAATAATCCAGAAGAAACAAAGGCCCTCCAGTGAACTCGTGGTATTATCTTTGTCTCCCTTTGCCACAACTGAAGTCAACACCTCCAACAGGATTGCCCAGATTATTCCTTACAAAAGCATACAGATCATTCTGGTATCTCTTGATCTATAAGAGAAGACAAGAATCACCATCCATCAACCACACATTTATTGAGACTTGCCCCACATTCCAGGGATAAGTGTTCCATACCACAAAAGATTCTAGCATTTGCTTTTCACAGGATCCTAGTTAGACAGATGCTATTATCTCTACCAGACAGGTGGAGCACTTAGGACTGCACAGGCTCCTTTCAGATTGCACAATCTCCTAGAGCAGGAGACGGCCTTATCTAATCAGATTACCCTCACATAGCAAGAAAAGCCTCATACACAGATTCTACTCAATAAACATGGGTGTTGACTTTCGGAAGCTCCCCCTTCAGGATGCAGCTGTGGCCTTCTCACTCCTGCTACCCTATCTGCAGCTGCCTTAGGTGGTGATTTCCAGCGCCTGTTCTGTGCAGTCCGGAATGCATCTTTCCTAATACCAGAAGCCGTTGGGCTCCTCTCGTCTCAGACGGCTCCAATACACCTGTCTTGGGAAAGTACGAACAGCAGAGCCCAAGTGCAAACCTGTTAATAATGGATATCATGCTGCAACTGGTCTTTGAAATCACAGGTGCCTTTTGTCCCGACAGACAGATGCACATGAATCTACTTTGGTTCAGCTCTCCTAACACAAACTGCTTTTTCACACAGTCACAGTCACATGGAGGAGAAAAGCACTCCAAACATATTCTCAGTTCTCAAATTCAAGTGATAGTCGCAAACCCGTCTTTCTCAAAAATTCCTAATTTTATTCACCAGACCCTATCCAAATGAATTCAGGAGAATGGATAAATAGATGGATAGAAAGATAGATACTATACTCAAACTAAGTTCTAACAGTGGCTCTAAACATATCCAAGGACTGCTCTAGAGGGAAGGCAGTAAAGAAATCATTCCTATTTCAGTGTCTTCTTCTAAGTATTGTCCAAGAGAATCACATTATAAACACATGGGTGATTTTCAGAAAGTCTAAATTGAAAACCTCTCACCGATTATTAGGTGATTGGTAATTACTTCTCGATCTCGGGTAAAAATAGAAAATATAGGACTTAAGATTCATAAATCCCACCCTTCCCCCACAAACATGCAGGATGATTCACAAAAAAGATATGCAATTTGATTGATTATTCAGTGTGTTCAAATCCCACAAAGCTCTCCAGGTTTGCCAGTGACATATCTCAAAGATGCGCTGGGGCTATGTGATTGTGCCAAATGCTACCTGTAAAACCATCTTGTGATTTCTTTCTATCAAATGCAAATGTCAGAAAACCAATCTCAACTCAGCATTCAGATAAATGAATTCAATGACTTCCATAGCTCATAAAAATCATTTTAGATAGGGGTGGAACCAGAGACTGGAGTAACATCCAAGTGTTCCTTTCATACACCATCTCTTAGACCAGATGTTTCCATGTGACAACCCATAAAATTTGTTTTAGAATTTCTCCTTTGAGTTCAACAAAAGGGCAGCTTCGTAATATCCTTAAGTTAAGCCAAGTAAAGCAAAACACTCATTCCTGGACCAATCAGTGACACTAGAACAGGTGAATACCTCATGCCTGCCACTCGAATCACAAGGATTGAGTAGAAGGATGTTTCTCAACAGGAAGGCTCCCCTGCTGTTAACAGAAGTATGGATGCATGTTATGCAGACACAAGACATTTCACTATAGTTGGTATTTTCCCCACATAATTTTTTAAATAATATACACTTTCCATGAGTTTTTTGAAGATCCTTCATGTCCATGAATTATGAAGAATTTCGGCACCAAAATAGCGTAATATTTTAATTCTAATTTCCATGAACTTTTTGAATTACACTCGTAATGTATGAGAGGGGATGTGATAAGGAATTGACTCACGTGATTGCAGTAGCTGAGGAGTCCAGTGTTGGGTTGTCTGCTGACTGGAGACCCTAGGATGCTGGTCGCATGGTTCAGTTCAATTCCCAAGGCCTCGTAAGCAGGAAAGCTGATATGCACAATCTCAGTTCAAGGTCAAAAGTCTGGGCTCCTGGGGAGAGAGCGGTTGGTCTAAGTTCTGGGTTCTAAATGCAGAGAATTCTTCTGCTCAAAGCAAGAGGCAAGCATGCCCTAGCAGTTGGGAGAGAGGTATACACCAACTCCTGTTCTGTATCATTTCTGTCTAGGGACCAGCCAATTGGATGTTGCCGCCCATGTTGAGGGTGGGTCTTCCCCCTACTACACTCAGACTCAATTGCTAAGCTCCTCTGGAAACACCTCACAGACACACCTAAAATGTGTTTCCAGAGTGCTAGGAATCTCTAAACTAAATCAAGTCAGCACCTGAAATTAGCCATCACAAGTGGTGCCCTGTTATGGTTTTCATTTGCATTTTCTCTAATGACTAATGATATTGAGCATCTTCTCATGTCCATGTGGCCATTTGTATAACTTATATGTAACTACAGCTTTGCAAATCTATTGTCTGTTTTCAAATTGAATCACACAGTTTTTTCATTACTGATTTATAAAAGACTTTTTACATGCTTTGGATACAAATGCTTTATCAGGTACGTGAGTTGCAAATATTTTCTCCCAGTCTTTTGGTTGTCATTTCACATGTCATCAATAAAGTTTCTAGAGCAAAAGCAAATTCTAATTTTTTCCATTAATTCCTACCTATGGGCTGAAACTGTTGGGGAATAAATCTACATATTTGAGGGAACACCAAAAAAAATCATTCAAATTCCAGCTCTTCTGTTATCTAAAATCATGACCTTATACAACTATTAACTTCTCTGAGACTCTATTTTACTATCTACAAAATAGGAAGACTAAAGTGAATGATTATCAAAATCATATTCAGATATTCATCCTGTTGTTTGATATATGGTAGAATAGAATATGAATCCTGAAAAATGGCTAATTAAATATGAAAATATTCATGAAAAAATATTCTCCAGAGTCAAGGATTATGCAGGTGAATGCTGCCTTCTGGTACCATCTATCATATACTTCCTTTCTTCATTCATTCACTAGTTACTGAACACTTGCTCTTTATGCCATCTCTGTAGGAGACTAAAATTGAATCAGAATTCTCTAGATTCCTTCCTTCAACAAGGGACCCTACTTCAGCACTTAATATCTGTCTTTTTAGAAGTTTCAAAGCCTAAACATTATAGAATTAATAAGAAAAATCATTTCCTCATCAAGAATGCACACCTGTAACATACTATATCATGATGGACTAATCCTTTGAAAATAGAACTTTGGATACAGTAATATAACCAATTATAGGATGGAGAAGGGCTCTCCTAACTTTCCTTCCTTCTTTATTTTCTTTCTTTCAATATGAATTAATTTGGCTTTCCTTGCTTCCCTGAAAAATTTCCTAGCCCTCAATCATATATTAATGTCGCCCATGCTAAATTGACTTCCATGATGTATTACACTTGGATGTGGGGAGAAAATGTCATTCTTCAGGTCATATGCTTTATACCGCAGGTACTGTAGCTGTCACCAGCTTGTACAATGGTTCAAGTTCATTAATAAAACAATGATCAAACAAAATGTCCTCAGGCATAAACACAATAAGAGCAAAGATCTAGATGATGGTTTGCACTCATTTGTAATATCCTATTTTTGCAGTACACTTTAAGCTTTTCACCTTAAGCAAGAAGAAGTTGATGATTTCATAATAATTTTCTTTCTAAATATTTCCCTTTCTATTTAAAAACTGCTGACTCTATGACAGATTCTCATATAATTGCTTGCCAACACACTTCTGTAAATTTCAAAGCTCACTTCACTAATGCTTGGTTAATTACCTGGGCATTTGGTGGCAAGCCAAAGCCACAAATTATTATTACAGAAATGAAACATTCGAATGTCTACCACTCTTCTAAAACTTTTCCTTTAAATGTATATAGTACTTACTTTCTTAGAATTGTCTAAGAAATTTGCTTTGCACTAATTGTGCACTAGCTATTCAGATTAACATTTAAGAGCTTTCTGGTCTGGCAGATCTAGATTCAAATCCCACCATGACCACTGGTAATGTTGAAGCTTTCTATAAATTACTTACATGGTTAAGCCTCAATGTTCTCATCTTTAAAAATGGAATAATAGATAATGATACCTACCTTTTAGGGTTGTAGTGAGGTTTTCTGAGATACATGTTAAGATGCCATAAAAGATGGACCCAATACAAACTTCACAAATGCTTGCAGAGCAGAACTGATATATGCCACATTCTTGTGAAGTATGGCTGGGGCTATACTTCGGGGTTTTGCTACCTTCTTTATATTGGACTTATCATCATGAAAATAATGAGATACTTTGGTTCTAATAGTAATAAATATCAACGACAGAGGGACTATTTATTTATTTATTTATTTATTTTGACAGGCAGAGTGGATAGTGAGAGAGAGAGACAGAGAGAAAGGTCTTCCTTTTTGCCATTGGTTCATCCTCCAATGGCCGCTGCGGCCGGCACATCGCGCTGATCCAAAGGCACAAGCCAGGTGCTTCTCCTGGTCTCCCATGCAGGTGCAGGGCCCAAGCACTTGGGCCATCCTCCACTGCCTTCCCGGGCCACAGCAGAGAGCTGGCCTGGAAGAGGGGCAACCGGGATAGAATCTGGTGCCCCAACCGGGACTAGAAACCGGTGTGCCGGCGCCGCAAGGCGGAGGATTAGCCTATTGAGCCACGGCGCCAGCCATGGGACTTTTTATTTAACATATAAGAAGATCAGTTTACTTTCTAGGCTCTTCTCCTGATCAGGCTAATACATGAGCAATATCCCTGCACTCCTGGAATTTTTCCTCACCTGCAAGCAACAGGGCACCAGAGTACCTTCTACCCCGACTTCTTCTATCTGTTACATGATGATCACTCCTTGTCTCCTTTCCTTTTTGCTCAGATTTCAACCAAACACAGCCCCTATCCATCCTCTTCACTTTTATGAATCCTACATAATAGGTTTTTAAAATCCTTTATCTCACTCAAACAATAAATATTGGATTGTGTATAAATAAAGAGAGCCACTTTATCACAAATATTAGTCTATTTTCCACCTGGGGCTAGAAACTCATACTGTGTTTCTGAAGCACTCTTTGGAGCACTTTCAGAATCAAAGTGGAAAACTGGCTGTAATGGTCTAGAGGGAAAACGCTTTTGATAAATCAGAGATAGCCTCTTCTTGGCACAATACTAGCTGCAACAGAGGGAGACTGGAGTAAAAATAAAACAAGCACTTTTCACAAATCAAATGGATGACTCACACAATGCTTACATAAAGGTGTAAATATTTTCATTTTATAATCGATAAATTAAAATAAATTAGAAAATGATTACCAATATAATGTTTACAGTTTTCTTACAAATGCATGCATTTACAGGCCAGCATTTTGGCATAGCTGGTTAAGCTTCCACCTACAATGCCAGCATCCCATAAGAGCACCTGTTTATGTCTGTGCTGCTCCATTTCTGATCCAGCTCCCTGCTTATGACCTGGGAAAAGCGGTGGAAGGTAACCCAAGTGCTTGGGTCCTGGCCACCCAAATGGGAGACCTGGATGACACTCCTGGCTACTGGCTTTGGCCTGGCCCATTCCGACCATTGCAACCATCTGGGGAGCCAACCAGTAGATGAAAGATCTCAATGTCTCTCTCTCTCTCTCTCTCTCTGGAGCTCTGCCTTTCAAATAAATAAGTCGTGTTTTTTTAAAGAATCCATTTTCCCAACTATGGGGTAGAATTTCTCTGTGACTGAGAATCCATTGCATTTGAAGAAAACTTTTGATTCTACCTTGGAAATGCTGCATTTATACTTGATAATGCCAAGTATATGAGGCTGTCTCAAAAAGTTAAAAGAAAATGTGTCTTGTGAAAAAAATGTGCATGGATTTCAAAAAATTTTGCATCTCAGCTTGTCTTGTAATATCATTTTTCCTGTTCTTTTTAAACTACCCTCAAAAGTAATAAATAAAGCGGTAACAAATTAGGTAATCTCAAAGACATTGAAAAAAACCTTGAGAAGCCAATTCAACCTTCTAACTACACATGTAACATCCCCCAAATTACATACATAATGCTCCGCTCTCCCCCCACTTAAAATATATCACAGGGTGCTGGAAAGAGATAGAAGGACCTCTGAAAGGCTATGATAATCCTGGACTTAAATCACCTGCTTTAAGAGTTTCAGCAGTTATATGTTTCTGTGCTTCTGTGACTTGATTTTAATCTAGGTCCATCTCTGTTTACCCATAGATGGACATTTCATTGACAAAGTCTGCATCTCTTACGTAAAGATGGACCTCACTAGTGCTGATACCTTTTTCTACATGCAGACCTTTCAGCCTATCTCAAGCCATCTGTCATCATTTTGTAATTCCCTGTACTGACGAGTGCTAGAATTTGCAACACATCTACAAGTTTCCAGAAATTTGATTGATTCCCTAGTTTTCAAAATTTCCAACCCTAATGAAAGAATTGAAGCCAGATCTACTTTGTATTAAGTGCATCATTTACCAGGTTTCTTTATCAGGTAGGTGTAGTGATTCGTTTGTTTGTATGATTTTATTTATGAAACCTTTCTACACTTTCTCACTGGCTGGGTAGAAGTGGAAACTAAAATATCATCAAGGAAATACTAACACCCTCTGTTACCTCAACAGCTTTGTTAACACATACCTCCATTCTCCCAGCAATGCTATTCTAGTGAAGTAATGTAAAAAAGAAATGAATACAGATGTCCAGGTACTATATTCAGTTGTCAACTTTGACCTTTGATGGTCAGAACAGCCAGTGACAACTATGATTAATGGTATTCCCAGATTATGAGAGCTAGGAGGCACAATGACCAGTTATAACCTGTGATGAAGAGAAGGTGTGTAGTTACTAGACAGGATATGGAGAGCACTCAAACTCAGTCCTCCACCCTCTTGTCTATTATTTAATTATGCCAAATTTGAAAGCTGATTAGACTGTGGTTTGGTTATTTATTAATAACTATTTACCATATTAGTCAAATTAATTAATTTAGTTTGCTAATTTAACATAATTTAAAATTTCATTTGTAGTGATAGGTCATCCAAAAGTTTTCAGAAGGAAAAGTCAGCAGGGATCCAGATAACTGAGCATTCGCCTCCAGTCTATCTGAAAATCTGTCAACATCTTTTCCCATCCATTCCCAGAGTAGGTTCAAGGGACCATGCAGTTATGGGTATGCCAAGCACCTCTCTTCCAACACTGTGCTAGGATGAACAGGCAGCAACACTGTGAACTTTAGCATGATGTTTATGAGGTACAAAAATGTGGCTGAAATAATTTCAATGACCAATTAAATGTTGCAGCCCTAACAGACTCCAGAACCTTATAATAGAGTACCAGAATTAATTTCACTACCAATCTCCTATTCATACATAATAATAAAGAAGAACACACACACACAGTGCTGAAAGCTCTCTTCCTTTTTATATCCTAGCACAAAATTAATAACAGTTTTCTGAGTACTTCAGGAATGGATTTTAATTCCCATCAATATCTTCAGACATTTGACTGATTTTCATAAATCGTAGTTCTACTTTATCTTCCCATATTCCCAAATTCTGCTAAGATTGTCCCACTTCCTATACACTTCTAAGTCAGAGTCATTCTGCCCAGCTTCTTCCTGTGACCACTTCTGTCTTTCCTCATCTTCAGGAATCCTTTATTCCAATAAAGCTAGACTTGTGGCTGCTCAACTGTCTTGACCTCTGCACATTCACGCACAGAAATCCTTTCTCTGAGTGCCCACCCCACTCTCAGTCTCAATCTTTAGACCTATTTCCAATGTCACTTTCCTCATAAAACCTTTTGTGATCAATCCCCTTTGCATTTCACGTTACCCTTTCCTGCTTGAGGCTCCATAACTCTTTCCGTGTTCCTGACACATGTATCATAGTCAGGCTTTTCAAGGGAAGTACTAGTCCATTTTTAACCCCATGGTAAATGTAAGTACCTCAAAGGAAAACTGTGGCTAAAATGCTTTTGTATGCCATGTAAGGCCCAAGCGAAGAGCCATACACATCACAGATATGCAACACAGTGGTCCCTCCTTATCCATGGTTTCACTTCCTGCAGTTTCAGTCACCCATGGCTTAATATATTGAATGGGAAATATAAAAATAATAATCTATAGGCTCTAAAATGCACACCACTCTGAGTAGCAGGATAAAATCTCACATCTTCCCACTGAGTCCCACCTGAGATGCTGATCACCCAGGGAATCCATACTCTGTATGCTAGCTGACAGCCAGTCCCTCAGTGTCCTTCTCAAATCCGGAGCTGCTTTCAGGGTATAGCAGTGTTTCTTCTCTGGAAAACCCCGCCCCCTTTTTAAACTTAACAATGGACACAAAATAGAATAGTAATTACAGTGGTGGCAATTGAGATAAGTCAAAGAGAACCCATGAAGTTCTTCCTTTAAGTATCATTTCTACCTTCATAGGAAGAGTACGGTACAATAAGCTATTCTGAGAGAGAAATAAGCCACAAAAACATAACTTTATATTCTTGTAATTGGTTTTATTATTGTTGTCATTAATCTCTTACTGTGTTTAATTTATAAGTTTAGCTTTACTGTAGGTACAGATACATAAGGAAAAATTAGCATCTATAGGATTCAGTGCTATCAGCAGTTGGAGAACCACAGGGGATCCTGAAATGCATTTCCCAAAGACAAGGGGAAACTACATTATATATTTTTAAGTAAATTGTACTCAATTTAAAAACAGAAAAAATTGGCTACAATCCATTGTAGATGCAAATTATAAAACAATAATGAGATACATTATTCATCTACTTTTTTTCGCAAAAGCCAATAATGATCATATATATATATATATATATATATATATGCTGGCAGGGGTCTAAGGAAACATAATTATTTATTGATAGAGGAAGCATATATTTTTGGGTCAAGAAACCTGGCAATAGGGAGTGAACCAGTGAATGGAAGATTCATTGTTTCTCTTTCTGTCTCTCTCTCTCTCTCTCTGTAACTGTGATGTTCACATAAATAAATAAATAAATAAATCTCTTTTTTTAAAAAAAAGTTGTAAAATGCAAATGTCCAACAGAGGGCATAAGTCAGAGAAATTATTGCATACGCTTATCACTGAATGCTATCCTGGCCTTTCTTTACTTCTAAGGAAATGACTTTCAGTTGCAGGGGCTCAGAAAACAATGCTTGAGCTAAAGAAGACTGGAAGTCCTCAGAAGTCGCCTCTGAATCAAGTTCTTTCTGACCTCCTCCTGCCTTCAGGAAGAGGCTTTCTCTAAAGTCTTCCTACCTGCCTAAAGACAGACACTCCACAGGGTCTACAATAATGATCTCCACCCTATCCCACTCCTGCCCCAGAGTTAAAGCAGGGGAGATTAAACTCATATCACAAAAGATGAGATGAGAAACATCAAACCCAGCAGACTTTGTCACAGGCTATCACCTATTCTTCTAAAGTCCTATTCTTCTTTGCCTAAAATCGTTTACTCTCCCCTAAACATTGCCTAAATTCTTCCCCTCTCCCTTATGCAGTGGATCTGTAAGCTTTTAAATCTCAGTGGGTTAGTGAGTACTCACTTTCCTTACCTACCATGCAACCATACATGTAATAAATCTTTTCTCCCATCAATCTGTCTGCTGTTATTTTATGTCAAAGACTCAATTATTGAACCGTATCAGAGTGCCTGGTTTCAGTCTTGGCTCCTCTGCTTCCTATTCAGGTTTCGGATAATACACATCCTGAAAACAGTAGATCACAGCTCAAGTAATTGGGTCCCTGCTATCTATATGGGAGACCAAGAATTCAGGCTCCTGGCTTATCCCTGGCCCAGAGGAAATTGTTCCATGCATTTGGGAAGTGCACTGGAAGATCTTGGTCTGTTTTTATATCTTTGAAATCAAGTAAATATTTTTAAAGAAAATTAAGATAAATTTATTTGGTGCAAGAAAATTTTAAAATTCTCACATAGTTTTTTCACAATACAGATTTTCCACCAACTTTTTGAAGGTCCTCAGACTTTATTCTCATTACCAAATCAGATATATGGCAAAAAAACTCCAGGGGTAGCACAAGAAGCAAAGGACAAATTAATATAAATGCTATTTGAATTTGAAAAGTTTGTGGCTTGATGTATATTCAGGATTCCAAACTACAAAACAGACACAATTAATGACACATGTATGGTTGTCAAGGTTGGGCACTGAGAAATGTTGATGAACTCTATAACCTGGCAAAGACTGACCAAGGGATTAAATAAGACACAGTAATTACAGCTGCTCCTCTTAACTGTCTGTTGCTGGTGGTAGAATCATGTCAACCAAGGTACCCCTGCACTCCACTCCCCGTTACTAAGAGTTTACTGGATATCAGTTATTCTGTGACTTGATTCTAAGCAATGAACATTATATTCACTCTATTTTAAAATGAGACAACAGAGGCAAAGAAAAATTGATACATGTGTCATAAGTCACATAGGCAATGATAGGGCCAAGTTTCTAAGTCATATGGCCTGACTCTGGGGCCTGCACACTTAACAACTAGACTACATGACCCCTTTCTATTTTCGGAGCCACTTGAGCAAACACATCCCACCTATCCTTGAAGTGACACCGGTGGAATTACCCACTATATCAAGGTAGAACATGTCTTTGTCCCTAGGTTTTATAGAAACAGATACTGCATTTTCATTTTCAGGGCTCTAACATTTCAGAGATGTCTTTTGAAGGTGTAGTGATTCTCAAGATTTCAGAATTCAATCAGAATCGCAGGAAATAACCAGGGGCTCCATCAGATTAGCACACATATATGATGTTATCATTTTCTCTTCTGCCTATACAAGTAGAAAGGTCTATGGGGGGGGGGGGTGATATGTGAAGCAATGGCAGTAACACCTACACTTTTTGTTAAGATCACGTAGTTTACCCATATCTCTTAGAATGCCTGAGTTTGAGTCTCAGCTTTGCTCCTGATTCTCACTGCTAAGGTGGACCCTGGAAGGCAGCAGGTGATGGTGACGGCTTCAGTACTTGCGGCCCTCTCACCCATATGTGAGGCCCGGATTAAGTTCCTGGCTTCTAACTCTGACCTAGCCCATTCCTTGCTATTGCAGGCACTTGAAGATAAGATATTTTTGTATTTCTCTCGATGTTTCTGTCTTCAAATAAATAAGATAAATCTTAAAAATTAAGATTCAGAAACTATTTGAATTAGGAATCACACAATCATGGTTGCTGAATGATGAAAAAGCACCACTTATCAACTTAGTCATTAGTTACCAAGGTTGCTACCAAAAAATCCAATTTCTTGGGCCACCCACAGCCCAACCAAATCATAATAATAAACCAGGATTCCAGACACTGATGGTTTTTTTAGTAGCCAAAGTGATTTTATTGTGAGGCCAAATTTAAGAAAAACAGATAGTTAATTAAATTTCTGGATTTAGAATCTCTATTCATCCACTCCACAGTATTAATAAGCAATTGTGGCAATATTAATTTATGGTAATTGATTTATATATACATAAATGCAATATACCATTATAATTCTTTTTCCTGTATGTTCTATTCCCAGCACTCTACTTAAGCTAGTGAGTTAATTTCCATGCCTTCAGTTTCTTGATTTGTAAAATAAATGGTTTGTAAGACCCCTTCTACCTCTAAAACTCCAACCTAAGATAAGTGGTTAATCTCCAGGGTTCAAGGCACAAATATATCACATTTACCTAGGGAGATGGTCAATGCAATATACCAAGAGACACTGCCATTACTAACACACATAACAATGAGATTCTTGAACTACAAAGCCATCTTCTAGTTTCTGTTCATTCTTCCTTAATATCTCATGTAAGACAGCTATGAGTGCGCAGGAGGAAGGAAAGCACTTCTAGGTTTTTAAGCCAAGTTTCCCAACATAACAGCTGCTGTATAAGAAACAACTCACTGGCTCACAGAAATCATTATTTTATAGCCTCTTACAAATTTGGGAAACATTCAGTAGATTATTCTTCTGTTCATAGCATTGACTGAGTTCATTTATTGATACCCAGTGAACCATTTGGCTACTGTAGAAGATTCAAATAGCTTCATTCAAATGTCTGGTGCTGTGGCTTCTTGAAAAGCTGGGCTCTGCTGAAAAACACAGCCTCTCCAAGTAATCTCAGAGCCTCTATCAACAGTCTGTCTACCAGGCCATCATACTTCTTACATGGTAGCTCAAGGATCCAAGATTGAACGTCTTAAAGAAAGAGAATGGTCAGTTTCTTAAGATTTTGCCCAGAAATTGGCATAGTGTCAATTCCACTGTGTCTATCAGCCAAAGAAGTCATGGATTCTACCCATATGCAAAGCAAGGAGACATAAATTCCAGCCCCAGAGATTTCATATGATTTTGTTTAATACATAAAGAAGTCAAGGATCTGTCCTTGGTTCTGAGGTTGGCATGGATATAATTCTTTACCACTTTTATGAATATTTTAGAGAATGAAAAGAGAAAGAAATTTCTGCTTGAAGAAAGCAAACCTTTCTGGTGTCTCATTTCATTCATTTAAAATTTCTCTCTTGATGGGTAATTCACACCTCCACCATTAACTGGGAGAAGGAAGCCATCTAGAAGTGTAGCGAATGCACTGATCAGGAGACATGTACCTCTGTGGGGAAAATGTCAGCATTCTTTTGAAAATACAAAGCAAAACAGAGAACCTACCCTGGAATCTGACTCTGGTCCACAGGAAAAGATGTGGCAAGTAAGATAAATGAGACTCAGCAGCCCCTCCACTAGGGAACCAAATGATGTTTATTGTGGGTTGGGAGAACACAGATGAGATTTCTTGGCTCAGAGCAATGATCTGCTACCCTGGATATGCTTCCCTGTGACTATTATGACGGCAAGGATTGTATTTCATACACAGAGTACCCTTTTGGTTTCAAAATGCTCTTAGAAAGTCAAGTATTATAACTCAAAGCCCCACTATGAACAGCAGTAATTATGTGGCAGACACTATGCTGAGTGCGTCCCCTGTGTTCGTTCATTTCATCTTCACAGCAGTTTTGAGAGTATTGTTATCCCAGTTTTATAGAGGAGGAAACTGAAATTCGGAGAGATAAAGTGGTTTTCTCAAGGTGTTATGAGAGAATGATGTTCTAATTATCACATGATGCTTAAGTCTAAAATATGTCTGAAATGAACTGATGTCCAAGAGATGCAGAAAGACCTGTAACAGAGTCCACTAACTGACAACGCCAATTTCTCACAGGTCATGAGATATCAATCTTCCCCACCACTCTCACTCAACACAAGAGCTTCAATTTTAACTTCAGTAGTACTTAGTAGGGAGTAGACAAATCAAGATGTCTCTTTTGACTTTTTGCTTTCTGAATGATATAACTTGTAGTTTCTCACTACAAGTTATATGGGGTGAGGAACGTTTTGTGTTCTGTGACCCATAGCAGGATATACAATCTAGACTTTTAATACACTCCATGCCTAGTGTCTTTCCCCACTTCATTGTCCATTAGAAACCTACTGGGAAGGAAAGCAGCAAAACAAGAAAGTAGTTAGAAACAGTCATTTGATGTTTGCTCTAAGAATGAAATGAAAGCTACCCTTCTACAAGCAAAATCAGAAGGGACTGAGAAATTCAGACAGTGGGTAACAGTAGGTCAAGATGTGTTCCAAACTTGAATTCTGATTCTACCACTTGCAGCTGTGTGGCTTGGGGCAAGTCAGCCTTTGGGTCTCAATTTCTGATTTGTTAATCAAGCACACCATTACCCAGCTTTAAGGGAGTTTGCAAGAGAAAAAGAAGGTGAACTAAAATAGATTCTATACATAGACACTGAAAATCACAAACCAAATGCATATTGAACATTCTTTTATGGTGGATTCTCTGGATACAGAATCTGGAATGGAGAGCTGTCCTTACAGAAGGTATCTGTGGGAATATACTCATAACAGAACATGCAAGGAAGGGGTGTAGATAATATCATCACTGATCTCACAGGAATCTCTGGAGTTTGGATAGGACATCAGCCTTGTCGAAATTGAGGCAAAGGAAATCAGCCTATTTGCCAATATCTGTCTGTCATTGCATGCATTGGAGAGCACTGTAACCTGGGGCAAGGCAGCTCCCTTCAGCAGAGGACAATTCTGGAGAGAAAGACAGATGTGAGTCCTGGCAATTAATAGACTGTGTGCGGAGAATGAGAGGTTATATCCAGAGGCAGGGGTTTGAGCAGGGCACTACATTATGCACCACAGATTCCAGGGCCTCCTTGACAGAATTCTGGCTGCAGGCTATTGGAAAAACTGAAACGGATGGCTAAGTCCACAAAGCAATAGCAGCGCTTCTGACTGAAACCTCAGGACTGGTCACTGCTCTAACGCCTGTCTTCAGCTCGTTGCAGAAAATCAGCTGCATGAGGTTTTGATTACCCTAAAATGAAAACTTCCAGTATGCAAGAACTGGATTAGTTTTGTCACCAACAGGTGCCTGCTGCCTATGACAGAGCTGGCCCATAATAAGGGTTCAATAATTATTAAATGAATCAATGAGTATACATAGTGAGGTAGACTGACCCTGAAGAGAGACAAGACGAAACTGTGAGAAGAAAATGTGAAGTAGTTTATTTATCAAAACTAAATAGGTGCTTAGACATCCTTAAAGTTAATTCAAAATTTGTTTCACATGTTTTTAAAAGGCAAAGGCTTATCATAAGGAAGACAAAGAATCCAAGGGAAAAGTGTAATTCCGGAATGCAGTTTGTTTATATATATATATATATATATATATATATATATATATATATATATATATATTCCATGATGAATATAACAGCAAAGTTGCCTTATTCAATAGTCTTTAAAGTTCATTTCCCAGGATGGCAGCCATAAATTTTCTACCAATCAGAAAGTAGATGCAGAATTAGCTCCATAATATCTGCTATTAAAAATGCCAGCCTAATATTAGCAAGAAGACACATCTCAGGCACAAGGGACAGCTCCTGATACAGTGTATTTCATATGCTGATCTGGCCAATGCTTCTCACAGTAGGTCGAAGGCTGAGGCAATACCCACCCAGAACTTGAGAGGAAATAAATTTCTATAGCTCAAAATTACACGTAGCCTTCCCAGTGAAATATCATTTCTCAAATTTCCAGTTTTAACATGATTTATGACACACAGAACACTTTTATGAGAGCCGGCCAGCACTTCCATGCCTTTGATTTTGAATAATTATTTTTAGGTTGAAAGACTTTTACTGTCTTCCTATTACTTTTGCCCGTAAGTAAGCCAGGTTGTTATTTTTCATTCCCTCTTTGTTTTAAAACATGGAAATAGTTTTCAAAAAATTATTTTCAGAGGCAAACAATTATTCAAAAGCTGATCTGGAGAGAGATTTCTGTTACTGCAGTCTCAGGAGCATCATTAAATCTGATGGAACCTGGCTGGCTGTCCGGGGCAAGCACAGTCCCACAGATGCCTAGGTTCTAAGTCACCTTCAATGCTGGCTGGGAGCTCTCACCGACACCATTCACTGTGACAGTCCCCAACTTGTCTCTCTTTCACCCACACCATATACAACAAACCAAGTGAATTCATAAGCATAAATTAAACCTTGCTCCTCTGCTTAAACTGTTTCTATGGCTTCCTTGATTCATAAAATGAAACCAAAAGCTTATGCTATGTCCTTAGTGGTACTCATGATCTGGCTCCAGCTCTTTGACCAGAAAAATGTGAAAGTTTTCAGAAAGAGCAATTGACAGAGAGAAGTTACTATTTTTCTACATGGTCCTGGCCTAACAGTTCTATCATGGAAAGTGACCAGCAGGCCCCCTTGTACCACCTCTCCCAGTGCTCATAAACCAAGTCCCCTGCCCATAGTCTTCAACCTCCCTCTTAAATCAGCCCCTTGCCTTAAATCTATTATTTGTTTTTGTTATTTTGCTAAACTTGTCTCTGGCACGGGCTAGGAACAATGACTATGGAGCTGAAGTGGAACTTTGATTTGAGACTTTGGGGAGAAGTATGCTGCTCATCTATTCTAATCATATTGTAGCTTTTAATTCAGTAATAAAACTTCATCCTTAACTATAATTCCAAATCAATCTTCTCACATATCAAGAAATGGAAGAAAGCTCCTCTTAAGCGCTTCTTTATGCCTAAGCAATGAACTCAGTGTGAAGCAGTCTTCTCGTAGGCTGTCAGTCCCACCAACTCTGTCGCTCATAGTTTCTTCACTTCTAAATGTTTGCTTCCACTCCTGAGGCACCAAATGTTTGGTGCATATGGTGAGTAGTTGGGACCAAGCACCATGTTGATCTCTCTCAAATTCCTATGGTAATCACCAGTGTAGAAATGTTAGAAAACCTCCATGGTTATTATGCTTACGTCAGGAGCAGGGATATAAGAGATTCTATGCAAACCTTCTGAATTCTATGGAGGTTCAGGAAAGAGAAGACCCTGGTCAAAAATAGCAGGTAAGGATCGGCATTGTGGTGCAGTGTGGTTAGGCTGCCACTTGGGATACCTGCATTCCATATCAGAATTCCAGTTAGAGTCCAGCCTTCTCCACTTCTGATCTAGCTTCATTTTAATGCATCCTTGGAGTATTGCCTATTGCAGGAATTTGGAGAATGAACTAGCAAATGGAAGACTGTTACCCTTATCTCTCTCTCCCTCTCTGTCTCTGTCTCTGTGCTCGTGTGTGTGTGTGTGTGTGTCACGCTGCCTTTCAAATGAATAAAAATAAATAATTAAAAAACAGCAAGTGGTGACAATGAACTTGGAGGAATCAGAGCTGTTTCTCAATATCTCCACAAAGAAGAAAAATGGCATCAATAAAGATGAAGCCCAAAGACCAATAATACTGATCACTGAGAGTCTCACAGTCCACTAAGGAAGACCTCTCTTCCTTTCTCATTTATTCAATAAATATTCATGGATATTTTCAAGTATAATAATTCATTTGGTTGTAGCAACAAGGTACTGTTGCCCTATTAAGTAGGGATATTTATGGTTATTTAATGATATATAATCCTTGTTATTAATTATTGATATTTGCAAACTTGAACTTCTTGCCTTATGACACCTATGAGAACAAATTGCTTATCAATCAACTCACATTCTCAATGCTGGCATACTGACAGAAGCCCAACCATTCTCATCAGATTTATTGGATGGCACCATCATTGCCAGATCTCACATTGAATTATAATTTATAATAACATGAGAGTATTAAATTTATAGCTGATTGATCACATTTGACTACTAAATAAGCAGTGATGAAGAAAACATTACAATGTTCATCATCAGCCATGGATTCAGAACAAATTAGTGTTGATTTTGTGGTGCAAGTAGCTTTGAAATACTTCTAATTCCAAGGATTTCAGATAAGGGATATAAATACATACACATACATATATAATATATGACTACATATATACATGTATGTCCTATGTATATATAAATACACACTTACTTATATATTTAACTCTGAGTAACAGAGTGGAAGAGAAATTAGACAATTAGTAGGGTAAGCTTGAGCCTGCTACCAAAGAATATAATTCATTAGGTCTGGGAAGGAGCTCAGAAACTACTTAAGTTTAAAAAGTACCCAGATAGATTTTAAGCCAATATACAGGGTTCACTTTGTAAAACTATGGTATAGACTCTGTCCCTCTGATGCCACCCCTGACAAATTCTCTACTCACCCAGCTTTTCTGGCAGCTACTGGTTAACCAACTCGACCTAATTCCTCTACCAGTAAATCTGAATCTGTGGTCCTAGTTTTCCCAAGCATATACTACTTTATGTTTTGAAATTCAGGCCAGATAATCTTTATGTTATTCCTAAGCATATAAATTCAAATAAAAAGGATGTCCACTTTTGACATTCTTACTCAAAATAGTGTTGGAAGCATTAACAAGAGTAATTAGGAGAGAAAGATATAAAGGTCAACCAAATTGGAAAAGAGGAAGTCAAAACATCCATGTCTGCAGATGTCATTATTTCACATATAAAAACGCTAAATAGTATACTAAAAAGTTGTTAGAGCTGATAAAGAAATTAGGTAAAGTTAAAGATTTAAAAAATCAATGTAGAAAAAGGCAGTATTTCTTTTTAAAGATTTATTTATTTATTTGCAGTCAGAGTTACACAGATAGAGGAGAGGCAGAGAGAGAGAGAGAGGTCTTCCATCCAATGGTTCACTCCCCAATTGGATGCAACAGCCGGAGCTGTGCTGATCTGAAGCCAGGAGCCAGGAGCTTCCTCCAGGTCTCCCACACAGGTGCAGGGGCCCAAAGAATTGCTTGGGCCATCCTCTACTGCTTTCCCAGGCCATAGCAGAGAGCTGGATCAGAAGTGGAGCAGCCGGGTCTCAAACCAGCGGCCATATGGGATGCCAGCACTTCAGGCCAGGGCATTAACCCACTGCACCACAGCGCCGGCCCCGGGTAGTATTTTTTACACTAATAATATTCTTGCTGAAAGGGAAAGCAAGATAGCGATTCTATTCACAGTAGGCACAAAAATAAATATTTAGTAATCAACTTCACCAAAGAAGTGAAAGCTGTAAAATACTGATGAAAAAAAATCATGAAGGACATAAAAGGAATGGAAAGATGCTCCATGTTTGTGTATTGGCACAATCAATATTTTTAAAATGCCCGTACTACTCAAAGTAATCTACAGATTCATGCAATATCTGTGAAAATACCAATGGCTTCCTTTACAGAACTAGAAAAAATTCCTTATACTTATATGGAATCACAAAAGACCAGAGTAGCCAAAGTGATAATATGAAGAAGGAAGGGAGAAATAAAGCAAGCAACAAGCCAGATGGAGACTTCATGACACCTAACTCCAAAGCATACTACAAAGCTGTAGTAATCAAAATAGTGTGGTACTGGCAGAGAAACTGAAACCTTAAAAACCATGAAGTTGCTTAAAAAAAAATAACAATCCAGGATATAGGTGTAGGCAATTTTTTGGATAAGGCTCTTAACAGAAGCAACAAAATGAGACAAATAAGAATATGTCAAGCACAGATGCTGCACAGCAAAGTATTCAATCAACAGAATGAACACCATCAACACAATGGGAGAAAATACTTGCAAGCTACTTATCCAACGAAGAATTATCACCCAGAATATATAAGTCACTAAAAACGTCAACAATAAGAAAAGAGTCAGTCCATTTAAGAACTGAGTGAAGGTGTGCAAAAAAATACAGAATGCTTCATGAATTTGCATGCGATCTTTGCACAGGAGCCATGCTAATCTCTGTCTTGTTCCAATTTTAGTATATATGCTGAAAATATGGTATACCTGCACAATGTAGCACTACACAGCCATAAAAAAGATTGAAATCCCGTCTTTCAGCAACAAAATGGATACAACCAGATATCATTATGTTTAGTGCAATAAGCCAATCCCAAAAAGATAAATATATTTTCTCTGATATGTGGGTATTAATATAGAATTTTAAAAATGAGAATGAAACTTTCATCTTATGATTTGACTATTGTTTTTAGCACTTGACTATACTCCTGCGGAACAGTGGTCTTTCCACTGTTACTCGTTAAACATTATGGCGAGTGGTGCCATAATCCTGTGATTATAAAGTAAATTGAAACAATGTCATTGAAAACATTAAAGGAAGAAAAAGAAAAGAAGGAAAGAAGGAAAGAAGGAAGGAAGGAAGGAAGGAGTGGAGGGAGAGGAGGAGAGAATGAATTATGATTACTTCATAGAATTTTATATATATGAAATCTGTTTTTTTATATTGATAAACATTTTTAAAAAGAAAAAAGTAAAAAAGAGCTGAGCATAAGACCTGAGTAGACATATCTCAAAAAGAATTAATAAAAATTTCCAATGAATATATGAAAAAAGTTCAGTGTCATGAGCCATCAGAGAAATGCAAATCAAAACTACCATGAGACATCACCAACATAGGTTAGCCATTGTCAAAAAGACAAAAAGGAACAAATAGTGACAAGGATGTGGACCAAGGGAAATTCTTATACACTGTTGATGGGAATGCAAATTTGTATAGCACTATGGAAAACAGATGAAGACACAACAAAAAACTAGAAATAGAATGGCCATATGATCCAGAAATCCCACTAGTGTGTATGTGTGTGTGTATGTGTGTATATGGCATGAAATCATTTTATCAAAAAGATACCTGCAACACCGTGTTTATTGCAGGACTATCGACAATGACCAAGACATGCAACCAACCAAGATGTTCATTAACAAATGAATGAAGAAAGAAAAATGTGATAATACAACATTTCTGAACTTTTTTCTTTATATAAGGTGAACTATTTCATCTATTGCATATATATATGTACACACACACACACACACATACCGATTTAGGAACATCATAATACTTTCCACCCTACCCTCCTACCCACGTATGCTCCCACCCTCGGTCCTCCTTCCTTATTCCTCTTTTAATTTTTATAATGACATAATTATAGTTTATTTTATATTCATATGATTAACCTCCACTAAGTAAAGAATTCAATGCAAAGTAAGGAAAAAAAAACATTGTTCTACAACAGTAGAGATAAGGGCTGTAAACAATAATCAATTCTCAAAATGTCAATTTCACTAATATACAGTACATTTTTGTATTCCATTAGTTACCACAAATCAGGCAAAACAAATAATATTTGCCAGTATAATGGTTTCCAGTTGCATCCATTTTGTTGTAAAAGATGGGATTTCATTCTTTTTTATAATTGAGTAATATTCCATAGTGTATATATAGCATATTTTCTTTTCTAGTCATCAATTGGTAGACTTCTGGGTTGTTGCATATCTTAGCTACTGTGGATAGAGCTGCAATAAGCATGGGGTACAGATAACTCATATACTGATTTTATTTCATTTGGATAAATTTCCAGTAGTGGGATGACTGGTTCATATGGTAGCTCTATTTTCAGACTTAAGAAACATCTCCATACTGTCTTCTACAATGGCTGCACTAGTTTACATTGCAACCAACAGTGGATTCAACAAACTTTTTATCTACATCCTTACCAGAATTTATTGTTCTTTGATTTCTGTATGAGAGTCATTCTAACTGGGGTGATTTCCCTGATGGCTAGTGATCCTGAGAATTTTTTCATGTGTCTGTTGGCCATTTGAACTTTCTATTTTGAAAAATGCCTGTTTAAGTCCTTCAGCCATTTTTTAACTGGATTGTTTGGTTTTTGTTAAGTTTCATGAGCTCTTTGTAGATTCTGAGTGTTAATTTTTTATTAGCTGCAGTTTGCAAATATTTTCTCCATTCTGTCAGTTGCCTCTTCACTTTTTAAGTGTTTCTTTTGCAGTGCAGAAGCTTCTTAGATTGGTGTTATCTCATTTGTCTATTTTTGCTTTGATTGCCTGAGCTTCTGGGGTCTTTTCCCAAAATACTTTGCTTATGCTAATGTCTGGCAGAGTTTCCCCAATGTTCTCCTCTAGCTATTTGATGGTAACAGGTCACAGATTTACATCTTTGATCCATTGTGAGTTGAATTTTGCATAAGGTGTAAAGTTTCATATTTCTATATGCAGAGATCCAATTTCCTCAACAGCTTTCTCCAGGGATTGATTTAGCTCCTTTGTCAAAGATTAGTTGGTTGCAAATGCATTGATTGATTTCTGGGGTCTGTTCTGTTCCATTGGTCTACATATCTGCTTTGATCATAATTACTCTGCATTGTATCTTAAAATTTGGTATTGTGATGCCTCTGGCTTTGTTTGTGTTGTATTGTTTAAGATTGCTTTATCTATTCAGGATCTCTTGTATTTACATATCAATTTTAGCATTTTTTTCCTATATCTGATGGGAATGACATTGATATTTTTAATTGGGGTTACCTTGAATATATAAATTGCTTTAGTTATTATGGACATTTTGATGATGTTAATTCTTCCAACCCATGAAAATGGCAAATTTTTCTATTTTTTGTGTCCTTTTCTATTTCTCTCTTTAATGGTTTGCAATTTTTATTGTAGAGATCTTTTACCTCCTTGGTTAACTGTAGTCCAAGGTATTTAATTTTTTGTAGCTGTTGTGAATGGAATGAACTTACAAATTCTTTCTTAGCCATGGAATTGTCAATACAATCAGCCACTAAAGAAGAAAGTCTGTTATTTAGTTAAAAATGGATTGAACAGGTGCCAGCGCTGTAGTGCAGTGGGTTAACACCCCAGCCTGAAGCGCCGGCATCCCATGTGGGCACCGGTTCTAGTCCCAGCTGCTCCTCTTCCAATCCAGCTCCCTGCTATGACCTGGGAAAGCAGTACAAGATGGCCCAAGCCCTTGGGCCCCTGCACCTAAGTGGGATACATGGAAGAGGTTCCTGGCTCCCGGATAAGGATTGGTGCAGCTCTGGCCATTGTAGCTAACTGAGGAGTGAACCATCGGATGGAGGGCCTCTTTCTCTCTCTCTTGCTCTCTCTCTCTCTCTCTCTCGCTCTCTCTCTCTCTCTGCCTCTCCTCTTTCTGTGTAACTCTGACTTTCAAATAAATACATAAATCTTTTAAAAAATGGATTGAACAAGAAGATGTTAAGTGTAATAAGCCAGAACAAACAAAATACCGCATTTTCTTCCTCATATGTAAAAACTAGAAAACATTTAAAAGCTTACATCTGAACACAGAATAGTAGTAATTTCTAGAGGCTAGGAGAGGTAGGAGGGAATAGAGGAAGACTGGTTAATTAACAACAAGTCAGAGTAAAGTAGCAATAAGTTGCTAATGTACACAGCTTATCGGGTGACTCCGGTTCACAATAACCTATCACATGCTTCGTGAGCAAATCTCCAAAGTTCTAATCATAAAGTAAACAAAAAGAGTGAGAAATGTTGGTTACTCTGATTTGATCTCATTTAGAATGTCGTTCAGGGCTGGCATTGCTGCATGGCTAGTTAAGCCACTACATGTAATGCCAGCATATCATGTGTGCACCAGTTTGAGTCCCAGTCACTCCACTTCCAAGCCAGCTCCATGTTAATCTGCCTTGGAAATCAGCAGGAGATGAAACATGTGCTTGAGCCCCTGAACCCAAGTGGGAGACCTGGAAGAAGCTCCTGGCTCCCGGCTTCAGACTAACACTGTCCTGGCCACTGTGGCCATTAGGAGAGTGAACCATGTGTCTCTCTCTCCCTCCCTCCCTAAGTCCACCTTTTAAATAAATAAATAAATCTTAAAAAATAGAATGTCACAATCTCCCCCATAAATATTTACAAGTATTGCTAATATTATTTTAAAAAATTATTTCTAAGATAAGCAAGACATTCACTATTTGTTGATACTATATTTACATAAAACAGGTACCACTTTTGGGTTCCCTCTTTTCTGTTTCTAGTAGCAAAGCATATTTCCATACTCAGAAATGCTCTTGTTGAGTCATACTCTGCAAATAACCCTGTATTCAATTTTTAATCTTGTTTATTTTGTAGTTGCCTTTGATCAAAGGTAATATAATCTGACATGGCAGTGCTAATGTCTCAAAATGGGTAAAGAATAATATGTCACCAAGACCAAAAAAAGTGAATAAATTGAATAAAGGGGAAGCAGATGCAAGGGATGTGAAGGGATAGCAGGTCATCTTGAGCTTTGGAAGTAGACAAGAGAGACACAGATGGAACGTTCACTAAACCTAACAGTTCTTAAAGATGGATAAAATGGGTGTTGTAAAAGAAAGGGGCAGATATACATGGAAGTGATATCTTCAGTCCACAGGATCTGAGAGACCTCTAATATAAAGAAACCTAGCTTCAAAATTCTGAGCTTCTCTACCTTTCAAAGTTTTATTCTAACTTCCATGATTCACACAAAATCAAACAATTTGGAGCAGGGAAATAAGTTTCAGTCTGAGCAACAGCTCTCTTTCATAATTAATTTTATCACTAAACTCTACGGCTTCTATGAGTGTTTTTCTTCCCAAGACCAATTTCCAAAAATTGCAAGATATCCCTGGTAATTTTCTTAATAAGGCATAGAAAATTTAACCAACCGCTTGTGAGTAAAGATTTCTATTTTCAAGTGACCCTTTCTTCAGGTTTTGCTACACCACATACTGCTCAGACATCAAAAATATAAATACATGGCTGGCGCCACGGCTAACTAGGCTAATCCTCCACCTGCAGTGCCAGCACCCCGGGCTCTAGTCCCAGTTGGGGCACCAGATTCTGTCCCAGTTGCTTCTCTTCAAGTCCAGCTCTCTGCTGTAGCCTGGGAGGCAGTGGAGGATGGCCCAAGTGCTTGGGCTCCTGTACCCAAGTAGGAGACCAGGAGGAAGCATCTGGCTCCTGGCTTTGGATCGGTGCAGTGCACCAGCTGTAGCACCCATTTCGGGGGTGAACTAATGGAAGGAAAACGTTTCTCTCTGTCTCTCACTCTCACTGTCTAACTCTGCCTGTCAAATATATATATATATATATACATATATATAAGTATGTATATTTATATATAAATTCATAACATTACTGAGGCAAATCATATTGCAGAAGTGTTAATGATATATGCTATTATAATGATTGAGGGGGCAGAGCCAAGATGGTGGAATAGTGAGGGCGCACACCAATAGTCCGGGAAAAGATAGTTTAATAAAAGTGGATTTACTGTAGCCTCAGGAAAAGACTCAGGAAAAAACTGCAGAGGAAACTCTTCTGGATCTAGTGGATGTGCCACAGAGGACCCACGGGGAGAGCAAGTTTGCCCACCGCGTGGAAGCCGAGCTGCGGGAGCCGAGCCATGGGAGCAGAACCACGGGAGCCCAGCCGCAGAAGCCCAGCCGCAGAGTCTGCATGCCAGCGCTGGAAGGGGAGGTGAGACAAAAACCTCAGTAACCCAAGACATTGGCGGGGAAAGGCAGAACGAGGCCTGAGGCCCCACTGGGGAAAGTTCATCAGGCTGACTAGGGGAGAGAAAAAAACAAATAAATAATGGGAACCGGCACGGACACTAGCCTCTCTCTCCTCTCACCTTACAAAGCCGAGCAACACAAAGAGCAGGTGCCATTTTACGTATGCAAAGCAGCCCCGGCCATTAGCCAAGCAGAAAAATCTGACTCTGGTGGGGAGAAATAACAGGAGGTTAGGATCTAGTTAAAGTGTGTGGAGCTAACGAACTGAGACTGTGAAAATCTCAAGGGGGGGCGAGAGAACTCACTGAGTACACAAACTCGGTAACCTGGGCAAACCTGGTGAGAGACTGCGGAGAATTTGAGACCACACTGAGGGATGCATAAACTCTTTTTGTGGTCCCAGGGGTAGATTCCATACATTTCATAGAGGCCAGATTTCATACATCAACTACCCTCAATTCCACTCAGCTGTGCAGAAATACTTCCCAACTGAGTCAAAAAAATAAATAAATAAAAGAGAGAGAGAGAGAGAGAGCGTGAGCCCAAGCCAGAGAACAATCTGGATGAGTCACCTTTGGCACACCCTTAACCCTGAAGAACCAAACAGCTCTCTGGCCACACCCATCACAACTCTAAGGATCCATCAAAAGCAGACAGTCCACTTAATCTAGAGTCATAATAAACTGAGAAAAAGCACCACAGTGAAGGAACCAAAGAATATCTCCAATATGCCAAACAAACACAGAAACCAAGGTAACAAGAGCAAGGAAGACACTATGATGCCCCAAATGAAAAAGACACCCCAATTCAAGATTATGAAGATGATGAGATAGAAGAAATGCAAGAAGCAGATCTCAAAAAAATTGATAAGAACATTAAGAAGTTCTCAAAAACGAATTCTTGAACTACAGAAATACTTAATGGACAAAATAGAAAATCTCTCTCACAAAAATGAAATATTAAGGAGGAATCAAAATGAAATGAAACAACTAGTAGAACAAGAAACTGTGATAGTGATGAGAAATCATAATGAAATGAAGAATTCAATAGATCAAATGACAAACACATTAGAGAGCCTTAAAAACAGAATGGGTGAAGCAGAAGAGAGAATATCAGACTTAGAAGACAGAGAACAGGAAAGGAAACAGTCAAATCAAAGAAAAGAAGAAGAAATCAGAAATCTAAAAAATACTGTCAGGAACCTACAGGATACTATTAAGAAACCCAACATTCAGGTTCTAGGAGTTCCTGAAGGCATGGAGAGGGATAAAGGATTAGAAGGCCTTTTTAGTGAGATACTAGCAGAAAACTTCCCGGGTTTGGAGAAAGAAAGGGACATCCTAGTACAGGAAGCTCATAGAAACCCTAGTAAAAATGACCAAAAGATCCTCACCACGACACGTCATAATTAAACTCACCACAGTGAAACATAAAGAAAAGATCTTCAAATGCGAAAGAGAGAAACGTCAGATTACTCTCAGAGGATCTCCAATTAGACTCACAGCTGACTTCTCATCAGAAACCCTACAAGCTAGGAGGGTATGGCGAGATATAGTCCAGGTACTAAGAGAGAAAAACAGCCAGCCCAGAATATTATATCCTGCAAAGCTCTCATTTGTGAATGAAGGTGAAATAAAGATCTTTCACAGCAAACAGAAATTGAAAGAATTTGTCGCCACTCGTCCAGCCCTGCAAAAGATGCTTAAATATGTGTTACACACAGAAACACAGAAACATGGTCATCAGTATGAAAGAAGGTAAAGGAAGGAAACCTCACAGCAAAAGATCACAGGAATCTCAAAGCATATATTAGAAGATATCTTTGGCAAATGGCAAGGCAAAGTTACTCCTTCTCAATAGTCACATTGAATGTTAATGGCCTGAACTGTCCAGTTAAAAGACACCAATTGGCTGATTGGGTTAAGGAACAAAACCCATCTTTTTGCTGCTTACAAGAAACACATCTTTCCAACAATGATGCACACAGACTGAAAGTGAAAGGTTGGAAAAAGTTATACCATGCCAACAGTAATGAAAAAAGAGCGGGCATAGCCATCTTAATATTGGACAACATAAATTTTACCACAAAAACTATTAGGAGAGACAAAGAGGGGCACTATATAATGATTAAGGGATCCATTCAACAGGAAGATATAACGATGATCAATGTATATGCACCTAATTCCAGGGCACCAGTTTATTTAAAAGATTTGTTAAGGGACTTAAAGGGAGACTTAGACCCCAATACAATAGTACTGCGGGACTTCAATACTCCACTCTCAGAGCTAGACAGATCAACAGGACAGAAGATCAACAAGGAGACAGTATATTTAAACGACACTATAGCTCAAATGGACCTAACAGATATCT
This sequence comes from Lepus europaeus, assembly GCF_033115175.1. Classification (NCBI taxonomy): domain Eukaryota; kingdom Metazoa; phylum Chordata; class Mammalia; order Lagomorpha; family Leporidae; genus Lepus; species Lepus europaeus. Next base: position 20,627,919 of record NC_084843.1, on the reverse strand, counting down.
ACAGAACTTTTCATCCTACACATAAAGCATTTACATTCTTCTCAGCAGTACATGGCACCTTCTCTAGGATTGACCACATACTAGGCCATAAAGCAAGTCTCAGCAAATTCAAAAGAATCTGAATCATACAATGCAGCTTCTCTGACCATAAAGGAATGAAGTTGGAAATTAGCAACTCGGGAATCCCTAGAGCATGTGCAAACACATGGAGACTGAACAACATGCTCCTGAATGAACAATGGGTCATAGAAGAAATTAAAAGAGAAATCAAAAATTTTCTGGAAGTAAATGAGGATAAAAGCACAATACACCAAAACCTAAGGGATACAGCAAAAGCAGTGTGAAGAGGAAAGTTTATATCAATAGGTGCCTACATCAAGAAATTGGAAAGGCACCAAATAGATGAGCTTTCAGTTCATCTCAAGGATCTAGAAAATCTGCAGCAAACCAAACCCAAACCCAGTAGGAGAAGAGAAATAATTAAAATCAAAGAAGAAATCAACAGGATTGAATAAAAAAAAATTACAAAAAATCAGCCAAACGAGGAGCTGGTTTTTGAAAAAATAAAACAAAATTGACACCCCATTGGCCCAACTCACTAAAAAAAGAAGAGAAAAGACCCAAATCAATAGGATCAGAGATGAAAAAGGAAACGTAACAACAGACACCACAGAAATAAAAAGAATCATCAGAAATTACTACAAGGACTTGTATGCCAGCAAACAGGGAAATCTATCAGAAATGGACAGATTCTTGGACACATACAACCTACCTAAATTGAGCCAGGAAGACATAGAAAACCTAAACGCACCCATAACAGAGACAGAAAATGAAACAGTAATAAAGGCCCTCCCAACAAAGAAAAGCCCAGGACCAGATGGATTCACTGCTGAGTTCTACCAGACATTTAGAGAAGAGCTAACTCCAATTCTTCTCAAATTATTCAGAACAATCAAAAAAGAGGGAATCCTCCCAAATTCTTTCTATGAAGCCAGCATCACCTTAATTCCTAAGCCAGAGAAAGATGCAGAATTGAAAGAGAATTACAGACCAATATTCCTGATCAACATAGATGCAAAAATCCTCAATAAAATTCTGGCCAATAGAATGCAACAACACATCAGAAAGATCATTCACCCAGACCAAGTGGGATTTATCCCTGGTATGCAGGGATGGTCATGTTTGCAAAACAATCAACGTGATACACCACATTAATAGACTGCAGAAGAAAAACCATTTGATTCTCTCAATAGACGCAAAGAAAGCATTTGAAAAAATACAACACCCTTTCATTATGAAAAATCTAAGCAAACTGGGTATAGAAGGAACATTCCTCAATACAATCAAAGCAATTTATGAACAACCCACTGCCAGTATCCTATTGAATGGGGAAAAGTTGGAAGCATTTCCACTGAGATCTGGTACCAGACAGGGATGCCCACTCTCACCACTGCTCTTCAATATAGCTCTAGAAGTTTTAGCCAGAGCTATTAGGCAAGAAAAAGAAATTAAAGGGATACAAATTGGGAAGGAAGAACTCAAACTATCCCTCTTTGCAGATGGTATGATTCTTTATTTAGGGGACCCAAAGAACTCAACTAAGAGACTACTGGAACTCATCGAAGAGTTTGGCAAAGTAGCAGGATATAAAATCAATGCACAAAAATCAACAGCCTTTGTATACACAGGCAATGCCATGGCTGAGGAAGAACTTCTAAGATCAATCCCATTCACAATAGCTACAAAACCAATCAAATACCTTGGAATAAACCTAACCAAGGACGTTAAAGATCTCTACGATGAAAATTACAAAACCTTAAAGAAAGAAATAGAAGAGGATACCAAAAAATGAAAAAATTGTCCATGCTAATGAATTGGAAGTATCAATATCATCAAAATGTCCATTATCCCAAAAGCATTTATACATTCAATGCAATACCAATCAAGATACCAAAGACATTCTTCTCATATCTGGAAAAAATGATGCTGAAATTCATATGGAGACACAGGAGACCTCGAATAGCTAAAGCAATCATGTACAAAAAAAAAAAAAAAAGCTGGAGGCATCACAATACCAGATTTCAGGACATACTACAGGGCAGTAGTTATCAAAAAGCATTGTACTGGTACAGAAACAGATGGATAGACCGATGGAACAGAATAGAAACACCAGAAATCAATTCAAACATCTACAGTGAACTTATATTTGATCAGAGATCTAAAACCAATCCCTAGAGCAAGGGCAGTCTATTCAGTAAATTGTGCTGGGAAAACTGGATTTCCACATGCAGAATCATGAAGCAAGACCCCTACCTTTCACCTTACACAAAAATTCACTCAACGTGGATTAAAGACGTAAATCTATGACCCGACACCATCAAATTATTAGAGAACATTGGAGAAACCCTGCAAGATATAGGTACTGGCAAACACTTCTTGGAAAATACCCCAGAAGCACAGGCAGTCAAAACCAAAATTAACATTTGGGATTGCATCAAATTGAGAAGTTTCTGTACTTCAAAAGAAACAGTCAGGAAAGTGAATAGGCAACTGACAGAATGGGAAAAAATATTTGCAAACTATGCAACAGATAAAGGGTTGATAACCAGAATCTACAAAGAAATCAAGAAACTCCACAACATCAAAACAAACAATCCACTTAAGCGATGGGCCAAGGACCTCAATAGACATTTTTCAAAAGAGGAAATCCAAATGGCCAACAGGCACATGAAAAAATGTTCAAGATCACTAGCCATCAGAGAAATGCAAATCAAAACCACAATGAGGTTTCACCTCACCTCTGTGAGAATGGCTCACATTCAGAAATCTACCAACAATAGATGCTGGAGAGGGTGTGGGGAAAAAGGGGCACTAACCCACTGTTGGTGGGAATGCAAACTGGTTAAGCCACTGTGAAAGTCAGTCTGGAGATTCCTCAGAAACCTGAATATAACCCTACCATTCAACCCAGCCATCCCACTCCTTGGAATTTACCCAAAGGAAATTAAACTGGCAAACAAAAAAGCAGTCTGCACATTAATGTTTATTGCAGCTCAATTCACAATAGCTAAGACCTGGAACCAACCCAAATGCCCATCAATAGTAGACTGGATAAAGAAATTATGGGACATGTACTCTATAGAATACTATACAGCAGTCAAAAACAATGAAACCCAGTCATTTGCAACAAGATGGAGGAATCTGGAAAACATTATGCTGAGTGAATTAAGCCAGTCCCAAAGGGACAAACATCATATGTTCTCCTTGATCAGTGACAACTGAGTATCAAAGAGAAAACCTGTTGAAGTGAAATGGACACTATGAGAAACAGTGACTTGATCAGCTTCCTGTGTTGACTGTTGATGTACAATGTAATACTTTATCCATTTTAGTACTTTTTTGTTCTAGTACTGGTGGTTGAACTCTGTAATTAACACACAATTATTCTTAGGTGTTTAAATTTTAACAGAAAAGGTATCCCTGTTAATATAAGGGTGGGAAAAAGAGAGGGAGGAAATGTACAATTCGGGACATGCTTAATCGGACTTGCCCCAAATGGTGGCGTTAGAAACGTACCAGGGGAGTCCAATACAATTCCATCAAGGTGGCATGTAACAATGCCATCTCACTAGTCCATTTGATCAATTTCAGTTCACAATTGATCACACTGATAGGTCTAAGAGTCAAAGGAATCACACAAACAGGACTACTGTCTGCTAATACTAACTGATAGAATTAAAAATGGGGAGAACGATCCATCATGGGAAGTGGGAGACTCAGTAGACCCATAGAATAGCAGATGTCCTAAATAGCACTCTGGCCTCAGAATCAGCCCTTAAGGCATTAGGATCTGGCTCAAGAGCCCATGAGAGTATTTTAGGCATGGAAAGCCAAGACATTCTGGCAAAAAATAAAAAGAAGACCTAAATGAAAGATCTCTGTCTGTGAGATCCCAATGGAACGATCGGAGCCATCAAAGAAGGAGGTACCTTTCTCTGAAGGGAGGAGAGAACTTCCACTTTGACTATGACCCTGTCAGAATAAGATCGAAGTCGGTGAACCCTAAAGGCTTCCATAGCCTTGGCAACTCATGACTGGAGCCTAGGGGGATTACTGACGCCATAAACAAGAGTGTCAAATTGTTAAGTCAACAACAGGAGTCACTGTGTACTTACCTCTCATGTGGGATCTGTCCTTAATGTGTTGTCCAATGTGAAGTAATGCTATAACTAGTACTGAAACAGTATTTTATACTTTGTGTTTCTGTGTGGGTACAAACTGAGGAAATCCTAAGTAAGTATATACTAAGTAAGTAAGTATATACTGAATCGATCTTCCGTATATAAAGATAATTGAAAATGAAAAAAAAAAAAAACTTGGTTTTAAATTGGACATTGCATAGAAAATTAATCCTTTTTTTTTAAATTATCATGTAGGATCTCTGTCCTTAATGTGCTGTACATTGTGATTTAATGCTATAACTAGTACTCCAACAGTATATTTCACTTTGTGTTACTATGTGGTGGCAAACTGTTGAAATCTACTTAATATGTACTAAACTGATCTTCTGTATATAAAGAGAATTGAAAATGAATCTTGATGTGAATGGAAGGGGAGAGGGAGGGGGAAATGTGAGTTTTGCGGGTGGGAGGGAAGTTTGGTGGGGGGAAGCCATTGTAATCCATAAGCTGTACTTTGGAAATTTATATTCATTAAATAAAAGTTTAAATCCGGTTAGAGAGAGAAAAAAAAAAGAATATCTTGCTCAAGGAGGATCAGAAGAAAGATCTCTGTTTCATCAATGACAACTAGACAATTGAAGTCTATGGAATTACTTTCATGTAACTCAAAGGTAATAGATAGAATGACTTAATTAAAATTTTGTTTTCTCATTTTAAAGCTAAAGAGAAATAAATATGGATTGGGATTGTAAAAACAAACAAATAAATAAATGATTGAGTTTTACTGTTCTTCGTCTATGACTTCTGGCTATTCTAAGGAGTACGCTATTTTCCTGTCCACTTAAGTAGTATATATGCAAATCACTGTTAGCTTGAGGCCCACACAGTAATCACATTTTTGTTGACTGAATGATATGAGAGCAATTGGGAGGCCAAATCAAGATGTACAGACACTCTTTAAGGTTTCTTCACTAGCTTTGTTCAGCTATTACTTCAAAACACATATCATTAGCCGAAGCCGCGGCTCAGTAGGCTAATCCTCCACCTTGCAGTGCCGGCACACCGGGTTCTAGTCCCGGTCAGGGCACCGATCCTGTCCCAGTGGCCAGGGAGTGCAGTGGAGGATGGCCCAAGTTCTTGGGCCCTGCACCCCATGGGAGACCAGGATAAGCACCAGGCTCCTGCCATCGGAACAGCGCGGTGCGCCGGCCGCAGCGAGCTACCGCGGCGGCCATTGGAGGGTGAACCAACGGCAAAAGGAAGACCTTTCTCTCTGTCTCCCTCTACTATCCACTCTGCCTGTCAAAAATAAATAAATAAATAAATAAATAAATAAATAAAACCCACATATCATTAATTTTGGTTCTCTTATGAGATCAGTTTTAGGATGTGACCATTGCATAATTGAATTCATTCAGATTCTTTAGGAAGAAAGCACAAAGACAAGCTTTTGTATGAGATGGATTTAGGAGGTGCCACTAGGAGTAGCCAGAAGAAGCAGGAAAGATACGAGAAAGAAACCAAGTATGGTGAACTTAGGCATCATGCCAGACTTCAGAACCCTGATGATACAGGGGCTGTGAGGCAAAATCACATTGCAGTTTGTGCCATTTCAAGGCAAAAGAACTTTTTATATGTCTTGCAATACTCCACATGGAATTAAGCTCCCAGGCATTTCTCACTCTCAGGCTGTGTGATCAAAGCAGGTCCAGAAGCTCAGGGAGAGTCATCCAATCAGGTGGCAGGTGTGAATTGTTAGGAGATGCTCACAGAAAGACAGACCTAACCCAAAGAATTGCTAATGGAAATCTGGGATATGTCAACAGCATTTGCCATAGTATTTAAACAACTGGAGGACATGCTATATCCTCAAACATAACTCAGTTTAAGTCACACCTGACCACTTACACCTGTCACATTAGGAAAATTATCACATGTTCTTGATCCTAGATTTCTTCTCATGTAAAGGTGAGCATGATGGCAACACCTAGCCAGTGCATTTATGAAGACCAAATTAGAAAACATCTAAAAAGCAACGCAAAACTGAGTCTCAACCAATGTTGTCACTATCATCCTCACTTTTGCTGCAAACAGAAAATTATTTGGAAACTTCATTATAGTGACATTTCTGGAGCCAGCATTGTGGCATCGGGGGTTAAGAAGCCGCCTGTGAGGCTGGCATCCCATATGCATGCCAGTTTGAGTCCTGGCTGCTCCACTTCTGATCCAGCTCCCTGCTAATGTGTCTGAGAAAGCAGCATGGGATGGCTATGTATTTGGGCCCGTCACCCACATAGGAAACCCAAAAGAAGTTCCTAGCTCTTGACTTCAGCCTGGAACAACCCTGGCCATTGTAGCTATTTGGTGCTGAACCAGTGGATGAAAGATACTTCTCTCTCTCTCTCCCTCTCCCCCCACCCCTTCTCTCCTTCTCTCTCTATAACTCTGCCTGTCAAATAAATAAATCTTAAGAAAAGAACATGGTGACATTACTTTAGTGTCCAAATTCCAAGATGTCTTCTTTTAGCCTGGGGGAATGCCTAAAGTTACACCCGCTTGGCTTGGCTTCTTCCTCTGACCTTTTCTGCTTATTTCACTCTTCTTTTGGCTTCTCTTTGGGGCACCTCCTTAATAATCTCACACACATACTCGTCTGTGAAAATCTGAGCAAAGAAAATTATCCTTTTTCACATCCTAAAATTGATGCCATAAATAAGCCAATTTAGTATCATGGAATATTCTATCCCTCCTCCTCAATTCCATTTTTCTGTCTCTACACATTTTAATCTTCATATCTGCATTCCTGCTGACCTTGAATTTGTAGCCAGTCAATTCACTGTCCAGTCAATATCACACAAATCCATAAAGAGATATAGATCCAAAATTAATAGATAATTTCAATTATCTACACTCTGAAATTAAAAGGATTATCTCCAGCTACTTGAAAGTTCTTCCAGAAATAAAAACTGAGAAGGACTTTTGGCAATAACAAGGGTGTGCTTATCAGGCTTTGTTTCAAAGCAGCAGTAGAGAGATTGTAAAGCAGAACTGCTGAGGGCCTTGGGTAGGGAAGAATCCTTGAGCATGATTTCGTGTGTCATTGTGACAGGTACAAATTCAGTTAATTTCTGATGCATGCAGGCAGGCAGGAAAGCAGTGTGTTTTCAGGGGGAAACTTTCCCTGCACACTTACATTACTGAGATAACTGGAATCTTAGACAGCTTGAACTTTTAAGATTCCCAAAAGACTTGTCAGCTTTGTATTAGTCCCACATGGTTGGATTATAGACATATTTTGTTGTTATGAAAAATCATGAATGTTCTCATTTAACAACTTAAAACCCCTCATTGGGTTTTCTGTCTGTGCTTGTCATTATGGAAGGGTCTGACCTTTAATTGTGAATATAATACCCTTACTTATGGGAGTGCCTAAAACACACCATAAATTCTCAGAACCTGGACTGAGTACACAAGACAGAGGACTCCAGTGAAGCATCTTGGTGGTTCTGCAGGGAAAACACTTTGCCCTTTGGTATTTGTTATTGTTTTTCTCAAGATGTCTAGTGATCCAATAATTTAAAGATAAGGGAACTGACAACCAATTATTCACAAACTTTGACAGACCATGTTCCAGGTTAGAAAGTAAACAGTTCACTTTTCTTTCATTTATTCTGTCAGGGCACTTCAAAATGTTCATGAAAAAAAGATAAATTTAGTTGGGTGCAAAAAAACTCTGAAATCCAGACATAACTTTTTTACTGTCCAAGAGATTTTTTTTTATTTACTAAATATAAATTTCCAAAGTACAGTTTATGGATTACAATGTGCCCCCCATAATTTCCCTCCCACTCGCACTCCTCCCCTCTCCCGCTCCCTCTCCCATTCCATTCACATCAAGATTCATTTTTAATTATCTTTATATACAGAAGATTGATTTAGTATATATTAGGTAAAGATTTCATCAGTTTGCACCCACACAGAAACACAAAGTGTAAAAATACTGTTTCAGTACTAGTTATAGCATTACTTCACATTGGACAACACATTAAGGACAGATCCCACATAAGAGGTAAGTACACAGTGACTCCTGTTGTTAACTTAACAATTTGACACTCTTGTTTATGGCGTCAGTAATCCCCCTAGGCTCCAGTCATGAGTTGCCAAGGCTATGGAAACCTTTTGAGTTCGCCGACTTCAATCTTATTCTGAAAGGTCATAGTCAAAGTGGAAGTTCTCTCCTCCCTTCAGAGAAAGGTACCTCCTTCTTTGATGGCCCCGTTCTTTCCACTGGGATCTCACAGACAGAGATCTTTCATTTAGGTCCTCTTTTATTTTTTGCAAGAATGTCTTGGCTATCCATTCCTAAAATACTCTCATGGGCTCTACAGCCAGATCCAAATGCCTTAAGGGCTGATTCTGAGGCCAGAATGCTGTTTAGGGCATCTGCCTTTCTATGTGTCTGCTGTGTATCCCGCTTCCCATGATGGATCGTTCTCTCCCTTTTTTATTCTATCAGTTAGTATTAGCAGACACTAGTTTTGTTTGTGTGATCCATTTGACTCTTAGACCTATCAGTGTGATCAATTGTGAACTGAAATTGATCAAATGGACTAGTGAGATGGCATTGTTACATGCCACCTTGATGGGATTTTATTGGACTCCCCTGGTACGTTTCTAACTCCACCATTTGGGGCAAGTCCGATGAAGCATGCCCCAAATTCTACATCTCCTCCCTCTCTTTTTGCCACCCTTATATTTAGCAGGGATACCTTTTCTGTTAAAATTTAAACAACTAAGAATAATTGTGTGTTAATTACAGAGTTCAACCACCAGTACTAGAACAAAAAATACTAAAATGGATAAAGTATTACATTGTACATCAACAGTCAGCACAGGAAGCTGATCAAGTCATTGTTTCTCATAGTGTCCATTTCACTTCAACAGGTTTTCTCTTTGATGCTCAGTTGTCGCTGATCAGGGAAAACATATGATGTTTGTCCCTTTGGGACTGGCTTAATTCACTCAGCATAATGTTTTCCAGATTCCTCCATCTTGTTGCAAATGACTGGGTTTCATTGTTTTTGACTGCTGTATAGTATTCTATAGAGTACATGTCCCATAATTTCTTTATCCAGTCTACTATTGATGGGCATTTGGGTTGGTTCCAGGTCTTAGCTATTGTGAATTGAGCTGCAATAAACATTAATGTGCAGACTGCTTTTTTGTTTGCCAGTTTAATTTCCTTTGGGTAAATTCCAAGGAGTGGGATGGCTGGGTTGAATGGTAGGGTTATATTCAGGTTTCTGAGGAATCTCCAGACTGACTTTCACAGTGGCTTAACCAGTTTGCATTCCCACCAACAGTGGGTTAGTGCCCCTTTTTCCCCACACCCTCTCCAGCATCTATTGTTGGTAGATTTCTGAATGTGAGCCATTCTCACAGAGGTGAGGTGAAACCTCATTGTGGTTTTGATTTGCATTTCTCTGATGGCTAGTGATCTTGAACATTTTTTCATGTGCCTGTTGGCCATTTGGATTTCCTCTTTTGAAAAATGTCTATTGAGGTCCTTGGCCCATCTCTTAAGTGGGTTGTTTGTTTTGATGTTGTGGAGTTTCTTGATTTCTTTGTAGATTCTGGTTATCAACCCTTTATCTGTTGCATAGTTTGCAAATATTTTTTCCCATTCTGTCAGTTGCCTCTTCACTTTCCTGACTGTTTCTTTTGAAGTATAGAAATATTGCTATTTCAATCTAAGATTGCAAATTTGCAAGGGAGATTCAGTCATATTTCCAGAAAATTATTTTAGATCTTGAAAAAGATATGGCTAACTTGAAGCCAATCTGGATACACACAGACACACATGATCCCAACCTATACATGCAGATGAGCATTAAATGAAACAACTATTGAAGAACAAAATGGAAAGCACACATTAGATACTGGTGGCCATATGAAAGGGCAGGGTAGAAAGCATCTTCTAATTCACAGAATTGGGATCTGTAGTTGGCCTAGCAACATGGGCTGCAGGAACCAGTGCACAGTTGCTATGTTAGCATATGTTTTCATATATACTTGTCTGTTAGAGAGTGCTATGGTGAGTCTTGCAACCCAAACCCTGGCTTACAAAATGACTGGCAGAAAAGAGGAAAATTATATGGAGATGTGAACTCATGATTCCTGTGTTCTGTTGGTCTTGTGTAAATGTCTAGAAAAAGAAAAATTAAAAAATATCTAAAGAGATCAGCGTTGTGGTATAGTTGGTTAAGCTGTCAACTACAGTGCCAGCATCCCATATGGGCATTGGTTCATGTCCTGGCTGCTTTACTTCCCATCCTGCTCCCTGCTAATGCACCTGGGAGAGCAGCAGAAGATGGCCCAAGTGCTTATACCCCAGCCACCCACATGTGAGACCCAGAAAATTCTCCTGACTCTAGCTTCCACCTGGCAGCCCTGAACATTGGGACCATTTGGTGAGCAATCCAGTGGATGGGAGACCTCTCTTTCTGTATATCCCTCTCTGTGTCTTTGTAACTCTGCCTTTCCAATAATAAAATAAATCTTTAAAAAACAGAAGCATAAGGCCGCGCAGTGGCTCAATAGGCTAATCCTCCGCCTTGCGGCGCCGGCACACAGGGTTCTAGTCCCGGTCGGGGCGCCAGATTCTGTCCCGGTTGTCCCTCTTCCTGTCCAGCTCTCTACTATGGCCCGGAAGTGCAGTGGAGGATGGCCCAAGTCCTTGGGCCCTGCACAGGCATGGGAGACCAGGATAAACACCTGGCTCCTGCCTTGGGATCGACGCAGTGCGCCGGCCACGGCGGCCATTGGAGGGTGAACCAACGACAAAGGAAGACCTTTCTCTCTCTCTCTCTCACTGTCCACTCTGCCCATCAAAAAATAAAAATAAAAATAAAAAAACAGAAGCATAATGTCAGACATTTTCATGAAATAAGAAATCAAAATGTTTTATTTATAATATGCACGCTTCCCACCATGTGTTTATCACTGAGGTACACAACTATCTGTTAACAGAATATTGTCTGTTAGAGAGTGCAAGCCTCTACTGGATGCAGAATAAATAAAAAAGATTCAAATCACAGTCACAGAACACAGGACAAGTGACCGGAAAAACAGTTTGTGGGGAAGGTGTTCGACCTACAGAATGAGACTTCGGTTGAGACACCTGCATCCCATATTGGAGTACCAGGGTTTGATGTCTACCTCCTGCTCCTCACTCCAGCCTTTTACTAATGTGGGCTCTGGGAGGCAGCAGCAATGTCTCAGGTTTTTGGGTCCCCACTACCCACATAGGAGTCCTGGCTATTGGAGGTTTGGAGAGTGTATCAGCAGAAGGGAGCATAATATCTGCCTCTAGGTGAAATCATTTGATCACACATATATGTCTATGTATATTTATACATAATTTTATACATATGTATATATGCATACTTGTATACATATATTATACATTGTATATAGCCATATATCTCTTATCTATACACATATATTATACATTGTATATTAAATATATATACATTAGGTAGAAGAAGATACATGACGAAAGATCTTAAAGACCAGCAAACCCTCTTTCAGAAGTGATGTCATATAAAAGATATTTAGACTCCTGGTTGAACAAAAGTTGGCTAAGCTGGCATCTAGGAACAGTCAAGGGCAATCCCAGCTTTGAGCCCTGAAATTTTAAAATTATAATTACAAAGAATTCTCTGGAAAATGGGGAACACATGCATCACTTCCTCTCTGGAAGTGACGTGCTGCTCTTTGTGCTGAATCTGCCTGTAATGAGTCAGGGGTCACCTGGACCCAGGTTTCCCCCATCTGCTACCTGTTAAAATCACTCTCATCCTACTGGTCAAACCCCTAGTTCTCCTTTCTCCATGAGTCGTTCTCCAATGATGCAGTCTTTATTGTTCATCCATATTTCAAATGTTCATCTTGCTTCCTCCAAGTAGATCACATTAGAATTTTTAAAATACAATTAATGAAAAGCAAAATTATTTTGCTTATCAAACTACATCATTTCCCAAATGGAATAAAAAGAAAAACTCACTGTGCTTGCCTCTAGTTGAAGTCACTTGGTCACTCTTATTTAATAAAATGTGAGAGCAAGTGATCTATACCATTCCCAAGCGCCAACCCCAAAAATTTACTGATTCATGATTTTCCCATACCATTATTTTTCCCACAAAGAATTGTATGTTAAGGATACCCAAATCTGTAGATAGGAGACTGGATCCTACAATCAGTGCTTGGAGAAGGGCTCTCCTGGACACTCCCTAACCAGTGAAATATGATCAAGAAATAAATTTTTATTATAATAAGCTTTTGAGATTTAATGGTCACTTACATAATAACCAGTATTTACTAATTTGTTTAATATAGCATTTTAAAATTACCTTTAGCTTTTTTCTAAATCTAACATATACATACAGAAAAATTCACAAATAATCACTGTACTGTGGGATGAACTTTTATAAACTAAACACATCATTCATCCCACACAAAGAACAAGAAAGAGAAAGCTATCAGCTTCTGAAAACCACCTTCATCTCCTCCCCAAGCCACAGTCTCTGAAAGTAGCAAGTACCCTGGCTCCTGATATCTCAGATTAGTTTTGCCTCCTGACCTTAGAGATGGAATCATGAGTCTGCAGTCTGATGGATCTAGAGGTCTCTTGTGAGGCAAGAAGCAGCCCTCTTCACCCTGGACGTGACCTCCCACACTCAATTGCCTCCCTATGCATTTTCCTTCTTATTTCCTAACAAAGGCAGTGTTCTCACATCACAGAGAGGGTGGAAGAAGAAGGGGTGAACATCAGGACTTATAAGTGACTGAGTCCACAAACTCAAGGGTCTCTGGGAGATTGGAAGGACAAAGTTGAGCACAAAAACAATCTTGGGGGCACTGTTATCACTGCAATGGGACAGTGAGCTGCTGTTGCCTATCTTTGTAAGTCTCTGCTATCCCCACAGCCCTTATTCAAGGCACAAACCCTAAACTCAGCTCCTTAAATCTTACTCTTAGGTGAAGGCACTGAAAAACATACCAAAAAAAAAAAAAAAAGAACAGGGGAAAGAAAAGCAAAGTAGTATGTATAAAGTATAAAGATCAAGTATAAAGGTGCTCTAGTCAGATAAATATTGTGGTATCGAAAGTTTGTTCCCCTCAAAATGACTATGTTGACACCTTAGCCTCAACGTGGTGGCATTAGGAAGTGGAGCGTCTTTCTCAGGAGATTATTAAGTCATAAGGGCAGAGCCGTCATTGATGAGATTAGTGTTCTTTAAAATAGGCCTGAGGGAGATGGCCTGCTTTCTCCTGCCATATGAGAACATACCTAGAAGTTGCCAACTTGGAGGAAAAGGCCCTCAACAGGAACTGAATCTTCCAGTGCCTTCATCTTGGACTGCTCAGCCTCTGTAACTGTGAGAAATAAACTTCTATTGGTTATGAGCAACGCAGAGTGTGGTATTTTTGTTTTAGCAGCCTACAAAGACTGACTCACATAGTGAGATTTTAAATACAACCCCAAGATTTATAATATCTGCAAATTTTTATGCAAACTCATTTCTTAGGGCTTACATAATGCTCCAAAGTGCAGCTGTTCAGTAATTAAGGAAGCCATTGTGCCATTGAAATAAGAGGACGATTACATAGGGATATCATCAGGGAATTTTTACAGAGAACTTCGCTTACAGACACTCATTCTGTGTCCAGTTGTTCCCCCACTAAGTACAAGGCTGTCATGAACATCCTTGCACATTTATTTACCTTTAAAAACCTGGAGCTTTGATTTTTATGGGAAAGTCACAGAGTGGGCCTTCTGGGAAAAGGGTTTTTTGTTGTCAAGTTTTAACAGCTGTTATGCTATTGCTTTCAAAAAACTTATGTGGAAATTTGCATGTGCATTCTTTTACCCAAATTCCTGCCAGCAATAAATGCAGGTCCATCCGTCCTTTCTTCCTTCTTTCTTTCCTTCCTTCCTTTCTTCCTTCCTTCCTTCCTTCCTTCCTCCCTCCCTCCCTTCCTTCCTTTCTTCCTCCCTTCTTGCATCCCTCTCTCCCTTCATTCCTTTCTTTTTAAACAAAAACAAATTAATGAGAACAGTATAAGAAACACCCTTTATACAGCTTCATCAATTGTGAATATTCTATACCTCTGTAGCTTTGTATTTTTACTCAGTATACTGAGGTATAATTTATATCCAGAAAAAATATCTCTTTTAGTATATATTTCTTTGACCCTTAAATAATGTATATCATTGTATAATCACCAATACAGTCATGACACAGAGCTTTTTATCACACTAACAAGATCCCTCAAGCCCCGTTATACTCAAGCTTTCGCCTCAAACTCTAATCCCCTTATTTTTGCTTTCACCAGAATGTCATATCCATGCAGTTATATAGTATGTGGCCTTTTGAGTCTGACTTCTACTAATGCATTTGATATTGATCTAAATTAGCACACATGTCAGTAGTTTGTTCCTTTGCATTATTGAGTAGTGTCCAATTGCATGCATGTCTCAGGATTTGTACATTCACCAACTGAAATTTGGGATGGTTATGAATATAGCTGCAATAAACATTGATGACTATGTTTTTGTGTGAAGACTTCTTTTTATTTTTCAGATAAAAATCAAGGAGTAGAATTACTTATCATAGGATAAGTATAGATTTAATTTTATAAAAACCTACAAACTTGTTTTACAAAGTGGCTACCCTCTTTTAAATTCCCAGTAGCAACCAATGAAGAGTTCTAGTACCTATCCCTTAAAAAACTTGCTATTAAAAGCTTTAAGGGGGTACTGGCGCCGTGGCTCACTTGGTTAATCCTCCACCTGCAGCACCAGCATCCCATAAGGGCGCTGGTTCTAGTCCTGGCTGCTCCTGTTCCAGTCCAGCTCTCTGCTGTGGCCTGGGAAGGCAGTGGAGGATGGCCCAAGTGCTTGGGCCCTGCACCCGCGTGGGAGACCAGGAAAAAGCACCTGGCTCCTGGCTTCAGATTGGCGCAGTTCCTGCCATAGCGGACATTTGAGGGGTCACCCAACAGAGTGGAGACTGACCTCTCTGTCTCTCTCTCCCACTGTCTATAACTCTACCTGTCAAATAAATAAAAAAATAAAATAATAATTTAAAAAAAGCTTTTTAAGAGGTGCCAGTCCTGTGGCATAGCAGGTAAAGTTGCCACTTGCAGTGCTGGCATCCCATATGGACACTGGTTCAAGTCCCAGTTGCTCTACTTCTGATCCAGCTTTCTGCTATTGCCTGGGAAAGCATCCAAAAACGGCCCAAGTTGCCTGGGCCCCTGCACCCACATGGGAGACCCAGAAGAAGCTTCTGGCTCCCGGCTCCTGATCAGCCAAGCTCTGGCTTTTGTGACCATTTGGGGAGTGAACAAGCAGATGGAAGAACTCTCGCTCTGTCTGCCTCTGGCTCTCTGTAACTCTGCTTTTCAAAAAATAATTTTTTTAAAAAAAAAGCTCTAAGGTTTTCTAATAGATATGTAATTTTCTTTTATCATAATTTTAATTTGTAATGGTTAGTGACTTTTTTTTGTATTGTTTTCTGAAATGATCAATCAGGCATGGCCACAAAAGGAGATAAAGAAGCTCATTAAAAAAAATACAGTTTGTTACACTCAAAGGTTCTAGAGACAGGAGGCACAGGCACCCCAAGCAGAACCACTTGGCAAAGGCACTGGGGTGATTAGCAGGCTGAAGACTGGAGCAGTGAGAGCCCTCTGGTCACAGTCTATTAGGTGAGAATGAGCAACATAGGCTTGGCTGGTTTGGATCATTTCAAAGGGCCCTATGCTTCAGCAATGACCCTCCGTGCTGGTCCCTTGCCCTGGGATGCTGAAAGCACAGGAATACTGGCCTTTGCAGTGAAGAGGCTAGACAAAGGAGGTGTGGCTGCAGACTGAGTAGTTTGTATATCAAAAGCATTGATTTGGCTGAGCCCTAGCTATTTCTAAAAATTGGCAAGAGCTAAGAGAGGATTTTTTTTCCGACCTGCTAGAAATGCTATTTTATGATGTCAAGAAAATCATATTATGTAGAACATTAACAAATATCCACAATACAGCTGTAAATAACTTCTCAAATGTACATTTGCTATATTTATATCCTCTTTAAAGAAATACATGCTCATGTCATTAGCCCATTTTTAAATTAATTTTGTTTTATTACTTAGTTTTGAAAATTGCTTATAGCTCCTGCATAAAATCTTTTGTAATACATATGTTTTGCAAATATTTCTCCCAGTTTGTGTTTTTTCATTCTTTTAATAAATCTTTTCAGAATTCACATTTTTAATTTTGGTAGAGTTTAATTTATCACTTTTTTATGAATAATCCTTCAGGTACAATGCCTATGAACTCATCACAAAAACTCAAACAGATTTCCTCTAGTCTTTTTTTTTAAAACTTTTATAGTTTTACATTTTACATTTCAAATAGTAATCCATTTTGAGATCGTTTTTTTAAAAGTGTGAAGTTTTATCACTCTGACCTCAGAATCAGCCCTTAAGGCATTCAGATCTGGCTGAAAAGCCCATGAGAACATTTCAGGCATGGAAAGTCAAGACACTGTGGCAAAAAAATGTTCTAATGAAGGATCTCTGTGAGTGAGACCCCAGTAGAAAGCAGAGGCCATCAAAGAAGGAGGCACCTTTCTCTGAAAGGAGGAGACAATTTCCACATTGCTTATGGCTCTATCTAAATACCGATGGAGTTTGTGGTCTCAAAAGGCTCCCATAGCCTTGGCAGCTCATGGCAAGAGCCTTGGGTGATCACTGATGTCATAAATAAGAGTGTTAATCGTTAAATTAACAACCAAAGTCACTGTGTACTTACTACCCATGTAGGACCTCTGTCCTCAATGAGTTGTACTATGAGAATTAACTGCAAAACTTGTTCTCAGACATCACTTTATACATTGTGTGTTTGGGTGGGTGGGTGGATGGGTGGGTACAAATTTTTGAAATCTTTTATAGAGTTGGTCTTCTGCATAAAAAGTTCATTAAAAACTTAATGAAGAATGGGATGGGAGAGGGAGTAGGAGGTGGGATGGGAGTGGGGGGTGGGAAGTGGGCATGGGGGAGGGAACCACTATATTCCTAAAGTTGTACCTATGAAATTTGCATTCATTAAATAAAAGCTTTAAAAAAAGGTATATCGTTTTAAACAAAGGGTTTTGTTGTTGTTGGCATGTTTTCTGTTTTACTGCATATGAACACCTAATTGTTTTT